>NC_136061.1:2126803845-2127403845 GCF_964261635.1 Lissotriton helveticus
CCTCACCCTCACTCACCCTCAACCCCTCACCCTCAACCCCTCACTCACCCTCACTCTCACTCACCCTCACTCACCCTCAACCCCTCACCCTCACTCACCCTCACTCACCCTCACTCACCCTCAACCCCTCACCCTCACTCACCCTCACTCACCCTCACCCACCCTCACTCACCCTCACCATCACTCACCCTCACTCTCACTCACCCTCACCCTCACTCACCCTCACCCTCACCCTCACTCACTCACCCTCAACCCCTCACCCTCACTCACCCTCACCCTCACTCACCCTCACCCTCACTCACCCTCACCCTCACTCACCCTCAACCCCTCACCCTCACTCACCCTCAACCCCTCACCCTCACTCACCCTCAACCCCTCACCCTCACTCACCCTCAACCCCTCACCCTCACCCTCACTCACCCTCACAACACATATTGTGTTACAATAGGTGTCACATTTGCGAAAGATAAAACTATTGGCATTGTAAATAACAAAGCTATTAATTTCGCTATTTTCAAAACAAGCACATAAATAAAAAATGTGTGCTTTACAATACCAATAGCTCAAACTTTCCTAATGCGAGACCTATTGCATTGCTGTGCTTCTCTCCCCTGCTGCACTCTCCTGCTCTCTAGAGATGTGGCCTAACGACCAGAGCTGCCATCTAAGTCACGTAAATACAAAACATGTTGCATTCCGAATGCTATAGGTGTCACATTCGCGAAAGTTATAACTATTGGCATTGTAAATGACAAAGCCATCAATTTAGCAATTTTAAAAACCAACAAATAAATAAAATATGTTATTTACAAGACCAATAACTCCAACTTTTCTAATGCGAGACCTATTGCATTTCCAATGCTTGTTATACTTTCTGTGTGGCCCTGTGCGGCGGCAGAGCCCTCCTGATTTACATGCGCCTCATGTAGAACTAACGACACCGTTGAGCGGTTATTCAATGTGGGGATTTCACGTGGGGCAAAGATGACTCCTGAATACACCTGCTTAAATAAACAAGCATTGCTACATGCAACCGCTGAAAACATATTCATCATTACAAACATTGTTGTATTCGACCCTTCATGTGTATATGGTGCCTATAAACACTTATTAGGAAGAATTACAATACACATGCTCTCTGTTAAAGGTAAACATGATCTCAGTTATGTAGGTTGAGGCAATTGTGTCGAATTTAACAGACAGCTGCATCTGAACCTTTAAACACCTACCCCGCACTCCACTAACGATTCTCTGGTCTACCTATGCGATGCCCAGACAAGTTTGGGAAGCTATCTGGTCCTAAAATTAATTGACCTATGTCATGCCACTACCCGCTTCAGTGAGTACCGGATCATCGGAGAGAATCTGTGATGGCCACCAGGCTTATATGGCAAATTGATACTGTTGCCAATCTACTGAGTGGCGACCTTGACAGGGCAATGGCTTTGGCACACTGCTCTCTCCCCTTCTTGCTCTCATTGCATCTGCATCTGATGGTCCGGGTGGCAGTAGCCAAAATGTTGGTACTACCCTGATTACTGTACCTATTTGTGGCATTGCCGCTTATGCTTCCAAGGTGCTTTTTTGCAGTTCTTCAGGGAATGCTCTTGGACTTCATTTGGGGGATAGGTAGAAAAAAGGTTGAGCAAGAGGTGGCAGAATGGCGCTTGCTTGATGAAGGGTTGGAGGCCCCCAACTATGAGCTTATCGATGCGGTGGAACAACTTCAGTGGGGGATACATTGGCTAAGGACTGACCCGAATGCAGAGAGGACCATGGTTAAGCATGTTTTACTGAATGACGACATTCTCACCTGGATGCTGCTCAAAGATTGCTCATGTGTACCTACAACTAGGCTAATGGCAGCTGTGCATAGCTGCTGGTATAAATATGTGCGAGATGTGGGGTACCATACACCTTATGCCCCACAGTTACCTGTCTAGACCTTAATGATAAGCAGGGACAATGTGGGGAGTAGCGGTGCATGCTTCTAGAATGAGGCAGTGACACTACTGGCTGAGTATCTCCATGATGAGGGAAAACTGAGATCCTCTCAAGACCTGAGGGACATGAACTGGGTACAATTCGGTTTCTCCCTGGATTATCATGCAATAGTCCATGCTGTCACAAGCCACTGGGACCGGGGTCAGACAGAGCTGCCAATATCCTTGCCCTTGCAGATGCCACCATTACATGCCGTCAATAGAACAGAGCCACCCAATAATCCCCCCGGGACTGGGTATTGTTAATAATAAAAGCAAAATGTCCAGGAAGGAAACATTCAAATATATATTCACTTATTCTAATGGTGTCATAGGTATGAACACTTAATTCATAAAAATCATAGGGATTGCATGCAAGATACTGTTACTGTATCAAAAATAGATTTTAATCTTCAATATACATATTAGCTTTTCACATAAATAGAAGTCTGGCAACAGAATACTACCAATCAGTTATAATGGATACATATACAATGGTAGTGCAAAAGAACACCTTTCGCATACAATATGGACAGTTGATTCAACCATATTTACGTGAATTAACACAATACATTTGAATGAATTGAGCTTCAATTGGTTTGATATTTATGCAAAAACGGCGTAGTGCCTCGACGTTTCGGTCCCCCGTTGGTCTAGTTGATCCTTGGGACCATCATCAGGACAAAACAGTTGCACAACAACATATGTCTCAAAATTCAGACAAAGTCACCACCAGACAAGCCAGACAGGTCATGTCATGAAAAGCCACCAGGTGCCTTGAGCGGCCAGAAGACCGGCGATACTCAGTCCCGAAAACCCCGGTCAGCACTCAGCTTGAACCAAAAGAGCTTGAACCAAAGGGGCCAACATACCCTCAGATATATTAGCCTTGCTCTGTTTTTTTTCACAGACAACAATGTCCTGGGAAGCAAAGAAAGCCCCGACACAAAACACTGGGTACGTTAATTGTTGAAATGAGCCAAGGCAGAATCAGATGTCCTGATTAGGGCCAGCCTTTCTTGTGAGGGGTGGGGGGGGCAATAGACATGTGTTGGGACATTGTCAGAAAAATGATTGCCTGTGTCTCAAAAGACCCACCTAAGAAGAAGAGACTTTGGCTTGCGTGGTATCCCCGGTGGTTGCGACAGCGTCCCCATCATTGGCTGCTCTTAAGTAGACTGCTGTTAGTATTCGCCCCCCAAGATTTAAAGACTTTCCAAGATGGCACCCGCAATCCAAGGATGCTTCAGCGCTCTAGACTTACTGAGGCTTCCACGAACAGCAGTCTTCCTCTGGCGCACCCTCCCAATGAGCCGCCCACTTCAACCGACTTCTGAGGCAAAGGAGCAGCGTTCTGTCTCAGCGCTTGCTTCAAAGTTAAACGAGGCTTGTTAAATTCTTGTTTTTGGACTCCGCCTTCGAGGAGAGGTGTGCAAACAAGGGGTATTCCCCATTTTGTGGAGATTAGTGTTTTTTTAATGCTAATCCTTGTTATCTTGAGGAGAATGCAGGAATTTGTGGATCGAGTGGAAGTCTTCAACTATTGTGAGAATTGCGAATCTAAGAACACTTAAAGGACAGTAAGATTAGGACTTCTAATAGCTCTATGGAGAAAATAGAGACTGTCCCCATTCACCATTTTTTCTATTGATAAACTGTTGTAGTATCTATGCAGCTATACTTGAAGTCTCAGAATCCCTAAGAAAACATTTCAGTATTTCAGTGAGGTTGTCATTCTGAATATATTCCAAACCTTTAAATAGCAGTACGCAGCAATTTAGTAAATAGAGTGTTTCTGCAAGAATATACCTAGAGAGAGGCTAGACTTCCATAATGCAGGTTATATGAGAGTTTGGCTGAGTGAGTCTGTCTATGAGAGCCATGGCATAGTGGTGTGAGAGAGCCTTAGTTTAATTCTGTTTTGTCCTATGCAGGTTCTATCATTATTCGTTCAGAATATAAACACGAACACCAGAGCCCTCCACCGAGCTCTCTGGGAGGGCTCTGGTGTTCATGTTTATATTCTGAATGAATAATGATAGAACCTGCATAGGACGAGACATATTTAAATTAAGGCAATCTTCGTAAGGGTAGTGGAAGTTTGGGCAGATTCCTGATACTGGAGACAGTCTCTCTTTCTTTCCCATTTCCCTTTCCCCCATGTGGGTGTTTACGCAGACTTATTAGTCTGCATTGGCAGGTACGGCTGGGACCTGGGAGTTTGTCATCTGCTCCTGTGGGTTCCTGGCACTTACGGTAAGAGTCTTGACAGATTGAAGTGCCGTGAAAATTAATCCACGCGACCAGAATGCCTGAAGGGTTAGATGTTAACGCCCCTGGGCATGGGGTGGTATGGAGGTGATGTAGACATTGTGGGAGTGGTTCCTGGGAGCTATTATCTCTCCTTTCATCAGGGTGGGAGTATGAAAGGATGGGCTTGTGGGTAAATGTTCGGGGAGATGTTGGCGTGGACGTGGTGGGCGTTATGGAGTTAGTAGTGTCTGTGGCGGGAGGAGAGGAACTAAGCACTTTGTCTTTGATGAGAGGGAAGATGTTGTCGAGTAAGATTACATTTTGGTCTGAGGATTGCAAGAGAATGATCCCAGTGTGATAAATGGTGAACATGGCTGAAGCCCTGAAAAACGGAGAGGGGATGATAGAGATCTTGAGACCATGTGCTGTTTTTTTGGACGAGGAAACTGAGAACGTAGATTGCTTTCCTCCATTGGGCTCTTCTCTTTGTGTAAAAAATAATGTCCTTGGTTAAAGGGCCCTTGTTTAAAGAGTGGTAGGTGTCTGATATTGGGCTCTCAAGGTATGTTTTTAGCAGCGAATGTTAAAAGTGTTTGGCTGCTTTTTTAGAGAGTTAACGGGGGTACTTGATGGTGTATGTATGCTGACCTGATCGTTCCATCCTGTTACTGACACTAGAGAGAGGGATAAACGGATATGGGGGGTGCACTGCTGACTTATTTATTTATTTATTTATTTATTTTTGGCTGCTCGGGAGTAGCCTTTCCTATGAGCACTGAGACCAGTTTAAAATGGCCACCTGAATTGCAGAGGAAATCTTGAGTTCCTCATTGTAGTCCTATCACTCTTTCTTTGAGTGGACAGTATGGTGGGGAAGTCCTATATCCCTCACTAGCTTCACTGAATTAGGGCAGTCCTATCTATCTTACAATGGGTAGTCCTATCTTTCTTTCAATGGTGGGCTGTGTGATGATTTGTCCACTCAGTGTTTCTGTGGCCGAGTGAGTGCCATTTTGTCTGTCCTGGGGATCCGGTAGAAACTTTATAAAATGGGGTCCCTTTACGCCCCCATGTCATCTGAGATTGGTGTCTGGCACTCTAAAAGGCAGATGATCACTCCCAAGGCGGGGATCACTTAGAGCAGAATGGACAACCGCAGCGCAGCCTCCTCCATCCACAATTTTCCTTGCCTCCTCCACTACTGCGACCAGAGCAGTCTCAGTTGCATGCCTCGTTCTAAAACCCGTTTGGGTGACATGCAAGGCGCCCTCATCCTCAATAAATGTTGATAGAATGCGGTTGACATATTTCTCAGCAATTTTGCTAACCCCTGGCAGGAGAGAGATATGTCTATAATTGGACCATTCTTCTGGATCAAGGCTAGGTTTTTTTAGCAGAGCTTTGACACTGGCCTGCTTCCACCGAGGGGGAACTACACCTGCCGCCAGAGAGGAGTTAATAACATCCTTAATAACAGGAACCACAATGTCAGAGGCCTGTTTTAAAACTGAAGGGGGGGCAATGTCAGAGGGGGAGCCAGATTTAAGGTTCCTGAGGAGCCCTTCAGCCGTAGGTAGATCTAGTGGCGGAAAGGACTCGAGTTTCGTGAGGGAGGTCGGTCCAGAGGGAGAGATCGTGGACTCGGTGACGCGTGGGGGTGGAAAAGCTGAGTATATGTTGGCAACCTTCTTGGCGAAGAAGTGGGCAAATTCGGTGCACCGTTTCTGGGGATCATTTACCTCAATAGACGGACATGGTGGAGTAACTAAAGATTTAAAAAAAAAAAAAAATTCCCTGGGTGAATTGGCGGCATCAGCATTTTTTCCTTGGTAATAGGATGATTGTGCCATTTTAAGGTGCTTCTTATAATCCCTGAGAACCATCCTATACTCATTTTTATTCTCGAGGGAGAAGTTCTTTCTCCACTTTCTTTCCGCCCTCTTGCAGCTCCGTTTAAGATCCTTCAGATCAGTGGAGTACCAAGGCAGTTTATTCCCGCCGGTGCGATGATTAATCTCATTTACAGGCAGGATGGAATCGAGAGAGGTCACTAGCCACCTGTTGAGTGCCTCATTCGCTGCGATAGGATCGGCACAAAAGGGAGGGGGAAATGTATTTAATATGGATAGCCATTCCTCTAAAGGGAGTCTCGACCAAATACGCCCCGATCTCTTAGAGGTTGTGGTCGGACGGTTGACATCGGCCGGGGTCCAAGTGAAAGATAGCAGCGCATGGTCTGACCAAGGGACAAAGAGTGACTCATCCCAAATAATCTCATCCAGATTAGTAAAGAAATGATCAATTAGATGCCCTGCCAAATGGGTAGATCCTGCTACAATTTGTTTGAGTTGCAGCATCCCCAGTCCTTCCAATAAAGCTTGCGAAGAAGGGGCAGTTGGATCGTCTAAATGTATGTTAAAATCTCCCAAGATTGAGAAATTGGGGGCGCTGCTGATGATATGGGTGATTTTATCATGAAGATTGTCGCAGAAACTCGTGTGTGATCCAGGAGGCCTGTACACCACAATCCCTGAAAGGGAACATGTGGAGGAAAAGGTTAATACAAACGAGAGGCTCTCGCAGTCAGCGAGCGGGCTCTCAGAAATATGGCACCTAAAAGAGTTTCGATATATAATTGCCACCCCACCTCCTCGCCCGATCTGCCGGTCATTCCTACAGATTACGAACCCGGGGGGAGGGCACAGACTAAGTCCGGGTCAGATGCCTCGGTTAACCACGTTTCCGTAAGGAACAGGACATCTGGCTCACGCTCCTCCTTTCATGAGCATGTTTTGGGAGTGAACGGCAATTAATAAGAAGTAAAGAGTATTTTTTGGGCTTAGGGAGTAACGAAGTACCCGGTTCCTGCGGGCCCAAGCAAACCTTTACAGAGAGGACAGGGAATCATTACCTCCAAGGGGAGTAACACATGGGGACAGGGAACTACGGGGTCATCTCGGAACATCAATAGCTGGTCTCTAAAAAACGAGATTCTACCTGCTCCCAAACCAGGAGTCGCTTCCATCCTACCGGCCCCTGGGCCCGTCCTGACACGGACGGGCACAGACGGGCTTTCCTTAGGTGCTCCTTCGGCGCGTGGAGGCGCGACCGCTAATGCGTCCGCTGCGCGGAGGGAAGGACTTCTCAATTTATGCGCTACAGCACGTGTCACTAACTTGCTCCCCCGAGTCTAGAACACCAACCAGCCTCCAACCCAACCCAAGATGGCCGCTCTAATTTGCCAGCCATCTCCAAGCCCCCAACTCCCTCAGCAGCCTAATGGGCTAAAAAGGGTCGAAAATGAATGAAAATACGGCGAAAATGCTCGTGGGTGTCAGCAGAGGTGAAATACAATTTAAAAGAAAATTTTTTAAAAACCGATTTCGGCGAGTGTATTAAAATGAGCAGAGCTGTGTAACTCCCGGCAACAGCCTAAGGAGTGAAGTGTAGGGTGCAAGGTCTAACCAGAGCCTTCTAGGAGCCTCAATTTATGCGCTACAGCGCATGTCACTAACTTGCTCCCCCGAGTCTAGAGCACCAACCAGCCTCCAACCCAACCCAAGATGGCCGCTCTAATTTGCCAGCCACCTCCAAGCCCCCAACTCTCTCAGCAGCCTAATGGGCTAAAAAGGGTCGGAAATGAATGAAAATATGGCGAAAATGCTTGTGGGTGTCAGCAGAGGTGAAATACAATTTAAAAGACAATTTTTTAAAAATCGATTTCGGCGAGTGTATTAAAATGAGCAGAGCTGTGTAACTCCCGGCAACAGCCTAAGGAGTGAAGTGTAGGGTGCAAGGTCTAACCAGAGTCTTCTAGGAGCCTCAATTTATGCGCTACACCGCGTGTCACTAACTTGCTCGCCCGAGTCTAGAGCACCAACCAGCCTCCAACCCAACCCAAGATGGCCGCTCTAATTTGCCAGCCACCTCCAAGCCCCCAACTCCCTCAGCAGACTAATGGGCTAAAAAGGGTCGGAAATGAATGAAAGTACGGCGAAAATGCTCGTGGGTGTAAGCAGAGGTGAAATACAATTTAAAAGACAATTTTTTAAAATCGATTTCGGCGAGTGTATTAAAATGAGCAGAGCTGAGTAACTCCCGGCAACAGCCTGAGGAGTGAAGTGTAGGGTGCAAGGTCTGGATCCCTGATGAAGGTGGTTTAACCACCGAAATGCATTGGATATATAGCACTGAGCAAAAGACGCGCAAAAGACAAGGGAGCGCCTCACCTGCCTTGAACAGACCCTGGTGTCTTCCGCGGGAGCTCCCCGCCCGTCATATACATCGGCACGAAAGGCTCCAGCTCAGGCTTAAGAAATCCCGGCGCCCATGCGTGCTCACGCAGATCACATAGGTTGTGATGACCTGCCCCCGAAGATTCTTGCGGTAGCAAGATCAGCTACAGACTATCAACCAGGCTGTCTGTACCACCGCTCCTCCCGGGCGAGAGGTGAGAGCTACATTCCCTACCCCCTCCCACTCCTATCGGATTCCACCTCGATCTCAAGCACCCCACGGGGGTTACAGAACTAATATTGGTCACATTATGTTTTATGTCAATTACCATTCTGCTCTAAGTGATCCCCGCCTTGGGAGTGATCATCTGCCTTTTAGAGTGCCACACACCGATCTCAGATGACATGGGGGCATAAAGGGACCCCATTTTATAAAGTTTCTACCGGATCCCCAGGACAGACAAAATGGCACTCACTCGGCCACAGAAACACTGAGTGGACAAATCATCACACAGCCCTCCATTGAAAGAAAGATAGGACTACCCATTGTAAGATAGATAGGACTGCCCTAATTCAGTGAAGCTAGTGAGGGATATAGGACTTCCCCACCATACTGTCCACTCAAAGAAAGAGTGATAGGACTACAATGAGGAACTCAAGATTTCCTCTGCAATTCAGGTGGCCATTTTAAACTGGTCTCAGTGCTCATAGGAAAGGCTACTCCCGAGCAGCCAAAAATAAATAAATAAATAAATAAATAAGTCAGCAGTGCACCCCCCATATCCGTTTATCCCTCTCTCTAGTGTCAGTAACAGGATGGAACGATCAGGTCAGCATACATACACCATCAAGTACCCCCGTTAACTCTCTAAAAAAGCAGCCAAACACTTTTAACATTCGCTGCTAAAAACATACCTTGAGAGCCCAATATCAGACACCTACCACTCTTTAAACAAGGGCCCTTTAACCAAGGACATTATTTTTTACACAAAGAGAAGAGCCCAATGGAGGAAAGCAATCTACGTTCTCAGTTTCCTCGTCCAAAAAAACAGCACATGGTCTCAAGATCTCTATCATCCCCTCTCCGTTTTTCAGGGCTTCAGCCATGTTCACCATTTATCACACTGGGATCATTCTCTTGCAATCCTCAGACCAAAATGTAATCTTACTCGACAACATCTTCCCTCTCATCAAAGACAAAGTGCTTAGTTCCTCTCCTCCCGCCACAGACACTACTAACTCCATAACGCCCACCACGTCCACGCCAACATCTCCCCAGACATTTACCCACAAACCCATCCTTTCATACTCCCACCCTGATGAAAGGAGAGATAATAGCTCCCAAGAACCACTCCCACAATGTCTACATCACCTCCATACCACCCCATGCCCATAACACCCCCATGTCCACGCCGACATCCCCCGCGGGCATTCACCTTTGAACTTATCCGTGCATACGCCCACCCTAACGCCAAGAGATATCCGATCTTCTGAGAACCACCCCCACAACATCAACATCACCTCCCCCTCACCTAGGATCCAATCAAGAAACTTCCCTTATAATAGTTGCTCGAACATCAGGAACCCTCACATGTCCATATCCTCATCGCTCACCCCCCTGATACATTCTTCTCCCCCTTTATATACTCTCCCATCTCGGGACAACCCGACTGGTAGTTCTCATTCTCACTACGCAGATGCATACCACTGCTACCCTCCAATCCACATCCTAAACCCCCCACACCCCTCACTCGCTTAGACATCACAATGACTAAACCGCTCACACCCGACCCTAGGTTTGATGAAATCCTACTGTCACTACAAAATATCAAAGATGGCCTCCACAAGCTATGGGACCTGTTTAGTCTGCAACCCTTGATCAGACGACATACGGGTGATAAGAGCAGGATCCCCCACAGTTACAGCCCCACACCCCAGCACCAGTCGCCACGTCTTTCACCTCATCAACCCCCCAAGATGGAGAAAAGTTCCTAACTGCAATTCCACAACCAGTCCGATCAGCAGGAAGAATACCTTATCTGCCAAGGATATACTCTCCCTCCTCCTCTCCTACGATCCACCCCCCCAACCCAACCAGTCCACAGTTGTCCCGAACAAGGCGAAACAACGCTCTCTAATCGAAACAATACATCTTAGTACACATAGACCCACTAATCACAACACCAGAGGTATAATCCCGGAGAATCTTATGCAAGTTCCATTAACAGTGGAACCTCCAACGACCTCCAAGCAGTGTCTCAAATGCATTCTACTAAACTGCAGATCAGCCTCAGCACATGCTGCTGATCTTATTCTCACTCCTGAACCTGACCTCCTAATCCTTACAGAAACATGGCTAAATGAATCGTCCAACCCGATCCTTGACATACTGGTCCCCCCTAATTACGACATCACTAGACTAGACAGACCCATTAGATTAGGTGGCGGTATTCCCTGCATCTACCGGAACAACCTTACAGTGAACCGCTCACCCACACTGGATCTTTCCTCATGTGAATATCTTTGCTTAGATATCACTAGTAATAACATACCAATTTGTTCACTGCACATTTTTTATCACCCACCAGGCGATAACCTCACCTTCATCGAGCAATTCATGGATATTCTGACCACACATTCGGATCATCGAAATATCCAAATATTCCTTGAAGATTTCAATCTCCTTTGGAACGACCCTAATGACCCGGCAGTTAATAGCCTCAAAACATTCCTGTCAGTCCTTAACCTTACCCAAATCTGCAATAGCCCCACACATGTCAAAGGCTCAACCCTTGACTTGGTGATTTCCAAGGCCTTTCAACTTAAGGCAATCCTCCCCTGTGATTGGTCTGATCACCAGTCCATCACCTTCTCCATCAAAGTACCAGTTAAACTATGCTCAGCACAATCAACATGACCCAAAGTATGGAAGAGAAACCTAAAAAGCCTCCTCACAGATTTATCCCCATCCGCCAATGTCAGCCTCCTGCTTCCCCCGGAAGACCTAACGGAGGTTCAAGGTTTGAAATAGCACTACTTTAACTCCATGACCACGATCCTAAATACTTCCGCGCCTCTACAACTGAAGAGGCTCTCTACAAAAGACTCTAAACCTTGGTATGACGGTAGACTCAACCAGGAGAGACGAGCTTTAAGATTAGTTGAACGGAGATGGAGGTCATCACCATCTGTCGACCACCTTAAACTGCTCAGATCCTCCAGAAACTCGTACTATAGAAAGATCAGACACTCAAAAGCAAACTTTTTCAAGAATCATCTAGATTAAGCCAAAAACCGTCCCAAGAAGCTAATTGAACTAGCTAAAACTCAATCCCATGGCGTAGCTCACCCTCCCCAAGATGGTCAATGCTCCCCTCCCAGCTGCAAAGAATTTTCTTCCTTCTTCACGGGAAAGACAGAATTCCTGAAAAGAGATCTACTTAAGGCCTCATTAACTCAGATCCACACACATAAGATCACCCCAGTAACCCCAAGCACCTGCACAACCAAGCTTGCCCTAAAAAATAACGCCTCCTGGGCCTCCTTTACAACCTACAGCGAAGAAACAATCCTAAAAGCGCTAATGTCCTTGAACCCCTCCAACCACTTCTCTGACCCCCTCCCTTCTAACTACCTCAAAGGTCTCATACCAATGCTAGTGCTACTTTTGACAAAGATCATCAATGTCTCCTTAGTCCAAGGGGTTAGTCCGGATATTCTCAAATCGGGACAAGTTTCCCCCATACTGAAAAAAATGACGGCAGACCCCACAGACCTGAATAACTACAGACCAATTTCCAACATCCCAACTCTGGCGAAACTCCTTCAAAAATGTGTTCTCAGCCAGCTAGACAACCACATCACCAACTTCCACCAGCTCAATACATTTCAGTCTGGCTTCCGTGCAGGGCATAGTACGGAGTCAGCCATGTAGATGACGCATTAAAAATACTAGATCAGAACGAAGCCGGCCACCTTATCCTACTTGACTTATCGTCAGCTTTCGACACCGTCAAACATGAAAATCTTCTTGACCTCCTCCAACACAATGGGCTTATCAGGATCAGTTCTAAACTGGTTTACCTCTTTCCTCCGTAATAGATCCCAAAGGTTCAAGGCCAACCAATCACTGTCCAGGACCATCCATGTCACATTAGGAGTCCAGCAGGGCTCCTCCCTTTCACCTACACTGTTCTACTTATTCATGGAACCTCTTACTGAAATCCTCAATTCATCTAATATCCACTTTCACATGTACGCTGACGACACACAACTTTATTTAAAGATAAACTCTCCGGGCAACATCAAGGCTCTCAATTCAACTCTTCAAAAAACTCAGTCTTGGTTGACTGATAACCACCTCAAACTAAATTCCCTCAAAACCGAATTCCTCCTAATCGCCCCCACTAACCAAACAGACATCATTCAAGAATGGCTTAAACAACTTTCAGCACTCAACTGCCATCCTCTTTTAATCGTTTCAGCAAAATCACTGGGAGTAACTCTTGACAGAAACCTATACATGCAAAAACATATCAGTGCTGCAGCAAAAGGAACAAACTTTCAGATGCACACGCTGAGAAAACTAAAACCCTTCCTCCCAGCAAATGACTTCAAACTGGCAGTCCAAGCACTAGTACATCCCTGACTGGATTATGGTAGTGCAACACTTAGTGGACTCCCTAGATCGTCAATTGCCCCACTTAGAGCATCACTTAACTCAGCGGCCAGAGTCATCATAGGTTCCAAAAGACATTGCCACATTTCCCCCGACTTCAAAACGCTCAACTGGCTACCCTTCGAAGCAAGAATCTAACAAAACATTGCCTGCATGACACACAAAGCTTTACACCACAACATCCCGAGTTACCTGACCCAGAAACGTGTGCTCTCGTGTGGGAACAGATCCTCTAGGAGCGCCAACAACCTTCTTCTGAAGCCTCAAAGAAAACTAATAATCGCGCCTTCTCTGGAATTGCTCCAAGGATTTGGAATGCACTACCCCCAGAAACCAGACGCAACCCATCAACTGCATCCTTCAAAAAAGAAGTTAAATCTCTACTCATGACGAAATTCACGTGAACATTATTTCAGATTCCTGGAACAATCCAGTTGTAGCATATGTCTTTATCTCGAAATACTATGTTTCTTTTGTACTATGCTTTGTTTGTCTAACTACCTCACTTGTGAAGCACTCTGATACTCGTTAGAGTCTTGTTCGCGCTATACAAAACCTATAAAATAAAATTTAAATAAAATAAAATAAATAAAAAGATCCCAAGCCAAGACTCAACAGCTTATGAAAAAATAAAAGAACGTACCTCAGGAACCACTCCTCAGACTAGTGGAATTGCTGGAAAAACCTTCCCACTTCGACTTCTGAGATTACCACTCAAGTTATTCACTCAATTTCCCTGATTTCTCCCTTTATCCCTCCCGACCCTTCATGGGCACCCTCATAAGGTGAAGATATTCCTTACTCAATGCTATTTACACTGTCTTTGCAGACCAGTCATTTTTACGGATGATCAGTCCAAGACAGCCTTTGTATTGTCTTACTTGAGCGGGGATGCGGCATCTTGGTCCATGCCTATCATTTCCTGTAATGACCCTGTATTATACAATTCTGAAAGATTCAAAACAGAAGTTTTGCAAATATTTGACCGGAGAGCTATATCCCAAACCACAGACAACTAATTGCTTGATCTGAAATGAGGGAACAGAGATCTGATTTCATATCTGGCTCAGTATAACAAGCTAATAGTTAAAACAGGATGGCCAGAAAGCAAAAGAGCTGCAATTTTTTACAGAGGACTGAACAATGAGCAAAAGGATGCACTAGCACAGATTCCAGACTGACCCATGAAAGTTTCCAAATTGATTGATTTTAGTGTTTCAAATTGATCAAAAATTATTTGAAAGAAGGTCAGAACGAAAACGAGAAATTCGCCCTATCCCACCACGATTCGACAGAAGCAGGTCAGAAGGTATCAAGATTTCAGAGGCACATCCTATGGAAGAACCAATGCAGATAGGGAGTGTTAGAGGCCCTTTATCTAATGAGGAAAAGGAGAAAAGGAGGTCAAGAAATGTGTGCCTTAATTGCGGTCAGTTGGGGCACTTTGTGAAAGAATGTCCCAAGAAACCTAAGGTGAACAATGCGTTAAAAGCGAAACCCCATCAGTGAAAAGGGTTACCCTGATGGATGTTCAACTAAAGCCAACCCCAGATCACCAACAAGTGGCCCACACATTACAGTCAGCTTCTCGTCATCTGACGATCTCTTTTGATATACATTTTGGAGAAAATAAATTGAAGGAAATCTCAGTAATTATAGATTTTGGAGCAACAGGACATTTCTGTGCTATCCAGTATGTAAGAAGAATTGGATTTAATTTTGTAAAGAAGAAAATTGCTGAACCTGTACGTGCAGTGGATGGCACAAAGCTGTCCTCCGATCCCATCATTGATGAAACAGAACCCATCAAATTAAAGGATCATCATGGACATCAAGAAAACATTTATTTTAATCTCATAGATTCTCCTCAATTTCAGTTAATTTAATTTTGGAATTTCCATAGTCGACGGAGCATAACCTGGAAATAAACTGGGAAGGAAGAACTGTTCAATTGAATTCAAGCTATTGCCGGAGACATTGTTATTACCCACCAGATAAGGAAAAATAAACTGGGTCAGCTAAAGTTTTAGCAACCAAACCTAATGTAGTCTGTGCCTTGGAAACTGTAGTCATTCCTCTTGAATATGAAGATTTGACAGCAGTATTCGACAAGACTAATACGGAAATCCTTCCTCCACATAGGCCCTACAACTGTAAGATTGAATTGGAACCAGGAGCAAATTTACCCTGTAGCAGGATCTATGCCGTTACGGGAAAGGAGAACTAATTCCTCAAGAAAATATTTTCATCTGTCCCTCCAATCCCCATCAGTTTCCCTCTTTTTTTGTCCCAAAGAAGAACGAATAATTAAGAACAGGCATCGACTATTGAGCATTGAATCACGTGACAGTGAAGAACGGGTGTTCCCTGCCTTTGAGAGGCAAAAATCTTCACTAAATTGGACCTTCGTGGAGCTTACCACTTAATTTGTGTCTCTAAGGGAGATGAGTGTAAAAACTGCCTTCTGCACAAGATTCGGATTGTTTGAATTCCAAGTGATGCCCCTCGCAAACAAAAAAACGCATCTCGATCCTTCGCAGGAGTTGTGCCCAAAATCTGGAACTCCATCTCAGTCCATATCAGGACTAAACCCTCCTACTTAAAATTCATAAGGCAGCTCAAAGAACTCCTCCTCAACAAATCTCTCCCGAAGGGATAGCTACAGCCAAACACTGAAACCTGCCTACTTCAGCACACAGGCACTTTAACATTCAGACCTCTACCTCACTCACCTCATGACTACCTCATCTATCCTCCACATCACCGATCAAACCCCGTCAGGAGACATGGTGCTATCTACGACACATTTACTCAAAGCTTCGTGAGACATTGTACATACAACTGTGTTAACATATTTTACAAGTGACACTGTGCTTTGTACGAGGATATTATACCCCACATCCCTGAATAAATCTCATCAAGAGAAACAGTGATTTCTACAACAACATCACTGTAAACGTCTTGAGACATTGTACATACAACCGTGTTAACATATTTCACTAGTGACTTCGCGCTTTGAAAGAGAATATTATACAAGGCGTAAAGAGCCTCTGTGCATTCTACTATATCAGTGTTTCTTACGATTTATAATGCTCAAAATCGTTCCAATACCTTTGGGTCTGGCTAGCGCTATATAAAACTCTTAAATATATATATAAATATTGTGTAACGCCCCGGCCGCTTTCCAACACTTTGTGAATGATCTGTTCAGAGAATCCGTTGATCACATTGCAGTTGTATACATTGATGATATCTTAATCTTCTCCAAGACTCTGCAGAAGCATGTGGAACATGTGAGAGCAATTCTTAAAAGGCTATTGGAGAATAACCTGTATGTGAAATTAGAACAATGTGCCTTTCATGTAAAGGAGGTGGAGTTCCTGGGATTTGTTTTGTCTGAGAAAGGAATTTCAATGGATACTGCCAAAATACAGACAATCCTGGATTGGCCCTCTCCCAGAAATGTAAAGTAGGTGCAGAGCTTCAGCAGCTTGCCAAATTTTATCGTCGCTACATCAAAGAATTTTCCAAAGAAGTAACTCCAATACCAAAACTTTTGAGAAAAGGAGTATCCTTTCATTGGTCAGAAGAAGCTGAACAAGTCATCATGCTTCTCAAAAGGTATTCTACTTTTGCCCCAATTCTTTTTCATCCAGATTCAAATGAGCCCTTTTTTGTAGAAGCAGATGCCTCAGACCAGGCAATTGGAGGTGTCCTATCCAAACAACACAAGGAAACAGGTCAACGCCACCCAGTGGCTTTTCATTCTTGGAAACTGACTTCTCCAGAGATGAGCTCTTCCATTGCTGATAAGGTGCTGCTGGCAGTAAAAGCTGCCTTCCAGGAGTGGCGGCAATATTTCCTGGAAGCTCGCCATGTTGTGACCGTATTTACAGATCACAAGAATCTTCAGTTTTTGAAGTCGGCTAAAACCCTCACTGCCAGGCAATTAAGATGTTCGCTGTTTTTTCTGAATACAACTTCACCATTACTTGTCAACCAGGTTCAGCGAATGGTAAGGCAGATGCCCTGTCAAGATTAGACACAGCTCCTAAATGCAAAGAAGCTGATGCAGTACCAATTATCCCAGCAGACAAATTTGTTTGTGTCTTGCAATTCTCCGAAATAAAACAAAAGTTTGAGAATCCATGTCAGAAGAAGAAATTTTGGATTGGGTAAAAAAATATAAGGACAGGAGAGTCATTGAGGCCTTGTATTTTCCCACTCGGGAATTGCAGGAATCTGCCCTACGGGCGTGTCATGATGACCCCTTAGCCGGCCATAAAGGGACATTGAAAACCACAGAATTGTTAAAAAGATATTTTTGGTGGCCAGCATGACTCCTCAAGCGAGACAATACATTCACACCTGCGATAAGTGAATATGAGGGAAGACAAATAAACAGGCCCCACAGGGAGAACTTCAATCCCTTCCTACGGCGCCTTATCCTTGGCACACCAGAACCATGGATCTCATAGTAGATTTACCCTTGAGCTAAGGTTTTGACACCATATTAGTATTTGTCAATACATTTTCCAAGATGAGCCATTTTATTCTATTCAAAAAGATTCCCAAGGCTCCCCAATTGGCCCAGCTATTTTCACAACACATAGTCAAGGCGTATGGTGTCCCAGAAGTTGTAATTTCTGATCGAGAAGCTCAGTTCATCTCTCAATTCTGAAGGGCTTTCATGCAGCAATTGGGAATAGACATGCAATTCTCCACTAGCTACCACCCACAAACTGATGGTCAATCAGGAGATTGAACTGTACCTCCTAGATCAAGATGACGAATGGCCTGACCTTGTTTGGACAGCATAATTTGCGTATAACAATGCTATTCATGCTTCCACAGGTTAATCACCATTTTACTTGAATAGTGGTAGACATCAGAATGTCATTTTGGGAAAATCGGATGGTTCTGTTCCAGCAGTGGATGAGTTTAGTGACAAAGTCAAAGAACTTATCAAGCGGCAAGAAAACACTTGATTTAGGCTAACACCTCTCATAAAAAATATGCTGGCAAAAATAGAAGAGGGAATCCAAATTATTCCTTGGGAGATAAGGTCTAGTTGTCCACTAGGCATTTACATCTAAAAGGAAACAAAAAAGTCGGGGGGCCGACCCGGAATAAGAAATCAAGGTAGCCTAGTTCAATGCCAATTAAGACATTGGAGAAGTCAAATGGCCCCAAGGAGAGAAGCGACGAAGACGTCCGCCGTTCCTCCAGATGCACCTGTTAGACAAACTGACCATCAGAGACATAATGACAAGAGAAGAAGGCGAGGTCTTTGCATGACCATTTTGCCTCCTGCTTGTCCTTTGAACCAAAAGGAAGATCAGTATTATAAATCCTGGCTGTAGGAGGGATCCATTGAACCAGGAGACATGGCCATCATACTGCATCCAGCATGGAGGGAGCGATCCCAAGTGGAACTTCTGCATGCAGGATTGCCTGAGAAGGTGGGAGCACTACCTTAGTGAGAAACCAGCGGAGCTGATCCAAGCCAAAATATGCCCATTATTGTGCAGAAGCAATAACTAAATAGGGGTTGGCACCAAATCAGTAAGGCTAGGCAGTAATATACTAAACATAAAAAAGTGCCACTACTGATAAACATTCATCAAACCACTTACATACCAAGAGCACACACCTGAATTAATATGATCGCTTGAATTTTGTTTCATAAATTATTTTTTCAATAAACGTGTTTTTGATGAAATGTATCAATTTTGTGAAAATTCTTGATTTTTTTAAACCATAAACATTGTAATACACAGGAACTACACAAATACAGACATGTGCCACATAAAGTATATCAAACAGACAAATTACATAACACACATAACAATATAGTACAAGAATTGTTTTTGCGCTCTAGTTCTGTACTACTCTGCAATGTTATAAAAATACCCCTAAAGACTACCTTCCTAAGGATATTTATCTTATTTTGTAACAGGGACAGCAGCCAAAAGTGACCCCACTGAGCTCCTAAACAGTTTTGAAAATTCAAAATTAATTGTACAAGAGCAGCAGTGGTAATACATGCACTAAACACTTATTCGGCTGAAAGAAAGGCTTTCGACACGTTTCAAACCCTGACAAGTTTCTTTAAGGGTTCTCCTCAGGACACAGAACACAAAAGAGCTCAACATAATAGCCACAGTGGATGAATCCAATTTTGAATATCTTCTAGACTGCCGACATTTTCAACATAGCCAGATAAAAGTCGAAATACTCAATTTTTTAATCCACAAGATTTGATCCTATCAAACGTTGTTTCTCTGGCGGCTACCAGTTACGATTCAAGTGCGATGCTGCATCATACTCTACTTGGAGCCGGCGATGCATTCCACTAAAATGACTGCCCAGATGGAGGAGGATTGATGGCAGAAAGCATGAAACCTGTAACCAACTTTCTAGATAGAATGAGGGAATTATGGGGACAAGAGAAAGGAAAACCATGCATCAACACAGGCCCCAGGTTGTATTCTTCTATTGCATCCTCAAAAAGGGAATGTCCACAGAAATAAAGAATGGACTGGACAGCGTAATAGGATTAGACACCAAACCCTGGCAAGAAATACAGGCCCACATATTACACTACTGCAGAAAGAAACAGGAAAAGGACAGGAAAAAACAGGAGCAAGCCCAATGAGACACCGCTAAGCTGGTTCAACACACGTTTAAATATACCACCATTGAGGGGCTGCTTTGGCCACAAGCATGCAAATGGGACCAATCTTGAGGGAAGCTCTGCCTCAGAACCCCAGAGGGTTTCCACCGAGTCCTACGGAAGAGGTCAGGGAGGCTGGCAGTAGCCAGACCTTAGAGAATGTTTCTATTGCCACAGAATGTGCCACAAGGCATATCATGAGAAAAGATTGACAAACCTAGGCCAGACCCCACAATATTCTCATCCACAAAATCAAGCCCAGACCAACCGGAATGCACCTTACATTCAGCCACATGGAAATCAGTCAGCAACCACACAACCACAACAAGAGCCAGATTGTTGGCAGAAAACCTGGCAACAGCAGAAACAGCTGCCCAATAAGGAGCCTGGCCACAACCACAGCAGGGAGGGGTGACTGTCTAGGGAGGCAATACTTTTACGCAGAGGCAAATCCCAAATACGCAGAAAGCCCAATCCCCCACCATGAAACCCCCATTTCATGTGCACTTCAGAACTCATCTCCACAATAAAGATTAGTGATACAACCCTTTACTTGTGTTCGGAAAACATTCAGGGCTGCTGTACACTTAATCGATCGGGAATCCCCACTAGAGTCTGACATTTGGGTGACTGTGGTGACCAAGGCCCCACTCTGCTGCTGATCCCCCGGGGGGTGTTGGCTGGACACACCCCAGGGGGAGGGCAGTCTGATGAGGGGGCAGGGTGGCTTCCCAGACCAGCGCATAAAAACAGGCACCCGGGTCCACTCATCCAAGATGAAAACATAGGTTCCTATCATAAGATCAAAGGGTCCTCACTCTCAGACCTCCGGCTCAAGACTACAATTCGCTTATGGCTTGTAGTCCCAACTGTAGCCAACTGCAGCCAACTGCGATGTTCCAGTATCAGGAGCCAGATTTCTCATGCACTTGGAATAATGGTTTCTCCATAAAACTCCGAAGTCCATGCACATAGTCCGACAGATTGCAAGGAACTGCATCGCGCCAAGTCAGTGGGTGGTTCACCAAAACCACCCACCCTCTCAGTCCTTTACCTGCATCAGGTGACTTTCGATAAAGTTCTGGCCTTGGACCCTCACCTCAGCAAAATGTTGCCTCCTCCTCTCTTCAAAATTTTCCAAGCATCTAAAGCCTTCTCGCCAGATCATGTCCTTCCAAAGAACGAGGGCAGCATGTTGCCGGTTAGAAGCCCCTGGCCACAGCAGGGGATGGCAGAAGGGAGGGAGATCGCCAATGTCCATCACAACTGTTTGAAAGAGATCCAGAAAGGATGGCCTACCACTTTACCTAGGTATTAGCCACCTCACAAAGCCTAACACACACTGTCCAGAAATGACCAATAGGCTTGATCACACATATTGACACAAAAGAATCACAGGGACTGAAGCAGCTCTCCGGCCCCCTCTGGTATGCAACAATAGGCTCCGAAAATCACATTTAGATCTAGGTAAGTGTCCAAAAGACCTGCAAAAAGAAGCACAAAACTAGCACAGAAGAGGTCTTCAGAAAAAGGGTGTAGCCAGGGCACCTAGCAGCCATAGTAAGAATCACACTGCATGCCAAATGCTGGAGCTAGAGGGGCAGACATTTGGCACCAGAGCACTGAGCGATCATTAACAAATACCCAATTGTGACACATCTCCTCTTCTACATTGCCTCACACACGCATAGGTCAAAAGACACTGCCCACGATGATAAATTACCTACAAACACATAAGGGAAGGTAGAAGACTAGAAGACTGAATACACCCATAAAGCATCAGCTAAGTAGATAGGATCACCCACATACTAAAACGCCCTTTCCTGCCATGATGAGCATGCAGAGATCATAACCAATTAGAAAGAGACCCAGGCATCCAATGACTAACCACTCGCCACAGTTTTGTTTTAAAATAGCTTTCTCAATTGGGGCCACCATATGGTACCCCACCAAAAATTGTGTGAAGGAAAAAGAACAACCCCAAAAAGGAAAGGCACAGGAAGCCCCAAGGTTGATTTATGATGATACATAAGGATGCATGTTTTTCTTAACTAACCTACAAATTACAGCTCTTATCCAACAGGTCTGCAGTCAAGCCCAAGTGCACAACATTTACAGGAGCCCCCACCTCTTTAGCAACTACTTTCATAACCCCAACAAGGCCCAAGTGTGCAAGTCAAAGACTGCAAACAGTTTTTTTATGGTTATCTGCAAATTAACTCTTTCGTACTTTCACCAAAGCAAAGAAACCCCTGATCGCCAGAAGACTACAGATGGTTACTCTGGCAATCATCTCAAGACCTGTAATATTTTAAAAGTTATGTATTATTGTGGCATTGTATACCGTGTGTTTGGTATGGGTGTGGCCACATCCATCCATAGATGGAAATCTGTCTGGTCAAATGGAGCCTATCCCCACTTTTATACAGTGCTTGCATAGGGACCTCTCCCACACCACTTACAATAACACTGAACCCAATGATAATATTCCACTTGCACTACACAGCATGCTTTTACACAGCACATGGTATCAGCACATGACTGCCGTGAGCGCCCAGACATCAGCCAGGTCATGCTTTGTATGTTCACTGATACCACATGCAGTAGGCGTAGAAAGGTTTTATTTATCTCAAGAGGTAGCCACTGAATAAGCAAAATGTCTCCCCCACCTGTACCTATGTAGGTTTAGGGCCAGCATACAACCCAACAGAGTAGAACCCCATAGAGTAGTAGCAAACATAACTTGATACACAACCAATCCCACCAGCACTGTACCTTTTCACCAAGCCTAGTAAGATTTAAACAGAACTAGACAGGATGCGCTGGTGGGGTATCACTGGGGAGGATATTGTTAGGCACAAGACTTTCCAGAAAAGATATTCTAGGATGTACCAAAGCCACCACACCAGTGCACAAACACATCTACTAATGCTTTCGTCTGTGGTCATAGGTTAGCCCTTAACATGTGTGTTGCAGTCTTCTTCAATAACAAATGGCCACCCAACATGGAATTCCAATGTAAGGCCATCGACCTCAATGATACAAACGGAAATGAATCATGTAGTAGGGGGTTAAATACCAGCATAGATAACCCCTGTCAGGAAATATTGTTGTGTGGCGTTTAGAGCTCCGAATGAATTTTCCTAATTCATGCCCTTATATAGGTACAATTCACATTGCCCTTATATAGGTATAGAAATCAATCCCTTAATTAGGCACAGCCCATGCTAACCAAATACAGGCATGCTACCCAAATACAGGCATGGCTACTTCCACCCGTACCAAACGATTTCTTGAAAAATCGGCTTAAGCAGTTAGGGAACTTCCCCTTGCTTGAATATTGATTTTTCCAAGAACTCCTGTACTTTGCAGAGAACAACTATTCCCAAGGGGTTCTTTCCTGACGTTCATATGCCCAACTTTATGTCAAACCATGGCATTCCTAAACACCTTCAAGGTATAAATATACCTTCACTTTCTCTAGCAAGTCGGAGCAGTTCGACTATCTACTTGCCCGAAGCAGTTCGCTACAGCAAGTGCCGAAGGAAGCCGACTCTCCAGCTGACTTACTGATCAAGAGGCTGCCCTTCTCCTGCTGAGAATCCAGATCCAGTGTTTCCAGGCTCCCCTTGCAGGGTGTTGGGAAATCGAGTCCCGAGACTGAGATACCAGACCTCCTTCATTCTGACTAAGGTATGGAGCTGATTAGAACCTAGAGAAACCTTTGGTAGATTCTTGGCAAAAACAACTAAACCTATGCTACACAATACTTACTTCTTCCCTCGTACTAGACTTAAGTTAGGTACATTGGGGTAAGCTTATTTTAGAAGCACCAGTTGAGTATTTTAGCCTGTATCTTTATGTATGTATTTTTATATGGCTTAGAAACCATGCAATGCTTTTACAGTATAATTTTATAATACTATTCTCGCTGTACGCATTATACTTTGCAGTCTGCATAACGATTGTAGCAGTTCACTTCTCTTGTATGAGAAAGAAGACTGTTCAATAAACCTTTTTATTGAAAACACCCATCTCTCTGTTGAAATGAAGCATGCACGATTGACTGAGTGAAATACTTATCTATAGTTT
Source organism: Lissotriton helveticus (assembly GCF_964261635.1). NCBI lineage: Eukaryota > Metazoa > Chordata > Amphibia > Caudata > Salamandridae > Lissotriton > Lissotriton helveticus. The sequence continues at coordinate 2,126,827,762 of NC_136061.1, forward strand.
CTACAACTCTGAGAGATAAATTTCTTATTCTTGGGAAACAAAGTTGTCATGTTTATGCAGTTGTCAGAAACTAATCCCTGCTTGTGAATTCGACAAAGTTTCTAGTGACCTCTGAGCTAGCTGGAACGCACTATTAAGTTTAGTATATTCGATAGAGACCTAGTCGACCTCAGTCCTACGTCTAATCTATAGGATATATTATTCCAATGCGCAGAGCGTTTTGGGAATATAGGAACTAAACTACAATAAGGGACACTGACATAGATGGGTACACATGGTTAGAGGATAAGGGGCAACCCATAACTGTAAGGAAATTTAAACTGTATTCTTTGTGTTTCAGAGGTAAAGGAACCATTCCACTTGGCATGATTGAGAACTGAGGAGAAATACTGCACACACCGGACATGCAAAGGAGCACTTCCACACTGATGGATCTTTACTGACAGTGTGAGGAATTTGCATAAGCTCAGCTCATCCTAAAATGGTGTTTCCTTTACTCCCTCATCACCATATCCCAGAAGAAGATCTGTAAAAGTTGTACCAACACCTTCTACAGTAGAAAACAACCCTATTGTATCAGGATCAAGACAAAAGAACTGCTAATTCTTTTGGTTGGGCTCAGTACAAGGACATTCCAGACAAATTCAGACTGTTTAGTGAAGCACAAGTAAATGCAGGAGGATCTGTACCATTTTTTACAGACAAAAGCAAACACCCACTGGTTACAAATAACCAGATGGGAGCTGCAGAAAACAATGAACAGAACTGAGCTCGGCCTTAATGTGATCAAAGAAGAACAAAGAGCCATCCACCTGTGGTGATGCAACACCAATATGTATTGGACTTGATGAAGGCACTGGAGGGAGGGGTGTGTGCCAAGTCCTGTTGCACGTTCATCCCAGGCAATGGCATGGATAACAGGATGCTCACTCTTGCCATCAAAGCACTGTATTGATTAAAAATGGACATGTGTAAGGAGAGAGGTGCCCCGAAGCAGAAATTGCATGAAGGCTGGTTTGTCTGTCTTCCCCGGTGGTTTGCGAGACTGCGTACATCATTGTTCTGCTGGTTCTTATTCTTGTAATGTTTTTGTGTAGTTTTCTACAATTGGGAATTTTCTACAGTAAAAGTGCAGTCCTCAAATTGGGTGAATGCAAGTAACTAGAGAAGTATTAACAGTTAAAACTGAAATACGACAAGCCCCTAAAACTGTGACTTTAATTAGGTTTAGGGTAAATGGTGTAATTGAAAATTCAACTAGAGAGAGGAATGTTAATATTGATGTTGCTATAAGCAATGATATGTGTATATTAAAAAATGAGAGAATTACTGTTTTTGAAATATCCCGAGTTGACCTCTCCTTCTACCCCGAGTAGGAAATACATGGTCAGGCAGACCCTGTGACCTAGGCTCAAGGCTACTGATTGACAGATCACAGGTGGGGTGGCAAGTAACCAGCAGGACAATTGCATGTACACGAAAACCTTGATTAGACCCACAGATAGGCAGCAACACCACAATGGTCTCACAATATTTGCCCCAATAAAGCACATATGGCCAGAAGGGTGTACACTTTCCCAAAACAGTACACTATAAAGTAGATGCCACATGAAGTTAGGAACACTGGGCCAATCAGAACACAGGTCACACAGTACATGCAGTGATCACGCACTCCTCATGGCAGGCATCTGCACACTTCACCCACCGGCCCTCCTTATGTCCACGCAAGGTTGAAACCCGCCTGCATCCACTATCAGGTGGCCTGATTTACAGCTCCATGACTAGACACTCATTCCTTTTTTTAAATGAGATCTAAATTATTTTATGGTGCTCCAAAGACTGTATATATTGGCACTCAGAACAAATGTATGTTATAGCAGTCCTCAGACCCATTTCTGTGACTGTTTCCCAGCCACAGCGTTTAATTAAACAAACTGTTCCTATTTTGCCAAATGCCTCTTGTCTTTTATTTTTTTTAAGTAAATTCACATTCTAGCAATAATAGATTGCTTCAGAGGGGAGTGGAATGGTGCACAGTAGAGTAGAGTGGTGTAGAGTACAGTGGCTTAGGGAGCAGAGTAGATTAGAGTCATGCAGGACGGATTGGTATAAAGTGCACTGGCGTAAAGTGGAGCGGTAGAGAGTAGAGTGCATTGGAGTAGAGTAGAAAGGTGCAGAGTAGAGTAGAGAAGCGTTGAGTGAAGTGGCATAGAGTGGAGTAGTGCAGAGTGGAGTGAAGTGACACAGGGTAGAGTTCAGCAGAGTAGACTACAGTGGTGTTGAGTGATGTCAAGTAAATTGGAGTGGGGTATAGAAAAGTATTCATGGTGTGGTAGTACACTGCCATTGCAGACAACAAATCTTCAATTGAAATGACCATTACTTTTGCAAAGACATATAGTTTTATTGATAGAAGTATACAGCACACAAATGGTATTCTGTGGAAATGGCATCACCTAGTGTATCTATTTGTTTTGATTGTATTAAAATATTTGTTTCCACCACACTTCAGAATTACCCAAAAATGTGGTTCTTTTGTGCATTTCTAATACTTATATATGCTGAAATATTTGCAAAGTTCATTTATAGACATTTACATTTTGTTGTGTGCTAGAAAATTAAATAACATTGTACAGCCTTCCACAAGCACTCTCCCAGTAGTCAGAATGATTGTCACATAAATCCTCTCACTTTGAAGTCAGAGACAGAAAAGTAAACACCAAGCTCCTTGGAACACACAGGCTGACAATTGACCTCTGTCTTTGAATGCACAGCAAATGTGAGAAGATACGAACAAGATTTAAAGGACTATTTATAGAAATCCAGCACTGGCTGAAGCATATAGTAAACAGGTTTGGGTAAGGGCAGGGACAAAATCAAGCTGGACAGCCTAAAATAAATAGAGACAGAAAATAGAAAGCAAGCAAATGTGAGTTACAAACCACAAAGCCAATGGTAAGCAATCAGTGAAATGCATTTCCAGGAAAGCTTTCAGAATGTCCCTAAGATGTCGTTAGCAAAGCAGATAACTGCGCTGTCTGATAGGCTCCCACCTACGAAATTATTGGCTTCTACAGAAAATGCATGGATGAAATAAAGAGCTAAATATGACATGGTGCATTCATAAGGAGGAGGAAGGATGCACCCAACCATTCAATAGAAAGTCGGGGAGACTAAAATACTACTGTGGGCTGTTCCCAAAGATGATTGGCAATATCTCAATGTCTGAAGAGTCTTCAGCCAAGAGGTTAATGGATGAAGTATACTGACCCTAACTCTTTCTGTATCTTCAGTGTTTGTATAGAATACATGTGTTGGTTAAGAATGGTGCACACAATTACACATAAAATAAGTATTGTCCATCACTAAGAAAGGCATGTGGCAAGGCAAGGGTTTGTTAAATATTGGTAGCAAAAAACGATTAAAATTGACAAATAAAGCCAGCGAACAGAACGTTTGAGGTAATGAACTGGGCTCAAACATCAGAGTTTTAAGGAAAACAAGTTTAAGTAAGGACAGCAATCAAAGAGTGTGTTAATAGCAATGCAATCAAACACTTTACTTACATTGGGTACACAAATCGTCTGCTATGTTATTGAGGAGTTAAGAGCCTCATTTACAGTAGGTGGGGTATAGAACATCCGCAAAAAAGTGGTGGGAGTATTGGCCACCTTATTAAGTGCACTGATTTCAATGGCATTTTATATACGGCCAGGACGTCTGCCACTTTTGGGCAGATGTCCCACTTTGAACAACTGTAAATGACACGCAAGTTTTTTTAGCACTTTATTTCCTTTATTGAATCTTTGCACTTTATTTCCTTTATTGAATCTTTGTTTTGCTGGCTCTCAAAAAAATACACCGAAATTAACCATTTTGGAGAACGAACTAGATAGTATGATCACCGTCTGTGGATTCCATTCTATATGATCTTACTTCATTGAGGCTTAATAATGAATTCCCTTCCCCAAAATCTCCTTCTGCCTCAAGTATTTTCCTCACATATTATTGAAAAAATAATTTCGCTGGAAAAAAAGCTACTTCAGAAATTAATTATATTTCTCTCCATTCCGTTTTCAGGTTAAATTTTAAGGAAGAAAAACGTAGTACCCCATACAGGTTATACACACAGCACAGCTTAAAGCTATTTACTTTAAACTTCAACATATAGTCAGGTTTCTCATTTAAACATGGGTTTCAATAGTAGAAATTATTTTGTGATTGCAAGTGTTAAAAGTTGACAGAAAGCAGATTTAGTAGATTTCTATATTTGTCGGCTAAGTGACTTAATTTTATGGAAAAAGCTAGTCATCGGGAAGAAATGTTTATTTAGGATGTCATGTTTCTTTTCGGTGCCAGCTCTCTGTGAGCCTGTGAGGAAGCTAGCCAGACAAGCTCTGAAACCTGCTCCCTGACCCTAGTGACCTCTCCATGTTTTCAAAGTGTATCCAACTATGTCCCAAGCGGACTTGCAGGAAAAATGATCCCTCTGTTCGTGGTTTTTGGCAGAAGGGAGTTTCCTTCATATGGAAAAGTGTTTAGTACCAATTTAATGGTCTGTCTGGCAACCGAACACCCCTGATACACAAACCTAACACTGGCAAAGATCACTGAAATACCAAAATCCCTACAAATCACCCTAATTTGCACTTTCTTGGTGTGAGCTGCTGTTCAAATATATTTGTTTAAATACAGTAGTGTTAAAAATTACGAGCAATAGCTTTTTATGCCTCAACATTTCTTACAACTAGATATGTATTTAATTTCACTTGCTATAATCACACCTTGTGCAGAACTGGGAAACAAAAAGTGTGAACCAATTAATTGCAGCCGTTACATGATAGCGGAAAATGTTAAAGGTTTTCTCAGGCTTCCAAGGAATGAATGTGTAACAGATATCTTTTAATTAAAAGGAAACGTGAGTGTCACAGCTGCTATTTTACAATATAATCTTAATATCCTCTTCACATTCAGGCCAAGCACTGGTCTAAAGAAAACACACTTCCAAAAACACATGGCTCATTTATCTGGCAGAAAAACATAATGCTACAGCTTCCAGGAGGATGGTCATATTATTGAATGGCAAGATTTAGAACAATATGTCACGTTTCTGATTCAGTCGTTTGCAGCACACTACCTTATGCGGGTCGGCAACAATAACATTTTGAGTTAGCTGATTCTCTTTCATGTGAATTCATAATGAGGCACTGGGGAAGATTTACTAACGTTTGATGCAATGCACCACAACTACCAAAGTTCTACTAAGATATGGTGCTGTTTTCCACTCTCCTTGTTTTGGCGTGCTTTAGACTGTCATGTGCCAAAGCATACACTTTTCACCAGTAAAGTATGAATGTGTGTGTGATGTAAACCATAGGCTTTGCACCACTAGAAGATACTCTACTAGATATAGTGTAGTACTTGCCTTGCTTTGTATGTGTATTGGACAGTGTAGCATACACACAAAGTTGGAAGGAGTTGTAGAAATTAAAAAACTTTTCTCCGAATTAACATCAGACTCAAACGTTTTATTTCTTTGTGGAAATCTGTTAATGTCAATAGATATGGCTTTGCGTTAAAACTATAGGCTGTTGCATGGAAACGCCCACGTGCCACTCATGATGACTGCCCTTGATGCAAAGCAATGCTAGACGTTACTTTATGTTTCTTAATAGCAACCTTGCAACGCAAACAACGTTTGGTGCTAGGTAGTAAATTCCAAATCACCAGTTTGCACCTGTTTATGTCACTTTGTGTCGCAAACTTGACACACATTTTTAGCGAGTCTGCTCCATCATGGCTATATTTTCAGGGTCTAAATTGTTGTTTTTATACTAAGAATAGCAATAGTGTTTGGAGCCCGATGTGTAGCCTGGTAATCACGTTTTGGCATGTCGACTGGTCAAAATGAGATTCCAACTCTTGCTCTGTTTGCCATGTGGAGTATGCCCATGTGTAGTAAAAACACACATTTCATCAAGGACAAAGGCATCGGGTCATAGGAGAAGGACTTGACAACATACCTGACTGTACATTGTTGTTCTCATTCACATGTTTAAATCAGTGTGGAAACTTCAATTTCTGCATGTTGTTTCCCATTCCATAACTGGCAAAGTGAATCAACTTGCAATCCCACAGTTATACTGGAGTCAGTTGTTTGCAACACCCCTGATATCAGTCACACCGGGTGTGATGTTACTGCATCATACTAGCTGGTCATTCACAATGAGGGTCTAGGTGTTCGTGATTATCAAGCTTCAAACTGTTCTGTTTCTTTCGTCTCAGTTTTAAGATGGAAATCAATGATAATACCAGAGATGTGATGGTTATATTCGAACATGCTAAAAGGATCGTGGGATGATGGGCTGCATTCTCTTAAGTGTCCACCGGTGGCAGTGTAGTTTAATGTTTACATGTGCAAAGTGATAATGAACTCTCTTCAGCAATTGATATTGTTTACCAATTCAATCAATTGATAACTTTATTTCGGTCAATGACCATAAAAGTGCACAAAAAATACAAACCAGCACAAATTGTTAAAATAATAAATAATCATTATACGTTTAAGAAGAGAATTAAACTGCAAGTTATCAATGAAGAAAAACGATAACATTTCATAATTACTAACATTTAAGTTAAAAATGTGTGTCTCCTACGCCACATACTGAATAGGTATCGAGATACAGCAAACACAATAGGGGGATGGGTGTCATAAGTCAATATTCTACATGCCTGGATAAAATGCAGAAATTTAAGGTTCTTACAGATTGGAGTCAACCAACAATTTCTAATTGCAGAATAAGCAGGACAAAAGAACAAAACATGTGGTACATTTTCAATTTTGTAGTCACAGGCAGGGCAACCTTCAATGTTAGTTGTGGACCATTTGGTTGTAAATGACCTAATGGGTAAAGTGCCATGCCTTAACTGAAGATACATCTTTCTAGCAAGTGGGGGTTCAATTACATCCATGAATTCCTCGATTTTGGATTCCGATTTAACTAAGAGAAACTCAGACGTTAGCCTGCCCATAGTTGCAGAGCTCAGAAGTGTTTGGCAATTCTGCATACGTATCAGAGCATGGAGATCTTGTTTTGGTATCCCAGGGCAAAATGTCTCTGGTTTTTCCCACAAGTCCGGGAGACCCAACCGGATGCTGCCTGCCCTAATATGCTCCAGCCACGGTATCTTTTTGCATTTAAAAGAAATCCAGATCTTGGATAGTTCTGCTCTGTAGGCGGCCAATTCTGGAACTGACCACAACCTCTTCCAGTACATAATTGGTCTTGCACTCACAATTTCCTCTATTGACTCCATCCCAAGGTCCATTCTAAGGGGGGTCAAGGGTGTACTAGCCGGTAATCCAACTAAATTCCTCATAAATGTTTGTTCCACCCTTGAGAGGGTCGATATATATTTGTGCCCCCAAAGTTCCGCCCCATAGATTACTGCAGTTCTAGCCTGGCGACAGTATATTTCTAAGGCCAGGGACACCGGCTTAAATGTTGACCCCTTAAATACTTTACTAATACCCCTAACTACCTGTGATAGTTTTAGTACCGACTTGGCAATCTGTGTGTTCCACTCAAATTTCTCAGTAAGGGTAACACCCAAGTAAACAAATGTCTCAACCCTCTCAAGGGGAATACCATATAAGACCGGATTTTGGCGTGTCCGCTTCGGGGGATTGAATATCATAAACTTTGTTTTTTCCATGTTGATTTCCAATCCCCGGAGCGCGCAGAACTCTACAAAGCCATCAAGTGTTTTTTGGATGCCCAACAATGTTTTAGACAACAACAGAGTGTCGTCTGCAAACATCAGAGCGGACACCTTCCCTGTAGCCAGTTTGGGGGCATCATTGTCTACCACACCGTTCAGATGATCCACAAGTCCATTAATGTAAAGACTGAATAACGTGGGAGCTAATACGCACCCTTGGCGAACCCCTTTTTGGACAGGAAATTGATCCGTGAGATCGCCATGCCTACCACACCTAACCTGGGCATAGTTATTTGTATGGAGCCTAGACAGAATAGACAGCAGATAAGACAGAAGTCCTAGATCTGCCAGTACCTTCCACAATTTCGCTCGGGGAACTAAATCAAAAGCTGCCCGCAGGTCCACGAACACAAGGTAGAGGCTGACACCCTCCACCGTTGCTACCTTCCAGTACATGACCTGCAGGCGAAATATCTGATCTAAGGTGGAAGTGCCGGACCTAAAGCCTGCCTGGAATGTAGTTAGGATCTCGTTCTCGTCGATCCACCCAAGAATCCTGTCAAGGATAATCCTCCCCATTAGCTTTTGTGATGTATCAATTAAGCTAATTGGTCTATAGTTCGAAGGGGTAAGTGGACAACCCTTTTTAAGGATTGGCACAATCTCAGCCCCCAGCCAAGTAGGGGGCAAATCAGCACCCTGAAGAACCCCGTTAAATAAAACGACCAGGTAAGGTGCCCACATTTTGGGCTCTGTTTGAAACAGATCCCCTGGCAATTTGTCTAACCCTGGGGCCTTGTTGGGAAGCAGTTTACCTATTGCTGCCTCAACCTCTCTCAGTGTAAAAAGTTCAACCTGGGGGTGGAGACTGGGGACTATAGTCATCCTTCCACACTCTTCAGGGCCAGGAACATTTAAAATTTGTTGGAATTCAAAAGTATCACAAGTTAAGGTGTCAGTCTCAGGGATTCCATATAGGCCACCAAAGTGCCTTTCCCAAATTTTAGGAGCAATATTAGGGCCAGGGACAGGGTTGAGGCCGTGAATGCTGGTTGCAACAATAGATCAGAATAATTTGTAGTCCCTAAAAGTAAGTGCAGCTCCCAACTCCTCCCACAGGAGAACCTCCCATTCCCTCTTAGCGTCACAAATTGCCTTCTTGTATAGATTACGTTGAACCTTAATAGCTCCAACGTTGTTGGTTTTTAATACAGATAACAAGGCTTTTTTGGACTTATGGCATGAGGCATTAAACCACAAGTGCTTGTAGGCCCGGGGCTGACTACTCTTTACCAAAGGGCAAAGGACATCCTTTAAAGTGGCCACCAATTGGTTATGTATGTCAGTGGCCCTTCCCATACAATCAGGATCCCCCATTTCAGCAATAAATGGAATTGCGGTCTCATACAAGTCAGCAAGTTTGCTCGGGGAGTCCTGGAAGTCTGGCCATTTAACCCTTCGCCTACAGTTGGTGATTATTAGTGATTGTAGGGCACTTTTTTGGGGAGGAGGTGGATTATTTAACCCAAAACTTCCCGGTTTGAGAGAGAGAACTAAAGCATTATGGTCGCTATCATACCTGTCAACAACCCTAAACTCAAGCAACCTATCCCAGTACCTGGCTTCCATGAATATGTAGTCAATCACAGAAGTCTGGTTTAGTCGATTGAAGGTAGTTCTTCCAGGCCTATCAGGCTCCACCCTCCCATTGCATGCTCGTAATGAAGTGATTAGCGCCAGTGACTGCAGTTGTAGAACAAGTGGGGTCCAAACCTTAACCTGGGGAATCAGCGGATCCGGGATAGACCACAGCAAATCGACTTCATCTGGGTCACCCAGACTCGGGTCCACAAGAGGCTCAAAATGGCAATTGAGATCTCAATACAAAATTATCACAGTGGAAGAATCAATCGTCTGAATAAAACTTGATAAAGTTTCTATAGTCTCGGACTCCAAGCCCCGCCTAACCGGCCTTGAGTATACGTAATCAAAGCTACCTTGTGACTATTTAGAGGGGTTAGAAGTACCCACTGAACATCTAGAGAATTAGTATTAATATGCGTTGCTTGGACCCCCAAATGGGTACCAACCCAGATCAACAACCCACCCGATGGCCTTCCACGACCGCCCACAGTTGCTAAGACATTAAAAGTTGCAAAACCAGGGACTATACTTTCTTTTAACGCCCAGGTTTCCTGTAACATGCAGATATCATGTAAGGACATGAAGGAAACCCAAGCTGGAATGGGCAGTTTACTCTTCAGTCCCGCCACATTCGGCTGGACCTTGCTTAATCGATACACAATCCCGGGGACCCAAGAGTTCACTGATTTCATTAGTATTCACATCCGCCAATTCCTCTATCTCACCGCTTAATGTCAGTCGGTCGGAAAGAGGAATAGTGGATGGAGGTTGAGATGCCTGTTCCAATACCAGGGATTTGGCTTTGGTACTATGATTTGAAAATGCCTCAGTTTCTTCAGCAGTTGGCGAAGGACTACCGGGGGACCCAATCTGTCACTCACAGTCATCAATGCCTGAAAGGGCGTTTAATCTGTTTGTCACCTCCAATGGCGTGAGCAGACTCGATGGGTCTGTCCACCCAGTTCTATGTTGCCTAGATGGAACAGTATCCCACCCAAGGGGCCATGGAGTATGATACATGGGGCATATAAAGTTTTTTAAGAGGTATGGGATGATTAAATTGGTGGCAGGCTAGAGCCCCAGGATGCATTGTGGAAACCACTAAGGGTCTTGGGTAGAAATACGTCAGATCGTTGGGAATAATAGAATTGCTACCATTACCTGGGAACCAGCCTAAAATGTGTCTAAAGCTCCATGATCTCTGAAATTTACAACAATAATGTCCCCCTCAATGTCCTTGATTCTATTTCCCAACCAAGGGAGACGTCGAACCTGCAGAATCTCACCATTTATATTATGGGGGAGTGGTCTATGCTGGCTAAGCCAGTGCATGACTTTATGTTTTAACTGAAAGAAGCCCTCCCTTTTACACTCTACCAGTGTTGGAACTCCCGTAAGGACCACCACAAACGGTACCGCTTCTGGAGGCAATTCCACTGGGCGTCCCTTAGACTTCTCTGCCCTAACTGGGCTATTACTACTCCTCCCATCTTGTACAATTCCTGGATGGGCTATCCTATTTCCCGTCTGGACCTCTCTAACAACTTTCTGCACCGATTTGTGAACAAGTTTAGGAGGGGTTGCCCTCTGTTGTTCACAGGTGGTTGGTTTGGTGATTTTAGTTACCTCCTTATAAGAGTTAGGGTAAGGAGGTAATGCAGAAGTTGAACATGGGGGTGCCGGCTTCCCTAAATCCTTAATTAGCCCTGTATTTACACTGATTGCCTGGTCTAGGACCCCCGGCCTTTGCTCCAATTTTTTTAGTCTTTCTACAATCGGAAGTGTAAAAGATCTAATTAGCTGTTCCATACTTCCTAATAAAGCAGGACACGGTGATTCGTTTACCGGGAGATGTGGTGGAGTAACTGAACCTACCGTGTTGACTACCTTTGTGTACCTTTGATACTTATGTCATCTTTCCGGTAAATTAGCTGTATTTCAGCGGTATTTTTCGTACCTTTAGGTTTTAAGTACAGAAAATTCCCACAGTTGAATTATATATGATTTGACTTATCGGAGCTAAGGTTAGTAACACTGAGGTAATGGCATGATTTTTATCTTTACTCCCGCTCTTTATACGCATGGCATACAGCACCCCTCGTATGTCTAACATTTCTAGCATTGGTCCACGCATTTTTCGGTCCACGCTTTTCACTGATCCCAGATCTTTTCTCACCTTTATAGATTACCCCACAGGTTGCTTGTCTACTCTTCCCACCTTTACTAGTCTATTGTCTTATTACTTTTTTGTCTGGTTATCACCACACAGCATGTACTTACATTGAATAACACAGAGTCAGCATGTCGAAAGTTTTTATACTGCATTCTCCAATATGTTGAAGGACCACACCAAACAGTATGAATTTTTCTGTTTATTTTCAGATACAGCCCCTGAGGAAGGGCCAAAGGGCCCGAAATGCATAGGGCATTGAGAAAAGCATAAAATGTATATGTGAACAACAAATGAAAAATTGTAATTCAATGAAATTTTCAATTGATTATGATGTTTAATTTCAAGTTTGGAAAAAGAAATAAGTAAAACACTAATGATCAAACCACTCAATGTTTGTGTACATTAAATCAATGGTATGATGTTGAACATTTGATATTGTTTATGTTAACAAATTAAGCAGAAGTTCTCCAGCAGGAAGTGCAACAGTGCGCACAAGGTCAAGTGGTTTCACTTGTTTTATTTTTTTATTTTAGAGGTTTTACCAAAATCAGCATGACTAATCTTGGGTCTCTGTGGATCACTCCTCCTCTTTCTCCTTTTCCTTGGCGGTGAACCCTGCACTTTGAGTGTCTCTTTTTGTTTAGCCTTGTTTTGAATTGCCTCAACTACTAGTGGGGGCGACTCAGAAAGTGATTCTACCACTACAATAGAAATGCTAAAGAAGGGTGAGGTGTTAGTTGGCAGGACTTTGGACATATCAGATAAAGGAGTTGTCTCGCAAAATAGCCTAGGGATGCTATCTGAATGCGATGTATCAGGGTCCTAATTTAAAGTTAGAGAAGTCATATGTACTGATATAGCTGACTGCTGGGGATCCGAGGAAGAGTGACTGCCTTTAATAGATTCAACCGAGCGGCGACGCTCAGCCCGGCGCTCGGCTAGTATGCGCTCCCTATCGGTATCTGAGGATACCCTAGAAAAATAGCTATCCAGAGTTCCTCTATTTGGACCCCCCGGCTAGCATAGATGTACCTTTAATGGGACTCAAAGCCATGGTGCACCTCAGAGATAGACACAATCAATTCCAACCGAAGCGAAAGAGAATGGGCCCGGCCCGACCTCCTCTGGCCTCCGAGGGGCACAGAGGGCCCGCCCTTTGCCCGTGCTTAGCCCTGCCGCAAGCCCGCGTACGTCCCGCGGGATAAGTAGACAAGGTTTAAACGAGCGATGGGGGCGTGGCCGCTGCGGGAAGAGGCTGGAGGTGTGTCCAGTCCTTGCCTCGCAGTCCCGCAGCGGTGTGGGTGGGATCAGCGGCACACCCCTGGAGCGGGGGCCGCGATTGCAGGAGTCCGCCAAAATTGCCCCAGCAGGGATTTTAATCAGCCCAAAGGTCCCGGTCCGGTCACGGTCAGCAACAAGCAGGCTATGAGTGGCACCCGCAGAGCGGGTGCCGCGAAAAGTTATAAGAGAGCCAGGCAAGAGGGCGTGGTCGCTGCAGGAAGAGGCTGCAGGTGTGTCCAGTCCTTGCCTTGCAGTCCCGCAGCGGTGTGGGTGGGATCAGCGGCACACCCCTGGAGAGGGGGCCGCTATTGCAGGAGTCCGCCAAAATTGCCCCAGCAGGGATTTTAATCAGCCCAAAGGTCCCAGTCCGGTCACGGTCAGCAACAAGCAGGCTATGAGTGGCACCCGTGTAGCGGATGCCGCGAAAAGTTATAAGAGAGCCAGGCAAGAGGGCGTGGCCGCTGCGGGAAGAGGCTGCAGGTGTGTCCAGTCCTTGCCTCGCAGTCCCGCAGTGGTGTGGGTGGGATCAGAGGCACACCCCTTGAGCGGGGGCCGCGATTGCAGGAGTCCGCCAAAATTGCCCTAGCAGGGATTTTAATCAGCCCAAAGGTCCCGGTCCGGTCACGGTCAGCAACAAGCAGGCTATGAGTGTATGTTTACCTATCTGGATGTGCTTTAGCTTACATGTGCAAAGTGAAAGTCAACTCTCTTCAGCCATTTGTATTAATTACCTATCAGGATATGTTTGAATGGCTTTATTCAGCACTATGGTGTTGGTAAACAATCAAATAGTGTGCTTTTAGAGACATTTTCACCAATATATGAAATGTGATGGGTTACCTTATAGAATATCATGTTTTTTAGCAATGTAGATTTCTGGTGATTAAATGATGATTTAACAGTTACATTGGATGGTCATAAACAGTTGCAGTGCAGCTATTTATACTGGTACTGGACACATGGCATATATTAGGAAAGGATTATTGGATGAAGCATTACAATAACATGTAATTATCGCTGACTATTACTTTTACATTAGGGTGATGGGGGTTAAATGACTATTATATATACTTCGTAGTCTAATTTAGTAAATGGTGAAGGAAAATGGGAATAGTTTGTTCTGCCATAGGGTTTATGGGTGTTCCATTGCCATTGAATCTATTTAGAAATGCATTAGGATTGTTCCAGGCAGGAAATGGGGATAGGGATTTTCTACATCAGGGATCATGGGGATTATATGGCTCTTACATATACTTGGCACTGTTATTTAGTAAATATTGAATCAAAATGGGATTAGCTGTGCACTGCACATGGTATTATGGGTGTTAAGTGGCTATAACATATGCTTATCACTGTACTATAGTGACCTGTATTGAGAATTGGGCATACGTATTTTTAAACAGGGGATGACGGGGGTAAATGGCTGTTACATATAGCTGGTACTGTTATTTAGTAAATGTTGAAGGTGAATGGCATAGCTGTGCTCCGCATCGGGGGAATATAGGTGTTGTATGGCCATTAAATATATTTGTGACTGTATTAGGATTGTTCCAGGTAGAAAAAACAGATAGGTCTTTTCTACATCAGGGATGATTAAAGTTAAGTGGCTTTTACATATACCTGCCACTTTATTTTCATAAATACTGTAGGGAAATTGTAATAATTATTCTACTCAGAGGGGATTAAGGACATTAAACAACTGTACACATACATTTTCCTCTATATTATAATGGTCATGTTAGGAAAATGGGGATATATATTGTTTAAATGTGGCATTTTGTGGTGTAAATAGCTACCACAACTCCTGGAAATAGTAGTTTATGAATCCCTCTTGCAATAATGGCCATATTGATTTCTACTTGGTGAAGATGGGTGTTACAAAGTTGTTACAAACACCTGCCACTGTAGTACAGAGAGTTGTACTGAGGAAATGGGCATACATATGTTTTTTAAATGGGGATGATGTGGATGATGGGGGTTAATTGGCTGGTACATATACCTGATACTGCGATTTAGTAAACGTTGAAGGTGAATGGGTATAGCTGTGTTCTGCACTGGGGAATATGACCATTGAATATATTTGAACATGTTTTAGGATCGTTCAAGGTAGGAAATAGGAATACAGATGTTCTATACGAGGGATGGTGGGAGTTAAATGCCTTTTACATAACCCTGCACAGTATTTTCATGAATACTTTAAGGAAATGATAATACCTACTTTACTGACAGGGAATTGTGGGCTGCAAACAGTTGTTGAGCACATTTTCTCCTATATTATGGTTGTATTCAATGAATCAGAACAGATAGTGTTTACATGGGGGTTTATGTGGCTAAAAGGCTACTACATGTCCTGGGCACAGTATTTTATGTAGTCCTCATTGGATAATGACCATAAAGAACTTCTACATGGGGGATGATAGGTGTTAAATGGATGTTATATACACCTGGCACTGTAGTGTAGTTATGTATGTTGAACAAATGGGTATACATATTTTTACATAGGGGTGATGGGGGTCAAATGGCTGTCACATGTACCTTGTCCTGTTATTTAGTGAATGTTGAAGGTAAATTGGCAGCTGTGTTCTGCAAGGGAAATTATGGGGGTTGCATGGACACTGAATAGATTTTGGATTGTAATAGGATTGTACCAGGTAGGAAACAGGGATAGAGATTTTCTACATCGGGTATGATGAGAATTAAATGGGTTATACAGATACCTGCTACGTAGTTTCACGAATACTGTAAGGAAATGATAATGGTGTTTTCTGTATGGGAAATGATGGGGCTAAAGGGTTATTAAATATTTTTTCCACTATATTCTAATGGGTTCCTGTTAGGAAAATGGGAATAGATAATGTTTACATGGTGAATTATGAGTGGTAAATGTTCGATCCATATTGCAGGCCTGATGTTTTATAGATATAGATATGTTTTGAGATAGTGGGCATAGTGATTTTCTACATGGGGGGGTCATGTGTGATAAATGGCTACTACATATATATTTCCAACTATAATTTAGTGATGTGTGGTGAGGAATAGTGATTTTATACATGGGGGGGATCATGTGTGTTAAACGGCTATTGCATATATATTTCCCACTATAATTTAGTGATGTGTGTGAGAAAATGGGCATACCCTTTTACCACACTTATGGGATTATGGACGTTAAATGACTTTTGAATATAACTGAGACTGTTTTAAGCTTGTTCCTGGTAGGAAATAGGGATAGTGTGTCATATAGTTACTGCTTATCGATCTATTGTGTTAAGTTAGCGTGGGCCTATTAAATGTTTAAACGCCATTTTTCCTTTTTGCTGCTTCTGCACACGACACTTAATTGTTGATTTAGCTTTCAACCTACAAGAGCGTTGTGATTTACATGAGAATAATATGTTATTGCTCTGATATCAGCTTTGCTTAGTAAACTATGTCTGTACAGAGAGTGCTGAAGCTTCAAGGATAACTCGACACAGAATTGTTGTGAAGTCTGATCTCCGCACCTTCATAGACATAACATAAGTGCAGCATCTGCCAAATTCAGGCTTTAGGTGCGTTTTATATTGCTTTGCTTAGAGCACACAGACACACTTGATGCGGTTCGCATGCAGAGAGAGCTGTTGGATGCTGATGTGATCTCTTCATTCTAGGATCTTGAGGTATGGGCCCGCCCTGCTAAAACCCAAAGAGACCTTCTTAGATATTAATATAATATGCTAGTTAGGGAGGGTGAGAAATAGGTGGTGTTAACCCTTATTCATTACAGCATCTTAGTATGCTGTCACCTTTTGCTTTCTATGGACTAGTAACTATGCTGATAACTTTGCTTCTGATAATATGTTTCCTTGTATTATCTAAGATACTGCGTTTGAGAAAACGGCATTAGTAAATAAATATTTCAAATGTGCACGTGTCCTCATTTACTCCACGTTCTGGTTTGAAATGATTGTATAACGAAAGAGTGTTCATGTGTTCCACGTAACCTGAGGTATCGTAAGTTCATGTTCTGGTTTGTCTAAACATTGGGAGTTTGTTATGACCAATGAGACACTGTAGCTAGCCTGGTAAGGGGTTTTGGGTACTGAGGTGAGTTTTGGGTCACCCTAATTCACCGAGGTTCCAAATCTCTATGCACAGTTCTGTGGGAGAACGGAAACCCTGCGACATGGCGCCCAACCGTTGGTGGTCTTATATCATGACACTCAAGTAGTATATCATTCAAACCTTAACCCCTTCACTGTCGTTTCCGGAAAACGGTGGTGTCGGAAAAACCTACCTATTTTTTAAATCGGTCTTTTCAAGCTTGAATCTTTCTAAAACGGTTTCCTTGATTTACTACCCAGTTGTGCTACAAAGTTTCCTTTGTTTTTCTAACTTCCTGTGCGGTCATGGCCCAGCCTGTGGACATTCCGCAGCATAGTCGCATTGCGGTGCGCAATCATCTGCAGAATTTCCCAGTCCCGTTAGAAGGCTTGGCTGTGGTTTTAGTGGTGAGTGCGGATGCAGCTTACCCTTACGAGCTCTTTTATTCGTGGGTGACGTTTCCGGCTGTGGACGCAAACTCTGGTGTGTCCCACACTTACACTCCCTCACCTGTGCCGAATGAATATACTCCGTACAGGGCACTGGAAGTACCTATTGATCATTGGCAGCATCGCGTTTAGTTTGGTGGCGCCCTACCCCATTCGTTGACCGCTCCGAGGTTAGGTCCTTTGTCCATTCCAGGCGCAAATTGGCCTGTTTTGGCTGGATTTACCCCATATCCACAACACGGCAACTGTACCCTAGCGGAGGTACGTAGGCTACATGTTGTATCCATTGCCGTGATTCGTGCATTAGTGCAATACATAGGTCGTCACCTCCCGGGTGGACCCCCGGGTGTTCCGGCTCTTCCAGCGGAACATGGCGGATTAAAGCTCAATCCGGTTATGGTCAATGCAGTATTTGGTAAGCGACCAGACGATAAGGATGACTTTCCTTTTTGGCTTGCCGAGAAATTTGACCATCTGGAAGCAGTATTTCCTAACACGACTCCTGGTGAAAAACATAGAATCTTGACGATTAGTTTACCTAAAGATTTAGCTCCCGAACTCGTTGACTGTGAGAGCTGGGGGAGAACTTTTGCGGCTGTTTATGCGAGGTGTTTCGGCACCCCATCTATGGCTGTACTGCCTACGATCATTAAACATGTTCGGGACGATCACGGACCGGAAGCAGCGGTTGAATTGGGTATGCGACTGTGTGGCTCGTTTGAAATAGTTTGCGATCTCATACTTGCTAATGTCAAGGGAGACGCTGTGAACTTTCAGGTGTTTAACGCATTGGCAGCTATTCCCGATGCCGAGAAACCCCACCAGTTAGTGAAGATTGTAGTGGCTGCTTATATAACGGTAGGTCCCACAAGTAGGGGTCTAAAGTATTTTTCTGACAAAGAGAAAAAACAACCGCTGGGGCAGTCTGCTGAGGCGGTTGTCCAGCCCAAGTCCAAAAAACAAAATTGGCCTAAGAAACAGAATCAGGGGAAGCAGAAACAGCAGACTCAAGAATCTTATCCTGCGGCTCAGGTGCCTGCGCCGACAGAGCGAGTTTATGACTTGCGCGATCGCGCGACGATTAAATCACCTGATCGATTTCAGGTTTCTGATCAATACTCTCCTCGTTCCTTTCAGGACTCATCGGCTCCGAAGACCGGTGGTGGAGGAGGCGGAAGGGGACGGGGTGGTCTGCAAGGACGTGACCAGCCCCGCAAGACAGAAGGCACGGGTCAGCAGGACGGCTCCACACCGAAGAGACCGCAGTTTGCCAAAAAGAAAGTCGCAGCTTTAACAGCGCATCGATATGCCACAGATAGTGAGAACGCGGCTTCGGAATCTGACGTGGGCTCTGACCTTGCTGGACAGCGCGGCGGAGATTACCATTGTGAGAGAGGCCCTGCGTCCACTACTGAGGGTGACAGCGACTGATGTTTATGTTGTAATAGAAACAGCCGATACAAGAGTTGCTCCCCCTGATAGACTTTATGAAATTGTCCTGTTAATAGAAGGTGACATACAACGTACCATCAAAGGGGTATTTTGGGAAAATCTTTCGTCTACGTATGACATTTTGCTTTCGGAGGCTGACTGGCCCCCACCTTTCGTGCTCGCGGCGCCGCGAGGGGAGGAGGTAATCCTCCCAAGTTTCGCGAACACTGTCTCGAAAGAGCATGCGCAGCATTTTGCAGAAGAGTGGGCTAGGGCGCTAGCACCGGCTCTGTACCACAACCAATGTGGTTGGGATAAATTGTCCCCATGCCACGAGATTCCTTTACGGTCTCAGCCTCAGCCTCAACCTCAATATCCCATTCGGCGTGAAGCAAAGGCTTCCGTCGTGGCAATCCTTGAGCAATTGAAATATCAGGGAGTTATTGAAACATGTGTGTCACCGATGAATAACCCACTATTTACTGTGACCAAGCCTGACGAATCGTATCGTTTGGTATTGGATTACCGGCATTTAAACTCGCATTGCCGTAACTGTGCAGTACAGAATACTCATGGCTCTGCCCTAGTGGATAGTCTAGTGCGTAAGCATTTTAAAACAACACTTGACATTTCCAACGGTTTCTATGCCCACAAATTGGATAGCTTTAGCTCCCAATGGACCAGTTTTACAAGCGCTGGAGTCCAAAAATAATTTCGGCGTCTCCCAATGGGCTATAAGAATAGTCCTGGTATTTTTACTGCCCGCATAGTCTTTCTTTTAGAGAGGATCGACCCTGATGCTTGCTCGTATGTGGATGACATATATCTCACAGACGACGATATTTGGGAGCATCTGTGTCGAGTGAATTTGATCATTTGTGCCTTTACAGACATGGGTTACAAATTTAACTTTGCAAAATCGCACATTGCAGAGTACACAGTGTTGTTCCTGGGCTATGAGCTCAACAATGAAGGTAGAGGTTTGGCTCCTCACTTCTTGGAAAAATGCGCTCAGTTGCGCGCTCCTACAACACTGAAAACATTACATTCTTTACTGGGCTTTTTAAATTTCGGGAGGACATATATTACGGAATATGCCCAGCGTATCAAGCCTTTGTATGCTTTGATACAACCAACTTTTTCCAAATCATGCTGGCAGCCTGAACACTCAGCCGTCTTGCAATCCTTGCAGGCTGATCTGCTCGCTTCAAAATTCTTACTGACTCGTGATAACCGCACCAACCTGGTAATAAGGATTATTCCTGGGACGGTGGGTTTCACGTACCTCACTTTTAACGAAGGAGACACAGTACCTATTGCTTACAAGTCGCACTTGTACTCTTCGGCTGAACTGCGGTTTTCCTCTGTGGAGAAAGTTTTGACGGCTGTGCAGATGGCGATTCTTAAAGAACGTGCTCTGTCACAGGGAAAACCCATGTTGGTTGTTACATCCTGTCCTCATTTGGAGGCAGTTACGAAAGCCAGTGTACCGAATTCTAAAGCTTTGCATCCTCGTTGGATTCAATGGGCTGCTTCCTTGACGTCCACGGATGTCACGTTTATTTTTGAGGCCTCCTTACAGTCGCAAGAGTACTTGCAGTATGAATTCGTTCATCCTGCTCCTCTGGCTATGCGACCTTTGGAGGACTTCCATTGCATCATTTACACTGATGGTCCGGCACAGGTTGCGCATGGCTCTAAACACGACTACGTTTCCGCATGCGCCATTGTGGTCGGTGCCATGGTGAACGATGAGTTCAAGTCCAGGGTGGTACACACGCAGACTCTAGGGGACTGCACCGCACAATTGGCAGAGCTTCGTGCTCTCTTACTAGCGTTAGAGTACGCTGATCCTAGTGTGACTACTTTTATTGTAAGTGATTCTTACTACTGTGTCCAGTCTTACAATGAAAACTTGTTCTTTTGGATTCAGAATGATTTTCGTGATTCCAAGGGTAGCACAATAAAACACAAGATGATCTGGGCTCGAGTGGCTGAGCTTAAGGCTACGTTGCCACTCGTTTTTGTAATTCATACTCTCGGCCATCAGCGTGTGGGAGTCCACGCTGTCGGTAACTCGCTTGCTGATGAAGCAGCAAAATCAGCGGTGTCTACGTACTTAGTTGCAGCAGTTACACGGTCCAAAAGTAAGTTTGATACTTTTTTAATAGTCCCTTGCAGTTCCAGATGTTAATAACTCTGTAGTGTTGTCTTTCTTCCTTCTAGTCTATCCCTTGCGCCGGGAAACCCACTGTGGGTAGCTGTTGCGCATTACAAGTTTTAAATAAATAAAATAAATAAATTACATCTTGGCGTCTGTTGCTGCCACTGAGAAGGGAGGTAAACATCCTACGGGGTTCCCTTCGAAGTACACATACCACTTAAGTACCGAAAAGGTTCCTTTTGTTGGAGAACGTTTGATTCCCAACTCGGATCGCAGAGCTAGCTTGATTACAGTGGCGCATGAAGGTGTGGCGTCTGCGCATGCGGGCGTCTTGGCCACTGTAGCTCAATTACAACGACGGTTCTGGTGGCGGGGAATGTACAAACAGGCGCGAGATTATGTCCTTCAATGTGACATTTGTCAGCAGATTAAACCTTCGACTGCTGTGCGTCCGCCACAGACACAGTTGTACATATCTAATAAACCGCTAGGTTGTGTTTATTTAGATCACTGCGGTCCTTTTTCCTCTGATACTGCGTATAAGTACATCTTAGTAGCAGTTGATTCATGCACACGCTTTGTGTGGGTTTGGCCCCATCGCAGCGCTGATTCACGGACTGTCATAAGGGATTTGCGTATCTTTGTAGGGATTTTTGCCTGTGGTACCTTCCATTCGGATCAGGGTCCGGCTTTCGCCTCTAAGGCGTATAAGGATGCCATGACTTTGATGGGGGTCCAAGTCAAGTTTTCGTCTCCCTACAGACCTGAGGGTAATAGTGTAGTGGAGCGAATGAACCGTGATTTAAAGCAATATTTGACAGCTCGTGTTATAGGCACTGGCAGAAACTGGCTGGCCCACCTCTATGGCGTGCAGCGTGCTCTTAATAATCTCCCTAGAAGGTCTCTGGGTGGGCGTACCCCATACGAAATGCTCTTTGGCATCAAGATGTACTTCCCTGACCTTGACGGTCTAGACTGCGAGGCTCGCGCCACAACCTTTGACGTAGATGAACATTGCAATGTTTTACAGGATCTACAAAAGACCAGAGACAGTCTTGCAAAGGAACATTTGCCCTCCACATCGGATGTTGCCTTGCAGATCCCGGTAGTCGGCTGGCTACCCCAAGTTGGAGAACTGGTTCAAGAGAAGATTGATAACAAGAAAGAATTTGGTCCTTCCTATCGAGCTCCGGTTCCAGTCCTTGGAGTGAAAGGCACAAGGACAGTCATTTTACCGCCACTTCCTGGTCGTAAGGAAAACAGGTTTATCTCAATTGAAAATGTCAAGATACACAGAATGGCCGATTCTTCTTAGCATGACACCGGCAGTCTCCTGTCCTTCCATTGTGAGAAATTCTGTTTTGGCCACTGCTTCTAGTACTGAACCTGAAGTGGCCATCGAATTGCCTGCAATTTCCAGTCCTCTATTAAGTACTTTGCCTGGTACAGACCGTGCTGAAATAGACTACACTTACCCCACTGACTTATCTATACCTGACCTGCAAACACGTTTGGCCACAGAATCCAGATTTTCTTTTGACACTGTTTCCAATGCCTCGAAGAAACCCTCACGTTTTGCAGTTTATGCCAGCCTATTTAAAAAACATTTTTTAATTCCCCCTTGGACATATATTTGGCTTGTGCTTTTTTCTATTTACCTTTTTATGTCAATTGGTTTTGTGTTTTATTTTTTTCGAATTGTCAAAGAACATTATGTCGAGGAGAGAACATGTATTCGTCATCTCAATGGAACTTTGGCACCACTTTCCTCGTCACATTCTGCACACAGACTGAAAAGAGACTTGGCATTTGTTAATATCACTGCTTGGCTTGTCTTAGATGGGATTGTGTGGGATGCAGTTAGATTTCAAATTCATGGCCCTACAGAGGTTGTTAATGTCCCTAATGTGCTTAGAGTGAACATGGGGGAAGTAGTAAAACAAGACATACGTTCTGATGATTGGGTGTTCAGGCCGTAGAAGCTTTGTTTTCTGATTTAAAATACTATGCTGCCTTTGATGCTGAAGATTTATACTTGGAATCTGCTAATTATGGTGATTTGTTTTGCTATCAACATTTTGGCAATCACTTCCTGCATAAAACGACTTCCAGAATGGGAGCATTGCCCAGCTCCTAAACCGGGCAGTTCGAATACTTTTTTGAAAAAGTACACATATTTTACTGACTTCAATCAGTCCAATCCCGAGTCCTTTTATTTTAAAATGACACAGAAGCCTATGTCCAAGGTTAGACTTACCGATACCAAATTATTATACTCGAAGTCCTTTCTTTTTTTTTTTTTTATTTGTTTTTATTGTTGCATTCATATAATCACATTTGCAGACGTATATATTTGTCGGTGCAGCGTCAACATTCAGCTACAACCAACCGCTAGCGCAACTTTTATTTTCATTTTTATAACTGTCAACTTAAAAGGTCACTGATTGGATATTTGGCACTGATCAATCTAAACATTACCATATTAGTTAGAAGCAGTATAGCAATGAAGGCTTTGTATTCTACGGCACGTGCGCTCCGTATCTCAGCCAGGAGAGCACGGAAAATCATGGGGCCTTCCCTGCCTTTGCACTGTCCCACCTCCCATCCTACCCCTACTCCATGTCATCGTCTTCACCTGAACTATCTATGTCTTCCTCCTCTGGCAGCGGCTCGCACAGATCCCCCCTATATGTGTTCCAAGGTGACCATATTTTGTTCCATTTACGTGGGTTGGCTCTATGCTGATACACCGCCCTCTCCACCATCATCAGCATGTCCATGTTCCTGCACCATTGAGCTAGGGTAGGTGTTTCGGATGCCCCCCATTTCTGCGCTATGTCTCGCTTTGCCAACATCATTCCGATAACCACCCATTGTCTCCCATGTGGTGTCAAGTTGTTTGGGCCCCACACATTCAGAAGACAAACCCTGGGGTCAGGTGTGATAGGGATTTGTAAAGTCTGGGCTACAGTGCGTGTTATTCTCCGCCAGTAGTCCACGATGCTGGGGCATGACCAAAGGGTATGGAACAATGTACCCTGTTCTCCGCATTGTCTCAGACAGTATGGGTGATCTGCTCTGTGGATTTTGTGTAGCGTAGTGCGTGTATAGTAGACTCGGTGCAATATTTTAAATTGCACTAGCCTGAATCTCGCCGATATACCGGCTTCCTTGGGTGACGCCAGAGCAGCATTCCAATTCGTCTCATCGAACTCCCCTATCTCGTCCTCCCATGTCTCATTCATTTTTTGCAACGGGTCGGGTAGGTTGTTTATCAATTTACGGTAAGTGAGGGAAGTAGCGCTGGCCTCCATGTAGTCTGTGAGCAGTCGGTCTTCCAAAGGAGCCGACTCCGGGACATTAGTACCAGGCTCTAATGCTGTCATTAATGCGTGTCGAATCTGTATGTATCGGTATGTTTCCTTCACACCCAATTCGTATTGTTCCCTGAGGGTCTCAAATGACACCACCCCGTCCTTCGTCCACATATCACCCACCGTGGAGATCCCGATGTTGTCCCATTGATCAAAGCCCTTGCTGTGCCTCAGATTACCCAGGGCCTTGGAGTCCCACAAGGGTGTCAGGCGTGTAATCACACCCTCCCATTTCAATCGTGTCTGGGCTTTATGCCATAGTGTTACAGTATGCTTAGTTGGGCCGCTCAGTTTTGCCATCAGTCCTCTGTTGTAGAGTGGGGCCAAAAGGGTGGTAGTGCCTAGCTGGTGTCTGTCTGCTAGAAACGCCGGGTCATCATGCGGTCCATGTATCCACTGGTTGATCACCTTGAGGTGAGCTGCCCAGTAGTATAGTTCCAAATTTGGGAGTGCTATCCCCCCACTGTACCAGTCTCTAATCAGTTTCAAGTGCGCTACCCTCGCTGGTCTGCTTCCCCATAGTAGGCCAGATAGTTGAGTTGGTATCTGTCGGAAGAACGATGATGGGACCGTCGCTGGCGTATTTTCCAAGACATATAGGAAACGGGGTAGCGCCATCATCTTGAAAAGCGCTGCTCTGCCTAGTAATGTTAATGGGAGGGTTTTCCAGTGTCGCACGTCCGTTTTCAGCCTCTCGAGCAGTGGCCGTAGATTCAGGTCCTGAAAGGTCGTGTGATCACGTGTAATTTGGATCCCTAAATACCTGAAGGAGACGGTCTCCACTATTAATGGGCAGTCTGCACTCAGAATCGGCGGCGTGCCGTATAGCACGTAAAGCACCGATTTCGTCCAGTTGATTTTATACCCTGAGGCCATCCCATGCCTCTCACACAACGCCAGTAATGCCGGTATACCCACCGTTAAGTCCGTTAGGTAAATTAACATGTCGTCGGCATATAATGACACCCTGTCCTCCCAGTCGCCGCCCCACTGTATGCCCCGCAGCAACCGGGTAGTCCTAATGATAGTGGCTAAAGGTTCCAGCACTAGGGGCATCCTTGTCTCGTACCCCTCGCTAATGATATTTCTCTCGAGATGCGGCCATTTGCCGTCACTCGCGCCACTGGGTTTTTGTATAGCAGCTTAATCCATGTTATGAATTTCGGGCCGAAACCCATATGTTCTAGAACCGCAAAAAGGTAGCGCCATTCTACCAGATCAAACGCCATTTTGGCGTCCAGCGAGAGGATCGCTGCCGGTTCTGACAGTAGCGTGGCCCGTGCCATCACCCCATGCAATCGTCTGAGATTCATCGCCGTGCTTCTGTGCGGCATAAATCCTGACTGATCAGGATGTATTAGGTGCACCAGATGAGGCAGTAGTCTGTTGGCCAGTAGTTTTGCCAAGATTTTGCTCTCGGCGTTAAGGAGGGATATTGGGCGGTATGACCCGCAATCCTCAGGTGGTTTGCCGGGTTTCGGTATCGTCACTATAGTCGCCGCACGTTGGTCGGGCGGTAATTGTCCTCGTTCCAGACTGTCCTTAAACATGTTAAGTAGGGGTGTAGAAAGCGTCTCCGACATGGTTTTGTACCACTCAATCGGTATCCCATTGGGACCTAACGCTTTCCCTGAGTGTAGTGCTGCGATAGCTATCTGAATCTCCTCAGCGGTCAGGTCTGTTTCTAGCTCGTCTATTTTGTCCTGTGACAAGGTGCGAGTGGGTACTCCCATGAGAGATGCCTCTGCCATCTCCCGGGTAACATTGAATTCGGGGGTGTATACTGTTTGAAAATGGTCTGCCAGGAGTTCGACTATCAGTGATGGGTGGGTCTGTAACACACCTGCACAATCCCTCAAATGTAGTATGGCCCTCTGTCCACCCCGTTTCCTTTCCAACCAGGCAAGGAGTCTACCAGCTTTATCGCCCACATCGTATATCCTGTGTGCTGTGGTCGCTATACTGTCTACCACCCTGCTGCGTACGTGGTCGGTGTGACGCTGCTGGCACAGCTGGAGCGTGTGCAGCGTGTCCCTCGTCGGGTCAACCTCATGGTCTCTGTTGGCCTTGGCCAGTTTGTCTTCTAGGTCTAAAAGTTCCTGTTTTTGTGTGCGCTTATGTCTCGTGATCGTGGAGATAGCCTGCCCTCGAAGAACCGTTTTGTAGGCCTCCCATAGGATAGTGGGAGATGCTACTGTCCCTTCGTTTTCCGCAAAGTATGACCTCGTTCCCTTTTTCAGTGATTTAGCTACCAGTGGCACTTTAAGGTACCCCGGGTAGATCGGGTAGATGCGTTTTCGGGTCTGCTCAGGGTTGGAGAGAGCCAGTGTCAACGGGGAGTGATCCGAAATACCCCTTGGCCTAATTTGTACGTCATCGATAGTGAGGAGGCCGTGCCCTAGTGTTAGGAAATAGTCGATCCATGACAGGCTATCATGGACCGCCGAGTGGCACGTGTATTGCTGGTCGTCCGGGTGGAGTTGCCTCCAGAGGTCCACCAAGCCCTGTGCCTCCAGGAAGTCATGCAGCCGGGAGGGCCCGGGGGACTGAGTTCGCACCGGGAATCTGTCACGTGTGTTATGTGCCACTGCGTTAAAGTCCCCCCCCCAAGATGAGATCTCCCTCCGGTAGTTCCAACAGAAATTTCCCCAATTCTGGGAGAGCGACTGCGTGCAGTGCCGGCAGAATATACACCGAGACTACATTTAGCGGCCTCCCTTCCCACTGACCATGTGTCGCTGCAAAACGTCCCTGTGTGTCTATTTTCGTGGACTGGACTATGAATCTTGAGTAATGATGCATTAGAATTCCTGTACCACGGGACCCCCGAGTGAATTCTGAGTGGACAATCATACGGTAGCCTTTCCTATCTAGGGCCTGTGTAGCTGTGCCTGTTAAGTGTGTTTCTTGCAATAGGACCAGGGCTGGACTCAATCTTCGTATACCCTGCAGTACCAATCCCCGTTTGACCTTGTCCCCCAATCCCCTCACATTCCATGACATGAGGCACAACGGTGTCACTTGCCCCAGCCCCGATTCCCCCTCTCTGCCTCAACTCGTGTTGTGCGTGTCATAGCTTCTGCGGTTGAAAGTACCAGTGTGCCGTACCGACTGAGTTCGACTGAGTTGCCAGATTCCTGCTATACTACGCGTGTGTGCCATGTAATTCCAATCTCGACCAGTGAAACAGTCCAAAAAATGCAAAACCTCCCAACCCCCAACTCCCCCCCTCCCTGCCCCCCTGCTAAACGGACTTAGAACTGCCCGCCCCCCCAACTCAGCAGAGTGCCTGATCCCAACCCAAAACAGAGTACTTGCACGCTGGGGTGAAGGACTCTCCGGAGTCGGCGGCCCCCCTCCTTGGCCACGGAGGTCCTCAGCCCAGTGTCCATGGCGGCACGCCCGGTCAGCGTTGCTTTCGGCCTAGAAAGGCAACATTGGGAAGTCATTGTTCTTCGTTATCTTCCGTTTCTGGAATGTCGTTCAGAGGCGAGTGCCGTTCTGCTTCCCCTCCGGACGCCTGGGAGCCCGGACGGGATCCGTTGTTGCGGTGCGTGTTCGGCCTGTTAGAACGGCGAGGTTGGCTCGCCGGTCTCCAACCTTCCAGCCAATCCTGTGCTGCCTCCGGAGTGTCGAAAAAACATGTTTTATCATCCGCCACTATCCTGAGCTTGGCTGGAAAGAGCATTGAGTAAGGAATCGCTCTAGCCCTAAGTTCTTTTTTCACTTCGAAAAAGGTTCTCCTCCTCCGCGCGACTTCCGCCGTATAGTCCGGAAAGAATGCCAGTGTGGAGTTCTGGATTCTAATGGGGGGTGAGGTCCTTGCTGCTTGTAGGATCGCATCCCTGTCTCTAAAATTGAAGAGGCGAGCAATGATCGGCCTTGGGTTAGCGCCCTGTTTCGGGCGACCCCCGGGGATTCGGTGCACCCTTTCCACTGTGAAAAAGTCGGAGAGACCCTTTGGCTGCAGGTTTTGTTTGATCAGCTCCTCTACATAGAGGTCCATAGCTCTTGTGCCCTCCGATTCCGGAACCCCTATTATGCGGATGTTATTCCGTCTCGAGCGCCCCTCCTGGTCATCCAGCTTGTCACGCAGGTCCTTGTTCTCCTTTGAGATCCGTTCCATGCTTATCTGCAGTTCTGAGACATCTTCCACCAAGGATTTGGTTACTATTTCCATTGTATTCACTTTTTCGGACATTTTATGGAAGTCCGCTCGTATTAGAGTTATTTAGGCTGAGATCGAACCCACTGTCGCCTGTACCTGAGTGAGGGCCCGCATCACATCATCCAAGGTTGCTTTCTTGCCTCCCGCCGTATCCGCGGTTTTACCCGTTTGCATTTTCGCGTCCGGTGGGGAGGAAGTAGCCTTATCATAGCCGTACCTTTCAAGTCGGGCTTGCGCGGCTCCACCTTTCGTCCCTTTACCGGCCATCCTGGTGGTCACGTTCCGCAGAGGTTTGCCCGTTCCGGGCAGAGTCTCTAGTGGTGTTGAGGCTATTGGGAAGCCACCCCTGTGTAGGCCCCTTCGGAGTTGTGTGTGTCGACCGATCATGATAGCCACTGGTTGACGGACTTTCCTCTCCTCGCTGCCTAGCCAGTGGTGGGTGTGACCCTTGCTTCTCGTCGCATTCAGTTTGTAGACTATTTACGGTCTGTAAAGCGAAGTTGTGTCGCCTGATGTTCCGCTGCGTCCCTTCAGCCACAGTTCCCCGGTGCACGCTGTCTGAGGCGGTGCTGTCTGGGGCGAGGCAGCCCCTGGTTGTCGACCCCGCCGCGTCCCCCGCTGACCATCAATGGCGGGCACCGCCTGCGGTTGTCTCAGTTCCTATGCTGGTGTCACCTCGGCCACATCAGGGAGGCATCCACGTGTCCGCCTCCGGAAATGTGTGTGCGGCGCCTCTCATGCGCCGTGCGCGGGGGCCCCGGTATCCGCAACACACCCCGCCCTATGAGGAGCAGAAGAGTTGTGGTGCGTGCACTCTCACCCCGGCGCAGGAGTCCGTGGCACCGCTGTACACCGCTGCACCCGATGGAGTGCGGGGCCCTGGGATGTCGGGTCCGTGCCCGGGAGGCGGCGCCTTCAATATAGCGGCTGGGTCGGGGTAAGCGCCGGCGTGCCACCGCCTGTAATCGCGCTACCGCCTG
Source organism: Lissotriton helveticus (assembly GCF_964261635.1). Lineage (NCBI taxonomy): Eukaryota > Metazoa > Chordata > Amphibia > Caudata > Salamandridae > Lissotriton > Lissotriton helveticus. The sequence continues at coordinate 2,126,857,228 of NC_136061.1, forward strand.
ATAGGTGTCCCGGGCTCAGCACCCTCTCCCACCGGGTAGCTCGCGGTCTGTGGGATGACTCCCTCTGGTCTCTGCTGGCAGCCGAGTCTCGCACAGGCTGGCACGGCTTCTACACTGTCCAGGTCCCCGGGCCCCTCCGCGCTCGGCGTCCAAGATGGCGGCCCCGGCCCCGGAGTCCGCAGGGTTGTCTGCCTCCGTTTGCTGTTCGGGCGTGCTCCCGATGTGCGCCGAGTCGCCGCCTGTGATGTCCGGCCCTCCGCTCCCAGGTACCTCCAGTCCGGTGGCGGCGCCGTCCCGCTGATCCCTCTGTTGTCCGGGGCTCGTCCACGAGCGGGCGCTTCCGGTGTTGTCTCGCCCTGCCTGCAGCACTTCCTGTCCGCTCACCGCTCCAGGCAGCTCCCCGGCTCCAGTCTGTCTTAGCGGCCTGAGCGGGCTGCGCTCCGAACTGCACTTCCCACCGTCGGATTCACGTTCCGCCGGTCTCCGTTTGTGCCGCCCGGTCCTGGGCGTCAGTACCTTCCCGCAGGTGATGGTTGTGTGCCGGATCAATAGTCGGATCGTCAAGGAGGCCGCTTCAACCGCGGAGCTCGCCTTCTAAGCTGCCGCCATCGTCGGCTGCTAGCCACGCCCCCCTCGAAGTCCTTTCTTGATCAGCTGGCTGTTGGCGGCTATGAATTATGGAAGGAAATAGTGGACCTTAAATCTGTTTGGGGTTCTAAAAGCTGGCAGGTACAAGGCACAGAGGCTTTGCACCGCGCTTGCCTCATCCCAAACCAAATGTTGTTTTTGAATTCCTCTATTTCGCAGACAACGTGCTTTGGATTGGCTACTTCTAAAAAATTAAATGCTCCTACTATCCCTGAGTTATAAGAATATTCTGGCTGGAGTAATTACACTCAGTTTTCAATGAGGGACTTGCAGACCCTTTTGCTTAATTCATCCTTTAACATATCCAGTTTGGATTCAAAAGGTTGGCTGGTGTGGCACAGAAGTGCTGATTCATGCCAGCGCCGTTTTCTGGGTTTGTCTGATGGCTTTAAGCAGGTCAGACCTGATCCACGTTTTAACACTGAACATTCTGTCACGACTTACTCTGTGGGCAAATTATGTCAAAATTGGCTGAAACATTCTACATTAGCTGCTGTTAAATTACATCTTGCAAAGCTGAATGAAGATGTAGATTTAAATGATTTCATAAAAGGCCCGGCTAGTGGTAGATCAAAAAGATGGATATATGCTATTTACAATGAAATCTGGAAGACATCGCAGATTGAGGCGGCAACACGCCTTAGAGCTATTGATCAAGCGAATCTGGAAAAAGTGCTTTCTGTGGTAGATAATAGTATTAACATGCTTTCTTCCCGCATTTACACGTTAGATAATATTGTGTCCTCTATAGTGGATATTGTGCAGGATGAAGTATCTGTATTGTACCATGGTCAAAATCAATTGCGTTCTATCATGCAATTTGCGTGGACCCTGCAGACGTTGAAATCTGGCAAGGTGCCATGGCCCTACATGAATGTCTCCTCTCTCTTTGCCCCCTTTAATGTAACTGATAAGCAGCGCTTGCTTTCCATGCGAGATGCATCCTTTTCAATGTTACATATTGAGAGGTTGGAATCCTTGCCTTTTTCCGTGGCAAAGTCCGCCGCTGCAACGTGGCTTATCCACGGTTTGATAACTTTACCTTTTGCTTTGTATAAATTTACAAATTGTATGCGATATGTTGCCATAGGTCAATATGAACCATTAGGTAGTGCGTTTCTCCATGAAGTCTGGTCCCTTCCTTTTACTTACAGATGTTTGAAAGACGGACAGGAGGTTTATCTGAATGGAGAGGAGTGTACAGAAACACCAGATCACTCATTGATGTGTAGACACATACAATTGCACGGTTCTTGTAACCAGGACCGGCCAAATTTAGCCTGTGTTTTGAAGGGAACGCCTGTTCCAGCTATCGTCCCCACTTTTACCTTACTGGCGAACGGGAGTTATTTACTTTTGAATGATGAGAATTGTTGCGGGTTAATTAAAGGTGTAGGTTATGTGGTGACTGTATCTGAACGTGTAGTTTGCTGCAAAAATGTACTGTACCCACCCACGCATGGGAACGGGGATGTTTCCATCTGGCCACGCATCCCAACCTTGAAAGTGGAGTTCAATGGCATGAGCAGAATAAGAGCTCTATTGTCCCAAAAAGAAGTGGCCTTGAGTTCGGCTCGAGAAACATTCGTGCTTCACATAGCTAACACCCGTACAGACGTTCAGGCCCTTTTAAATACTGATTTACCGTTGCATTTCAGCAAACTGGTTCATTCAATCTTTAACGCGTCCTCGACAACGGGGCTGGCACACTTTTTTAAAATAGTTAGCAGTGGTCTTGTGACTTCATTTGAGAAAATATTTGGAGTCATTCCTGCTTTCTTCCATTCTATTTTTTCAAGTCTATTCGGTGGATTCCCGGTTTTACTGGCACTAGCTGCAGGCGCTCTGGTGATTTTTTGTTTCCTTAAATATGGATGCCCTTCCTGTACAAGAGGCCGCGCAGCCCCTCCTGGCACTGTTTCGCAACAGGATGCTTGAATATTATGGCTCACTGCCGCTTGCGACTTTAAGCACGGCGTTTGGATTATCGTTTCGATTTTCCTATTTCACCTGTGTCCAGCCTGTATTTCATTGCCTGAGCTGTGATTTTCACTGGGCCATTGATTTGTGTCTCTGCAAGACGGTTTCTCCTGACGTCGATTTTAATCAGCTGATGTGTCCCGTCGTGGCTCACGAGTTGGTTTGTTCTGGCGATAGGATTATGGCCTTGGCATTGATGCATGGACTAATGGGTCCTTGGAACATACTCGCAGCAGCGCAAGATTTCTTGGCACAGAGCTTTCTTGAAAACCCACCGAGTTGTCCTCTGATGGTGATAGAGGCTCCGGTACTAGAAGAGCACGTATGTTCTTTCCCACTTTTGAATTGGATGGCTGAACTGTTTTCGGATGAAGACGGTGATTTCATGTTGGAGGCTGTTGCTGCATATTTTGCATATTCGGTCTTGCCCTAAAAACTTCATTGGTTTCTGGTCATGACACATTTTTCTTTGCATTTTTTAACCTCCCAGACCTATTGACTTGAGTACTGGAGAACACATTATTGACATTTTGAATTTTTGAATTGGGACATGGAATTTTTTTCCATCGATTTTTAAATTATACCATTGCTCATCGTTCTTGAACTCTGTTTTCATGAAGAGGCACTTATCTTATCTTATCTTATCTTATCCGTGCTCGGATCATGGGGGGTGTCATATAGTTACTGCTTATCGATATATTGTGTTAAGTTAGTGTGGGCTTATTAAATGTTTAAACGCCATTTTTCCTTTTTGCTGCTTCTGCACACGACACTTAATTGTTGATTTAGCTTTCAACCTACAAAAGCGTTGTGATTTACATGAGAATAATATGTTATTGCTCTGATATCAGCTTTGCTTAGTAAACTATGTCTGTACAGAGAGTGCTGAAGCTTCAAGGATAACTCGACACAGAATTGTTGTGAAGTCTGATCTCCGCACCTTCGTTGACATAACATAAGTGCAGCTTCTGCCAAATTCAGGCTTTAGGCGCGTTTTATATTGCTTTGCTTTGAGCACACAGACACACTTGATGCGGTTCGCATGCAGAGAGAGCTGTTGGATGCTGATGTGATCTCTTCATTCTAGGATCTTGAGGTATGGGCCCGCCCTGCTAAAACCCAAAGAGACCTTCTTAGATATTAATATAATATGCTAGTTAGGGAAGGTGAGAAATAGGTGGTGTTAACCTTTATTCATTACAGCATCTTAGTATGCTGTCACCTTTTGCTTTCTATGGACTAGTAACTATGCTGATAACTTTGCTTCTGATAATATGTTTCCTTGTATTATCTAAGATACTGCGTTTGAGAAAACGGCATTAGTAAATAAATATTTCAAATGTGCACGTGTCCTCATTTATTCCACGTTCTGGTTTGAAATGATTGTGTAACGAAAGAGTGTTCATGTGTTCCACGTAACCTGAGTTATCGTAAGTTCATGTTCTGGTTTGTCTAAACATTGGGAGTTTGTTATGACCAATGAGACACTGTAGCTAGCCTGGTAAGGGGTTTTGGGTACTGAGGTGAGTTTTGGGTCATCCTAATTCACCGAGGTTCCAAATCTCTATGCACAGTTCTGTGGGAGAACAGAAACCCAGCTACAAGTGTTTTTCTACATGATGTATAATGAGTGTTAAATGGCTGTTACATATCCCTGCAACTTTCTTTTTATGATTTCTGTAAGAAAATGGTAATACATATTTGTTGTGCAAGAATTATGGGTTTTTAAAAGCCTGGAAATGTATTTGCTACTATATTCTAATGGCTCCTGTTAGGAAAAAGTGACTTGCTAATTTTCACATGGGGATGATGGCTGGCAAATGAGTGTTGCATATTCTGGAAATAGGATTTTTCTTATTCCTCTTGAAATAATTAGCATAGCCATTTTCTGCATGGAAGATGATAAATGTGTAATGACTGTTACATATACTAATGACCTCTGGAATTATGAGGTAGGTTTGACTAAATTGTGTGGCAAGAAAAGGCAAATAAAGCAACATAACAGACCCCATTTTGTGAAATGATTACCTCATCCTATTGTCATTTTTACATGTGAACGCTATCTGAGAGAAGTGTTCACCGCAGATTGCCAGTCTACCGGGGTTGGTTGTGGGCATTAAAAGGCTGTTGAATACAATGGGCACTGTATTCTAATGGTTCCTGTTAGTAAAATAGGAATATCTATTTTTTTACATGGTGAATGGGGGGTGTCAAATGGCTGATACATATATCAGCCACTGTATGTTAGCATATTTCTGAAAAGAATAATGGCATATATGTGTGTCCTCTGTGGGGGATATGTGTTCTATATGGCTGTTGAATATATTTGGGTGTGCTTGTTCCAGGTAAGTAATGGGGATTTGGGTTTTTTATTCATGGGGGATTGATGGATGCGAAATGACTGGTACATATACTTGACACTGTTAGCATGATTCCTTTAGGGAAAGGTTAATATCTATTTTATGCATGGGAATTATGGGCTTTGAAGAGCTGTTACATACATCTGCCAAAGATTTCCATTGGTTTCTATTAGGAAAATGTGCATCCCTCATTTTTCATGCGGTATGATGGGTGGTATATTTCTATTACATATATCGGGCACTTTATTTTATTACTGGCTAAAAGAAAATGGGTATAGCTGTGAAGAACCGTTTATACCCACTTACTGGGTCTCAGTGGTGGGGGAACCACCCAAGTCTTCCATACCCTCCTTATATAGGAAAAAAGGAGACACAGGAGCCTTTGTCTGCAGGAGGAACTAAGTTTCATTCAAATAGCCAGGGCTATGGAACAGAGTCGCAAGCTCATCGGAGACAAGACAGAGGAGGCTTCTGCTTCACTCCGCAGCTTACAGGCCTTATATACACGTTTCCCACCTTAAGAAACCAGTTCAGATGGGGGCCTGGTGCCCTCGAGTCAAAATGCAGTTACGCCATTCTTTGTTCAGGCAGGACGGTGCTGCAACAGATGGTACAAAAGATTACGGACAGGTCTTGCAAAACAGGATAAGTACGTGAGAGAACAGACAGATCTTGAACAGCAGGATGTGTGAAAGAAACAAGTTCTGGGATGGTGGTGTGACCAAGTCTTGTGAAACAGGTTGGGTGTGTGCAGGAGTTCAGTCCGAGGGTGATGAGGCCAATTCTTGGTTCCCTTTTTTTAAATTGGCTCAACCACAAGGAGCAGGAAGGGCAGGGTGGTCGTGACAGTTAGAGTTTCATCAGACATCAGCAGAAACAACCTGGAGGGTCGTGCAGAGGTGTTTGACACGAAATGGCAATGCCAAAATAATGGAGGCCTGACACAAAATAAATGCCGACAAGACGGACACTTTTCCACAGACCCTCCTTTTGCCATTGAGTGGCAAATTCCCTAGGAAACGTTGATATTCATGAGATCATCTGTTTCTTGTTGGAGCATCATCTTCATATTGGTGTCTGGAATGTTGAGGCTTAAGAGCCTGAACACACGTTGCACAGAGCATTGGAAGGCACTGAATGCACAAACAGCAGGAGACTAGGACAGCTACTCCCAAGGCAAGGAAGATGAGGACGCTCCATCCCCATTGGGAAAGGGGGCTCCAGATCCAGCCTGTGAGAGACCAGTTGCCTTCATCCTGATGAATTTCAGAGGGAAGGTGATGCAGACATTGGATGGCATCATATACTGTGGGTGCGTGATCTGGAATATACACACAGCAGCTGGAGCCAATCAATGTACACACACCACCACTATCAGCGAGGATGATGTCAAGGACCATGCGATTTTGAAGTGTTACAAGGCGGTTCGCCTGTAGCTCTGCAGTGATGTTGGAGAGGGCACCAGCTGTTTCTGTGATGGTGGCCTCAAGGACCCTAGTCAGTCCGCGTATAGCCCGACTGTTTGCCATGGGGCCCCAGAATAGGAGGAAACCCTTAAAGAAGTCCCCGGCTTCCTGGCCGACAGTATCCTCAGCCGATATGATACCCCTACGTGAGCAGCGCAAAGCGCCCTTCATCAACAGGTGGTAATCTCCAAGGGCAGAATACGTTGGTGGAAGGAGGAAGGCCAGATATCAGGTACCAGACCAGTTACGGGGGAACCAAGTGTAGGCTGCTGTGCCACAGATAAAATAAGTTTTGGGGGACGCAACCAACTTTGGAGGAGATGTAGAGGTTAAAGTTTTAATGATGTCACAGATACTAGTACCAACTTTCTTAGTTCCCAAGTCATGGATGCAGACACGGCCCCGCACATTTATACCATTCAGAGTGTTTCGTACATCAGGTAGTAGCCTTCTGGCGCGAAATTTGGTCAAAGTTTGTCGATAAGTTGAGTTAAATACCAGCATCTCACCGAGTTCATCCATTGGTAATAGCAATGTTGATGAGCCGGTCGGGCAAAAAGGGGTGTTGGTATTGCCAGACCTGTTTCGCCAGAAGTCATCTCGAAATGTTCCATGGACAGAGTTGGCAGTACCATTGATAGTATAGGCCTCCTGCATCAACATCCACCATGCAAGACAGGACCCAGAAATGGAAAAAGGATAAGGAAATAATGGGAAAGGCTGTGTCATAGCATGCGGCATCAGTCCACATACCCAACAGTTAGAAGTATTTATGATTAGCTGATGATGATGTGACATCTGGACAAAGGTGTTATTGAAAAATTCTACACGGCGGGGTAATTTGTGGGCGGGTTACGTGAAATACTGATGCTCTGCAGGAGTCGAGGTAGGAGTTGGTGGGGTAACAGGATAGTAGATCAGTAACATCCAACCGATGATAGACAAGATGGTTGAGAAAAACAGCGTCACCAGGGGGGCCACGAAGCACTTGCTATGTAGGAGACTGACATATAGTTTTTGGACTTGGGTGTATTGGACGACTGCCCTTGTACTAAGCTAGGGACCACTAGCGGCTGTCTGTGATTGGTGGTTGCTTCACTGGATGCAGGTGCCAAGAGCCCTAGGGGCGTACCTTAGTCTGACACACCAGCACCAGTCTTAGCGGGGAGATCACAGCCCTACAGCCTATAGGTACCTGGGCAAAGTCAAGGGCAAGCCTTTCTTCTGGAACGCAAATTATATCGGGTAGAAGTAGGAACAGTATGGTCGGGGAATAATTGTTCCTGATGCTGAGCAGAGTGAGGGGAGTGTTCCACCTTTCCCTTTAGTACACTGTCACTCTCTAGTTCCGTAGATGTGAAATGTAATCTTGCGTCGCTGAATGGACAAACGTCTGGACTATTTCTGTCTCTCAGTCTTCTCGTCCTTCTCTCACCCACTGACCATAGGGGAGAGGCAGAGGCACTCGTCTACAGTGTGTCGCGTGGATCCAGTTCTTCCGTCCTTCAACTTTCATGGCAGTGCAGGTGGTCAGTAACACCTGACGGGGCTGTGTCCAGCGGGGCTCCAGGCTCTTAGTAGGTTGAAAGTTTCGAATCAGAACCCAGTCGCCAGCTTGGGTAACATGTCCTGGGTCCACGCTTTTATCAGGTAGGGCATCATGCACCTGGTGTAAAAGAGTACGAAAGGTGTTAGTCAAACTGTACAGATATTTAGTCAACACAGGGTACTAAACATCAGACAGTTTCTGGGGCTGTGGAACACCCCACACATTGACAGGCCTCCCAAACACAATCTCAAGGGGAGATAGTCCTATCCTGGTATGGGCCGTTGTCCTGACAGACAGCAGAGCCAGGGGCAGAGCATCAACCCAAGTGACACCTGTCTCGGCTACAATCTCGGCCATTTTAGTCTTTAGGATGCCATTGTACACCTCCACTAAACCTGCTGACTGGGGGTGGTTAGCTGCATGAAATATTTGTTTCATACCCAGTGCTGAACAGACATACTCCATTATTTGAGCCGTAAAGTGTGTACTGTTGTCACTCCAGACCAAACGGGGCAAACCAAATTGTGGGAAGTATTCTTTCAATAGTATTTTGGAGGTAGTGATAGCGGTGCAGTCTTTGACAGGGTTGGCCTCCCCCCATCGGCTGAAGGTACAGACCATCACCAGGACATATTTTAAATTGTTACATCTGTCCATCTGGATATAATCAATCTGGAGGGCTTCAACAGGAAAGGTAGGGTCGAGAATCCTCCTCCAGGGGTTACTGTACCTTTTCCCGGTTGTACATGAGGCAAATCATGCATGTTTTGACCATCCTCTCAGCATATGCTGGTATCTTTGAGTTATACCAGGTGGGTTCCAGCAACTTAAATATCCCTTTCGCACTAATGTGAGCAGGGCCATGGGCCATTTTTACTACCGGTAGCACATGATTGTCGGTCAATATCCATTGTCTCTCCATAATGATACGGGCCCAAGAGCCATCTATTTCCTTTACCGCTAAATGCTCTGTCCATATCCTCAGCTCCTCATGGGTAGCATGGGACTGAATATCGATCACACTCTGTACTGTATCTTCAACCATGTCCCCCTCTGCCACCCACCTGGTGGGACCTCCCACATACATTCCTTCCTTTTTCTTAAGAGCTGTCTGTCTGTCTGTCTGGTCAGCCAGGGTATTGCCTTTTCCAACATCATCCGTCACTTTCCTATGCGCGTTACATTTTATAATAGCTACCTTTCTGGGAAATTTCAGGGAGTCTAATAATCGGTGAATTGGGGGCCATGTTGAATTTTCGTCCCATGTGAAGTAAGGACATTCCTTTCTTTCCACAGTCTCCCAAAGTTGTGAGCCACCCCAAAGGCATACTGACTGTCAGTGTAGATATTAACCGATATTCCTTTGCTTAACTCACAGGCTCTAGTGAGGGCCACTAATTCTGCAGCCTGAGCAGTGCACTGCGGAATCTGAGCTGTTTCTACTACTTGCTCCAATGTCGTGAGGGGGTAGGTGGCTGATATGTTACCATCTGGCCCTCTGAGACATAATCCTTCCACATACAGTGTACCTTCTGGGTCGGGGTATCCTGTAAGTCAACCCGTCCCTTCGTCTCCTCCTCTGTCCTCAATATACAGTCATGTGGATCCTGAGTATCCAGTGGGATAAGGTGGCGGGATTTAGTACAGTGCATCTCTTGATGTTAATGTGGCTGGAAAAGAGTGTCAGATCATATCCAGTGAATAGTGCGCTAGTGAGGTACTGGGTCTTGGTGTTATTAAGGAGGGTATCCACAGAATGGGGAACCAACAGAGTCAAGGGGGAGTTCATGACGATCCCCGAATTCTGACGGACCATGAGTGTGGCCGCAGCTGTGGCCCGTAGGCATCCTGGGAGAGCCCTCGCAACAGGATCTAAGGTAGCTGAAAAATAGGAACATGGCTGACGGTGACCTCAGAATATGAGTCAAGACAGCGCATGCATATGCCGTCAGTCTCATGTACAAAAAGAAAAAAATGTTTGTTATAATCAGGAGTACCGAGGACTGGAGCAGTATACAGAGGTCTTTTTAAATCCTGGAAGATCTGCGTATGCTTTCTAGTTCATGGAAAGGAACTGTCTGATATGTCTTTAGTGGTGAGGGCAAGAAAAGGTTTGACCATGGCCGAAAAATTGGAAATCCACTGTCTGCAGTATGAGGTTAGACCTATGAAAGCTCGCACCTGCTTTTGTGTCCATGGGGCCGTTATAGCATTGATAACGGCTACACGATCAGCGGTGAACTGCCTTCCCTCCTTCAAGAGGAGATGACCTAAATAGGTCACCTTCTCTTGACAAAACTGAAGCTTTTTTAAAGAGACCTTGTGGTTATGGAGGGCAAGGTGGCGTAACAAACAGAGAGTAGCCTCTTTACATGTCGAGGCATAATTTGCAGTAATGAGGAGGTCATCAACATACTGCAGCAGTGTGGAATTATCAGGGAGTTCCAAGGAATCTAGTTGACTTTTGAGAGCTTGACTATAGATACTGGGGCTCTCGGTGAAGCCTTGAGGGGCACGGCAAAATCTAAAGCTCCGCCCACCAAGGAAGAAACAAAAAAAAATGTCTGCTGTCAGGATGTATAGGAATACTGAAAAAGGCATTCTTCAGGTCTATGACAGAAAAGTGTGTGGCGCCAGAAGGAACCATCGTCAAGAGGGCTGTAATGTCGGGGACAACAGGGTATTGGGAGATCGTTATTTTGTTAAGGGCTCTCAGGTCAATCACGAATCTGTATATTTTAGGGGAAAGAGCATCTCCATTGGTCTTTTTAAGACCCGGAATAATGGGACTGTTACAGATATTACCATGTGTCTCCTCCACGACGCCCTTGTCCATCAATTCAGATATTATTGTTAAAAGGGCCGCTTCTCCTTCCGAGGGCAGTCGATACTGTCGAAGGCGGGAAGGATGGCGCCGGACTGAATACGTACCACATGAGGGGGTATATTGAGGCAGCCGATATCAGTGTCTGATGATGCCCAGAGGGAGGAAGGTAAAGACTGCAACTCTGGTGGGAGGGGACCGGACAGATACAATAAGAGGCTGTGGTGGGGGGAATTGTTAGGGATATACCTTGGGGACTACATGATATGGTTGCATACAGAGCTTTCAGTAAATCCAGGCCTAATACGTTTTCACTGCAACCTGTAGTGAGGACCAAGGGAGCGTCAACATGTGCGGGGCCAATATCGAGAGGGAGGGGTTCAGAGACAGGGCTGGTCACGGGTGTTCCTGCAAAACCCACGGAGACATTCATGTTGCCAGAAAGGGGTGCCTCCGGGACTGACAGACGTGCAATAGAAGACCTGGTTGCCCCAGTATCCAGAAGAAAATTCTGATTGTTCCCCACAACTGATATTTGAACATACGGGCCCCTTTGATCCACTGGAATTTGCACTCTAGTGATACCCCTTTCCTGGCTGTCCTATGCTTGATAGAACCCTGTCTCATCAACTTCATCATAACCATCATTGTAAAAATTGCATGTTGCTTTGTATCCATCAAACCTATTGGCCGGGCATTGCCGGACAGGGGCGTCATCCCTGGATCTATACACTTTGTCCTGCGGACGGGGTGGGCCATGGTCCCTGGTTGGCCTCCCCTCCCTAGGAGCATGAGGCAGAGTCTTTCCTGTTCGGATATTATCAGCTAATACAGGACACTCATCTATCCAATGGCCATACCCTTTAGAATAAGCACACTGATCTGTTTGGAGGGCTCCCGTGCGTTGAGGGCCTGAGAGGGTAGACTGGCAAGCCCTCGGAGGGGGCTGGGGTTGGGGCTGTGGTCTGAAATTCCCGCAGGCATCTGGACCCTGGGGGGGGGGGGTAAGCCTGCTGTAGAAGTACCTTTGTCTTAAGATCCCTAGCCCACTTACTTTCCTTTTCTCTATCTTCATTCTCCCTATTCTCGTGATACTGTGCCATAGCCAAGATACCAGTCATAGTCTGCGCACACCATGTACTCTCAACCTTCTTGAGCCTGGGGGCGTGGCTTGGCTGCCGAGCGGAATGGCTGCCTGAGTGGTGAGCTCCGCCGATCGAGTTAATTAATCCGCCAACAATCCGCTCGTACCTGCCTCTGGTGCTCGGGTGTTGTGCCCTGTGTGCTTGCGAGGCTTCCCCGCCCTGCCGAGTGAAAGTCCGACGATCCTGAGACCAAGTCCGCGGCGGAGCCGTCTTCCCGATCTGCCAGCGCTGTGGGGCCTGAAGCGGCGTGTGACGCCGGGAGCTTGCGTGGACGCGAGCCGACCGGAAGTGCGGGGGTGCCCGGCTCGGCCCATCCTGCCAGAGCCGCCTGGGTCGGAGACTGGCTGGCCAAGCCTGACTGCTGTGAGCGCTGCCGGGTACAAGAGATTTCACAGCGCACACCCGCTCCATAGGTGAGGATACAGACGCCCGTGCACATATCTGTGGGAGGCCGCGCTGCGCGGGCTTGACGACGTGCAGGCATAGCTGAGGACGCGGTGGGGGCGCCGAGACACCGCCGGAGAGACAGAGTGCCACCCGGTGAGAGAATTGTGAGCGGCTGACCTGCTGTGTGGTGAGAGGCCCCTACAGAGTCTGGTACTCTGGGTAATGCATCAGTGGACATTGTTTGGGCATACTGGTAATTGCCGGCGGCCGCCATTTTGTCCTATCACAGCTGAAACAGCTGGTGGTGTCTCGCTGCACTACACTCCTGTTCTTTGCGTGTGGGGGGTGCCGACTTGTGTGGACATACTGCCCTGGAAGCACTGAGATAGAACAACGCAGTGCCGGGGGGTGATATTGCGGTGCGCCTACTTACTGGCATAGGAGCCTGACCCCAACACAGGACCAGGTTACGGACGCCTGGCACAGAAAATAATCAAGTAATTTTCAGACCCTGTGACCGCCGCCACTTAACTTGCCAGAATTGGTTACACGGCCTTCCTGGACAGTGGTTGGATACCCGTCGGAACTAGTCGAAGCCATGGGCAAGCCAGACACGCGGCAGCCCAAAATCGCCTTTGAGAAATCGACCAAGAAGCCCACGTGCAATGAGACGCCGGATCAGGAGCTATCGGGGGATGCCCGACCAGTATTGCCAGCGGACGACATCAAGGCCATGTTCCAAGACCTCAAGTCGAGTCTGCAAGGCATCGATGGGAAGATGGACGCCCTGGCTGCCAGGATGGACAGTATGACTAGAAGAATGGACAAGCAGGAAGGAGTGGTCGGGGTGCTGAAAACGCGTGTGACGGAAACGGAGGAGTGCCAATCGGACCTTGACAAGAAGCTGCGAGGAATGGACAAAGTACTCTCCCTGATCCAAATGAAGAATGAGGATTTGGAAGCTAGGTCCAGAAGAAACAACGTACGAATCACGGGCGTGGCGGAATCGACGGACATTGCAAATATGGAGCGATACGTTGAACAGATGCTGAAAGATCTATTTGGAGCGGAACTGTCCCCGATGTTCCTGGTGGAAAGGGCGCACCGCACGCTAGGACCAGTGCCCAAGCCGGGAACTCCACCACGGACAATCCTTGCACGCATCCTAAACTATAGGGACAGGGACACAATACTACGGCTGGCGCGCAACGTGGCAGAGTTGCAATACAAGGGGAACCGGATTGCTATGCACCCTGACTTCACGCTCCAGGTTCAATCTGCCCGGCGGGAATTTTTGCCCGCAAAGAAGGTGTTCCAACAGACTGGCACAAAGTACTCCTTGATCTACCCGGCGAAGCTGAGGGTACAGGGGCCGGGTAAACCCACCTTCTTCACGGACGCCAAAGCGGCGCTGAAATTTGCCAAACAACTTGCCAAGGATCAGAGGGGGCAGACCGAGTCCGACAAGCATGGGGACGCTGACCAGCTAAGTGATGTTGAATAGTGTCATGTTTTCTGTAATAAAGCGCTGCTGGGACCCCTGTGATAGAGTGGGACAAAGTCATCATGCCACTGTGGGTGGTGGGGCGCTAAACACCTCTGCGGGGCATTGCTGTCATTACTATTGACTGGTCCAGTTCTTTATCAATAGATGCTCGTTGCTCCGCTGGCCCTGGGGCGAAATAGGCCCTGTAGCATACGGAGGCAGAGTCGCACTCGATCGCCCTGTCAAAAGTACAGGGTTAGTAGGCAGACACCTGCGTACCCCGAGGGATGTATCCCAAACTATGGTTCGACCATATATTGTTGTTGATATTTGGTTCTGTTGGGTTGGTACTGGGGGGAATGACTGCACGACCTGTTTGGGGGGTTGGAGCGGGTGGGGTGGGAGGGATGGGGATTGGGTATGTTTGGTTTGCACTGTTACTTCGGAAAAGCTATGTGTATAATGTGTCACTGGAGATGTTCTGTTTGGTAGTCACCGATAAGATACAGATAGACTGCGAGCCTTGGTACTATGACGATATTGTGTTGAGTGCTCTGCCGAGCCGATTTCACTTTCACATTTTAATGTCATTATGGCCGATAGAGAGTGCTTGACGTCTGGTGAACCTACTGCCTTGGGTGGGAAGCCTGGGTCACTGTCCATAGCATGCATGTCTTGGAACGTGAGGGGGATGAATGATAGGCGGAAGGCGAGATTGGTCCATGCCTACTTGTCACGGAAAACGGTGGATATTTGCATGCTCCAGGAAACGCATCTGAGTTCCACGGACGCCCCACAACTAAAACACTCTAGATGGGGGGAAGTGGTACATGCCCCATACTCGAACTATGCCAGAGGGGTGGCTATCTTGATCCGTCGAGGCCTACACTGGGTGACACAACGAGTGCTGAGGGATGCGGATGGCAGATACGTTTTGATTTTGGGCGTGTTGTGTGGAATACGGGTATTGCTGGTGAATGTCTATGGCCCGAATGATGATAACCCTGCCTTCTATGAAACTCTCTGGGACAAAATGCGTACGTTTGGTGAGGCAGCAATACTATGGGCGGGTGATTTCAATGTAGTGCTGTCTGACGCGATAGATCGACAGGGCGCAGCCCGGGAACATCACCCGAAGGCGGCTGAGGCGCTGGGGGGCATTATCCTAGAGGCGTCCCTGGTGGATTCATGGCGGCATTTACACCCCCAGGTGCGAGAGGGCACTTGCATTACAGCACACAGGGCCGCCTGGTGGAGGCTGGACTACTGGTTGATGTCCAGGGACTTGCATGCCTCGGTGCTGGCAGCGGTACATCTACCGAGATCGTTGTCGGACCACGCTCCGGTGATAGTGACTTTGGCCACACCTGCACAATACGCACAGCCCTTCAGCTGGCGATTTCCGTCGCAGGCCCTCCTGGATCAGGTATTCAGAGAAGAGTTGAGACTTAAGTTGGAGGAATTTTTTGAATTCAATGAAGGGACTGTGGAATCGCCTGGTACACTATGGGAGGCGTGCAAGGCGGTGACAAGGGGACACTGCATGGCGCTGAAAACGGGAGTATCGCGGTCCATCAGGAACACACTAGACGCACTAGAAAAGGAATTGGCGACTCTGGAGGTTGAGCTCACCAGATTGCCTACTGCCAAGACCCAGGCGACATTCAGGGCGACACTCACTAAGTATCAGGAAGAGGCAGACAGAGAGGTGAAGTTCTTAGGAAAATACGCCCAGGCTCGGAGGTACGGGGAGGGTGACCGCCCGGGCAGGACACTGGCTGCGCTGCTTCGAAAGCCGAGGGGTGCGGAATACATTTTGGAACTTACGGATGCGACTGGCGAGCCTATCAGGGCACCAAATGATATATTACAAGCTATGGCGGCCTATTATGAGGACCTCTATGCCTCTAAATTACAACCGGGGGACGAAGTGATAACGGAATACCTGGACACGATTGCACTGGCGTGGTTTAACAACGGGGCACGTGAATGCATGGACCTGCCGATAACGCAGGACGACATACGGACGGTCATAGCTGGTATGCCGTCGGGTAAAGCGCCGGGACCGGATGGTCTTACAGCGTCCTTCTATAAAGAATTCGCTGATATCCTGGTCCCCCGGTTACATAAGTTGTACATGGAAGCGATCGAAACGGGGATCCTCCCCCCGTCGCTCCGCGAAGCCATGATAATCACGCTTCTAAAACCGGACAAGGACCCCACGAGCCCTGATTCATACAGGCCGCTCTCGCTGATAAACTTGGATGCCAAGATCTACGCTAAATTACTGGCAGAACGTTTGAAACCGATGCTGCCCCAAATAGCGCTGTCGGATCAATCGGGATTCGTGACAGGTAGATCGACCTCGCAAAATCTGCGCACACTGTTTGGTCTGCTCCACTACTTGGATCCGAGGGTCCAAGCTGCTGCTGCTGCCTTGCTAGACGCCACCAAGGCGTTTGATTCGCTCGAATGGAAATTTTTACAAGCGCTGTTCACGAGAATGGGCTTTAGTGGACTTTTTATTCGGAAAATTTGCATCCTATACAATGGCCCTGTGGCGCGAGTGAAGGTCAACGGACAGATTTCACGGACGATAAGTATTTCTAGGGGAACCAGGCAAGGCTGCCCCCTATCGCCGCTGCTCTTCGCCATCGCCACAGAACCCCTTGCGGCGAGACTGCGACAACACCATACCCAGCGTAGTATTGGGTTCACTTCGAGGGGGCTATTGGTGTCCCTATATGCCGATGACATGACAATTTTTGTACGGAACCCGGCCGACAATCTAGACCCCCTCATGCGTGAACTGGTGCGGTATGGTGGCTTGACGGGCATTACCATCAACTGGTCTAAATCTACGATACTGCCGTTGACGGACGGTACGGTACAATGCAGTACTGAGTTCCCAATAACCTGGGTGTCAGAGGAGGTGAAATACCTGGGGATCCATATCAGCCGCTCGATACAGGAACTATGGCTATTAAACTACGGGCGAGCAGTGGACTGGCTCGAGACGAAGGTGAAAAAATGGGTCACTTTGCCACTGTCGATGATAGGCCGGATAGCCATAACAAAAATGGTTATACTCCCGAAATTTTTATATTTATTTGCCAACATACCGCTGCCACTTACCATGTCTTTTTGTAAGCGTATACGCTCCGCGGCTTTGGACTTAGTATGGGCAGGCAAACAGCCCAGACTCCAGTGGAAGGTACTGACTCTTCCCTTTAAACAAGGTGGTCTGGCGGCCTCGGACTTTGAGCTGTACGCATACTGTGCTCAGGCTCAATATCTGCATTATTGGCAGCACCCGATTCCATACCAGCCTCATGTGGCGATCGAGAAGGACGTGTCGGCACCCATCCCCTTGGCCACGACAGTCTACCAAAAATACAAACGCTCGCCGGAAGATGTGAACACAGTTGAAACAACACGATGGGCCTGGCAAAACATAGCGAAACGGGCGGGCGTTTCTGAACTGTATGCTCCATCAATGCCGCTTGGTGGTAATCCGTTACTGAGTCCCTTGCTGGATGCGGCGATATCTGAAAGGGCACGCAAGTGTGGGCTTAAGGTCGCTAGTGATCTATACCCAGACGACACTTTCGTAGAGCTGGGAAACATCTGCGATTCAGAGCCCCCTACAGCATCTGAGCTGCTCCTGTATTATCAGCTCAGAGCGGCATGTAGGGCCAGGTACCCGATGTTCCCGATGGTGCCGCCAACGGTCTCGGCGTTGGAAAACATATTAGCGACCAAATCTCCACATAAATTGATCACTAGGATCTACAAAGTAGCGCAAGATACGGCACCATGGATACGTCCCGATTCAAAAGCAAAATGGTAGGTTGAGACGGGACTCAGCATAACGGACAAACAATGGTCGTTCAGCTGCACTCAGTTGGAGAACCTGTCTCCCAATTACAGACTGAGGTTAATCCACTTTAATTTTCTACATAGGCTGTACCGCACACCGGCTCAGCTATTTAAACTTGGGTTAATCGCTGACTCTCGCTGCTGGCGTTGTGGGGCCGTGGAAGCAGACTTCTTCCACCTAACTTGGACATGCACTCCTATACAGCAATATTGGGCTGCGGTGTTCTCAAAGTTGGGGCGAATCCTAGGAGAGCAGTTGACTCCGGATCCCTTGATGGCGCTTCTGGGAATGGTAGCTGATATACCCTGTGCCTCAAGGAAACTGGTCGCTATGTTGCTGCTACTGGCGAAGAGACAGATTGCACTACATTGGAAGCAAAAGGGCGCTCCTGGGGTACAGGGTTGGATTAACTCGGCACTATACTGTCGGGATCAGCTGACTACATACTGGGAACTACTCCCGCTGAGGTCCAGACCGGCTGATATATGGCAACCCCTGATGAGCCTGCTGGATGGCACCATGCTGGATGAATGAGAGTGGACTGTGTGTGGAGGGGACTGGATGGAGGATTAAAATAGCAGGAATGCGAGGGCCTGGATGAAGTGGCGATGTGACTGATAACGCTGATGCAGCGGATGTTGTAATAGAGGATAGCTGGACGCTAGCCCCACACCTGAGACTGATTGGATGAGTGAACTACCCGGGACGGAACGCCTGACATGTCATTGCCCCTCCCTCCCCACCCCCTCCCTCCCTTTGCTATTAGGCCGGGGACTTAAGGGCCCGCCCAAGAGATGGTGACAAGGTACTCCGTGTGTAGACAAGATTGACATTACGACACACAGAAGCTTTAGGTTTAGTTCCAAAGGTTTGTTTCTTTGTTTTCTTCCTTAGATATATCACATACAACATGTTGAAGACTGTAAGCAAGTATATCAGACATGTGCCCGCAAAGAGAGATCTAATTGTGCCTATTGATGCTGCCTGCCTCCGGGTTGTTGGCTAAATAGCGGTGTACTACTTTGCAACTCTTAATAAAAGTCTTTAACCCAAAAAAAAACAAAAAAAAACCTTCTTGAGCCTGGTGGAAATCTCAGGAAGCAAGTTGCTGACAAACTTATTGACAAATACTGGGCTAGAGCCTGGGATCCAAGCCACTATGGGCCATATTAACAAGATGTGCGTTAATAAACGCACATTGCACATTTCACTATCGCCTGCTATCACCGGATTTTTTCGCCGTGTTAGCGCGTTATTATCAACGCGCAACATGTAGGCGATAGTAAATCCTGCGATAGCTGGCGATAGTGAACATTAGCGCGTGAAAACAAGCATTGTTTTCACGCACTAATATGTGCCTTGATAATATGGGGGGGTGGATTCAGCTTTATGATCCACACCCCCATGTTAACAATGCCTAACGCCTGGTCAGAGCAGGCGTTGGGAGACCTGCGATAAACTAGTTTATCGCAGGTCTTTTCCTCCCAACGCCTGCCTTGGTGATAGGGTGTTCCCATCTCCAACCACATTTTACATGTGGTTGGACGTGGTAACGCCCACTTTGCATGTCATTAGCGATGTTTCTCACTGACATGCAAAGTGGGCTTGAGGCAGGCGTTGCAATACCCTTGTTAATAGGGCGCTGGAAGTATCGCCGCTTTCTCGGCGAATTGTGCAGAGAAAGCGGCAATACTTCCGCTTGTTAATATGCCCCACGTCCCTTGTATTCTGTTTCAAAACGTGTAAAGAAGTCAGCCACACTTTAATCTTTTCACTGCCTACAGGCATTTATCTTATCCCAGTTAATGACTGTTTCTGGCAAAAATGCTTTCATAAGCGTTATTATTTTACTGGACCAAGTCAGATTGGCAGCTTCTGGCTTAGTCCCTCCTGCCCTTGTGTCTTCCATGGCTTCCAGATTAGCCCATTTACCTCCCAGCTCTACTTCATGGTAAGTATGTCGAATTTTATCCCAAACTTCAGTAGGAAAGACCGTACCAAAGAGCAAGTCGATGACTTCAAGAATAAGAGTACCAGCAGATATTATCTGGCCTAATTCATTGTAAAAGGCAGCCAGATTTTTTCGAGGATCTGGTAACTGCCCTTTTAAATGCATTACCTCTGACCTTTTCCAAGGGACATGAACCCATAGCCTACGCCAGTGGGCTTCAACAGGCCCTCGGCCGTTATTTTGGGAATCGGTGAGTGCGTTAACAAAGACAGGGGCCGCCTCTCTCATTGGCATAGCTCTCTCTAGAGGGGGTTTGGGAAAGGCGGTCATATCACGGTAAGCTATCAAAGCAAACATAGCGCCAAACATCCCCTCTCCCTGCACGTCTCCTCTTTTTATTTGTGACCTGAGGTCCACTAATCTGGCGGGTATCTGCATAAATGAATTCTCGAATCTCTGCATAAAAAAGGTACACATGTATTCAGCCCAGGTGGTCTGTTCCCCAATCGTCCATTGGGAAAAGGTGGACCATATTTCTTTAAATGGATAAATATTGCTGCTATTTATCCAACCATCACACTGTTGCTTTTGCAGGTCATCTTCTCGAAGGGACGAAAAGCTGACTGCAGAGCGCAAGGAAGCCAGTCGGGGGGGAATTCAATAATCTATATAAATCCTGCTTAACCGTAGACCACGGGGAAGAAGGAAAGGGGCGGGCAGGGGTAAAGCTGCAGGTAATGTGCGGGTGGGGGCTCATTGTCATTCCTGTGGCGAGGACAGGGGTAGTGTGCGCAGTCAGTGTCATAGGTGCCAAAATAGGGGGGTCGTGTGACGGGGGAACAGTAGGAGGGGCAGTGGGTGCAGGAGTGTGCAGCACGGCTGGTGCATCTGTATGCGGGGCAAGGGGTGTCTGCGCACGGTACATGGGGGCATAAGCAGAAGAACTTTCCAACATGGTATCGAGCAGGGAATCGCCCTCTTCTCCCACTTCCACAAAGCTTTTTCCTTTCTCTTCACGGGCCGGGTAGCACTTCTGCACAAGCGCCCTATGTTCCCTATCAGCTATCTCTACAGATTTTTCCATTCGGTCCTGTAAGTGCTCCCTAGCATGGTCAGCCATTAACATCCGCTCCCGCTTCCTTTCTATTGACTTTTCCTTCTTTGCTCTCTGCTCAATTTCCTTCCTTCACAACCTGACAGACTCAAACATCGAGGGACAAATCTTCCATTTTAATAGCTGTTCCTCTAGATTTGCCAGAACTTGCGGGTCAAAAGACCCATAAGG
The DNA here is from genome assembly GCF_964261635.1 of Lissotriton helveticus. Classification (NCBI taxonomy): domain Eukaryota; kingdom Metazoa; phylum Chordata; class Amphibia; order Caudata; family Salamandridae; genus Lissotriton; species Lissotriton helveticus. The sequence goes on from NC_136061.1 coordinate 2,126,878,189, forward strand.
CGACCATTGTAATTCTGAGTTACTTTGTTTAGTGTATTTGGTCCAAAAAGGGGAAAACATTACAGCAGAAGGATCACGTTTAGTATACATGGTGTGACCAGGGGTCCCCTCTGGAGGAAGCAGACAGGCCGCCTCCAGCTGGGAGTCCTGCGCACACATACAACAACATAATTTGTTTAAACTTACTACTGGCTGGCATGCATGTAAACAGATAACAGACAACAGCGGGTTTAAAAAACTCACCTCGCTAGCTTGGCTTTGCAAAAGTTAATAACAGCAGAATCATACAGACTCGGTGGGTGATCAGCCCACTCTTACCTGACAGGGGTAGTTCTCTTCTGCAGACGTAGGACTGTGTCCTGTTCCAGAAATCACTTTGTTAGGGGACCCCAGCGAGGACGCGGTCATGAGGCCCAGACCCGGCGGGGAGGAACAGCGGGTGAGTCATTCGGCTACCGGACTGCAAGAATCCCTCAGGTAGGGTACCTCCGTCTGAGTCTCTCCGTGCACCTCCTCACATCCACCGGGCCTGACCTTCATGCTCATGGGGTCCCTGTTCAGGTGCCATTTGAAGAACCGTTTATACACACTTACTGGGTTTCGGTGGCGGGGGAACCGCCCAAGTCTTCCATACCCTACTTAAATAGAAAAAAGGAGACACAGGAGCCTTCGTCTGCAGGAGGAACCAAGTTTTATTCAAATAGCCCCGGCTATAGAACAGAGTCCCAAGCTCGTCGGAGACAAGACAGAGGAGACTGCTGCTTCACTCCGCAGCTTACAGGCCTTATATACACATTTCCCACCTTAAAAAAACAGTACGGATGGGGGCCTGGCGCCCCCAAGTCAGAATGAAGTTACGCCATTCTTTGTCCAGGCAGGACGGTGCTGCAACAGATGGTATAAAAGATTGCGGACAGGTTTTGCAAAACAGGATATGTATGTGAGAGAACAGACAGATCTTGAACTGCAGGATATGTGAAAGAAACAAGTTCTGGGACGGTGGTGTGACCAAGTCTTGCGAAACAGGGTGGGTGTGTGCAGGAGTTCAGTCCGAGGGTGGTGAGGCCAGCCAATCCTATGTTCCCTTTTTCGAAATTGGCTCAACCACAAGGAGTAGGAAGGGCAGGGTGGTCGGGACAGTTAGAGTTTCATCAGACATCAGCAGAAACGACCAGGAGGGTGGTGCAGAGGTGTTTGACACGAAATGGCAATGCAAAAATAAGTCCTGACACAAAATAAATGCAGAAAAGACGGACACTTTTCCTCAGATGCATTCTACATGTGGGACTATACACGATAATTGGCTAGTTAATATATTCGGAACTGCATTTAGCTTGTTTTAGGTAGGAAATGGTGATAGTGATTTTCAACATGAGGATTATAAGTTTAATGGCTGTCATTTATACCAGCCACTGTATATAAACCTTAGCTATCAGTAATTGATAAATACTTGAGACAGTTTATATTGTTGTTCTGCCTTCTGCTGGCTTTAAAAAGATACTACACAAATGATATGTACAAGACATGCACCCTGACACAACATGGAAATATGTGAATCAGTGCTGTACTACAGGATCTAAGCCATTCTCAGAGTCCTTCCCATGAAATTGATTCACGGAAAGTTCCATCTAGAGAAATTACTTCCAGTGCATTCTTAGCCAACTGAAGAAAAGTTCTCATTTTATATCCTGGCTTGTGTCTCATGTACTAAATTGTACTGAAACTTTGCTCTTTATTCATTTAAAAAATGTATCAAATGCCTAGTCCACCTGTGACTCATAAAGGAGGTGAAGTTTACATCTTTGCTCCTCTTAAAAGTAATCAGGAGAATGATTATTCAAGAGATGAGTATAGATGGATTTCTAGAGGAAACAACCACTAGAGGACATAGTTCAGAGAAACACAACTGTTTAAAAGGTAAGTTATGTAATTTTGTATGCCAGAATAAATACGCTTTAGTACAATTCAATTTAGCAGCAATATGCAATAAGATTGTTGTGAGATGCTACTCAGAAAAACAGTAAGCCAGTGTTATGAGGCTCAAGGCACTCATAGTAGATAGGTTTAAATATTATGAATTCTTTGTGATAGTTCTTGCAATTGAAATGGTGACGCAATATCAATAAAATAAATCACATATTCCATATACCTGCAAAAGAAACTGAAGAAACAGCACCTCTCTACTGAAAGAACTAATGTCGCTCAGATCTGTGTTCAAATGTTAGGACATTCTGATTCCCCTCTATGTTGCCTTTCAGATTGCCCTTTTCTTCTACTCACAATACTGCATCCTGCTTGCTCTGAAGCAATCACTTGCTATTTGCATAAGGTGTGCTAGATAAAAACAAATACATACAGAAATATATTGTTTACAAATTAAAGTCAGAAATGCAGGATTATGTGCAACCACATACAGAAATTTAAACTCCTTGACCTCTGCCAGTCGGGTTTCAGAGTAGGGTACAGTACTGAAACAGCACTAACTCACATCTTTGATGATGCCCTGAGATCCCTTGATCAAAATGTCCCTTGTCTTCTGATCTTTCTTGACTTGTCCTCAGCATTTGACACCATCAAACATGAAAACTTGATTGCTCTTCTTCAACATAGGATGGGTCTTTCAGGCCCTGTCTTAAATTGGTTTGCCTCTTTCTTACAGAACAGCACACAAAGAATCAAATTTACCCATTCCATTGTAACCAGTATCCCAGTCACTATTGGAGTTCTTCAAGGCCCGCACTTCCACCCACTCTTTTCAACCTTTTTATGGAAGAACTTTTTGATATTCTGAACCGTTCTAACATTCATTACCACATGAATGCTGATGACATGCAACTGTACTTGAAGATCTCATCTCCAGAGGACCTAAAAACTTTAAATGATGCACTCTTACAAACTGAACAACGGCTAACCCAGAACCATCTTCTGCTAAATACTCTCAAAACAGAATTCTTTCTGATTGCCCCCTGCAACCCCTCTGCACCGACCCTGGATTGGCTTAAACAACTCACTGCTCTCAACTGCACCCCTCATGTTGTTGACTCTGCTAACTCGTTAGGTATTACCTTGGACAAGCACCTTAATATACAAGATCATACCAGTGCAACTAGCAGGGGAGACAAACTTCAGCTCAACACCCTTAAGAAAACCAAGCCTTTCCTTCCGCCCGAGGACATCCAGCCTGCAGTACAATCCCTGGTTGTCTCTCAACTGGAATATGGTTTGGTGACCGTTGCTGGGCGATTATGACTCGTTACAATGTGAGTCATCACATCGTGTGGCATTACAGCGTGGTCGTTACCACGCAACGCCATTAATACGCCAGTCATTGCAGTCGCCTTGCAGTAGATGGTGAGCTGACATTAGAAATGTATAATTTACTATTCCAACTCCAGCCTATGTAACAGTAGGGAAGGTGTTGGAATAGTAAACTATACTATTCCTAATGTTAGCGCGCCATCTACTGCAAGTCAATGTAATGAGTTGCGTAGTAATGGCTTCACGTGGTAACAACGTGGTTGTTGTAACGACCACTTTGTAATGTCGTCACCGTGTGATGACATTACAATGACCACAATGTAAAGATTGTCTCCCTTGCTCGGCTACCTAAAGCTAGTTTGGCTCCACTCAGAGCCACTCTAAACGCATTGGCCAGGCCCATCACAGGCTCCATATAGCATGACCACATCACGCCAGACCTAATTCAATTAAATTGGCTGTCTATCGAAGCTAGAATACGTTTCAAGATAGCTTGCCTAACGCATAAAGCTGTTCATTTCAGCACCCTGACATACTTGGCTGAAAAGCTTGAACTCTCTGTCTCTAGTTGGAACTTAAGAAGTTCGACCACCCTACTTTTTAAACCTCCCGAACTCAAAAAGAAAAGAACTTACAATCTTGCAATTGTGCTTTCATTGGTCTTGCTCCAAGAATGTGGATTGCTCTTCCTCCTGAGATCAGATCCAACCCATCCACTGCATCTCTCAAGAAACATGTCAAATGGCTTATCTTGAGTGAATATCAATGGCACTAACCTTGTTTGGGGGAAATGTTGTGAAGATTCTTTGACAGCACCAAAGATATAGGCAAGTCAAAAAAACACTTTTCCTATGAAAACTAGGTCCCAACTATAACTACCTACTTGTAACCGTCAGTAGGTATACCGGGGTGAGCGATGTTCGATGAGGTGCACTATGCAGAATTCCGTGGAGTTGCATAAAAACAGTGGGATTCTGTGGAGTTCTGCTCTGCTCTAATCACTGCAGGTTTAAAAAAAACATTCTCATTTCCCAATACATAAGGATTGTTGTAATTAATCATGTGGTAATTCAATATCTAGTTTTCAGACAACTCTTAGGGCCATATGTAGGTAATATCTATTTACCGATTCTTAAATACCAAATTTTACCGATTCGGTATTTAAGAATCGGTAAATAGTATGTAGGTGAAAATTCGGTAAATTTTACAGATTTGGTAATATTTGGTATTACCGATTCGGTATTTACCGATTCGGTAATTCCTATTCATTCCTATGGGCCTGTAGGCCCATAGGAATGAATGGGAAGCCATTCACTATTACCGATTCGGTAAATACCGAATCGGTAATAGGGGGAACATATTCAAGGGTGGCAGGGTATCATATTGACACCCTGTTGCACCCCTGAATCGTGCATGTGTGCACATGTGGCACACATACATACCCTAAGGGCATGGATGTCTTGCACATGGCACTTTTAAAAAAGCATTAAATTGCTTTTTTAAAGGTTTTTGATATTTACCCCCAACTTGTAGTTGGTGGTAAATACGGAATACTTAAATAAAAAATGCACTCAGTTGAGTGCTCCCTACATAGGATTTAAGGATTCGGTAATTTACCGATTCGGTATTTTAAGGATTCAGTATTTTACTGATTCCTTAAATGACCGAATCGGTAAATTACTGAATCCTTAATCCACCTACATTGGAAAAAGCTAAATACTGGCCGGTAACGGCAAATTTACCGATTTTCAGCCGTTACCGACCGGTATTAAGCTACCTATAAATGGCCCTTAGTGTTTTAGTTGCACTTAACTTCATGATTGCTTTACATCATGGGTACTCACAAACTTTCTCTCGGGGGCCAAATTTACAGTGTGGTTTGTGTCTGAGGGCCGGTGGGGGCGGGGTCAGTGGGGGAGGGGGCGGGGATAGAGCAAAAAAAAAAACTGTGACCATGAGGTTAAACACAGGTCCCTGGAGCAGGCGCCTTCATCCACTGAGCTACCAGACCCGGCATACATACCTCTCTCTCTCTCGCTCTATCTGACTCCCTCCCTCTATCTCTCTCTCTGCCTCCCTCCCTCCATCCCTCTCTCCCTCCCCGGTCTCCCTCTGTCTCACTCACTCTGACTGTCTCACTCACTCTCACTCCCTCTCTCTCCCTATATCTCCCTCATTCTGACTGTCTCACTCCCTGTCCTTCCCTCTCCCTTCCCTTCCCTCTCCTTTCCTCTCCTTTCCTCTCCTTCCCTCCCTCACCCTCACTCCCCTTCCCTTCCCCCTATTCCCTCTCACACTCCCCTTCCCTCTCTCCCTCCCTCACTTCCCTTCCCTCCCTCCCTCACTCCCCTTCCCTCAGTCCCCTTCGCTCACTCCCTCCCTCCCTTCCCTCACTCCCCTCTATCCCTCTATCCCTCCCTCCCCATCCCTCACACCCTTCCCTCACTCTCCTTCCCTTACTCCCTCACTCCCCTTCACTTACTCCCTCACTCCCCTTCCCTCACCCCCTACCTCACCCCCTCCCTCACTCCCTTCCCCCCTCCCTCACTCCCCTTCCCTCACTCCCTCCCTCCCCTTCCCTCACTCCCTTCCTCACTAACCTTCCCTCAATCCCTCCCTCACTCCCCTTCCCTCACCCCCGCCCTCACCCCCTCCCTTACTCACTCCCTCACTCACTCCCTCACTCACTCCCTCAATCACTCCCTCACCTTCCCTCACTCCCCTTCCCTCACTACTCTTCCCTCACTCCCTCACTCCCCTTGCCTCACTCCCTCCCCCACTCCCCTTCCCTCACTCCCTCCACTTCCCTCACTCCCTTCTCTCACTCCCCTTCCCTCACTCACTCCCCTTCCCTCATTCCCTCACTCCCCCTTCCCTTACTCCCCCTTCCCTCACTCTCCTTCCCTCCCTTCCTCACTCCCCTTCCCTCACTCCCCTTCCCTCACTCCCCTTCCCTCACTCCCTTCCCTCACTCCCTTCCCTCACTCCCTTCCCTCACTCCCTTCCCTCACTCCCTCCCTCACTCCCTTTCCCTCCCTCCCTCCCTCACTCCCCTTCCCTCACCCCCTCCCTCACCCCCTCCCTCACTCCCTCCCCTTCCCTCACTCCCATTCCTCACTCCCCTTCCCTCACTCCCCTTCCCTCACTCCCTCCCCTCACTCCCTCCCCCCCTTCCCTCACTCCCTCACTACCCTTCCCTCACTCCCTCCCTCCCCTCACTCCCTCCCCTCACTCCCTTCCCTCACTCCCTTCCCTCACTCCGTCTCTCTCACTCCGTCTCCCTCCCTCTGTCTCCCTCTGTCACCCTCCTCCCGCTGTCGCCCTCCTCCCTCTGTCGCCCTACTCCCTCTGTCTGTCTCCCTTTCTCTGTCTCTATTTCTCGGTCTCTCTTTCCCTCCCTCTCCCTCTGTCTCTGTCTTCCCTCCCTTTCCCTCCCTCCCTCCGTCTCTGTCCCTCTACCTCCCTCTGTCACCCGCCTGTTTGTCACCGGGCTGAGACAGCTTCCCCAGCCAGCTTCCCCAGTGCGTACAGACACACAGCCCCACCCGAGCACTTCACAGGTCTTTAAAAAGACCATTTGCATGTGAATGGGGCTTTGCTGTATTTCACCTCCTCTTAGCGCCCCTGCACCTCCACTCTGGCCTCGCTGGAATTAATCGCCTGACCCCCACATAGCAGCAAAGTGTTTGCAGACACTCTTTGAAAACACGGGTACGATGTCTCATGGTCCGCGGGCCGCCAGGCAAGGCTTGCCGGGCCGCTGACGGCCCGCGGGCCGTACTTTGAGTACCTGTGCTATAGAGGAAAAAAGGTGACACCTTCCCTCTCTCCCTCCCTCACTCCCCTTTCCTCAGTCCCCTTCGCTCACTCCCTCACTTACTTCCCTCACTCCCTTCCCTCACTCCCCTCTCTCCCTCCATCCCTCCCTCCCCATCCCTCACTCCCCTTCCCTCACTCTCCTTCCCTTACTCCCTCACTCCCCTTCCCTTACTCCCTCACTCCCCTTCCCTCACCCCCTACCTCACCCCCTCCCTCACTCCCTCCCTCACTCCCTTCCCCCCTCCCTCACTCCCCTTCCCTCACTCCCTCACTCCCTCCCTCACTCCCCTTCCCTCACCCCCGCCCTCACCCCCTCCCTCACTCACTCCCTCACTCACGCCCTCACTCACTCCCTCACCTTCCCTCACTCCCCTTCCCTCACTCCCCTTCCCTCACTACCCTTCCCTCACACCCTCACTCCCCTTCCCTCACTCCCTCCCTCGCTCCCCTTCCCTCACTCCCTCCACTTCCCTCACTCCCTTCTCTCACTCCCCTTCCCTCACTCCCTCCCCTTCCCTCAGTCCCCCTTCCCTTACTCCCCCTTTCCTCACTCTCCTTCCCTCCCTTCCTCACTCCCCTTCTCTCACTCCCCTTCCCTCACTCCCTCCCTCACTCCCTTCCCTCACTCCCTTCCCTGACTCCCTCCCTCCCCTTCCCTCACCCCCTCCCTCACCCCTTCCCTCACTCCCTTTCCTCACTCCCCTTCCCTCACTCACCTTCCCTCACTCCCTCACCTTCCCTCACTCCCTCACTACCCTTCCTTCACTCCCTCCCTTCCTTCACTCCCTCCCTCCCCTCACTCCCTCCCTCCCCTCACTCCCTCCCTTCCCTCACTCCCTTCCCTCACTCCGTCTCTCTCACTCCGTCTCCCTCCCTCTGTCTCCCTCTGTCACCCTCCTCCCTCTGTCGCCCTCCTCCCTCTGTCGCCCTACTCCCTCTGTCTGTCTCCCTTTCTCTGTCTCTATTTCCCGGTCTCCCTTTCCCTCCCTCTCCCTCTGTCTCTGTCTTCCCTCCCTTTCCCTCCCTCCCTCCGTCTCTGTCCCTCTACCTCCCTCTGTCACCCGCCTGTTTGTCACCGGGCTGAGACAGCTTCCCCAGCCAGCTTCCCCAGTGCGCACAGACACACAGCCCCACCCGAGCACTTCACAGGTCTTTAAAAAGACCATTTGCATGTGAATGGGGCTTTGCTGTATTTCACCTCCTCTTAGCGCCCCTGCAGCTCCACTCTGGCCTCGCTGGAATTAATCGCCTGGCCCCCACAGAGCAGCAGAGTGTTTGCAGACACTCTTTGAAAACAGGGGTACGATGTCTCATGGTCCGTGGGCCGCCAAGGAAGGCTTGCCGGGTCGCTGACGGCCCGCGGGCCGTACTATGAGTACCTCTGCTTTACATAGTAGATGTGAGAGGCTGGCTTAGTATATTGTGATCACTTAGGTACGTGTAGCACCCTGCACTAATCCAAACAACCCTTATTGTGATTTTAGTGGTCTTAGACAACCTTGCAAAGCTCTCTAAGTGATAGCTGTGGAGAGCAGCCTTCAAGTTAAGTCCAGAAGGAGTGTGAGAGAGGGGAACTAGAGGTCCCCTAGCCCCTTTAAGGGTGTGGTCACATTCACTATGATCAGTGGTTCCGTCTCAATAATTCACTGAGGAAGGAGGAACAATGAGGTGAGATGACGGCAGTTCATGTTAGAGTGGCACTTTTATTAAACAAAAAACATATGTATTTCAATAAAAACGTATTGCTAAAGAACACTCTTTAAGAAAACCTGGCTTCACTCTGCCAGGAGTATATGCAAGATATGAATTGTTTCCAAAATACTGCGAGGCAAACAGAAGTGGCTATCTACTAAAATATGAGGTACAGTTTAATTTGGAAGCTTTAAGAAGACATTAAAACCTGTTCAAGAAAATACTTCGCCTTCACACAACTTTCCTGAAAAGAACCATCATTGCAGGTTTAAGCATTTTGACGAGAAAAAAAATATCAAAGGCTAAGATCCTTAAAAAGGTACAATTGAATTTAACTGGATTATACAGAGTACATTTCTATTAGGCCTAGTGTCTAGAAGCACCTAACTAAGGAGAGCAGCCCTACAAGATCTGATACTGCAGAGATACCTTAAGAATGCAAGGGATTGGGTGTGGATGGAAAAATACTTGGTAAAGTCAAGATTTCTAAGAGAGGTAAAGACATTATCTTATTTGGGAAGGCATCACCTGATAGGGTCGGCTTGACAGTCCCAAATCAGATAAACGGCTGGCCGGAGAACCACCAAAAGACAGCTGGAGAGTTCTGGCTTCTGATTGTGATGGTGAATCTTTTATACCTGAAATTGCAGAACTGACACTGTCCTGACGTACTTTCAGACGCAGGTGGCTTGACCGGATTGTCCTAGGACAGTGGGGGCGGTCAGGTGTCCTAACGGTTGGTTGGCCATGCTTGACCGCAGAACATAAACAAAGATCATTTTGTTCTGTACATATTTCTAAAACTGTATGTGAGAGCGGAACTTACGCCAGGTGCTAGCATTTGCAAGACGTTGTGGCTTTTATTTTGGCAAGCTAAGTTTCAAAACAATATTTCAGCAAAAAGTCCCAAGATGTGCCAACTTGTACCAGCTGGGTTTGTGTACGTGTGTGTGGGCGTTGGTCTTGATGCTGTGGAAAATTACTGTACTTCGTGGTGGCTCAATTTACCTCGTTGTTTTCAGTGCAACAGAAATGCACGTTTTAACATTATTGTGGGCCTAGTGTATTTTGTTAGCCTAAGGCGTGTCTTTTTGGCCTTTGGCTTGGGTCTATAACCCCGAAATTCAGGGAATTTGTGGGATTTACTTTGCTGGTTGTACATGGTTTTAAAGTATATTTTCAGATTCTCTCTGGTGGGGCCATGTAGGGCCTTCATGCTATTAAGGTTGATAAAATACTTTTCTTAATAATCAGATGGTAGAACGTGATCCTGACCCCCCACCATCTCCCCGCTCTTGTTCATTTATGAACACACTCTTAACTGAGTATCTCGGTGACCCTTCAGCCAGTGGGGGTACCCGTGGCATGTGGTTAACATAACACTTAAAGCTGCCTTGGAACTGTTCTTTTTTCGTGGCTCTTTCTCCATCTGGCCTAACAATTATTTCGGCATATTCTGCACCTGATTCATTAAGCAGAAGCTCGTATTGGGCTTCTGCAGGGCTCTAGCTCGGGATGTCCCTACCTGGGGGAGGTGGAGGAGCTGTGGGTATGCCATAGTGAGTGCCAGGTGCTGCTACCTCGCTCATTTCTAATTGTACTCCTATCCCATCCCCAGGAACCCGATCTGTGTCTTCATACTTTGCTACCTAGTAGATCACTGGGTTAGCGTAATTCATCCCTACAGCTTTGGTACTTAACTTCTTAATACAGTGACTCCCTATCTGAAAGGCGCAACACAGAATTAACATGATTCCAACAATGGGTATCACTAATTTCAGGATTGCTGTGAGCCATGAAGGCATCCAGTCAAGATTGAACCAGTCTGTTTGAATAATGTCCGCAGGGGCACCTCCTTCATCAGTCATTTCTTTTCCCAAGTTGGTCAACTTCTCAATGGCCCTTGCTATTGATCCGTTATCCTCGTCATTACCTGGTATGAAAGTGCAGCAGGATTTCCCAATTTGATGACATAAACCACCATCTTTGGCAGTCAGCATGTCGAGGAAGTAGCGATGTTTCAAAACCATTAGTCTCAATGGGCGCAGTTCTTCCCTTATTGCATTTAGTCTGTCTCTGGTACTGTTGATGGCTTTCATGACCTCATAGCGGGTCACTTCCAGCCAACGGGCATTTGCATTCGTTTGGAAGATTGGCATTACCCCTCCGAAGAAAAGCTGGGCCTCGTTGAAGAGGCGGAATTCTTCTGGAACTTTACCAAGGGTCTCTGCTGCGAAGTACTCCGCTGTTCGCCGGTGGCGGTGGAGGAATGTCACGTCACCTGACTTGGGGTGTGACAGTATGTGGGAGGCATTTGATGCCGGCACAACCAGATGTACTTCATGCAAAGTCACCAAAGAGCACAGTCCGAGCCACTGAGGTAGGTGGAGATATAGGCGTTCTCCACAAGCCCAGTAGAGAGTCCATTAATGCGGAGGTGCCAAACTGCATATCAAAATTGAAGATAGTTGTGTTACAGTCTGTGTTACGCCCAACAGAGACAGAGCCATTACCTATGAAAAAAAGAGAAGGGTTTTTTAGTTTAAATGTTTTTTTTTGGTTCGGACATTCCTTCCCCATCCCAGGTGTATCTCTTTCCTTCCCTATTCCAAATGTGTTCGCAGCTCTCCTCAACATCCCAGTCAATGTCTCCCACCCATTATGTTTCTCCAGCCCAAGGGGGACCTAAGGAAGCTGCTCTGCAAAATATAGTATGGACATGAACCCATTTATCTTTTTTTAAAAAGCTGTGCTCGCATATTCAGCACAGTTCTATTTTGGCACGGACAGGAGCTTTCATCATGTAGTATAGTCGGATCGCATTCGGACGGGGGTACCAACACCGCTGCAAATCCTTGCCTCCTGATTATTGACTTGTAATAATGTGCATTTGGGTCTTTAACTCAATGCAAATTCTTTATCTCTTTTGTTAAGGCGGCTGTCCCGGTGAGAATCTTGTATATGATGTGGGTATAGTCCCACACTGTGGTATTCAGAACGTCAGTGTCTAATTCCACCGTATTGATCTGGATCTGTCCCTCTATGCGGCAAAGATACAAGTGTAGAAGGCACATGGCAATGTTTGGGGGGACTTCTTTAGGAAATATTAGTCTGTCAGCCCCTACTGCATGGGGGATGTATGAACATACATAACAGGAATCGTTTTTTCTTGATTTCCCTACTACTGTCATGTCCCTATACCACGAGTTGTCTACTAGGGAAGAGTGAACTGAATGATCTCTGACTGTCAGTTGTAGTTCCTGTATGGGCTCTAGTCTTTTTGGTACCTCTACAAGGTGTTGGAATGTCTTACGCCCTGCCCTCTGGTTATTTGCAGGCTTGCGGGGGGCAAGGGGTTTTGTTCTGTAAGGGTCGATAGCGAATCTGCGTGTTCTATGGTGGCGGGAGAGGCGTTGGCGGGATATTTGTTGTGGCTCTGTGATGTATGCAGACCTATTCCAGGAACTATTCTTTTCCTCTGGGGTGAAGGGTGATAGTTCAAGATGCCCACTAGTGTGTGTGTTGCTAGCAGTGCTATTTTCTGGGAGTTCAGGACCTAGTGTGCTGGGTGTTGCTTTCTGCTGTTTGAGTGTGACCACTGGTACAGTAGCTGAGACAGTGGATACTAAGTCATTTTTGCTGCCCCTATCATTATAACTTTTCACAGCAAGAAAATAGATACACCAATTAAGCGTTATGAGTGCCACTCCAACAATGATACAGAACATGAATGTGATAAGAGTACATAACTTCGCATCACGGCTGCTGTATTTATGGAACAGCACAGGGGTGGACGGGAAACCGCTGTCCTCATTCAGGGGGACCATGGTCATGTCGCTCTCCTCTCTCAGTCCACTTTCTGTTGCTGCGGAGGTGCAGGATCGAGCTGAACGTCCCGTCGGTGGATCCATGCCTTCCTCTCGGCTATCCGGACAGCAGTTGGAGATGAATCCGTCACTGCAAAGGGACCGTCAAATTTGGGGTCTTTCCACTTCCTGACATGCCTCCGGACGAAGATCAGAGTCCCAGGATGAATAGGTGGCAGTTTTGGATCGTTGGAGCTCTTCTCCTTCCTTTTGGACACCTGGGCAGAAAGGAACTGCGTAGCGCGGGTTAGTGTGCACAAAAAAATCGTAAAGCTCAGCTTTAATAATTTCAGAAGATGACTCACTATCGGTTTTGGGCCTGGTGGAGGGGCCAGTCACATTTATGGATCGTCCGGTGACAAGTTGGTGGAGCGTGAGGTGGTGATCCGAGCTTGGGGAGTTTCTTAGTGAGTAGAGGGCAAGTGGAAGGCAGTAGAGCCATTTCTTACCGATGGTGGCGCTAATTTTACTTATTTTATTTTTGAGCAGGCCATTGAGGCGCTCACAAATACCATTGCTTTGGGGATGGTAGGCAGATGTTAGTTTGTGTCTGATGCCTAGCATTGTGGCCAGGGAGGAAAAGATGGCATTTGAAAAATGACTTCCGTTGTCAGTTCTAATGGCGTCGGGAATTCCAAAGCGTGAGATGACGTCACGGAATAGGAATGTGGCTGCTGCTTTGGCATTGCAGTGGACGCACGGTCCAGCTTCGATCCATCATGAGAATGGGCATACCACCACAATGAGATATCGGTAATTTTGGCACCGATCGATCATATCGACATAGTCGAGGTGGAGTTCTTTGAAGGGGCCAGAGGGTTTGGGGATGGTGGAAGCGACTGTTTTGAGGGTTGGATTTGGCGAATACTGTTGGCAGATGAGGCAATTATTAACAAAGAGTTGTATTAGTTTGTGGGCATTGGGAATGAACCAATCTGCTAGCAGTGTTGTGGACATTTTATCTCGGGAGACATGTGCGGGAAGGTGGAGTTGGTTCAGTGCCACCGGCAGTAAGGCTTGTGGCATGACAGGCTTCCCAGACAAGGTCTGTCTGTAAATGAAATCAGCAGGGTCCTGTTGTACTCCCCTCTTCTTCCACAGCTCATTCTCTTGATGTGGTGCACTTTCTTTTATCTCTCTGAGATGCAGTTGGGCAATGGAATCGTCCTGTTGCGTGTTATCAATCGAGCAGGAAGCAATAGTCTCATTGTTGTTGTCTGTGTGCTGTGCTTGAGCTACACTATCTTCATGTGTGTTTGTCTGTTGCGCTGGAGCTACAGCCTGGGCAAGTAAGATTGGGGCGCTCTCAAGATCTGGCGTAATCAAAGGTATGGGGTGTCTGGCTGCAGCTTTGCCTGCCCAATCTACCAGAGCGTTACCTCTGGAGACAAAGTCCTGTCCATTAGTGTGCGTTGCACATTTGACAACTGCTACCTCAGTTGGAAGTGTAAGGGCCTCAATCAAGTCTTCCAGCAATTGTTTGTGGCACACAGGTGTTCCATCTGATTTGAGAAACCCACGCCTCTTCCAGCGCAGGACGCTGGAGTGTGTCGTTGTTGTGACATATGCAGAGTCTGAATACACTGTGATGCGGTTGTCAGCCCCGTGGTGCAAAGCGGCAATTAGTGCTTTTTTATTTTTATTTTTACTTTTTTATTGCCCCCACACTACTCAGCTTGGGCTGAGTAGTGTGGGGGCAATGTAATTTGCTGTACAATGTCTAGGGAATCAGAGGACTCATGCTGTTGGGCCCTAACCACTGCGGCTCCTGTGTACCTCATCCCTGTTTCCTGGTCAATGGTAGAGGACCCATCAACAAAATATACAGTACTGTCTGGCAGGGGCGTCCTCCTTTGCTGTTCCTGACTAGTCAGGAGAGTATGTAGCACAGTCATGGGTGTCGTCGTCTGAGGCTGCAATGGGATGGGCAAAGAATGTGGCAGGATTGACTGTGTAAGAACAAAAAGTATTGAGTGAAAGGAGGGTCCAAGGGAATATTTATAGACCCCACAACAGTTAAAGCCCCCTAAACAGAACATACAAATACACAAGAGTAACTATGGGTCTAGGCAGAAAAAAACAATATTATGTCTCTTGGAGCTGTGTTTAGATACCTAGATGTATCAAGAGATGTGGTATGCAACAGGATGTCCGCACAGTGTAACAAGTTGCCATCAGTTAACCATCCGATAACGCCCATTCCATCATTTGGACCACTACACAGAGTGGAGAGTCCTTGTTGCGACCACTTCACTGGAATCTATCTGTGATGTGTGTAGGGCGCAATGAGATGTTAGATAAGCAGGGTATGGTTACTAGAAACAGTGCATAAAAGATAAGTGCAAAAAAAGAGAAGGGTGTGCAGTTAAAATTGGAGAGTGGATGCAAAAAATACTTTATTCTATGAACGTACACTTCCAATGAATAAAAACAGAATTAGTGCAAAAAATCAGTAGGTTCAACAAATAACTACTGACTGGATGTAAAGGTCGGCATGTTTCTGCAGTTAAACGATCCTAAACAGGTATCTACTGCTTCTTCAGGACCAAATAATTTTTGCTACTGTTTCAAAAATGGATGTGAGTGAAAATATATAAAGAAGATATCACCTGATTCATCCTCTCAAACCTTAGATGCGAGAGGACCGTGCTTCTCCTCACCTGGCTACAGCTCAGGTTCAAGGGGCACCGCTCTCTCCGTCGGTACTCCACTCTGCCATCTAGTTAGCAGTGTTAAAGTGCACAGAGTCTTAACCTCTTCAACGCTCATGATGAGCTCAGCTCGTCATGAGTTACACCCCTCGTATGCTCATGACGAGCTGAGCTCGTCATGAACTGCAGGATTCCGCAATCTTCAGCGCACAGCGGGAAAATGGGCTGCACCGATGCGGTTAATGTCAACAAAAACAGGTTCAGCAACAGAAGGCAAAAATCTGGGGAAAGACACTGCCAGGTCCAACAATTATGTTATAGGTAAGGAACGTGTTACATTGAGAATAATTCAAATCACATAATTGCAGTATGAATCACTGAAGGTCCGCTTAGAAATATGCCTTTCAGTTCTGGTTATTCCGGAAAACTATCATGTAGGATTAATTTATATTTATATTCTAGGATGCCGCAGAGTTTCAACCAACTGAAGGGAATCCATTAAACAGAGATTTGTCTCGAGGTATGTCATATTAAGAATAGTGAATTAGAATGCAAATGATAAAACACTGAAAGGGATATAACTTATTGTAGATATCAATGCTTCTCCACTGCAGGTTGCATCCAGATGTAAGAACAGGCAGAGTGAATGAATCAAGGGGCATATTTAATATAGAAGTGGCGGACTTAAAGCCACGCTCGACCACTTCTAAAATGCAGGGCTGCACCATATTTACAACAATTTGGAGTAGCCCTGCATTTCTCCCTGTGCTGGTGGTAAATGTATCTGCCTAGTGCCAACGTAGGCCCCCTTGCACCATAAAGCATCGGTGTCTACATTGCAGGGGAAGATTGCTTATGTGCAGGACACCTTCCTGCACATAAACAATCTTTAAATGGCGTTTTTTAACTTCTATGTGTGCTGCTTAGAGTAGCACATATAGAAGCTGTAAAACATAATTTTTTAAATGATTGGTTATGTGCAGGGAGGGACGCCTTCCTGCTCATAAACAATCAATGTCTTTTTGCTGTTTCCGTGTGTGCTACACAACGCAGCACACTTGGAAACAACAAAAAGAGGGAGAAAATTAAACCTTTGTCCTCATTGCGCCAAGGTAAGACTAGGCTTTTCCTGGTCTTAATTTTGGCAATGCCCAATATTTATGCCACTCTTGTAAATATGTGGCAGCATCAAAATCAATAGGTGTTGCAGTGGAACACCTTCCCTTTCACGCTAAGTATAGCGTGAAAGGGTGCCTTATTCACAAGGCAGCGTTAAGCCACGTTAAGTGGCTTTACAATGTTGTGTAAATAAGGAGATGCCCCTATCGCCATCACACATTGTGAAAAGTGACGTTGTGATTGCGATATGGGCTTGTAAATATGCCCCCAGTGTCTCGGTATCTCTCTATTTTGTCACATTCCAATTTCCTTGGTCCGCTGCATGCTTAAATAAATATCCTTGGCGCTGTTGTCAGTGGTTTAAGGGGGGTGTGAACATTTGCATCATGCTTGTTGGATCTGGATTATCAGAATAGTACAATCTGTCAATAATTTTTCCTGTCATTTATCCTGCTTCGCTCATGATTATTTTATATGCGCAGTATTTCGAAAAGTAGCACAATCAAATTAACATTTAAAGAGGAAATGCCTTCATGCTGTTGTTTGTAAATCGTTAGCTTATGGCGTGCTTGCCTCTCTTGTGCTTGCTTAGTGCCCTGTAGATACATTTACCTAATTTCTTCAGCTGCCACATTGATGGATGGTGGCACGGTAGAACCTGCTCAGCCAGAGCACGTAAAAAGACTTTCCCATTCATCACCCTTTCTTTTGTCAGATTCACGATCCGAAGTGTGGAGCAAGTCCAGATATGTCTGGGACATGATGTCACAGGAAAGCCAATCAGTTCGTCATCCATATACATGTCTCACTCTTGGGTATTTGACATTCGTAAATCAGATTCAAAATATAAAATTCTTCAAAATGCTATTGTGCGTTGTAATATGTGTTCACACCTACGGAGTGAATCGAGAAACCAATTGGACTGAATGTAACTCTGATGTACAAAACAATTGGTGCAATCGTGAGAAATGAGTTTGCAAAATAAAATCACATCTAAAATAGTAGCCTTGTGTTAGGTTTTATACCAGTCATTAAAAGTCAGTATATGTCCCGATGCTTTGCTCTTGGCACCAAAACAATAACACATCAGACATAAAGGAGCAGTAGAAGAATTCGCATTTTAGGATGCCTTTGTGGAAAAAGACAACATTATAGCTCTCCGAAACCTCAAGAAGTTATCGCTGTGTTTGATAGGTTGAAATTATTTCCATTGTTTTAGATCTGTGTGACACCTGAAGCAACGAGCCCTAGCCACTCCTACAAGAGGCAAGGGGAACAAATTCTTAAAAGAAGATTTCAAAGAGCAGGTTTGGCTGCTGAAGCGGAACATACTAAAAGGCAGATGCTCAGTGCATAATGCACAGAACCTTGCATTTTACTCTCTGTAAAACCATGCAAAACTCTCAGCACTGGCTGATTCTGCATGTATTATTTCCATGTAACAGCTGTCTCGTGCTACTAACGAAAGTGGTGGCTTAACCGCTATGGAGGAGGAGCCTCACCCCACTGCTTTCAAGCAGTACAAATAAAGGAAAGATAAAATGATAACTTTGAATTATTATCATTTTATCTTTCCATGCTGCTTTGCGGGCGGGCAGTTGGGTGGGGCTGCTTTTGTCTCTGAGCACAGCAGGGGAGGAGTGGTTTGCCCACTCTTCAGTGCACATGACTGTTTGGCCAGCCCACTGGGACCTGTCATGTACACTTTCCCTGTTCTCCACGAAGGATGCATTACAGCCTGAGTGGAGAACATGCGAGGTTCCCATTCCCTGGCTAAGCGTCGAACCACGATGCTCAGACTAGTCACAATGCTGCATTGCAACGTGAGCTTTGTGATTGGTCAGGGGAGCCTGGGTGTTTTCCAATCACAATGCTGCATTGCAGCATTGTGATTGGTCAGGGGAGCCTGGTTGTGTTTCCTGTTCCTGGAGTCTGACGGAGGAGAGCATGAGCAGAGATGTGGGTAATAGTTTTATCTTTTTTAGTTACATTTCAACCCCCTGAGCATCCTCCCCACTCCTGTGCCCACACTGCCACCCACGAGCCGTGCCGGCCACCACTGCTACTAACCCTTTAAAGACCATTGCAGGATGCTTTGTAAGTCACCTCATGAATGCTACATTTGTGTTTTGAATTTCATGAAAGGCCATAGATCGGTTACACAGCAGTAACATTTCTAAAATTGTGAAAAGCAAATTCCTATGCACACACGGTATAAATTGAAATACAAAGTTTTGTACTCTATTATATATTCAGTATAAAACAAGAAATAATTTTCCACTTCTTCTCATTTGAGCAATTCTTTCTTTTTATTGCTCAAGCAATCTCACGCCAGCAATTTATACCGTGTGTGCATAGGAATTTGCTTTTCACAATTGGGTGAGGGGGACGAGCTGGGCGAGCACTCTAGTGCTCAGACCCGCCCGCCCCTGACGCTACAAAAGCTCCTCGTACCCGTGCCTCGCTGATTGTTAGCGCGGTAAGAGTGCTGTCCTGAGGCGGAAAGCCGGGACTGTTTTATGTTCCTAAATTGCTGCTATTATTTTAAATTGTTGCCATTTGTTTATACAGAGTGCTTGTATAAAACTGCTCCACTGTGTTTTAAAAACTTACACTGTAGTTAGCAGGGCGCGAACCCCCGTTCCCTCCTCACCGGTCCCGCCATCTTGGGTGAGGGGGATGAGCTGGGCGAGCACTCTAGTGCTCAGAACCGCCCGCCCCTGACTCTACAAAATGGTACCCTGGCCTAGGAAGCGCAGCGGACGAGCGCAGCGGGCACACTGGGCGCGCGCCGAAGCCGCGCCAAAGCCAAGCCCGTCTGCGCCCGTCCGCGACCGGACACGGCCCAGGGCCAAAACCCCTGGTCCTGTTAACCGGATCCGGTGGAGTAGGGACGAGCTGTTGAACCTGTCCTCCGCCACATGCAGTCACGGCCTCCACACCATGCATACAGGGGTGGACACAGGCTGCAGATTCTGCCAATTCCGGTTCTGCACTGCAATGGCAGATACCCGGGACAGCCCCACCCTTTCGTGCGGCTTGCTTAATGTGAGGTCGCTGCGCTGCCATAAGTTCGACATCCACGACTTACTCGTGGACAGACAATTGGACCTGCTATTTCTTACAGAAACATGGCTGGATACACACTCTGACCCTGACATCATTCAGGCACTACCGGATGATTATCTGATGGTAAGACTGGATAGACCCGAGGGCAGAGGAGGAGGCATAGCGCTTGCATTTAAACACCACCTTGCCTGTCAAATTGAATCAGTCCAGCTGGCGGCAAGTGAGGTGGGGATGTTCACGTTAAAAATCAATGGGGGTACAACTGTGAAGGGTTATTTAGTCTACCGCCCTCCTGGCCCCCTGGCAAGGTTTAAGGGCACTCTCATAGAGTGTGCCACAGAGATGGCGCTGCGGAGAGACAAGTTTCTGCTACTCGGAGACTTTAACATGCACCTCGAAGATTCACTAGACAAGGGAGCGATGGAGTTCCGGCAGGATCTTCAAGCGTTACAATTAGAGCTAAAGGGCCACCTTCCTACACACCAACATGGTCATCTGCTTGACCCAGTTTTTGCGAACTGGCAGGAAGTTAGGGTGGCTCCCCCAGTGCCTCTCCCGTGGACTGACCATTTCTTGGTGCCTTTTGAAATCTCTCTCCCTAAGAACAAGGTCACCGCTCCCACTCCCCTTAACTATCTCAGGCGCAAATGGGCTAGGTTTTCCCTGCCCAAATTTAATGAGGCTCTTACTGCCAATGGCCCCCCTGGAGGCGATGATGCGGATTCGGTAAACAAACTACTTAACGACCGAATCACGGCTGCGCTGGACCAAACGGCCCCTTTAGACCATCCAAAGAAGGGTGGTCGTAAACAGAGATCGGCACCATGGTTTAACGAAGAATTGCGTGGCGCCAAGAGGGAGTGCAAGCGAGCGGAAAGGAAGTGGAGGGAAGCCTATGACAGTCAGGCGAGAGAGAGATATCTCATCCACAGACGAGCATATCATAATCTTATCAGGATAACGAAAACTGCCCACTATGCCGAAAGAATTTTGGATACAGAGAACTCAGCAAAAGAACTGTTCTGTATATACAAATCTCTTGCTGTCCCCAAATCCTCAGCAGGATCAGAGGACTGCTCTATGGCTGCTTGCAATCGCATTGCCGACTACTTCAGCGACAAAGTGTCCAAAATCTATTCTGCCTTCCCTGCCCAACCAGCGGTAGATGGAAAGTTCGAGGCATCAGTTAGAGAGGTAGATGGTCACAATCTACTGCTTAATTTCTCTACCCCGCCAGCTGAAGACCTGATCAACATATGTAGATCAGTGAAATCAGGTTCCCCACGGGACCCAGCATCTCCTAAACGGCTGGGGGACAGCCTGACAACACTAGAGCCATATATTAGGCACCTGTTGGACATTTCCTTTAGGTCCAGCACTGTGCCTTGGGAATGGAAACAAGCAGTTGTGCTCCCCCTCCGCAAGAAGCCTAATATCAGCTTCGAAAAGCTGGAGAACCTGCGCCCCATCTCCCTCCTTCCCTACTTCTCGAAAGTGGCTGAAAAGCTGGTGAATCGGCAGCTAATGCAGTTTGTGGAAGAGTCAAATCTCCTTCACCCCACCCAATTTGGATTCAGACCTCGACATTCGACTGAGTCGGCACTCCTCATGGCTTCCGAATCCATCAGGCAGGGGGCCGACGAGGGCCACACTATGGCCCTGATCCTGCTGGACCTCAGCGCCGCGTTCGACACTGTAGCACATTCCATCTTGCTACAGTGTCTGAACAAAGCAGGGATGGGTGATGCAGCGCTAAAATGGATCCAGTCGTTTCTATCGGGTCGAGGTTTCCAAGTCAGGCAGGGCGACTGCTATTCCAGGCGAGTGGCATTGGACCAGGGGGTACCACAGGGCTCGTCCCTAAGCCCAACGCTTTTTAATCTATATGTGGCCCCAGTCGCCGCCATAGTGGAGAGCTACGGGCTGCGCATGGTGTCATACGCTGACGACACGCAGCTGGTCATCTCCCTATCGCGTGCACCCGGCCTTGCGGCTGACATCTTCAGAGCATGCATGCAAGATCTTGCTGCCTGGATGTCTGCCAACTGCCTCAAACTTAACGGCAACAAGACTGAGGTGTTGGTGGTAGGGGGAGACCGGGCGGCGTGGACGTCAGTGTGGTGGCCTCCTTGCTTGGGACTAGCACCCACCCCCTGCCTGGAGGCGAGGAATCTAGGTGCCTGGTTCGACTCCGATCTAACCTTTGGCCCCCAGGTCAACCGGGTGGTCGGCACCTGTTTCGGGATCCTCAAGACCCTCAGGAAGGTTTTGGAGCTCCTTCCCACCAACGCCCGCCGAACACTAGTGCATGCTCTAGTCACGTCCAAGATGGACTATGGCAACCTTCTCTATTTAGGAACCCCCGAGAAGAATCTGAGCCGCCTACAGGTCTTGCAAAATGCCGCGGCCCGGCTAGTTCTCAGACTACCGAGAAGATCAGCCTCCAAAGCCGCGCTCCAGGCCTTGCACTGGCTTCCGGTCAGGAGCAGGGTAGAATTCAAGGCCCTCTGCACCTGCCATCGGATCATTAATGGCAGGGCACCCCTTCCACTTCAGGGTCTCCTGACACAATATGAGCCATCCCGTGCGCTAAGATCCTCTGGCTCAGGGCGCTTGACTATTCCAAAGGTGTCCAGAGCAAGGATGGGTGGCAGATCCTTCAGGTACCTCGCCGCATCCTGCTGGAATAAACTTCCGGTAGCGTTGCGTTTGGAACCATCAGAGTCTATTTTCAGAGCCAAGCTGAAAACATTTCTCTATGCCAGATAGCGGGCCTTCCCCTCGGAACTCCCTCTGAACACGCTCGCATTTCAGCGCGGGGATACGCCGTTGTGCGTCACCATTGCGCTCTACAAGACTGCCTATTATTACAATTGTCGGGTGTTGCGCCCAACACCTTTGGTAAGGGTTCAGTGGGTTTCCCTTTTTCCTGTGGCACCACTAATTATAATTGCGAACCATACAGGTAGACAGAAACAAAGTGGAGTGCAAATATTCCCTGTAAATCAAAACCCGGTTGCTTTGTTAACATACGAACATTTCTAAAATTCTCTTGTTTTATGTCCTCTGAGTGTATTGTATTGTATTGTATTGTGATTTGTAAAGCGCGATTGCTGCCCAAATGGGCGTCCAAGCGCTGGAGCATGGATAGCCGAGCTGAGGGTGGCGGAGACTGAGATTTAAGTGGGCCTGGCAAACAGAAAGGTTTTCAATTGTTTGCGGAATGAGAGTAGGTTAGGGTTGGACCGGATTTGTAGTGGGAGTGAGTTCCACATTTTAGCGGCCTTTAAGGAAAACATCCTTCCTCCGGTCCTGGCTCTCCGTACTCTTGGGACTACGGCCAGAAAGGCCTCCGTGGACCGAAGGGGTCTATTAGGGTGGTATTGAGTGACCAGTTTGTTAATGATCGCTGGACCTGACTTCCAGAAAGCTCGGTGGGCAATACATAGTGCCTTGAAAGCCACTCTCTGTCTCACTGGGAGCCAGTGTAGGCTGCTCAGTGCGGGTTTAGCAGACTGTGTCCTTGGAATCTGTAGCAGGGCGCGGGCTGCGCAGTTCTGGACCACCTGTAGCTTTCGCATGGACGTCTCAGGGGCACCCACATACAGGGCGTTGTTTGAATCCAGCCGGGACTGAATCAGGCCCTGAACTGCCACTTGTTTGGCTTGAGTGTGGCCTTCCTACCGAGTTTTGTGCTTCTATTTCACTGACGATTTGCTTTAGCCAGGGCACACATTGTTGAATGGTTTCAATTTCCCTAATTTCATTAGTAACATCACATCTCTAGCCTTTATGAGTTTCGAACCTACTTAACTGGGAAAACAAATTTCTTAAAACACATACTGGTATATGCCTGCTGTATCCCATATATCTGCAAACCTTTTAATCATATCCCCTGCAAGTCTCATATTTTTGAGTCACAACCAGTGTTTGAATAGAATTTAAGTAAAAGAATATAAATTAAGTGCAATGTAAATGTTAGGCATAGGGTGCTTTGCAAATATTAAAGATCCTAGATATTGAAGAATGTTTAGTACCTTCTTATATATTTGAGTGATTATGACATACAAAATACATTTTCGGCGTCAGATACAAAATGTAACCACCTAGGGGATTTCACATTCTTCCGCTTTTGAAATTGTATATAAATCATTCGGCAAAAAACACTTAGAGCATGCTCTAAAAGTGTATGCTGTAAAGATTTTTCCACAGCTTTCTATGGTGTCTAATGAATGCCTTGTTCGAAAACCTTCATATTTGAGTAAACAAGAAAGTATAACATTAAGATCATTACTAACAGTAAGAGAAAGTGTTCAAATAGAACTTCTGTGCCTTGAGCTGGGTTCAGTCGCTGTCAAATATATGGGCCAATTCTAAGATGAGGATAAAAGATTGTTATAGCTAGTCAAGACACAATATGTGCAGTTATTGAGAGTACCCTATAAACAGATGAATTCCCTAGCTATACTTTTATTAATATTTTGAGTTTTGCATTTACAGCTTTAGGTTTGAAATCTGGGCAGAAGTTGATACTTCTTGCAAAATTATTCTTCCTTTATATAAAAAAGTTGATACTGAATGCTAATTTTACATAATTTTGGAATTATATGAAATAGAAGGAGCAATATAAGTACATTCTTTTTTTTTATAAAACTTTTTATTAACAGACATCAGCTTATCAATTACAGTACAGAGGATGTAATACATCCGGCAACATGGGGACAATAGGTAAAATCAATCATTACAAAATATCACTTGGAATGTCTAGGGTGATGGTGGGTCATAACTGCCGATGGCAAGGGGCGGTTGATATACGTCCCCAAGATAGGAATTCCACAAGCCCCATATACAGGCCCACTTCTTAGGCCAGCCTCGGCCCACATATACTGTCTTTTCTTTGAACATTGACCAATCCATATGTTTCTTCCAGTCTCCCACTGTAGGAGGATGTGACGATCCCCACAGCTGGGCAATGTTTCTCTTAGTGAGCAGAAGCCCCAAAGTGACCCATTGTGTCATGCTATCAATCAGATCTTTCGGCCCCCCAAATATTCAATAAGCATCTATGAGCTTCAAAGCTGAGTTGCATGGACAAGACTGTGTTAATGATAACTTTTCAACCAAAATAATGCAATCTTATCTCTAGCTTTCTGTGAATCATGATTTACGTAGGTTAACTCTAAATCTCAGATTACAGGGTCATCCATTGCAAATTAGTGAGGAAAATAGTACTAAAATAAAGTCTTGGTGGACTTTGAGGCTGATGCATGAATGGGCTCCCTTCCAAATAGCAATTGCTTATGGTATGTATTGATGTTTTGCAACTGAAATCCGGCCACAAATCGTTAATATTTTACCAACTACTGAAAGGTAGTAGTAGCAGGTTCGTAAATGGGAAAGATTCTTCAAGGGACCCCTACCCCTCTGGGAATGATCATAAAATATGTTTTTGGAGTAGGCAGAGGTCCATGGGATCAGTGCCTATGCTTAAAATTTTGTTTTTAAAAACATTTTTTATTTAAAGACATCCCATTTTCCTTTAAGGAAATTGCATTGTATTTATTATTGCTTTACTTATAAGCACTAACAGACATGATGGTCTGCTGATCCTAGCAGACCACCCTCCCTGTAATTGCAGTGAAATGTATAAGGTCGAAATTTGTGACCTAGCTCACTATTATTTATAAGGTAGGTAGGTCAAATTGCGACCCACTGCCATTCGGTATGTTGTGATCCGACCTATTGATACATAGATTGGTTTGCAAACACCATACAATTTACAAAAAGTTAGTGCACAAATTGCAACCACATTTTGTAAATCCTATCCTAGTTTATCTGGCCCAGAAAATGTGATTCCCAAATTGCATTTCAAGATGTAAGACATGTTTTATTTAATTATCCTGCACTCCAATATTTATAGGGTGACGTCACTACTTAAAAAGAATGTTTTCATCCCACCAAACATATACTGCAGAAAATCACATTTTTCTTCATTCCTGAGGATGTTTAAATTTTATAACTATTTTCCTACTTTACAGTGCATTTTATGTGCTGTTCAAATCAGTTTTAGATATTTATTTATTTGCAAAATTTTATATAGCACTGGCTATACCCGGGGGTATCAGAGCGCTTTACATGAAGATCAATGATTTACAGGTTTCATAATTACATAGACAAGTATAGACATAGGAGAAAAGAAAAAATATGAGATTACACAATAATGTGAGATTATTAGCGCATACTCACGTCCTATGGGGAGTGAAAAGGTTGAGGGGGAATGGTAAACAGGGGTAGAGAATGCAGGTAGGAAAACACAACGGGGAGGCGAGGAAAACGATGTCCGATGTCCGGGGCTGGGTAGGTTGCAGGCCAAGGAGTGAACCAGAGCCAAGATCCTCTATAGCTAGATACGACAGATCCATCGGGCATCAGCCAAAGTTGCTCGGGCACCGCGGTAGGTACAGACAGTTCTGGTTTCCACCCAGGGGGACATCGTTAAAGATTCATCAAGAGCATCAGTCAGGGTGTTGCTGGTAAACGCCGTCCACCTCATCCTCCAGCTCATTCCCAGGTCAAGAGTGGAGAGAGGAGAGAGGAGAGGTGGAAGGGACAGTTCCAAAGTCCGCAGATCTTCCCCATTCACAGCAGCAGTGGTGAGTGTTGGGCATTTGAGCAGGATCCTGTTGGTAGGTGGAACATGGGTGCTTCGGAATATGCCTCCCGTACCTAATCTGGAGCAGTCTCCCTGCATGCTCCTGCAGCCGTACCTCTCTCGGAAGCTCTGCTGGGCACCCTTATGTCACGGCATAGAAGCGGTCGTCTCCTTCTCTTCAGCTCGCCCCCCACCGTATCTCTCCTTTTAGGGGTTTGTAGCGTGCCCTTGTGTGTTGTCTTGCTGCCCCCCCTGCAACTTTCCAATGTGAATTAGAATTAGAATTCATTGCCAGGAAGTGAAGGTCAGTGCGATTTAAAAAGCCAACCTGATAGTGGCTTGGAAGAAAAAAAGAGTTTCTTGCTCATAGAACCTTTTTTTAAGTTTTTTTTTTAGGTGGTTTCAATTCAGTTAAGAAGGCACGTAGGAGTATCAATTTCAACTTAATTAGCTTTCAGAAGTACTAGGTGAGCTAACCTTTGAAGTTCTGACTTGCATATTTCACTAAGAAATGAAAAAAATAAAGTGAAATATTAGTTGCTTAGCCACATTACTTAGCGAAGTAACAGGAACTCATCTGAGAAGTAGACATTTTATATACCCTGTTCAATCAAATTGTTTCCCAATGTGAAGGATACCAGCCGTAGAGCATAAGTAAAATCAGAACAAATGAAGTATGGAAAATGGGCCTGCTGATGCCACGTTCGTTAATAAAACTCAGCCATTATAGGGATGTAGAAGGTCTGTTAGAGCCAGCAACTCTGGTGCCACTGCCTCTGCTGTAGCAAAGGCATACACTGTTCTGAAGGACAACCACCTTAAATCCAAAGCCGCCTAGTGAAAAGGAGGCAAGACTTGATAAAGACAGTCTTGCCTTTAAAGTTTATATAGGATGGAACAGTGTAAGGCAAATATTTGCTCTGTCGTGGGTGCCTGTATACATTCTGAGAGGCTCCCAGCCTAACCTTTGTGAGCAAATGTATCTCCTTTGGCAATCCAGAAAGTTCATATACCCACAAGCTATCCGATCTTTCATTCCAGAACCAGATGAAATGCAACAATTATATTTCACCCCATTACTTACTAATTTACTCGTGTTCCTTGGAAAATTATTTTGAAAACATACTTTGCTCCATCACATCTTAATTTCCTTTTATCCTTAAAATTCTGTCAGCTGCTGACAGAAACCTGTTTTTGTTTGAGGGCTCTTAATTATATTTTGTACAAGAAGGAGTGACATTAGGGCTTCTCCTTAGAAATCAACAATTGAATTAGACTAGATGTTCTTCGTCAAGTTCAGCTATTTCAGCAGATAAAGCTTACAATACATTTGTAGTGCATGCGCATGTAAGTTTAAAGTCAAAAATACAAATAATCCTGCAAAAAAAGAAGCTACATTGCGGATCAATTAATCTATTATGAGAAAGTTCGGGTTACATTTCGGCACAATTTTGCGTAATTTCCTGTATTTTGCATTACAAATGTTACACAAATGGCTGAGATGACTCTATTACAGGACAAAATTGACAGTTCATTTTAGTAAAAATAATTTAGCAGGAGCACAGAAATAATAAGAACGATAGGAACACAAGAGGATGCTATTCATGTCACATGCGATTTTATGCTATTTCCTTTGATCAAAATGCTTCCTCATACCAAAAAAGGCCATTAGGATGCATTTTGCACAAAAAATAATGTTAAGTGCTAGAGCCAGCATGTCATATAATAATGGGTACGTTTCCATAATTTTTTGGCATTTCTCATTATTTCCACAATTTTTCCCAGGCTTAATTATGATTTTATGGAAATTGTTTCTGACTATGTTTTGGTAAGCCAAAATAACTACAAGAAATTTCATCCCCTGACTATTCTGGAACACCGCAAACATGATTCAGAGGTTCTTTATCACAAGGAGATTGCTTGCTTCCTGCCATGTGTTTTGCTTTTCCATAAAGATTGAAGAAACCCCAGTTCAGATCATGTGGTTATAGGAAGTAGAGTATGGTCTTTGGCATTGGAGTAAATTGACGATCTTTTCCTTATTCCCAAGGAACAGAAGGAACATGGCACACGTGCACAACACACTTCATCTATTGCTCAGGCAAAGGGGAGCATTTTCTGCTTACACAGACAGGTTGTGATACCTCTGGTTAAGGTGACCAGATCTTGAGCACCAAAAACGTGTCTTTTCGCAAACAGAGAAGTAGAAGTGCCTCAAAATGACTTATTTGACAATGATCACCAACATAGAAAACACAGTCAGGCACTCAGGGGAATTAAATGCAACCTTTACATACAGTATCATTAGTGTTAACTAACCTACTATTGTGCTAGGGGTGTCTAACTAATGCAATAGTGGAACCCATGAAAACGTGCCTCCCTCTGTGTTCACTACACTCTGAAAACCCTGAAATAAGCTGAATTTACTAAAATGTGCCATGACAGATGTAAAATGATGGGATTGTCAAGGTAAATGCTGGGTGCCAGTTGTATGATGTTACAACGCGATCAAAATGATTGCGGTACATCACAACGCATCTTTTACAATGCAAGTCGTTACCACGACTTTTGCTGTAGGGTGCTGGACTTAGGAATAGTAAGATTTACTATTCCAACTCCAGCCTACGTACAGTAGGGTAGGTGTTGGCATTGGTGCAGATAAAAAGAAACAATATTTTAAATATCATACTTAACATTAGAGAAGTTACCTTCTTCCATGAGATAATCTAAAACTAATAAGTACATTGTTTCCAATATTGTTTATACAGATTACACTGGGAACATTTGCGAAAGATACATATTCAACTGCTTCATGGTGGTATTTATGTGACTAATAAAGAAAATTGGTGTTACAGATGGTTATAATGACCCTAAATGGACATTGTTACAAACAGGTAATATCAAAATCCAGAATTCCAAATTTCGAATGAGTGACACACCAACACGGTGTATTTGGGCACAACCAACTGATTTGCACAAATAAGGCTTAAACCATCTCTGATAAACAATCCTGTTTGATGATACAAATGTTAGTAGCTAACTTGAAAGGTTTTTGGTTCAAAATTACCATGCTGGGTTTCTATCAGGAAAGGGTCTTTCTTTGCTATTGTTGGACATGGCCCTCTCTGTATGCTCACCCTCAAACCTTTCACATGTTTCCTTCCAGTTTCTGCTGAATTTGTTTTTGTTGGCCGTGGGACTCTGCGCACTTTGCCACTGCTAAGCAGTGTTAAGGTGCTTGTGCTATCTCCCCAAAACATGATTTGATTGGCTTACACCTGATAGGCATATTTAATGTACTTGTAAGTCTGTTGTAGAGTGGCATACCACATACACAGGGCCTGTAAATTAAATACTACTAGTGGGCCCGCAGCACTCATTGTGCCACCCACTTAATGAGCCCTATCATTGCAGCCTGAATGCAGTGTTAAACTGTCATGTTGACTTGGCATTACACCCCCACCGTGACAAGCCTTAAACTTAAACTTTCCTTTTATTACATATAAATCACCCCTAAGGTATGTCCTATGTAGCCCATAGGGAAGGGGGATGTGTAATTAAACGGTGGGGAATGCACGTTTTAAGTTTGACACTTCCTGGTAGTAAAAAACTCCTAAATTCATACATGTGAGGCATACCCCTCCCATTGGATAATATTGTGGATTCCCCATTATATTTACTAAGCTGTAATTTCAAGTGTTAAGCTGGTGGTAATGTCCTGTTTTGTGTCAATGAAATTGTAATGCTAAACCCTCTTTAATGGTAAAGTCGGATTTTTAATTGCAATTTTAAAAATTACACTTTCAGAAAGTTCTAAAGACAAACAGGAGCAAGCTGTAATTTTTTACCTACTTCTTTTTGGAATCAAGGACAAGAAAATGAATTAATCTTGGCCCATGAATTTAAACACATATCTTTCATTATCATTTTAAAATGATAATGAAGGATATGTGATTAAATTCATAGGCCAAGATGAATTAATTTTCTTGTCCTTGAATCCAAAAAGAAGTGGGTTAAAAATTACAGCTAGACCCTGTTTGTGGATAGAAATATTAGTGGCCCAATCTAGCTGGTTAGGGGCCAACACCTTGGTATGTTACTTTTAGAAAGTTACAATTTTCCTGCCTTTTTGTGCCTATTGTCTGTCTTGGGTCAAATGACTGAGTGTAGCTGACAGTTAGACTTTAAGAATTCCTCCCCAGACAGTCACAAAATAGAGGGATTAGGTGTGCCTGAATGAGCCATCTGCTGGCAGGATGGGTGGCAGGGCTGAGGACAGCCCCACTTACCACTAAATAGCCTGTGCTCTGCCTTCAGACAAAGGGCCTAACAACTCTGCATTTTAACGCCATCCAGCTTGAAGGCAGGGAAGGGGAGGCAGGGAATCCCATGCCCTTCAAAGACACTATCTCGAAGCTTCCCCAACATTTTAGAACCAGGGCCCGGTGTATACAATTCTCTTCAGTACACTTCTGCACCTGTGGATTCTCTGCCAGGAAAAGAGACTGCTGTGCTGCTACAAAGACTACCACTCTGCAGTACTGCTGCCCTGCAGTGCTAACCTGCTGCCAGCTGCCCACTTGTCTGGGTAAAAAGAACTGGATCTACATCTTCATCTTGAATCTAGGACCACATGGCGACTCAAAGGGCTAGTTTGCTGCCCTCCTGTTCTGAGTCTTGAGGACATAAAAGACTCAACAACCAGCTCCAGGACCCAGCTGCCGCGAGCTTCTGACCCTGGGTCCTCTTAGATCTTGGACCTTTGGTGTAGCTCACAGGCTCTTTAAATCAAGCTTTTAGGCTCTTCAATACTGAGAACAGGTAAATTCGTACCAAGACCCTGCTGCTCGCACAAAGTAGCGGAGGTAACACTGCCAGCCCGTCTTTTTGCACAGTAAGCATTGATCGCCCACGGACGACCACCAATGCGTAGCTCCAGTCTGCCCATCCGCGATGCCCGACCTGCTCTTCGCAGCATGCCATCCACTGCCCGCGGTGCTCTCCTTGGTTCCTGCAGCCCTCTCCAATGTGAACAGGACTCTTGTCACAAAACTTGAGAAGGTAAATCTTCAGTGGGGCTTATCTGGGACTTTATTCGACCAGCGTTCCATCACAATCAGCTGGAGCATTTTACTTCGACCTGATCCAGTACGACCAGATAGTCCCAGATGACGCTTTATGTTTTTGGGTGTTATTTTATACTTTATTCTTTAAAAAGTAATAACTCCGTTTCTACTGATTGCTTTTTTGTTGTTTTGGTCTTGTTTTATTTATTAAATTAAGCTTTATTTTTCTAACCTGGTGTGGGATCTCGTTGTGGGATTTTTTCACAAATACTTTACACATTGCCTCTAAGTTAAGTCTGACTACTCTGTGCCAAGCTACCTGGTTGGCTGAGCACAGGTTAGCTTGAGGTTTGCTTGTGCCTTACCCTGACCAGGGATGTGGTTTCTGCTTGACCAGGGCTGACACCCCAGTCAAGCAGTAACCCAATTTCTGGTAAATATGTCACAATCAATTAGAAAGATTAGAGAGTGTGAAGAGTGAACAATTGCAGGATGAGGTTTATACAGGATCTGTGGTGACTGTGTGTCTTGATGACATGCTTAGGTAGATTATACTGTCCTGTGTAGTCAAGACCGCCCCTCGTCATTCCATGTATATACAAAGTGATATGGATGACAAGCTGGAGCTCTGGGAACCTCGCAGATGACAGAGAATGGGGTGATCTTTAGGTTTTCACTTAGACTAGTTGCTGCTAGAGGGAAGAGTGAGATATCAAATAAATCCTATACCTTTATGAAAAACAAAATCCATTGTCATTTCGTCAAGAGTAACAATTGTTTCTTCCAGGTATAGTTACCCCATTACAGTACCTGAATATGTCATATATCCCACCCTGAAGACTGCTGTTATACACTGCTGCCAGTTAACTCCCCTAAGCCTATCTGTGTTCCCAAATCTTCTAGTTTCAAATGCATGGGGTATAATGATTTAGCTGCAAGCTCTTGTGAGCCTGCTTTAATGGGAATACACAGTAATGTTCATATTTTGATACCCATTTTTTTAAAACTGCCTCTAATTGGTTACCTTGACCCAGATGTGAGAACCCTACTGCAGCAGTTCTGATTGTACTGGGTTCAATTAAATTACCAAGCACAGCATGAAAAAACTCAATAGGGAATATTTTATAAGTGAATGTGCTTCTTGATCCATGAATTCGTTTTTATGTGTGGTTGAGTGACTTGATGACTATGTTCAAGTGATAATGAATCAATGATTCGATGAATGGAAGGTTAGTGAATGCAATGAGAAATGAATGGGTGGCCGTTTTATAGAGGAATAGGTGACTAAATGGATAACTAAGCCTCTGAATAGAAGACGGTGCACGGAGGAATAGATACGATTTAAGCGTCTCATGTTTCTCAACCAGTCCAATATTATCACAACCCTCTCCAGCTTTACTTGCTAGTAACTGATTGTATTTGTGAATGGCCCAGCAAAGGTCTAAATTACCATCACTTAGCCTGGGTCTGAAATTTGAGAAACGTGGGCATCATAATGCCGTGGATACCCACATTATGCTAAGAACTACCACCATTATGCCACATCCAAAATTAATCCTGGGATAGGCAATATGCTGGCAATGTGGTGAGAATAACCTCCAGTAGAGCAGGGCCAGCATTTTGCCTGTAAAAGATTGGCACAAACCATGGGTATCAACTGCTTAACAAAAATTATCCTTATTGTACCTGAGCATATCAAGCATTTCCGCAGCTATGCCATGGCATTGTTCAAGCCAAAAAAGTGGACCTTTATCCTGACCACTTGGGTACAAAGCCTCTGTGAAGGGGAGGGCCATCACTCATTCTAAAAGCATTATTATTATAGCAGAAAATGGTGCTTTACGCAAAAAGAAGGTGGTAGTCATTTTTAGGTCTCGCCTACGCAGTGCCCATGCGCTGTTTGGAGGAGAACTTTAGGAATTGATTCAGTTTTTTGGCCAAAAACGTGCACGCTTTGCACTGCTATCAATGGCAACGGGTGCACATTTGTTGATTCCCTTGCGGGAGCGAGCTTTGAAACCATCTGTTTGTGATCAACTTTCAAACAGATGGTGCCCCGGCTCACTCCCGCAAGGGAAACGCTGTGTGTGGTCTTGGCCGCACTCCCCCCACCCCTCCCACTTGTTAACTCGCAGGCTACGCCTAGAGAGTCATCTACTTAATAGCCTTTAGAAACGTCACCGGTGATCTAATTCATAAAACGCTGCATTGAGTTGACATGGCTATCGTTATGAAGCTTGGAAAGATTTTGACTGAACTTTTGTGTTTTTTTTATTTTTAATTCTAATTTAGCTCCTGTTCCTGCACGTAAATAAGATGAAAACTTGGTAATGCATGCATGCATGAGTTCAGGCTGAGTTGGTGATTGCCACAGTGCACCAGTTTCCTTACGCCACCATTACTCTTACACAGCCTTGGAAAGACTAAAAAGTAAAATAATTTTAACAAATATGCTGTTTTATGTGCGGATGACAAGGTTACTCGCCTTTCCAATACTTTGGAAAAATAGCAACAGTTATTTTAATTACTGATTATTATTTTTTTATTTACAATTATTAGGAGAGGTTTTATGTCCAGTTCCAACGGTTTTTTCCCCGTGTACGTTCTGTGTCACATGTCTTGAGATGTCGCACTTCTCTAATGTCATACGTGGTTGAACGGGCTGGTAATGCATTACCCTACGAGTTTTGTAATGTAACACCTGTTAAACCTTGCTCCTACCTTTACTCAGCAGTAGTGTAAGCAGTAGCCTCTGGCAAGTTGGTAAAAGAGGAACACTGCACGCTTCTTTGTTGAGTGAAGCTCGCTGAGCTGCCTAAGAACCATTTCTTCTTTCCAGTGCAGGTTCGCAGTGTATCCCAGGAGCCGGAGGTGGTGCAGGGCGAGGCACCCTTGCAGCGAGTTACTCCTGCGCTCACAGCAGGCTCTGGTGTTTGTTGTCTACACACTGGGCTTGCACGGCTGCTAGGCTGTGTCAGATGACACCTGATCACATGACACCCATTACAGAGAAGTGCGTGGCCAGCATTGGAGCACCCTTGCAGCCGGGGGCAGGGCAGAGCAGCACATACAGGATAAACCTACCACAGCACAGCCGTCCTGGCAGGTCTTGTGACCGAGGGACTGACTGCATAATCCCACCCAGGTAGACACTGTTATCGGGGGCAGACATCATGTGCTGTGGCTGTCAGATGCCCTGGCTGAGATGGCAACGGTGCCCGGAGAATGCACGCAACTGGTTGAAGTTTCTTTTTGTTTTTAGTGCACGTTTTTGGAGTTCTATGGGTTTTTCTCTAATTGCAGACATATCTGTACGCAGTAAACTTCCATTTCCCACATGCCTCTTGAAAGAAGCATGTTTTTTCAGCTGCCAGTGGCTCTGCATAAACTCAGTTGAAGAGATAAGCACACACGCGAGATAGTCGCCCAGGGAGCTGGAGTAAGAGACGGCTCGCGCAATATGTGGGGTGATCACTCAGACCCACCCAGGTGGGCAGCTGGAGGGCCCGGCGGGGTATGGCCATGTCTCCTCCGCTGTGAAAGCTGTACATGCACGCGCCGGGAATCTCAGGATTACCTCGACAGATTCTGCAACAGGGCTGGAAGCTCCTGAGCACAGCAGCACAACTGAGACGCCGTAGAGGTAGGACAGAATGCATAATTAACATTTTTTGCGGTTGGAATCTTTCTTAGACCTTCATTACCTTACTGTAGTGGTTTGAAGTTTTTGAGTGCTGCTTTCACATTTCTACAATTGTACTATAGCAAACGAGGTGTCATTTTGGAATTTCACTTTGGTTTCATTTTGGAATTTCACTCTGGTTTCCTTCTCATTGACAATATGGCACACTCGTCTGTATTACAATTATTGTTTTACATGTTTTGTCCTGTCAGTCAAAGACAAAGGCCACAAGGCTCCAGTGAGTAGACCTGATAAGGCAGTCCTACCTTACAGAACTTTGTTTTTTCTTAGCAATATTTAGCATACTGAATACATTTTCATTAGCTGCATCTCCGACTACTCCTTAAAGCTTCAACCAGAGTTATTGTACAGTATGAATTATGCTACAATACTAAAACTATGTTCTACCCCCTACCTAACTTACTTTACCCAAGTGAACCTGTGCCAAACATGTGTGCCAGGAAGTAAACAGCAACGGTGTGGCAGTGTACAGGGCAGGTGTACATTGAGTCACTTGGGCCTGATAACCAAGAGTTATTCTAGGGTAAGACCATTTAAGTATGTTTTACTGCAGAAGACAAGTGTGAATTCTATTTTGAGCCTGTAGTAAACCTTCGTAAATCGGGCACCCATGTGTAAACCACTAAGCCCCAAGATTTGTTTGAGTGGTGAAATAACCCCTTATTGTTCATTTTCCCTGTCTCTGTTTCGCCCGTTCCTTTCCGGTTCACCACTCCGATTGCCAAAGTCAAAAGCTCGCCCATGGGCGAGACCTATTGGCTATGCCAATGCTTGTTATATGTGGATGTTTCTTCTTATACTACAGTAGTTGCTGCAGAAAGGGGTGTCAAATATGAACATATATGTGTTTAGTTTAAAAAATATGCCAGACGTTGGTACTACCCTAATAAAAGGACTACTTGAGCACCAGCATCAAAATATTATGAAACGTGGTACCATTCTAATAAAAGGACTACTTGCGCACCATCACCAAAATCTAATTGAACACAATATTACAATGTATTCCTCCAGGAAATGTTCTTAGTAGGCTGTCTGTCTAAGCAATGCCAGGCCATTTAAATCACATGAAAAACAATGTCTGAATAAGGTTGACCCTAAGATCACTCTTTTTTTTTACTTCTTATTGTACTTTTTGAAGAGTTGGTGACATACGGTTCACTAGACAGCCAAAGCTGTCTGCACCTAGATGATGAAAAATTGATTGGCCCAGTATTCAGTGCCGAAATCTCTGGCACCAATAATAAGTTCTAGCCAAGTGGCGATACACAATTAAAAACCAGTTTTCTGGCATCCAGTTTTCATATGTGCAGATCACCAGACCCAATAAAACTGCCTGGAAAATCCGACCGGTAAAATCACATGAGGTCTGAGTGACTGGACACCCAGACCTCTTCCTGTGGGACAGGGAAACAAAAAATGCTCCACGCCTTCACACAGCTACTGCTGTCTTATGAGTCTCTCCGAAACTCCACCTCCTAGCCACTGCTCCACACAGTACCTCAATCCCCTTTGCTACCTTTCTAGAGTGATTGGTAAATGGAAGTAGATTTGTCCCCAAAATGGGTATATGGCTTGAGGATTTGGGTCTGATAATTGAGGTCTGCGTGTTATTCCCCATTTCAGGGTCAAATACTTTCAATAGCCAGTATTCCTGAACATAAATCCAACCAACTTGTAATCAGAACTTAGAGGCATGACTAACAAATGCATTTTTGGTCATGAGCATATGTTTAAAACTACAAATAAATTCAATTTCACCTGTGAGAAACACGAGTGGGTCTACTAAGACGAATTTCTCCGCCAGGATTGCTGAGAAAACTGTAGAAGTAAATCACACTTAAGGATGGAATGTGGGAGGAACATAGCATGGTTTGGCTTATAAATTTGTGAACGTCCATAATACAGTCACCTGATTTAGAAAACCAAAAAATATGACACTATAAACGTAGAAGAAGGAATCCAATTTTGACTGATGGGCACAAAATGGCTTGACAGCACTCACCAACATAGAAAACACAGGCAATGAGGCACTTAGGGAATTAAATGCAACTTTTACACAAGGTATCACCTTGGTTATTTAAATTGCTGCCAGATAAAGACGGCTATCTAATCCTCAATTAAAAACATGAAAACTTGTCTCTGTGTGTGTTCACTGAATCCTCTCAGAAAAATGGAAAACTATGACTATCTAGGCAAATACCGGAAGCCTGGTCACCATAACCCAAAAATATGTATGTTTGTGGATATTCAAAGAAATCTACCACCACGGGCATATGCTTTAGTAAGTGGAAAATGCTATCCACAACCCCTGTTTCAGTGGATCAGAATGGTCTTTGCCCAGCCACAAATTCATCTTTTGGTGCAAATTGTTTTAATTTGGCACTAACTGTCGAAGAAAGTACTTTGATTTGAGGTTGCTTCAGTCACCAGTATCCACAAACACTGTGACATTTTTTGCAAGGGGCATAGCTACCACTAATGCAACACGTGCAGTGGCACCGGAGCCCAGAGCCCGTAGGGATCCATTGAATCCTGATAATTGTTGCATTTTCCAACCCACAACAACAGACAAGGAGGCTAGTTTTCTTGTTTGCATCTGGGCCCATGGCACCCTTGTTATGTTACTGAACACAACAGAAGCTCTAATGTAGGAATCGTATTATTCTATTCTTAAAACCCAAATTCTCTCATAGATTTGCATTTTGCACAGAAACAGAAAGTCCGTAAATCAGTAGATAGTTTGGAAGACTGCCACTTAAACGGCACCCACCCCCTCGGGGTCAGTCTCCTGCTAACTGAGATCCAGTGACTGACTTTATTGTCTGTCGGTCCGCCTTATTTCCCAAGTGAAAGGGGATTAAGTTCACTATGAATCATTAGTAAAATATTAATAAAGTTCAAGAGCCGTGGCTGAGCTGAAAAGCGCTGGGTTAAGTAAAAGGTCTCGCTGTTAAGGCGGGGTGCAAAGGCGGTCAGTGCATGGTGCAGAGACAGACAACTCTCGCACAAGGCCCAAACTGTCTGCTCCTCGACACAAAGGCCGTCTTGTCCTTGCTTGGCTGACCGCAGGGAAACGAAGCTCGCGGGGCTCCCCGCTGGCTTCACTAATGCAGGCTTCTGGTGCATTTAATTACATTCTGTCATAAACGTGGGGATCAGGCTGTCAGGCACAATGAGCACCTCACTACTATTGTAATCACGGGGGCACTCGAGCACTGAAAGGAGGCGACAACCTTTAGATTGCAGAAGAGGGGGCAAAATGCATTTCATTTTCAGCATCACAATGCCTCTTCTTTATCTAAACAATTGCAAATGTACAGGCCCACTGACACTGCAAAACACACAAAAGGGGCATTCATGCAAACCCTCGCCGAGGCAAGATGGGGGGAAGGGGTCAGGGGACGGTGACCTTTGATCCATGGATTCAGATTTGGCAGGTCTTGGAAAAGTTCCTGCTTCAGTAAATTTCTTGATTAACCCAATAGGAATTAGATCCGAGGGGCTGTGATCTTAGCACCGCGTCGGATTAGCTGCCTGCACAGTGTGGCACGAAGCCGAAAAATCCCATCATGGAGAATAATGAGCAAAAAGTCGACAGGAATAGCGAAGGAAAGGCCTTAAATTGGTCGTTGAACAGGAAATTACCTGGGATTCTGTCTTCCGTAAACAAAGAAATTGTTGCCCAATTGTTTTTTGTGAGTACGTTTGTTATTTCTGAATTGAATTGAAACA
Source organism: Lissotriton helveticus (assembly GCF_964261635.1). Lineage (NCBI taxonomy): Eukaryota > Metazoa > Chordata > Amphibia > Caudata > Salamandridae > Lissotriton > Lissotriton helveticus. The sequence continues at coordinate 2,126,916,816 of NC_136061.1, forward strand.
AATACTAATAAAAAGGCCATTCCGTGTAGCTTTATATCCACTGGAAATAATTCCCTGTAAGACTTGAGTTTGCTAAGAAATGGCAGCCGTCGGTAAATGAATAGTGTTTTTGGTAGAAATGCGCTCTTGTGAAATAACATCATTGTGAAATATGTACTTGACATGATCTGCGGTGCAGGACCTGTTCGGCCCACTTTTGCTACAGTTAAAAAAAACATAACTCCATGATCGTAAAAGATGCAGCTAATACTTTTTTTACCCCAAAGCCTACAAAATGTACAGTTATTCGTGCTTTTAACAATGCACGGTGTTGCTCCTTCTCAGTATTATGGGAAATAGTGTTTAAACGAACGTACATTTTGATCGGAGTTGACATGAGTTTATAGTACACAGCCATTTAGTGGTCGCATACACTGCGAATCACCAAATCACAGAGCTTGCGATTGCTAAAGGGCTTTTCAAGGCAAATAAGGTGCAGAAAAAATACCACATTTAAATGCATCATGCTGATTTGCTGGCTCCAGCAAGCCATAAAAGTCAGTGTGGACATTTGTGACCATCTTTTTGCGAAACGATTCTATTTTCATCAGGACCCCTGTCCTTCATTCCTTTCAAACATAAAAAACAATCTGTAGTGTACCAACCTCTTCTGGTTTTCTCTGCCCTCAATATTTTTAGAACCCACATTTGAGCACAAGCAAGTCTGGGAACTAAACTGAATAACAGGGCTGTAAAGTTATTATCCTCGAATCACACAATACAAAAATCCGAATTTTTTTTTTTTTTTTTTATTTAGAATTTTTTTTTATTGGCATACAAAAGAAGGTCGTACAAAATTATATATATACAGGTGTAAGTACAATGGTGGCGGTCATATCTATTGTTCTCCCTCCACTGGAGAAGAAAAAAAGAAAGGAGAGGAGGAGAAAAGAGGGGGGGGGGGTGCGCACGCACGTTATTGTCCTTAATTGTCCTTTATTGGGTCTTCCTCAGGAGCTCGTCGAGCGGGTCCCACATGTGCAGCTTGGCTTTATGTTCTTTTGAGAAAGTGCCTGTAATGTTGTCGGCTCCTCTCAGGAAGGTGACCCAGTTGATCCATGTTTTGAAGTTTGCTTTGGCTGTGTTTTTCCAGTTCGTTAGGATTATTTTAAGGGCTGCTGTGAGTAGTAGGTCTAGGAATTCTCTCTCTTCTCTACTTTTTAGGTTCGCTGTTAGGTGCTCAGTCGCCAGGCTGACGAAGCTGATTTCCAGATTTGCTTTGAGCATATCGTTCAAGAAAGTGTTGATTTGTGCCCAGAACTTCTTGACTTTCACGCAGGTGAAGATGAGGTGTTCGAGGGTGCCTTCCTCTTTCAGGCAGTTCCAGCATTTGTCTGAGTCTGCGATGCCGACCTTGTGGAGTTTGGATGGCGTCCAGTAGGCGTTGTGGAGTAGCCAGTATTTTGTTTGCGCTAGCTGTGGGGTGATTTTGTTTGTTGTCGCTGAGCTCCACATTTTTGCTCGCTCTGTTTCATTCAGTTGCCTGCCCAGGAGCGTCTCCCATGTGTTAGTTGCTTTTTTGTTCTGCGCCAGCTTGGATGGGCTGAGGAGCTTATAGATCTTTGCCGTTTGGTGACCTGCTGAGTTGATGAGCTGCAGGTACTTGATGATTCCCGGCTCTCCTCCGCACAGGTTGGCCTTTGTTATTGCTGTCTTAATTTTTAGGAAGTTATAGAACTCTTGGTTCGGGAGGTCATGTAGCTGCTGTAGGTTCTGGAACGTCAGCGGTTTTTGCCTGGTCTCCATTTGGCTGGGCGTGCTGATGCCTTTCCCGATCCACGTGTCGTTGTGCAGTGTCGCCCCCTGGTAGGTCACTTTAGTGTTGAACCAGATGGATTCCCAAGCAGTGCCTTTCAGTTTCTGCGCCATGTGCCTGTCCACTTTCAGCAGGGCGTCTCTCGTGTGTTTTAGTATGGCGCTGGCTTTCAGTGGGTGCCGGTTCGCTGTTAGGAGTGCTATTGGCTTGAGCCCTCCCAGGATGTCCTGCTCGACCTCCAGCCATACTGGCATGTACGTTTGTGTGGCATCTACCCAGGCGATACCCTGTCTCGCCAGACATGCCGTCTGGTATGTCTTGAAGTTCGCCAGGTTAAGGCCTCCGAGGTCTCTTGACAGTCTTAGTTTTTGTAGGCTTATCCTTGGTTTCTTGTTTTTCCATAGAAAGATGTTTATGAGTTGGTCCAATTTTTTGTGGAATATCTCTGTCATTGGGAATGGTAGCATTGTTAGCGTGTAGTTTATTACCGGTGTTATCATCATTTTGATCGTTTCAATGCGTCCCCACCAGCTGATGTACTTTGGTGACCATAACTCCAGTCTCTCTTTTATCTTCTTCAGCGTGAGGTCTTCGTTGTGTTGCAGCGTTGACGTGAGGTCTCTCCCAAAGTGGAGCCCTAGATATTTCAGTGGTTTCGTCTGCCATGCCAGGCCGGATTCGCCTAGGACTTCTCTTGTGGTGTGGACATTCATTGGCTTACACTCCGATTTCTCCTTATTGAGCTTGTAGCCTGAGGCTTCTGCGTATTCACCTATTGTGGCCATCAGAGCTTTTATCAACGTGGAGGGGTTTGCTGTTGTGATTAGGATGTCGTCGGCGTATGCCGCTAGTTTGACGGTCTTCCTCTTGAGCTTTACGCCCGTTATCTCAGTGTTGTCCCTGATTCTGGCTAGCAGGGGTTCTAGAGCGAGCAGGAAGAGTCCGGGGGAGAGGGGGCATCCTTGTCTGGTGCCTCTGCCCAGCGTGAGCGTTTCGGATGCGCTCCCGTTTACCACTATTTTTGCCTTCGGTTTGTTGTAGAGGGCCATGACCATCGCCGTGTACTTCCTGCCTAGGCCAAAGGCTCCCAAGCAGTTACCCAGGAAGGGCCACGAAACTCTGTCGAAGGCTTTCTCTGCATCCAGCGCTATCATGACCGCCTGTTCGTTGCTGCTTGCTGTGTGGTTGATCAGGTGGCACAGTAGCCTTGTGTTGTCCTGCGACAGTCTGTTTTTTATATATCCCACTTGTGAGGAGTGGATGATGTTCGGCAGGATCCTGTTTAGTCTGTTGGCTAAGACCTTTGCGTAGATCTTGCAGTCGACGTTTATTAGCGATATTGGTCTGTAGTTCTGGGGATATTGTGGGTCTTTCCCCTCCTTGGGAATTATGGTGATGTTGGCCTCGCACATGGACTCCGTCATCCTCCCGTTCTGGATGCATGTGGAGTATGTTTGTGCCATCAGTGTCTTGATGTGTTCGCTGAAGGTTTTGTAGAATGTCGCGGAGTAGCCATCCGGTCCTGGCGCCTTGTTCCGTTTCAGTTGGCCTATGGCTGTTTCAATCTCTTCCTCCGAGATGTCGGCTTCGAGCGACTCCCTCTCCGCCTCCTCTAGCTTCGGCAGATTGGTTTTACTGAGTAGATCTCGTCCTGCATCTTTGCTTAGGTTTTGATCTTCAGTGTACAGTTCTTGGTAAAATTGTCTGAAGACCTCCAGTATTCCTTTGTTCGTTGTTTGGGATGTGTTCGTGCGATCAGTTATCGCTGCTATCGTGTGTTGCCTTTGTTTTGCCTTTAAGTAGGACGCCAGCTGCTTCCCTGCTTTGTTTGCTGCGCATAGGTTGACTGACTTGAACTTCGTCAGCCAGGAACCCGCTCTTTCGCTTAGGATCTTGTTCAGCTCGTATTTCCTTTTTGTGAGCAAGGTGAGCGTGTTTTTGTCCGTTGTGTTAGCACAGTGACCTCTCTCCAGTGCTGTTATTTCCTCCTCGAGCTCACGGATTTTCTTGCTCCTTCCTCTGTTCATCCTGGCCTTGATGTTTATCAGTTTCCCCCTTATTGTCGCTTTGAGGGCGTCCCATACGGTGTCTTTCCCTACATCGCCATTGTCGTTGTGTTCGAGGTATTCCTTGATTGTAGCTTCAATTTCTTTGACGTTCTCTCTGTTCTGGAGGATGTCATCGTTCAGTCTCCACCTCCTCGTTGGGTTTTCATTGTGTTTCCCACTTAAAGTGAGTGTTATGTGAGCATGGTCCGAGACGGTGATTGTGGCTATCTCCGTTTCTTCTATGAGGTGCGTGTGTGTGTTGGACATCAGTATGTAGTCAATCCTGCTGTAGGAGTTATATGGGTGTGAGTAGAAGGTGTACTCTCGCGCTGTCGGGTGTTGGAGCCTCCACGGGTCTGCCAGTTGTTGTTTAGCGCATAAGTCTTTCAGGGTGTTGTTGTTGTTGTTGGAGTTATGACTTGGTCTGTTTGGGTGTCTGTCTGTTGCCTGGTCCATTGTCTTGTTCATGTCCCCAGCTGTGATCAGGAGGTCCTCTTGGGGGAGGTCTGATAGCTTGCTGTCCACTCCCTGCCAGAATTGCTTGTCTTCCGAGTTAGGACCATAGATATTGACCATGTGGATTGTGTCGCTTCCTCTCTGGACGCTTGCTATGAGCATGCGGCCATCTTCGTCAGTGTCCACTGCTAGTGTTGTTAGGTTGGCCTTCTTGCTCAGGATGGTTATGACTCCTCTTTTTTTCCCTTTTGCCGGTGAGCTGAGTACCTCCCCTATCCATCTAGCTTTGAGTAGTTTCGCCTCCTCTTTGGAGAGCTTGGTCTCTTGGAGCATGTATACATCTCCCTTTAGTTTGGACAAATAGTCCAGGATTTTCCTGCGTTTGACCGGGTGGTTCAGTCCTTTAACATTCATGGACACTATCTTCAAGTCAGTGGACAGGCCCGCTCTTGTTGGGTCTGTCATGGTGGTTTTGTTGCGTCGCTTGTGCTTTGCGTTCTGCGGCCCCCCCCGGGGTGTTGGATGGGAAAAAAGAGATAGGAAAAGTATAGGGTGCCTGTGAAGAAAGGCAACATTCTAGGTCCTTTGTTCATAACACAACCGGCGGCTCTGCCATGTACTGTCATATCCGCCGACTTCACTCCCCCCCTGGCCCTCCCACCTCCCCCCCTCCCCCCTCCCCCCCATCAGTAGTAAACCGGGTGTGCGACAGCAAGGGTCCTCACACTCCCCCCCCCCCCAAGTTCTTCTTGAGTCTTTAGTCTTTAGTGTGTTGGCCAACCCCCCGCCCCTCGTGGTTGCTTTAAAAGGATATGGTCGTCGGTGTCTTGCCTGTTCTTCCCGTGGCCACGGTGGCCTTGCTGAGGTAGGTATGGTTGTTTTTGCTGTGCGGTAGCTCACGGCATATTTCCGTGTCTCGGTGGCTGTGGTCTATCTTGTTCTGTGACTGTCTGAGGTAGAATGTTGTTGTTGTTTGAGGTAGGTTGTTTGAGGTAGGTTGTTGTTAATGTCAGAGTGTCCGTGCATGGCTGCGCATGCTTGTTACTCCAAGCCTATTGTTCGTTGTAATCAGAGTCTCGGTGGCTGCGGTTGCTCCTGTACATGGTTGTCTGAGACAGCTTGTTACGTTCAGAGTCTCGGAGCTTAGTTGCACATGCGTGCTACTTCAAACATTCCTTCTTATTCACCTCCTTCGTGTGTTTCGTCAGAGGATGCCCTTCTCTTTGCCCCAGGGCTCGGCAGCTCCAACTCTTCTGGTTCCGGGTCTTGTAGGTATCGGTGCAGGTCGTTGGGGTCATCGAAGATTCTGCTTCCGTGTCTATCTGTCACTCTCATCCTGGATGGGCCTGCAAATGTAAATGCAATGTTCTTTTTCCGCAGATGTTCCCTTTGGGCTAGGAAGCCTTTCCTCACCTCGACTGTTAGTTTGGAGAAGTCTTGGGTGATGGTTACTTTGCTTCCGTTTATCATCATCGGACGGCCTTTCCTGGCTACCGCAAATATCGCCTCTGTTTGATTTTCTCTTAGTGGTTTGCATATTATGGGTCTGGGGGCGTTGCTGTTCATTTGCTTCCTGGCCGGTATGCGGTACGCTTTGGTGATCTCCAGCGGTTTGTCGAAAGTGAGTCCCGTTATTTTAGGTATTAGGGCCTCCAGCATCAGGGCGCATGCTCCCGGTGTATCTTCTTCCTCCTCGGGCACTCCCAAGAGTCTTATGTTCCCCTTGCGGCTCCTGTCCTCTTGCTCCGCCACGGCCTTTTGTAGTGCCGTTGTTCTCTTTATCACAAGCCCCATGTCCTTATGTGTTATGTTTGCGTTGTCTTCTAGCGCACCTATTCGCTTCTCTGCCTCGTCAATTCTGCCATTGGCTCTGCTTTGCTCGGCTCTGATTGCTATTAGCTCCATCTGAATGCTGTCTACTGTTTTTTTCGTGGCTTTTGCCAGCTCGTTCCCTTCCGTTATTTTCTTCAGGAGCATGTCCAGCGTTATTGTGCCATCCCCATGGTTGTTTCGCTCTTTGCCCGGTGAGGGCGGTGTCTCATTCTTGCTTTTCTTCAAGTCGTTGGCCCCTTGTTTCCCGTCCCTGCCTGCCATGGCTTCGGTCCCTCTTTTGGCCTGGTTGAAACTGAGCCTCCCTTCTGTTTGCGGATGTCTTTTTGCGGCTTTGTCTCCTCTTTTTCCCTCCTTGCCCCTCGGGGTGCTAATCGACGTTATGGGGTCGTCTCTGAACCTGGGTGGCCACCTGACCACTCTGGTTTTAGTCCTAAGCTCCGCCAGCCTCCTGCGCTGTACTTTGCTCTGGCGGTGCACCCTTACTGTTTATGCTCCAGCACTCGCCGTCGTCTGCTCGGGCTTGTTTCTCACAACGTTAAGATATATAAAGGGGTCCCTGACCAAACACACAACACTTAGAAATATTATTTAATTATTTAAATAAGACACAAATGATGGTGAACAGTGTTTTTATTATCACTGTACCAGAAAAAACATGTATTATTTTTGCGATTGCTAGTGCAGTATACAAAATTACAGTGCGCCCACAAAAGAAGGGGGAGGGGGGGGGGGGTGCAAGGGAAGGGGTGTGTTTCAATTAGTTAACATCACTAATCAAAAAAATCATTAAGCACCAATACACAAGCTGAAAACATTATCATTGATCCATATGTTGGAGATCAAGAAAACACACATGTTGAGCAGCAGAAACATATCACATAAAACAGAAACTCCCGTGATGATTATTATTATCAATCTTGGGTTAAGGAGTTCTTGTAGGTAGATGGTGGTCTACGTTTCGACCCAAAGGTGTAGGATACTTGATCCTTACTCGCGGGTCTTCATCAGGACGTGGGGGGAGGTGAAGGATGGGGTGGGGCTGTGTCCTGGTCTTGATGCCAGGACAGGATATATGGATTTATAGCCGCTTTACTGGGACACGGGCGTTCATCCGAGGGGATTAGTACATCAAACCCTCAGAAGGAGCAGTCACAGCACGTCACCTTCGCAGTACAAGTATGCTTCGTAGTCGACTTCCTGGTTGACACGCGCTGACGCTGGCTCATTCTCTGACCGACCACGGACGGCGGTCTATGGTGCGCGATCCACCTTTTGGACGCGCTACGAAGCATACTTGTACTGCGAAGGTGACGTGCTGTGACTGCTCCTTCTGAGGGTTTGATGTACTAATCCCCTCGGATGAACGCCCGTGTCCCAGTAAAGCGGCTATAAATCCATATATCCTGTCCTGGCATCAAGACCAGGACACAGCCCCACCCCATCCTTCACCTCCCCCCACGTCCTGATGAAGACCCGCGAGTAAGGATCAAGTATCCTACACCTTTGGGTCGAAACGTAGACCACCATCTACCTACAAGAACTCCTTAACCCAAGATTGATAATAATAATCATCACGGGAGTTTCTGTTTTATGTGATATGTTTCTGCTGCTCAACATGTGTGTTTTCTTGATCTCCAACATATGGATCAATGATAATGTTTTCAGCTTGTGTATTGGTGCTTAATGATTTTTTTGATTAGTGATGTTAACTAATTGAAACACACCCCTTCCCTTGCACCCCCCCCCTCCCCCTTCTTTTGTGGGCGCACTGTAATTTTGTATACTGCACTAGCAATCGCAAAAATAATACATGTTTTTTCTGGTACAGTGATAATAAAAACACTGTTCACCATCATTTGTGTCTTATTTAAATAATTAAATAATATTTCTAAGTGTTGTGTGTTTGGTCAGGGACCCCTTTATATATCTTAACGTATTACCCAGGTCCCATTGATCACATGGGTCGAACCCCTCTATTCATAACAAACATTGTTTCTCACAACGCCGCTTGCTGTTCCCTCAGGATGGCCACCTAGAGCTTCACTTCTGTCTTGAGATGTCTCAAATGGCCGCTGTTGTTGTTGTTGTGGAGCCCACTGCCTGTGTCTGCCACTTCCTAGTTCCCGTGGTTACGTCCTCCGCCTGCCTCTTATTGCTTCGGCCAGCTGCTGGGTGGTCGCCCTCTAGACAGCCGCTCTGCGGCGGTATTGTCTGAAAGCTCACGGTTTGCTCCGCGGCGATATTGTCTGAGACCACGATTTGCCCCACGAGCTTGCGCCCTGCTCCTTGCTGCTGCCTCCGTCTGCCCTGCTTTGGCCGCTGTCCCACTTCAGGGATGCTACAGCAAGATGGCTGCCCCATGTTTCTCCTCCTCTACCAAGATGGCCGTCTTATCGATGGCCTTATCGATGGCCTCCCTGCCGCCGCCGCCTGTGGTGTGCGTCACTGGTGCGTGACTGATTGCCCCTTAGTTCTCCGCTGCGTCGGAAAATGCAAGTTTGCCGCTCTGACCTGCTTGCACTGTGTTGTCGGGCCGTCTATCGCCAGGAGTGTTCCGCCGTGAGGTGCTTTTAGCTTTAGCAAGATGGCCGCCCCTGCTCACTCCCCCTCTACCAAGATGGCCGCCTTGTTGTTGTTGTTGTCTTCCCTGCTGCCGTAGCAGCTGCGGTTTATTACTGCCGTCTTGGCCCCTCGTCAGAATTGTGAGACCGTGACTGGTTGCTCCTTAGTTCTCCGCTGCGTCGGAAAATGCAAGTTTGCCGCTCTGACTTGCTTGCACTGTGTTGTCGGGCCGTCTATCGCCAGGAGTGTTCCGCCGTGAGGTGCTTTTAGCTTTAGCAAGATGGCCGCCCCTGCTCACTCCCCCTCTACCAAGATGGCCGCCTTGTTGTTGTTGTTGTCTTCCCTGCTACCGTAGCAGCTGCCGCTCCCCGGTCCGCGGTTTGTTACTGCCGTCTTGGCCCCTCGTCAGAATTGTGAGACCGTGAGAGAAGCGGCCAGCTCGTTCCTTGCGCTGACCTGCGCGCGCTGTTCCGCTAAGCCGGTACTCACTTGCTCGGTCACCGCACGCCGTGACTGCCTCTCTCTCCCTCCTTCCTGAGACGGGGGGGGGGTGCCAGGGCGGTCGGGTATTGCGTTCTGGGTGGATCTGCCCGCCTGTCTTTTGTGCGGCTCGCTGTCTTCCCGGTCTTCTGACTCACGCCGCCATCTTGGGATCGCTCCTCTCCCCCCTGGCCGTTCGCCTTCTCCCCCGCCGCCGCCTCGTTCTTGGTTCTTTTTGGTCGCGGAGCCTCTCGTAGGGTGCCGGTTTGGTTCCCTCACACCTTTTTTTGATTTTGGCTCAGTTTCTCTCCGTTGGACTATGATGCGCGCCGCTCGTTGAAACTTGGGGGTCGGGAGCTCCGGACTTAGGTCTCCTGCCTCCTTGCCATCCAAGCCACGCCCCCCCAAAAATCCTAATTTTTATTTTAATCGAAAAGATGGAGCTTTTCAATGTTTGGTTTTATTTCTAAAAGGCGCAGCAATATGCTAGACTCTAGCATATTTCTTTATCCCTTTTGCTCTTTGTGCATGCTCTCCACTCGTTGGTGTGTACCAAATCTTCCTTTAAGGCCACCAGCCATCCAGACTACATTCTGTTTGAAACACCGCTCTCACACAGTTTGGCTCAGGATACCAACTTAATTTTTAGCCTCAAATTTAAAATTCTTTCAAATGCATTGTTTGCTTTTTTAAGTACATATATTAATCTGCTAAAAGTATTTAACTGTCTTTATGCTCTTGGATCTTCTGAGTGGTCATTGTGTCCAGGCTGTCTTATACAGATTGTTGCCAGTGTTAGTCAAAAGTCAGATCCAATTGTCACAATTGTCAAACATTTGAGATTTGACTTGTATCATTTGTATTTAAAATATGCAAAATAGAAAAGCTCGAGTTAGACTAGATGACCAACAGTGTCCTTTCCTTATCACAAAGGGGTTCTAGATAATGTACCTGCGCCACATGCAGGATAGCATTTAGCCTCTGTGGCATGCCTGTGGGTGAAAACAAATTATTGGGCCTTTCGTTGGAAAAGAGTCCCTCAGAACCAGTCTTTTTTTTTTTTAAGTAAGTAAAGTAAGCTTTATTCGATTTTACCAATAAAATCATAAAAGCACTACAGAGAAAATTTATATACAACGATTAAAATATCATATACATGATTGATACAAATAGGCGCTTACTTTAACATTTGAAAAACAATCATTTCGAAAACAGAAATAAAACACCATGATTTACAGAAAAAACAATATAACAGATAATGATATTACAAGAAATGAGGAGGTTTTAACCCAAAGATTTTCTGTACCTTATAACCAATTTTAAGAAACATGAGACGGCAAATATAACATGGTCATCTTCTAGCTGTAACATTTTTAAGAAAGCTAATCTGCATTTTCGTAGCCCCCATCGTTTTAAAAACGGCTTCAAACATTGTTGTCTGGGGTTGGTATATAGTTTGCAAAAGAACATTATGTGTATGTTAGATTGCACTGAGATGTTGTCACATGGGCAGATCAATTTGTTAGATGACCAGTCATTGATGTTAGGTAAAGTAACCATGCGAAAGAAGGTCCCCAGGCGCAGGCGGGACAAAAGCATTCGATGGTATGGGCTAGGTACCACAACCAGGTAGGTTTGCAAACCTTCTTTGGGGGTAGTTTCCTGGTAATTTAAAACTGTTTGTTTTGATTTTTCAAGGGTCCATCTACCAGTTTCTTGATGGATGGTTGTCATTTTTTTTAAGGCCGATCTCGAGACACCCTCCAAAGTTCTAGGATTATCAAAGTACTCCGGGTGACCCAGATCAGTAAGTATAGATCTTACATACGACAACCATCTGACATTGGCAACCCCATCTAAGGCCAAGCAGTCTTCAATTAAATCTCTGTTAAACCTAGCTTCATGTGTAACCCACACTTTATGCCAGAGCAAGATTGGGGACATCTTAATGATGTCGCTAAGATAATTAACTCCTATCTCGATATGTGACATGTACGTTGAGGTACTTTTGGCCACTCCCAGTAGATACCGAATAAATTGGTTTTCTCAACCCTGCAGGGAGTGGTCCTTCTCAATGCCCCATAAGCCCGCACCATAGGTAGCTGTTGAAGCGCATTTAGCCCGATAAATCTGGACCAGCTCTTTAATAGGCTTACCGCCAATTCGATCAGAAAAAGCGCGCAAGGCGCCTATGGTGCGACTATATGCCAGTTTTCTGGCTGCTATCGCAGCCTGCCAGCGACACCGTCTATCAAACAGAACTCCAAGATAACAAAATTTATCTGTAGATGCGATTTTTTGTTTATCTAGGTATATGGTGCATGGGGCTCTATTAAACTTTCGAGTACATGACATGGTAAATGTTTTCGAGATATTGATTCTGAGACCTCTGTCCTTCATATAACATGCAAAATTGGTTACCACCCTTTGTAAACCGACTTGGGTCTGGGACATTATGGCCGCGTCGTCGGCATACAATAGAATTGGAACAGGTAAGCCTTTAACGGTTGGGTAGTCATTTGGTAGAGAAGAAAGGTACTGTCCAATTGAATTTATATAATAGGAAAAAAGCTGCGGGGCCAAAATGCAGCCTTGTCTCACCCCTCGGGAAATCGAAAATTTCTCAGAACATTCCCCCTGTTTGCCAAACCTCACTCTTGCCCCTGCCTCTTTATAGAGTTGTTTAATAAAAATAATAATGTGATTGTCAATACCCAGTTCGCCCAGTGTGGCCCACAGTAATGAATGATCAACGCAGTCAAAGGCGGAGCTTAAATCAATGAATGTTATAAAAAGAGCTCCGCCTTTGACCTCGGTATACTTAGACATAAGGAGGGACAAGTTTAGACATTGTTCAATTGTCCCAATTCCTCTTCTAAAACCATATTGTAAATGGGACACAGCATTATGGTCTTCCTCCCAGAGTTGTATTCTCTTTAGGATAATTCTTCCTGCCATTTTCATTAAACCATCCAATAAGGATATCGGCCTGTAGCAGGTAGGGTCGTCCCTGCTACCCTTTTTAAATATAGGGACCACGATAGCATCCTTCCAGGATTCAATGAACCCGTTTTGGTTTCCTTTATTCAAAACATTTGTAAGCAGGGGGGCCCAGAAATCCGGTTCTGTTTTGTAAACATCTACCGGAATGCAGTCGGGTCCTGGGGCTTTGCCTGGTGCACTTTCCCTGATGGCATCGTGAACTTCCTCTATAGTAAAGAGTAAGTCTATAGGAAATGGGTGGGTTAAGGGGTGTTCAGGGCCAATGTTGTCTACTCTATTTTCTATAATAGGACACGCATCTAATAATGATGTAGTGTCTCCAACCATTGTGTGATTATACAGTTGACTAAAATGAGTTAACCATCTTTCACCAGTTATGGCTAGGTCAATAGTGTTAACACTTTCCCTCGGTTGGTATAGAGTTTTTACCGCCCTCCAGAAGAGAGAACTATTCTTCTGCCTAGAAGCCTCAGTCAGTGCTTCCCACGCTTCCTCTTTCAAAGCCAATCTTGTTTCTTTGATAGCTGATTTATATAATTTCCTGGTCTCACGTATTAACGGGGGATTTCTTGGTTTTAAGGACAAGGCTCTTTTTAGGTCTTTCAACGCCTTCGTGCACTTCCTGTTGAACCACCCATCAGGATTTGTTGGATTTCCTTTTGGGCACTCAAACCAGCATAGTTTTGATGTAGCGTTGGATGTTTGCAAATGCGGACATAACGTTCCTAGGAGCGCCATGTTCCTCCAAACAGACAACAACATCAGCAGCACATTGGGTGAGCACATTCTGTAGGAACACTCGGGGCACAATTTTTTCCCATTTGACGACATATCCATTAGTTCTGGATAGATTGATCTTATATGGATAAGTGCGGGCAATCCCCTTTTTACCGTGGCACCCAGTCACGTTTACTCAATTATCAGAGGATAGTGGTCACTCGATAAATCCTTTCCAAATTCCCAGGAGGTTATAAACCCTGGGTTGGCAGGGGTGATTAAAACAAAGTCAATTGTCGAGTTACAACCTCTGCCATAGAAGGTTGGCTCGAATGTGGCAGGTGGTGAGCAAGTCTGGTTGGCAAATGAAAAATCAAAATTGAAAACAATGCCATTCAAAAGGGACCCCATCTTGGTGTGAGAGAAATGTATTGGACCCTCCTCCCCATAATCTGACAGACCACACAAATCTGTTTCAGAGGGTGAACAGATGGTGCAATTAAAATCCCCCACCCAGACAATCTTTTTTGCCCCCACGCAGTCATCAGAAAAACGGGTAATATAGCTCAGCATATTTGTCATTATGGGCTCCATTTCACTATTAGACATATTATTGTAAAAATTCACTAGTAGAATATTCTCATTGAGGCCCCATTTAAATGATAATAGTTGGAAATATTGACTAGAGAAAAATGTATATACCTTTACATCCGCGGTAGTTGAAACATAAATACAGAGACCACCCTTGTTGTGTCCCTGTACTGATGGCATAGCCAGGGAATGAAAGGTCTGGTAGCCTAGCAGATGTACTTCTTCGAAAAGCCACGTTTCTTGGAAGCAAAGTATACAATGATTTTGTATAACATCTAACCAAGCGTTATTGGCAACTTTGCTTCCCAAACCCGCCACATTCCACGAGAGCAGAGAATGAGATACCTTACTAGGATCCCCTTGTATGCTTCTAGCATTCTCTACGGGAGTCCGCGGAAGTGGGAGAAGTATAGTTGATGTGGCCACTGTAGTCGTGGGAATAACAGAGCTACAGTGATTGAGGGTTAGTTGGGAATGATAAGGGACAAAGTTAGGGTCCGGAGAATAACTAGGTAAATTATTCCCAACGATCTTGTTATCCCATTGCTCCTTTAACGTGCTAGGCAAATCATTTTGGACAGTAGTACCTCCACACATCAAATACCCATCAGGCAACTTTTCCCTATTACCTGTCACATTAAGTCATTCATTCTCATCCATTCCGGACAAAGGATGGAATAAATTAGTCAACGGTATATTCCAAGTATCCTTGGGGTTATAGGTTTGGGGATGATCCCAGGGAATATAGGCAGAAGGATTATTATGATTAGGCAAAGGTTGGTTTGGGTACAAAGATGGAAAACGAAAATCATTATTTCTGTTATAAAAAACGTGGGCCATTGGATTCATCAATGAAACTGGTCTATGTGATGCGTGAGGTCTATAGTTCTTAGGCTGGTGAGGAATAGGTGTTGGCTGGAAAAAGGGAGAGTCGTTACCATTATAATATCTTTGGGCTGGGTTCAGGGTTTGAATGGGTCTGTGTAGGCCTTCAGGTCTCCAATTATTTCTGGAGCGGAGATTACTCTTCCTTATTGATAGGTTATTAGGGAGTGGAGGTTTCATGAGCGCCTCCGGGTAGAAGTAGCTCAGGTTATGCGTGGCAATCCCCCCCTCACCATTCCCAGGAAACCAATCACTAATATGTGTGACCAGTCTGTGGTCTTTTAAGTTGACAATGATCACGTCCCCTTCGATATCCTTGGGTCTAGATCCCACCCAGTTGCATCGCCTAACCGAAACTATGTCACCATTAAGGTGTGTTGGAAGTGGTCTGTTTTTCCGCAGCCAGTAGATAACCTTGTTTTTTAAACTAGAGTAATGTTCTGGGTTACCATCTGGCATAGGCGGGACACCTGTGAGGACGATGACATAATTTAGGCATTCCGGCGGCAAATCGGCGACATTTCTTGTTTTAGTTATAGGTGCAAGGGTTGATCTGCCCAAGGGATCTTTAATAGTGGGGCATCTTTTTTGTATCCCTGTATTAGAATGGGGCATTTCTTTGTTGGTTGTGTCAATAGCTAAAGAGGATTTCTTAGAAGATTTAATATCCAGCACTGGTTTGGAGCACCCTGCTGCGGGCTTTATGGTTAATCTAGGAGTACCAGTTAGTTGCTTAGATGGTTCAATGTGAGATTGTTTAACACACTGATTTACATTTCTTTGCTCATCAGGTTTGTGACAAGATGTTACCTTTTGCCCTAAAAGGATCTGGTCAAATTTATCCCCTAACCTTATGACCCTTTCGGTGAGTGGAAGTATCAATGCTTTAATAAGACAATTGATATCATTTAATAGACCTTCATAGCTAGGAACAGATATCGATTTCGCACTCAAATGCCCTGTTAAATCTGCTTTCCCTACTTCTTGGGGAATCGTATGCGGAATGTGCATAGGATTGATGACAGGTCTGTTCCCCTTTTTAAATACTCCCTTCCTGCTTCTCTTCCTCGGTGGTGAACCAGAGGCACTATTGCAACCCTTATTGGTTTCCCTAGATTTTATAGGCTTTCTGTCAGGTACACTATGGGAATGTTGGTCAAACCCCAAGGGTGTAAAGATAGGGGAAAGTACATTTATATCATGGAGAGGTGCTAAGTCGTTAAGGGGAGTACTTAAATCAATAATCTGATTGTCAATAGACTCAGAGGGGATAGAGTCAGGGATAACTATGGTGTCAGTTTGGACTCGATAATTGGTCTGGAATATAAGTGGGATATCCTCTGTGCTGAAAGACTCACTATCAGATGCCTTGGATTGAGTTGAATCAGTCAAAGTGCCTGTGACTACATTCAGAGATGGTAGCGGTCTTTGTTTTAGCAGCTCGATGCAAAGGCGTTGCCCAGCTCGCTTCTCTGCGAGTGTAAGCTCCCTATCAACTTCACTCTTAATTTTTGAAAAGAATTTGTCCAGTGGGCCTAAGATGGAAAACCCCGCCGTGCCCGACAGAGAGTTCACTTCAAGTGATGACATTTTAGTCATAAAAACAGTTCAAGGTAACGAAATGACTAATACCTAAAAAATTAAATAAGATAAAAAATAATGGCAAACACTACTAGGGTTGGAGTGATGCGAGGCACGAAAAAAGAAAAGATGAATAGTACTGGGCATATAGGTCTATGGTCAGAGTCATAAACACAAAGATATTGTCAGTACCATAAGACCGCTGACACGATGAAAGGGTGTAGGCCCAACCCAACCTTGTCCGACCACGGACGGCCACAGACGGTCCCGCCCTAGTCCCGGGCTTCTCCCGGCGCACTCCCGCGCGCTCCCGCGCAGCGGGATCACGTCCACCTTTAAATGACTAGTAGTGCGACTAGCGGGTGGGCGGGGCCGGCAGGGAGAGCAGCCCAGCTGGTCCAGGGGCGCGCAGGGACTGCTGGTCCTCGGAGTCCCTGCTGTTGATGCTCGCAGCCCTGCCGGTCGTGGAGTTCCTGCCCCCTTTCAAGTGGTCCTGTCACCAGTTTCAGGACGCGCTGCGGGACCCGCGAGCGGGTCCGGCAAGGCGTTGCTTCCCGCAGTTACCGGGTCCTAAAAACAGAGGGTGAGCTGAGTTGACGTGCGGCGTTTCAAAATGGAAAATCAGCACCAGTCTTCTTTTCACGTTTCTTAACAATGTATCTCAAATGGCGATGTAACCATTATGGTATGGGCACATTTTTTACATTGGATGATGTCACAGAGTACTCTCATTCTTCCTTTGACACCAGAGCCCACATCATACACTTTCAATGTTGGTGTGAGGAGATTGTAAACTAACCAAAAATAACTGAACATGGATTAAGCATGCTTCATCAGTGACATGATTGAACTATGATGAATTATTATACTAAACCTTAGCTGCAATTCCTTATGGGATTATAACATGTGGTAGTTGTATGCATTACCATTTGCATTTTTTATAGGAGGTCTCCAAAATATCAGTTTTTGGAATTGAATTTGTTTAATTTTATTTACAATACAACAAGAAAGAAAACAAGACAATTTAATAGTTTGACTTGCTTCCTACAAATTCATTTTGAAAATCGTACAATACGTTGCCTTCGCTGGTTAGCCTGTATGCATTCGCAGCGTGATTAAAGCTGAAAACGTCTACTGTGACAAATGTAATAAAGCCTACCCAAATTACATGGTCAACTAACAATAGAAAAATAACCAATCACTCCTTACTAAGATTACTTTGTAATGAAGACAGTAACATATTTGTCCATACTGCATCAAAACAGTAATCTATATAATGACATTACACTGGGCACCTAAAGATCCCAAAGGATGAGTGGTCTGCCGGTGATCCATCCTTCCATCTGGTATCTTGAGCCTCTAGGAGAGGGCCCTTGTTGCTTTACTCACAAAAGGAAGCATCAAAAGTCACCAGTATGACAACTCTACTTGGAAGTCTCTTCTGATCCAGGCATCCAATGCCTGGATTCCCCTCTCGTCCAGAAAGGTTCCTATTCAGTCGCTTCTAGTCAGTAGACTAGACTATGGGAATTCTTTACTGGTTGGGATTAGGGAAGATCTGTTATCAAGGTTAAAAGTCGTCAAAAAACACAGCAGCACGCCTTGCCCTCAACAAACCTGCACAAACCCCATCATTGCCTCTGCTACGAGAACTGCACTGGCTCCCAATTAGGAAAAGATCGTTTTTTAAACTTTTATGCCTGGTATTTAAATCTCTCCATGGGCTAGGGCCGGCATATCTAACAAAAAAACTAGAATGGTGTACTCCGGGATGCCAGCTGAGATCCAGCATTCAAAAGCTGCTCTGTCCCCGGAGAATCAAGAAAGTCAAGATTGCAGGGGGTGCCTTCTCCCACCTAGCCGCGAAACACTGGAATGGTCTGCCAGAGGATATTCGGGCATGCATCAATCTGGCACAATTTAAGAAACGTCTTAAAACCTGGTTATTTCAATGAGCACTGTTCATCCATGTTGTCATTAGCTGTCTGCCACCCGGGCACTGAGAGATCCCCCTGGGGATTATTCGTTGCGCCATACAAATACTAAATTAAATTAAACTCTGACTGCACCTCACCTAGGCATGGATATCTAGTGCATACCTGATGCTCAACTCCACCAAGATAGAATTTCATTTTTTTTGCCAAGAAGAACAAACAAGAAATGGAGCAAACCTGGCTCACTGACATGAACCTTGCAGGTTCAAACTACAACTTTCGCTGAATGTGAAGTCGCTTGGGTTCACCCTGGACACCATCATCATCCATCAACACATTGCCAAACAATAATGCAATGGAATGTCCTGGCTGGAAGCAGCTCTGTCTTATAAAGAAAATTACATTATTTGTGGCAGAAAGTGTTTTTCAGAACTGGTGCTCAAGTCCTCATACTCTTGCATCTGATTAATGGTAATCCTCAAGACTCCACATTAGCTCTCCTTAAGGGCATGCTATGTAGTGCAGCATGACATCCACGGGTTACAGAAATTTGATCACAACTTCCTGGCTCCCGTTGATGGGCAGCACAATCTTCAAAATCAGTTCCATCATTTACCTGGGCTGTCTGGGCCACCCCCTGGTTTCCTGGAATTCTTAATGCTAGGGTAGTGAAACCCCTCTCGTAATAGGGAAGAGAACATCTACACAAGGGACTGGCGATATCAGGGGAACTTCCTCTTTTGATAATTTGTTCCCTGGCAATATGGGCTTCTTCAACGATAAAATTGTGATGGTAGAAAAAAGATTGGTGGGCACCCAATTTGCCACTTACCAGAATATAGAATATTCTGAATCCACACTGACAAATCCCCTAACTTGGTACTTGGAAGTTGCTGGAAAATCTGAAATAGTTGAAAGTATCACCAACCCTGTGGTTTCGGCAGGGAATTCATTTGTATTTAAGGGCACTTTGCAAATTATTTTGGACACTATTTCTTTAATGTGAGAGGGTTGGTGTGGGAGTGTGAGTTGGTGTGTGCCACTCAGCCAAAGCCCAAACCATATCCAATGGAAGCATTTTTGCATCTAGGCCACTGTAAGCGGGGTGGCAATGCTGCTGTTAATCTGCAGGAAGTTGCTTGCACTGGCAAGGACATTCTGGATTCATTAACTCTATCCATCAGCGCAATAAAGGGCACTAGTTAAAGGTTTTTGTAACGCGCAGACAGGAAAGCTAAATCTTGAGAAACAGACACATTTCATATCCACCAATAAAGGGACAAGTGACACTTTATTGGACAAGACACATGCCCAGTGTAGAACAGATCCCATTAAAAACAAACCTGCCGTACATGAGAATGAAAGGGTTGGGGAGGTCCCCTCAGTCCACGAAATTTATATCTACAATCACTCTGGCAGAATGACACACTCTGAGGCTTATGGCACCTACGAAGTATCAACTGAATATGCCTGAAGAGGAAATACAAACTGACAAGACCATGCCTGTGTATGTGCCTATCAATCATTACAACTTCCCCAGAGACCACCTCCTAAGTAGTGGTTCTTAAGGATGCAACACCAGTAAGGAGCTAACTAAAAGAGGGCTAAAGGGAGCGTAGAATCAATTGACCCACTGGCTAGCCAAACACCTAGGGCCCTCACAGCAGTGCACTGAAGACTTTAGAAACGTGCCGTGGGTAGGCATCGTACCCAAGACATCTGTAGGTGGTTGTGTTGTTATTAATTTCAAGAATCCGACCATGGCAGGCAACATTTTATATAGGCTGCTTCAAGGAACTGGTGGTCCTACTGGATGAGGGCTGCTCCTATGAGTTATTTCTACTAATGTCCTACATATGACAGGCCATTACCACCTCTTAGCAAGGACCTTCATAACTGTGCCTCACTACCAACTATTGCCACACATAATCCTTTTCAGCGGCTAGCATTACTTGAAGAAAGCGACTGAATTGGCAACTCTGAAACTGCCTGTGCAGGAGATAATAGTACAAACTGTGTGGCTCAACTGGGCATTTCATTTAAAATTGTTCAAGGTAATCACAAACCTGAATTGGCAAGAGTACTTTACAGAATAAGGAATGGATGAACTATGTTAAACAGTTCGACCTAATTTGCATGCATGAAACCAGTGCGTTAAGCACATTTCACTTTGAGAGGTTTTCCTCTTTTCATAATGTAGCCACACCATCAAGAGTCGGGAGGGCGAAAGAAGATTTGGTAAATCTAAAATCTGTTGTCTGTCAAAGGAGAGTGATCTAGTCTTATACTGACACAGACCAATTCCAGCTGGTGCATATTATATTTGAGACAGGCATGAATGTCCTGATCATTAACTTTTATAACAATATTTTTAATAATAATCATATTTATATACCCCACATGCTTGAAAGTGCAGTGATACGTATATTACAGGGGGGCATGGCCAAGCAAGCGACCAAGATGGCTGCTTGCTGTTGAAGCTCCGTCGGCTCTCCAAACGCTACCAGCATTATCTCTGACTCTGCCTGTGGCATTGGTCATGTTTGGAATGGCACCGCATAGATGAAACAGTCCTGGTCTCGGCGGTCCGACTCCGAAGCCTGAGGGTGCCTCAAGTATTGAGTTGCGGCAATCGAGGGCTCGAGACACCGGGAGGCGGGGCTCATCTTCCCAGGCCCTGCTTCTGTGGGCGGACGAGTGGCGAAACGACACCCGGCATTCATGGTGGTGAGTGGGGGCCTACAGCTGCAGTGATGGTACCGGTCGCAGGGCGGTAGTGGTGACTCCCCCTTGATATGCTGCTAACTGGGCTGAACGTGAGAACAACTGGCTGCGCCCATTCACAAGCGCACACGCCCGCCATGTTCTCGAGGCCGCGCTGGGGACAGGGCCCACCATGAACCTTATTGGTGCCCATCTATGGATGTGGAGGCGTAAGAGAAGGCGGGGGGCATCTCTGTGCTAGCCCCGGACTCGTTGCGGCTGGCTGCCCGGTTGCGTGGTCCCTTCTCCTTAGCTCCCCGGCTGCACAACCGTTGGTGATCTGCCCCAGTGCATGGCTTCGTGAGACGTGGGGGGGGCCTACATTCACATGCGGTGGTTCCCTGCTACAAGGAGGTTTTGAGGGCGCTACATCTTTGCTCCCTGTACCCACTGTGCTGGCCAGGCCTGGCCCTCTTGCTGGTTGTCTGCATTCATTTGGCCAATGTTCCCAGATCCTGGGTCGGGGGCCTGATCTGGCTCTTTGACAGGCTCATGGCCCATTTCTCTGCTCTCCGGCTAATGGACGATCCTCCTGGGGCTCCATAAGCGGTGCAGTGCCTTCTGGTTTGGGACAAGGGTGTGTAGACACGAGGGGTCAACGGGTCCGGCCTGCGGGACTTACCCCTGTCACTTGCTGCACTACAGCTTCCCCCGCTCTTGGTATCATTCCCTTGTCAACACACTGGGCCAGCGATAGCTTGCGCCACCTCCATTATTACTTCAGGAGGTACGCTGCAGGCGGCTGGTTTAACTTTAGGTAGCTGCATTAGCTGCGAATACAGCAGAGTATTTCCTGGACACCCTGCGATTCCGTCACGATGCGGCGCCGTGAGATGGGTCGCAAAGACCCCAAACAGAAAACCCAACTCTTTGAACAGCTCACAGACAAGCCTGCAGAGGAAGACCTCACAATGGCGGAGAGTGGGCAGAATACGGAGCCTGTGGAGGACCTTCTTGCACTATTGGCGTCAATGCTTCAGGAAATGAGGGCAGGTTTCAGAGCTCTGGATGGACGGTTTGACGCGCTAGACAAGAGCTTGGCGGACATGGTGGCTAAAATCCATGATCGACGCCTGGACATAGCTGAAGCTCGCATCTCTGACATCGAGGATGGCACAGCGCAGTCCCTGAAGAGTCTAGAGCGTGTCGAGCGTATCCTCAAGGAGGTGGCTATAAAGAATGAAGACCTCGAGGCACACAGCAGGCGCAATACCATTTGCATTTTGAATGTCCCCGAAACTGCAACCGCGGGCCAGATTGATCTATTTGTAGAGACCCTGTTGTCTGACATTTTTGGAAAGGAGCCCTTTAACCCCAGATTTGTGATAGAGCGAGCATATAGGTCCTCGGGCCCCGGCCCAATCCTGGCTCCCCCCCAAGACCCATCATTGCGCGAGTCATGAACCTCCAAGATCGAGATTCGATATTGCGACTTGCCAGGGAATGAGGAGACACCATATGGCAGGGCTCTAAATTGTTCTTCTACCCAGACTTCACTGTGATGGTGCAGATGCCCACCGGAAGTTTAATGGGGTGAAGGCTACCCTTAGAAATACTGGTTTAAAATATGGGATGTGGTATCCTGCCAGACTAAAGGTCGATATAGCTGGCCGAGCTCGCATCTTTGACACTCTTAGGGAGGCTCAGGAATTCTGTCACTCCTACAAACAAAACAACAAAAGGTCGGGCCCAGGAGTGGGGGCCCCTCCCCTCCGCACAGCGGATCGGACCAAAGTGTTGAATTATTCTCCAGCTCTGGTACCGGTTAGCGACATGGCAATGTCTCTCCATCCTGATTGATAAATGGACCAGAGTTAATGTACATTATACTTCTGTGCTATTTCATTTAATTGGTCGGCTGACGTGGCGTCGCCACCCCTCAAGGTGTACACCTTGGATTTTTTCATGTTTTGCGATAGTGCCCTTCTCAGGGTACGTCATTTGAATGGAAAGTTACTTGTTACTTCCAGTTCTATGTTTTGTTATGGGATTGCCTCGCTTGGGTAGAGGTGAGTTTGGGGGGGGGAACTTTTCATTGCTTAGATGTATCCAGTCACGGCATTGATGGTCACTGTCATTGTTTTTCTAGTTCTTTTCTGCTGTCACACAATGATATGTCTGCTATGCAATTTTTTTTTTACAGAGTTTTATATAGTGCGAACTTGACCCGAATTGGGTATCAGAGCGTTTTACATAGCACCAGTTGCATTACATGAGGAGACACATTCATTTTTGTTAGGCAAGGGGAGATTTAGTGATTTGCCCAGAATCACAGGATGTTTAGCGTCATTGCCAAGACTCAAATCCAGTTCCCTAGATTCGAGGGCGACCGCCCTAGCCGTTAGGCCAACTCCTCTCCCCTATGAGACGGTTAGGTAACATTGAAGGTCCCTCTAGCCTGTCCCTAATGTCATGGAATGTCAGGGAGCTGAACAACAACTGTAAAAGTCGACAGGTTCTTACTTATTTGATGCGACACAAAGTAGACATTGCTTATTTGCAGGAAACACATTTGCCGAAATCGGACACAACCCGCTTTGCTGCTAGCTGGGGAGCACACAGATATTTTGCGAATTATAATACCTATGCCAGGGGCATGGCCATCATTATCCACAAGAGAGTTCCCTTCAGCCTCATCTCAGTGGTAGGGGATAGTGAGGGACGCTTCCTCATCGTCACAGGCAAGCTCTTGGGACATTACATGGCTTAGGTGAATGTTTATGGTCCGAATACTGACTCCCGTAATTGTTTTCACTCTTTACACGCCCAGTTGGCAAGGTTGGAACCCAGCTTTATTTTGGTAGGGGGGATTTCAATTTACTATTGAACCCAAGCCTTGACAGCACTTCCACCTTTCCAGACACCAAACCTTGTGTGCGCCGCGCTCTGTCAGATCTCTGTGAGCAACTCTCATTGCTAGATATTTGGCGCAAGCGCAATCCTGCATTTACGGAATATACCCACTACTCGGGCCACCATAATGCTTGGACCAGGAATGATTTTTGACTAATCTCCCCCAGGGTTGCTGGCTGAATTCAGATCACTGGCGACACTGCCGCGCACTTATTCGGATCACACCCCAGTGCAGCTTCAACTGAATGTCCCCCGCCCAGAGGGTTTAGAGAGACAGTGGCGATTCCCGAGCCGCGCCTTCCATGATGATCTTTTTGATGTAGAGGTTCACAAAGCCATAGAAGACTACTTCTCTATTAACACTGGTACAATAGATACATGGGCCGTTCTGTTGGAGGGTTTTAAGGCATATATAAGGGGCATATACATCGCCAAGGATGCTGGAGTGCTTAAAGACCTGCGTAATACACTTGCACGCATTGAACGCCAACTCACAGTATTAGATGCCACATCACTAAACACCTCTGACACAGATGCAGAGGGTCAACGGTTGTCCCTACTTGTTGAATTTCGTGAGACAGTGGACTGGGAATTATTATTCTTGTGCAAATACCAGTCTGCCAGACGGTCTGGAGAAGCTGAGCGACCCAAGAGGGTACTTGCACAGATGCTACGCCCCCCCCGTACAGCAGGCCATACATCACTCTACTACGCTCATCCAAGAATCAAACGCTCTCTTCTATTCCAGCTATTCGAGATGAATTCCTGGACTACTTCACAACTTTTTACTCTTCTAAAATAGGGAGTGATCTTTCGGCAAGTTATTTGCTGTAATTCATAGAATTAACCCAAAAGTGCCAGCTGCTGCTATTCTTTTGGATGTGGAAAAAGCTTTTGATACTTTGGAGTGGCCCTTTTTTTTCAATTATGTGCCGCATGGGCATGCCTGTGGGCTTCGTAGCCACTACAGCACTACTGTATTGTCGGCCATCGGCGAGACTCCGATTGAACGGCACTCTATCCTAGCACTTTTCGTTGTCTCGAGGCACCCAACAGGGCTGCCCCCTGTCCCCACTTTTCTTTACTTTGGCCATGGATCCCTTGATTTGCCATTTTCAAGAATGTCATTTACACAGAGGCTTACAATTCAACACTGGCCCCTTATTAGTCTTGTTATACGCAGATAACACTATCCTTTATGTTCGAGACCCCCAGGAGAACTTAGAACCACGTATCAGAGAAATACTCAGATTCAGCTGTTTTTCTGGGCTGGGCATCAACTGGCACAAGTCAGTGATCTTCCCATTAACAACAAGCATGGTCCCATTGGACTGCGGATTCCCCCTTGAATGGTGTCAAGACTCGGTAAAATCTTTAGGCATACATATCCACCTGGACACTGCGCAAATCCTCAGTTTGAACTATGGGCTTGCAGTATGCCCCTTGGAACCCCAAGTGGAACGCTGACTGCGTCTGCCGCTGTCCATAGCTAGCAGAGTCACTCTACTTAAAATTGTGGTGCTTCCTAAAGTATTGTATCTTTTTGATAATATCCCGGTACCCCTCAGCTATGTTTTTCTTTTACACTATGTACACACCTCATCAGGCTGGTATGGAGGGGTAAGAGGGCACGCATCCTCTGGCAAGTGCTTACCCTTCCTTGCGACAGAGGGGGATATGGTGTCTCAGATTTTCATCTGTATTATTTAGTAGCTCAATGCTGCTATGGCCTGTTTTCATCCCGATGCAAGGATCCCATTTTTATGGCTGGAAGCGGATTTTGTTTTACCTGACACACTAGCTACTGTACTTCTGAGGGGCGTTCCTAGAGATCCGCACGACATACAGACTGTCTCCGCCACCAGCTGGACATGGGACGAACTACGAAGGATAGTTGGTGCCACCACATTATACTTGTCGGCCCTACCCCTCCCCAACCCCACTCGGCTGCCAATAACCAGGAAAAAATTGGTGCAACGCACTTTAGCTAAATTTTATATCACAAAAATGGGGGACTTATGAAATGAAATGAAATTAAATGAAATGAAAAAGGGTTTTATTAAGCGCGGCTGCTGCCCTGAGGTGTCCAGGCGCTAACAGACTAAGTCAATACCCTCCAAAAAAGAGCAAGAATGGAGTTAAACTGATTTATTAAAAAGGAAGGTTTTGAGCTGTTTGCGGATGGTCGTCAAATTAGGATTGGATCTTAGGTGAAGGGGGAGTGAGTTCCACAGTTTGGCTGCATTGTAGGAAAATGACCGGCCTCCCGCTCTAGATCTC
This sequence comes from Lissotriton helveticus, assembly GCF_964261635.1. Classification (NCBI taxonomy): domain Eukaryota; kingdom Metazoa; phylum Chordata; class Amphibia; order Caudata; family Salamandridae; genus Lissotriton; species Lissotriton helveticus. The sequence goes on from NC_136061.1 coordinate 2,126,942,597, forward strand.
CGATTCCGAGGGACTACCGCCAAAAAGGCGTGAAGAGAACGGAGCTGTTTTGTGGGTCGATAGGGGGTGATCAGCGTGTGATTAATTACTGGGCTGGATTTCCAATATGCTTGATGTGAGATGCACAGGGATTTGAACTCAATTCTCTCCCTCACCGGGAGAACATATTTTCTCAGTGACTGAAGACCCCCGGTTCCAGTCAATCACCTTTATGAATGGCTTATATATTTGGATGCATCCGCTCAGCTCTACGTGCCACACTACACACTTACCCAGTAGAACCCGTCTCTTTTGCACCACTCATGAGTATCATAGAAAGTGAGACAGGTACTCACCTAATTTCCAAGATATACAAAGCATGCGCTAATGCGAGACAGGTTAGAGATGACGAGGTTCGAAATGCATGGAAGCAAGATCTGGGCCGGGCCATTACAGATGAACAATGGGAGAAATGATGTGCGGTTACAAGGGAAGTTTGCCTTAACAATCGGCATAAGCTCCTGCATTTCAAATTCCTATACCAAATTTACTGCACTTCCGTCAAACCACACAGAATATATCCGTCTAGACCTCACAATTGCCAGAAGTGCTCAGCACCAAATGCAGACTTTGCACACCTCTCCTGGACCTGCCCCAAACTGCAGTCTTATTAGGAGCAAGTCCACAACACACTAGGCATTGTGACTAAGATGACAATTGTTCCAATTTGAAAAGTGGCGCGGCTGGGTTACACTGTTAATTTTCCCAAAAAAGTGAAAAGATTTGCATACCTTGGATTATTGCTGCCCAAAACGGAGATAGCTTTATTATGGGGCTGACGGATTGCCCCTACCCTGCACGGATGGTTATGCAGTTTGGCTTATTGTAACAGTGAGATCTATGCCAGCATCATGCCCAGTTTGTCGCACCGAAGGACATATGGGGGCCCTACCGGGCTTATGTTGAATCGCTGCATCAGACGTCCAACTCACAACTAAAGAATGGCATTGTCCCAGAGGGTGTGGGGTGATGGAGTATATTCCGCAAGCTTGATGCTGTTGCCATACAGCTCAAAAATTCAGGACTACTGTAATATCCTTAGACTGCAAGTAGTTGTATATAAGGTCACGCAGATTCAAACACGGAGGCGATTACATGCAATGGTTAGAAGAGAAGCTGGGACTGACAGAGGGTAATGTAATATCAGGAATGTGTAGATGGTGACTGTTTTTCATGTAACTGATGTGTTACATTTTCTATAATTGACTGTGTTGTTACAGCTCTTATGTGTATGATGCGTCATAAGACGGTGTACCACCAATTGTATACTGTTGATATGTGAGAAAACCTGGAAAATAAAGTGTTAAAAAAAAAGTATATCCCAGGGATAAGGTATAGCTTTTTCAATATATGGGCCAGTGACCTCAATATAGGTAATTGCATGCATTTTCATGACAAGAAAATTCGAAGAGAGGCGTACCCGTGGAGGCGACGTTACCTACAAACCGAGAGAACATATCGAGTTCATCCAGAGGGTACTAGGACGCGATTGCCAGTCCGAACATACAGAGGAACCACGGGGAAGTAGGTGCCACGAACTACATGAGGAGACCTTAATTGGAAGAAGGGAAGTAATCCAACTCAAGTACTTTATCCAGTGGCCTATCGAAGAAACAGGGGAAGGAAACAAAAGATCTGTCTATAACAGTCTTACACAAAGAAATACGACTGAATATCGAGTTGGCAGAATAACCTGATCTGCTGACCATGATACTCGATTGAACATGAATGCATACAGAGACTGGAAAACCTAGAATTCTAAAGTGTGAGAAAGAATACCAGTCTATTGATCTTGACGACCCCAAGCGAATATGTACTGTCCTGATGAAGGTGTGACCACATCTGCGGGCCATAACACCGAAACGCGTCGACGCACTTTTTTAATACAGAATTCAATAAGAGCCTAAGTGACTCCAGATACATTGTATTCTAGAATACTGGTAGTCCTTACGAATTTATAGGAAGCCTATTGAATCAGACACTCTGTAGCAACATTAGGTGCTTCATTCATTATAGGGGGTTACTGTTGCTTATATACAATTTATTTTGTAATCTACTGTACGATTATTTCAGACAACTTGTAAAATGTATTTCTTCTTTTTTTAATATGCTGCACAAATGTATTTTATTGTGTTTTTTTAAAATAATTTTATACTATGGGATGTTTTTATGTTATATGTTTTCAGTGGATTCGAATTGACTTTATACCGAAATTTTAACGAATAAAAAGACTGTTAACGTTATAATTTAGTTTGTGACCAGTGATTTGAGAAACTGATTGAGTACCTGCCTTGAGTGAATGAGATAGGAATATTGTAATTTGAGTGTGTATATTCCCGGCCATTAACCTTTCCAGGGATAGCCCTTTGACTTTCTATTTTCATGACAGAGTCTGCGATTCTGAGGGCCCAGTGGGAGATGTCTTTCGGAATCCCTATGCCTAAAAGAGACTGGAGTAATATCCTGACAAGAGTATCTAAAATTTCCAGAAATGCACAATTCAAGCTGATTAAATATTTTTCCCTTCATAGTGCATACCACACCCCAGGCCGCATCGTTAAGTATTTTCATGCAGAGGGAGCGACCTGCCAGAGATGAGGGACCATAGGTGGGGAGTTTAAACACATAAAATAGGGCTGTCCTTCATTAGTACAGTAGTAGGAGGAGGTCACAACAGAAGTAGCAGACACAATTTCCAAGGAGGTCCCCTGCACTATGGGCCATTGCAATAAATTGGTTCCCCCACAGAGCTCAAACGAAGGTCACCAGCAGATTTCAGGACCTAGCCTTCATATACCCGAAACGTGAAATAACAAGAAATTAGAAAGCCCCCAGGGAACTCAGAATAGCCGGATGGCAGAGGGAACTGGAAAAGTGGGCGGGTTACGAAGCTAGGAGGGGCATAAGGTCCATACAAGTAGAACGATCCTGGGAGATGTTAGTGAACTCCTTGAAAGACCCAGAATCGAACACAAGGCACGCCTCTCCTGAGGGCTCACTGGTGCCGACACCGCTGACCACCCGAGAAAATAGTCCATCCCACCCACATCTGATGATACATGGAGGATAATTATCCCTGTACTGCTTAAGAGAGGCAAATTGATCTCAGACACGCTGCCCTCATCACATTTCTTATGCACAAAGGTATTGACTCATGTAAGGTGGAGGTGGGGAAGTTTTACATTTTATTGTATATGCAGTTGATATTGTTTTGAAAAAGAAAAAAGAATTGTTGAATATTTTGTACAAGTTAGGCCTTTGAGGCCAATGTAACAATAGTGACCCTACACAATTCTTTTGTCAATGCTTTTAATAAAATGTGTTAAATAAATAAATACATAAATAAAATGACAGTCTGTGATTTCAGCACTATACATGGTGAGGCACAGATGCACTTCATACACAATCCCTATGGACAAGTACTCAATAATTTAGAAATGAATTACAAATTCCATATCTGCACTTCTGTAGTGCTGTTAGCCCCAACTTTCATTGGAAGGGGTGCAGAAAGCTCAATTGATTTTATTCTTTTTTCAGAGACTCAAAAAGATCACCTGGCAAATGTTCCAGTTGATTAATTGTAAAAGTGATCGTAACCCTTTGTTAGTGACTTTGTAGTTCATCTCGAGACCAATATCGAGGTTAGAAGTGGAGTTTTCATTAAATTGAGGGGGTTCAGGATCAAGTGGTCCAAGTATATTATACTAAATCGATATGATTGGTTTCCTTTAAATACAGCAGCTTGCTGGGCATGTGAGGATGATAAAGCTGAGGCCATATTAATTTTACATCCTTTTGATTCTATCTGTTGGAAACATCATGTGCCTTTTGGACCGAAGCACTCCAAGTTATTTTCCTGATTTGACTCTGCCTGTACTAAGGCTCTTTAAACTCATTAAACCTTTGAAAGCCACACCACACATACTCTCCGAGGTGAAGTTCTTCAGGAGTTGTTACAAAGTCGTTATTGAGATAAGAAGGTCCCTGATTAGAGAGGAAACATTGGTTAAGGCAAATACACTCAGAGATAGTGGCACCTTTTTAAATTCACCCTTGCTCAATCAGTTGGCAATATCTAAAATTGCCAACTAACCAGGGCTAATGAGGGAATACCCAAGACTTAAACTTACCAATTGATTGCCCTTTTTGTTGTAACAGATTTCACTTCAGCAATTCAGTCGAGTCCCAGTTGCCAGGCGATGGTTACACCCACATGGTAAGTATGTATTTTATTAGCACAGTTAATTAAAACCAATGCAAGACAAAAGCAGAATGTATAAAACAAAGATATAAAATGGCATGTATTTTAAAAACATAGCGTGGACATTGTTGTTCTCAAAAAGAATGGAGGCAGCACCAAGTTCAAAGTCAATCAGCGGAACCAAAGTTTGTTCAAAAAATATATTTTTATTTTTATTTTCTTATTCTCAAAGTGCACAAGACAGCCAACGCATTTCGCTCCCCAACCATGGGAGCTTCGTCAGGGCATAAAAGGTTATCGTTCGAGAGAATCCGCCGCGGGCCATCTTTGCCGGACACATTCTCGTAGCACGTGTGTCAGCAGCTTATCAAGGACTGCACATACGTCGCTTCACGTCCAGTGTACCTAGGATACTAATATATACCCTGCGGGATAACCTTTTTATGAAATCTGTGTGAACTACCCGACGGCCCTTCATACTGTCTGATATCTTTATTCCCACCTTGGAATACCTGTACTAGTATCTGTTCCATTACATTGGCCAGATTCTTTTTATTCAACTTGACTACACTACTGAAAGACCAACCGCCCATTACTATTGCCCTGACGAAGCTCCCATGGTTGGCGAGCGAAACGCTTTGGCTGTCTTGTGCACTTTGAGAATAAGAAAATAAAAAGAAAAATATATTTTTTGAACAAACTTTGGTTCCGCTGATTGACTTTGAACTTGGTGCTGCCTCCATTCTTTTTGAAATCTTTTGTCTGGAATTCCAGTGGGACCGAACCACAGCAGGTCCTGGAGGTTGACAGCACAACTATATGAAATACTTTAAGGGACTTTGGAAATCTGAGGTGCTTGCTGGCTGATCCGCTGTGGGACATCTTTCTTTGGACATTGCTGTTCTGTTCGTACTGGTAATAAGGTGTATTGTTCTTTCATTTTTCACGCAAAAAGTACTTTGGCAGTGGAGATAGTTTTTATTTTAAAAGCGGTTAAAAATCGGTTCTGGGCATTTTTTTTTCCACTGCCTTTATAAATTTTACCAGGCTGCAGCTCAGCTGGGGGTCCTGAGATGAAAAACAGGTGAGAACTGCATTCCTTCGTGTGCGTATCCCGAATCGGATAAAATGGCGCTTCAGCAGGAGTTTCCGCTCGTCTAGCAGTTTCTCGCAGGAGCATAGCAAGTATAGCATATCCTCTTGCGTAACGCCACATAGCCTGCATAGCGTGCCTGCTTTCTCTTTTAACCAATGTGGAAAATGCTGAATGCAGGGTAGCAGACCTAACCGGTACCTTAGGAAGCACATTTTGGTAGTTTTGGCGTAGCCCAAGCCGAGATAGTTCTGAGGAGCTATTGCCGAATACGAGTTTAGAATCATCCAAGCGTGCGTTCTTTTTGAGAAGTCAGCTTTGTCTTGAACCCATGACAGTTGGTTGATTGACTTCTTGGCCAAATTTTTGAGCGTTGTGTGATTTGTGGAGGTGGTCCAGAGCTGTTTCAACCCAGTGTTTACAAGACTGTTTGCCAAATACTTAGCTGCTGGTGAGGTTGGATGCTGCTCTAGCTCCCTCCATAGATAGTCGTTCAGTGTTCCTTGTGCGGATTTTCTCACTTTATCCCATGCACAAATGTAGGCCCCCTGTCTTGCCAGGAGCTGTCGTTGGATGCCAAACTCCAGCCTAATCTGCGATGGAGAGGTTCGCTTGGGAAGACTGAAGATGATTCTATATGCAGCTGTAATCGTACTATCAAGTGTTGTTGCGTTCTTGCCTCGCTGCACCTCGCTCCCGTAGGGAATAGTTGGCAAAAATTTGGCGCGAATAACTTGTGTCAAAGGTTTTAGAGAAGGGCCAGAAAGTTTATTGTTGAGTGCTTTTAAAGAGATTGCCAGTGCGAGTCCTTTTCCTCTGATGCTTGATCTTTGCACACTGAATCGACCACCATCGTCAATCTTCACACCTAGGTATTTGTATGTTGACGTATCTTTGATGCGAGAGTTGTTCCAGAACCACGAGAGGGATTTCTTTTTACTTTTGCTAATCGTCATCGTTTGGGTTTTCTCAAGGTTTATTGTTAGATCGTTTGACTTGGAGTAGCTTTGCATCGTATTCACAAGGTTTTGCAGCCCAACCTTGGTTTGACTTATTAGGACTATATCGTCCGCGTATAAGCGACATGGTAGGTGCAGCCCTACTAATTTGGGAGCATGGGAGTTACAGTTGTCCAAGATTGGTACCAGGTCACCTAGGTACAGGTTGAAAAGAGTGGGGGCCAGGATGCAGCCCGGCTTGAGACCCTTGTTGGTCTGTATGCGCCTCGACAGCAATGAGCCGTCCCCTACCTTTATCTGAACCCAAGTCTCCGTATGCAGATTTATCAGCAAGTCCAACAGTGGTTTTGAGATCCCCCAGCCGTTTAGTTTTGACCATAAGATGTTCCGGTTGATGTGGTCAAAATCAGCTTTGTAATCTATGTAACAGAAGTGTAGGGGCATTTTTTTTATTTCTGCCTTGTCTATTAGCATGCCCATAGTTAGAATGTTGGTCATTGTGCCCACTGATTTGACAAAGCCTGTCTGATTGATCGGTATTAAGGATTTCTTTGTGGCCCATGCCTGTAGCTCCTCCAGCAATATGCCTGCAAAGTACTTCGCCTCATTGTCAATTAGGGCCACTAGTCTGGAGCTTTGTGGGTGGGCCCTGTCGCCTGCCTTATATATTGGGGCGATGATAGAACCCTTCCAGGAGCCTGGCAAGATGTTGAAGTTCCTGATCTCCAGGAAAAGGGGTTCAAGTGCTGCTGCCCAGCTGTCCGCGTCTTGTTTATAAAGGATTGGCGGGATCCAATGGATAAATATGTATATAAGGACCACTTAGATCTGTGCATTCCATCATTATTAAGTTATTTAAGGCAGTTCTCAGGAACATTAATTCATCATCAATGTCGGAGTCCTTAATAGTACCAGTATTAAAGAAAGATGACCCTGATATTCTGAGGTGCAACTGGCCGAAATCCCTGTTGGACCATACCATCAAAATATTAGGCAGAATGTTACTGGTAAGGTTAAAGCAAAATACCATCCAGGTCAGTGTGCAATACGGCTTTAGACAAGGTTTGGGCACGGTTAGCCAGTCTTTGAATTTATGCCTTCTTATCTCCAAATATAAAGTGGTGAAAAAAGGGTCCTGTGCCTTTGATTATGTCAGATGGATCAAGCTATTGGCTATAATGTCACACTGTGCCCTTTATTGTGTCAATTGACCAAGCTACTGGCTATAATGACACCCACGGGGCTGGAAGAGATAATCGTCAGGTTTTTGAGTCAGTTTCACTCAGATGTTTCAGCGACGGTCTGTTTGAGACCACTGGCAAGTGATCTGACTGATCTAAAGTGAAGAGGGGTGTCAAGCAAGGATGCATTTTACCCCCTTTTTCATTTGCGCTGTACATCAATGGCTTAGAATCATCATTTTTAACAAATTTCAGGTTGTTGTTGATACTGTTTTATGCAGACAAATCAGTTTTACTAACAAGTACGGCCATAGGCTTCCAAAAACTGCTTACATTCTTTGTAGACTTTAGGGCCAAGCTATCTATATCTACTGACAAATATACCTATGCCATATACAATAGTTTATGGCCCAAAGCATACAAAGAAGTGTCTGTATAGTTTAGGTGACTCCCTGCTGGGAGATATAAACACTTTTGCCTACCTTGGTATCCCCTTTTATTCAAGGGTAAACTGGGGGCATTTGTGTATAAAATGGCACAACAACTTATTAGAATATTAGTTTTTTCCTATATTGGGAGCTAAGCCAGTTAATGTATTGATTATGGTCTATATTAGTAAATATATTTCGGGGACAACATAAGGGGTAGGCCTCTGGCAGGCTACTGCTGTAGCACAGATATGTTCAATTTACATTTGTCATGATGAGCTGGGGATGATATATTCAGACATTGTAATTAAATTATGCCACCTTTTTCTTTGGGTTTCTGTATGAGCAAAAGAAGAAGCAACTCTAACAAGGAAAATCTTGCAAGATTGTATGACACTTGTGTAATTGTCAAGAATTCCCCTACAGCTGTACAGCTAGAAAGTGTCTGCAAGGTTTGGTGCAAGTGACATCTTTATAAATCCTGCCTCTATCAATGCACATACTAAAGATCATGTGAAGGTAATGTTTTTGAATACCATGACAATATGACACCTTTAGATTACAGAGCGAAAATGAGAAACCCACTGGAAGTGCTCACTTGATTGTTTCGAACCCTGATGTAATGGAAAATTAACTACAGTTTGTAACCAACTCGCATCACAGATTCTACTCAACTCGCTTTATGTTAAACACCGTGCACCTTCTCGTTGTGTTCCCTTTAAATGGTTCCTGTGCTGCGGAACTTCCATGATGCCCTTGTGACAATTTGTCACTGCAAAGCACATAACCTTGCATTTCGTAGGTCGAGCATCAGCGCGCATGCGCTTTCTGCAACACCTGCTGTCTTCAATACAAACCACTTTTTCCCGCCTCCTGCTTGCCATAGGTTCAGTCCAGTTTCACTCTTCTTGTCCACCTTCTAACTCGTCGCTTGGCCATTTGAGGCTGAGGAGCACCGGCTAAGTACAGGTTCCATGTGCATGCATCCTTATCTGAACTTTGGGAGAACTCTTTTTTAATTATTGCTTTCCACCTGTTGGGGACTGCTATTCACACTGCCTCCCCATCTGCTTTGTAATTGTTTTATCCGCTGCCAGGGTGCATCATGCAGGAACACACAGCGTTATGCATGGGGCGCCATGCTTTATGTTTGAGCAAGATACCTGATTTTCTGTTGAACCCCGTCTGCTCGTTTCCTCTCAGGGAACCAGTGTTTCTTGCCCTGTTCTGCCTGGGGGTCAAGGCACTGTGGCAGTGTGCCCACTAACACGTCTCCACTGTTTTGTATACACTTTAGGGTGGGTGCACAGAAGGACAGAGCAAGCAATGTGTAGGCAGAGATAGGGTAGATAGTGTGCTACTGCTCGAGCTAGGCGTGACCCCGACATGTGAAACAGAGAATGGAACATAACCAGCCACGTGCCTGCTCCGAGACCACAAGTAACTCCACAAGTAACTCTCCCATCCCCCAATCTGGACAAGTATTCCAGCTGCCAAGCAGAGGCAGGCCGTCCTAAAACATGTAAATGTAAATGTATGAAACTTATATAGCGCAGGACTTACCCTGGGGCATCTCTGCGCTTGCTTAGTGAACCCGTCCTGGTATTCCCCTGTGAGGAACCCCGGCAGGGTATCCACAAGGTGAAAGCCAGGCATCCCGGCGCGAGGGGCCGATGTGGAGATTAAGCAAGCTATTGCCCAGAGTCGCAGAGTGTGACCCCGTGAGTCGAGTAGGCACCTGAGCGAGAATTGTCGAGACCGTGGAATTTATGAGCCCGAGACCCGCCGAGGCGGGGAATCGAACCCTGGTCCACGGTCGATCTCAGATTCCGGGTCTGCCGCCTCTAACCACTGAGCCACACTTCCCCACTGAACAACAAACAACCTGACCATGACATGGTGACTTTAAAACACAGGATTATTTAAAATGTAAACAACTTTGTCGTTTACTTTAAAATCAGCAGGGAAAAGAAAAGCCAGTTTCAGGAATTGTTTACATCTAGTTACAATAGCACAACATTTCGTTACATCTGATAACAGGATATTATTTCCTGCTGATTTGTAAGAACCATTTACAGGGACAAACGTGTTTCAATATTTCCCAACTTTTCTTGTACGCTTGCCTTTTTTGTAGCAGGCTGTGTATGCTTTCGTTTGCTGAGCATTGTGAGGCACCACATTTCCACATGCTGTTTGTATTTGCATGTCTGCGTGAAATGTTTGGCCATAACCAGGGCTTTAAGTGGGATGAAAAAACGGTGGGGTCTCTCAAAGAGGCGTGGCTGGTGTAAATAAGGGTGTGGCTTAAAAATCTGTGCTTAGCATAGTGTGCCATCTGACTGGTATTTTGCTTTTTTGTCATTGTATCGAGATATATATTCGAACATGTAACATTATGAGACAAGAAACACAAGAGTGTGAGCGTGTAAATGTGTGCATGCATGCCAGCATGTGTGTGTGTGTCTGAGTGTGCACATATGCGTAGGTGTGAGTGCCTGTATTTGTGTGCCTACATACATGTGCATGCGTGTGTGAGTGTGTAAATGTATCTCCTCTTGGTAATGCTGTGTATGTATATATGCATGCTTGCTTATGTGCATGTCATTGTGTCTGTCTTTGTATGTGCTTGTGCCTGCATGCATGTGTGTGTGTGTGAGTGTGTGTGTATGCTTGGGTGGCTGCATCTATCTGTGTATGTAACTGCAGCTGAATGATTCCAAATGTGTTCATGTCTATGTGTGCGTTTGTGTCTGTGTAAGAGTGTTTCTTTATATCTGTGCTTGCACGTTTGTTTGTGTCTATCTATGTTTATTTTGAGGTTTATTTTTCATTGCACATTAAAGGCCCATGGGGTGGGTGGGAGGGCTTTACTGAAAACAATATCTGTGACAATTACTACTGGCTGGGAAAATATTAACCTCATTCGTACCAGTTTATAATTTAAATTCAACAATCAGCAACTGTACGGTGAGATTAAACTTTTCGGAGAGCATGCCAGTGCCCAGCACCACGTGTCATGCTTTTCTCTGTTTGAGCTACACTGTGTTTGTTGTTGTAATGTGAGATTATGCAGTAGGTTGTGGATTATGTGTCATATTCGTGAAATACATAGTCTTGCTTAAATCTTGTGGCTTCAAGAGAATTTAATTCCATTGTTACTCTTGTCTCCCCTCCGTCATAACCAATTTCTAATTTTCTGGTTCTCCAGGACCACAACGTCATATGAATGGCAATAGCGCTATGCAAATATCATCACCCCACTACATACTAAAAACAAAAGTAAAAAAGATTGTCATTTCGGACACCAAGAGCTCTAGCTTTCACAAATGCGAGACCGAAAGCATTGCAAATGCTTATTTATCTCCTGCCCATGTTACAAACTTTAGATCTTAGGCAATGTAGACAAGCTCTTTGCACATCCAACAACTTTCTTCTGAGTGGATTTGTCTGGCAGTAACAAAATGTGATCAGACTGCATATTAGATAAGAAAAAAGTGTTGATGCCTTAGTTAACCCATATGCTGTGTTCAAATTATTTTACTGTTTTTATTATGTTAATAGAATGTATTTTAGCATTCTTATAACGATTGGCTTTGTACACATTACTTTTTTATTTGTTGCACTTTTATGACTTTTAAAACCGAATACAGTATATAATGATTGATTAGTGGTATACATTGACTATTGCTTTGACTAGTCTTTAGATTGCAGCCAACCTATACATTCTGCAGAGCTTGAGGTTCACACACATTACATATAAACACTCACAAATATGTCTTCCTGTGTGTCAAAATCCTTACAGCAGCAATTTCTGTTCAGATATCGAGTTAAGATGTGATCCTTGCAAAGTCGGTGACTATCGCTTGTTCCTTGTAGAATGGGTGTTTAATCACTGTTCAAACAGGTTCATATACCTGGGGAATTTAATCGTGTGACCTGTTTTTTCCATTGGATAGTTTGAACATTAAATGTTGTACTTGTCAGGGGCGTAACTGAAAATGATGTCCCCCGCAGAGTATGATGAGGGGCAGTTCAGCCTCCCATATCTCACACATTTTCATTGCACTTGTGTTGAATTGCCCCCCCCCCCGAAGAGTCTGGGGCTGTCCCCCCTCAATGCCACAGAAGATGCAGGAGCCTTCCTATGCATCTGGTTCTTGTAGAAATAATTTTCGAAATCCAGATTTATGTAGATTACAACTAATCCTCGCCTGTTTCTCAGTGATAATCACTCAGTCACTAGTCAATATGTCTAGGCATTTGTCAGCCTCTGCCTTTGTCTTAGCAGAGTTTCATATGTTGTAAAGCATTTTTCTTACTAAGCTTCTTTGGTGCAACTAACTAGACTCGCGTTGGGCTGCGTGCGCTCACTGTCCTGTCATAGGCCATGAGAGAAAACAGGACAGTCATACTCGTATTATTATTTCCTTGCCCAACGATCACTAAAGTTGATCACTGTTAGTTAGCATCATCAGTGCAACTCTTGGCGAATTTATGTCTTCAATTTATCTTGCAAAATATCTAGAGTATCATTTAGGAAGCTGGAAATGGCTGTAGCTCTTTAAAATTATTTTTGACCCACTCAGCAGAAACCTCAGTGGCCATCAGCCTTCCATGACCTGCACTCGACGTCATCCTTGATGAGCGTCTTACAGCTAGTGGTGGTGGGGGGAGGTTGGAGGGGCATGTGCTTCATTTTACAATTCACCTACTATCCACCATCATGAAGGGAAAAGACATCTGCCAGCAATATTTACAAAGTACTGTGGGGCCTGTATGAGAGGTGTAAATAATTCACAGGATATCAAATGTAATTTAAGCCCCTGGCCCATGCCGTAGAAAAGCTTGTTGCTATTATATTCAATTCAATTTATTTTATTTTGATATGGAACTCCAACAGAGGTCCACAAAAGTGCACAAATAAATTATGAAAGAAAAACATTATGTACAATACAAATATTCTTCCATATTCAACCAACAGATATTACAATGTGAAAAAATAGCATTTACAATTATCTAATAAATAACCAGAAATGTTCTAAAAAATTGATATATCTTAAAACAGACCATTTAATTTGGAGGGGGCAAAACAAATGAAGAATGTATATTATATTTGCTATAAACAGGTCTTGGAAACATATGCCTGGCGCTTTGTAGCTTTGTGCAAACAAATAACACATGATACAAATCTTGAATTTGCAATTGGCACATTTTACAGATTCTCTCCTCACTAGGAATTTTGTCCCAAATACCGGCAACATCTCTTAAGGGCAACAAATTAATTCTTAATAAAAGGATTAGCCTTCTGATTCCATGAGTAAGGTTCCATGTTAAATAGGGCTGAGGTCTATTCCCCAACGCACTCCCACAAACCACCTCATTACGAGTCTTAGACTGGCTCAAGTTGATGTCTCTAGCCAAGCTGATAGATGCTGCAAACATCTTTTTAAACAGCTCTAATGCAGTATTTAGCCTGGGGGAATCGAAATTCAAAGTAAGCCCAAATTAGTCATTTGCTTGAACGAAGGACCTAAAAAATGTTGAATGTTCTCTCAATTTATCAAAGATTTTCAATCTCAAAGCAGCCCTGAGAGTACCGTCCTCCCCCAACACAGAGAATTACCCCATCTCAAAAACGCAGCCCACGATAGAACATATGAGGAAACTAAACCAAATTCCAGGCGTAAGACATGTTTGGCAGCCTGAGAAATTAGGTTGCAAATTTGACGAAGGATTCAACATCAGACCTGTCAAAAGACAGCCAGTGTTTTGTGTCCAATACCTCAACAGTGTATATTAATGAGGGGGGAATTTTTACCTTTAAAACTGACAAAACATGATCAAAATGGTGTTTCCCACAAGTTTTGTAGAGTCTGTTTAAAGCTCCCACCTGGGAGACAGCCTTGCTAACACAGAAATTAATGTAGTCTAGATCTCACCCAGCTTTCGAAAAGACCTTACCCAGATATAAGTCCACCAACTCCAGTTCTTCGGACCCCAGTGACCACGTAAAACATTTCTTTAATCTATGGCTTTTCTTACGGAAGACCAAAATTGTGCTTTTAGCAATTTAAATTATTTTAAAAGTGGGCTTCTGCATAACTAGTTGGGGCATCCCGACGACGCTGCAGACCAATAGGTGTTAAATCAAAGACCACAACGTCATCCGCATATAATAAAGTAACAACGGACATTGTGCCAATCTTGGGGGCATCCCCCCTCACTGAGTTCATGCCAGCGGGGAGATCATATATGTACAAAGAAAACAATAAAGTTGCCAACAAGCAACCCTGCTTTAGCCCATTGTACGTTTTAATCTTACATGATAGCCCAAGTGCACCTCCCATCAGTACCTGACACCAAGTATCTGTGTGTAATTCTATAACTAGACATAAGAGGTGCTGCAAGTTTGGCGATCAACGTAGTCAAATGCTATGGAGAAGTCAATAAATGCCGTATAAATTGGCATGCTTTGCAGGAAGACATAGTTCTCTACAATGGTCTACCATTATTCTTTCTAAAGCCAGCTTGCTCAGGAGGAAAAATGTTCTGATCATGGGCCAATGTTGCAGATGACATTAAATACTTTTTGCAAACAACTTGCCCAAAGCATCCAACAGAGCAATCTGTCTAAAACTAGTTGGTGTATTTTTTGGTCCCTTTTTTATAAAAGGGGACAATTATACTCCCTTTCCAATAGGGTGGAATGTTACTCATTAGAAAACAATGTTTAAACGATGGCGCCAGAAAAGAACCCCATGCAGCTTACTCCTTTTTAATTAACGCAATCGGAAATCCATCTGGCCCCTGTGTGCCAAAGGTTCTGGCGTTCTTTATAAATCCTACTACCTCATTCCCTTACAGAGGCCCATATTCCAGAAGAGAAGACTCCTCCATGCGTATTGCTACTGGAGCTACTGAGCCATTGTTTTTACATAGTAAAGAGATATAACCCACCGACTCCTTCTCTGGAATTGGTGTGGGTAAAGACCTTTGCCTTGACTCACAGTGTTCTGCAATCAAGTGCCAGTACTTTCTTGAGTCTTTGGGCCTTGCGGCTTCACTCAACCCAATCCATTTGTCGTCAAACTCCCTTCTCTTTTTGCTAAGTTTGTGGCAGCATCTTATTCGCTTGAGGCAATTGATTTCCTGCTGTTGACCTATTGAAAATTAAATTTGTTGATTACGAACCAGATGATTAATTTCCTGGTTTAACAGTTTCAAAGCTGACTTGCCCTGGATGAGCAGACTGGGACTTAGATTCTGTATCTCTTCCATTTGGGCCTCAAAATGCTGTATAACATTCGCGTATGCAAGGCCCTCCTGTTCTACATGAACCTTCTTCACTATTGAGCTCACTTCAATAATATTTTTGAACGTCTAGAAAGAGCATCCATTTATTTAATTATAGACCACCCTGCCCTAGTCCAAGTTCTTCGGATCCATTACGGGAAGAGCAAAAGCCATTGTCATAGCCACTGTACTACGGACACTCCATATTGCCATTATATGTTTAGAAATATTGTGACTAAACATTACATTAGGCAGCTTTCTCCCCTCACTAGGGAAATAAATCAGATTACAGGGATGTGTTACCTTAATTCCCCCTTTCAAATATGAGTAATTTAAATGAAAAATGAATATCTAACCAAAACTTTCACCTCTATGTTCTATATTTTCATCAATATTGTCGGTAGTAAAACTCTAATATGAAAGTACATTACTTCTATTTCTCGCTCTTTGGTAATGCTTAATTTATATGCGTTATGGGTTATGAATTTGAATCGTATTATTCCTACAGTTTTATTAACCCCTTCCATGCTCATGACAAGGTCAGCTCGTCATGCAGTGCACTGGAGCTGTGCTAATGACGAGCTGACCTTGTCATGAACAATGGAATTTTCCATCATCAGCACCCAGCGGGAATTGCCTTAGCACCAATGTGGTTAATGTGGTAGAAAATCATTTAAAATTGTTTAATGAGCGCTTGCACTTGTTGTTTTATCTGGCACAATCGTTTTTACACTCGTGGTTACGTTGTTTTTATATCGCTCGCACTACTTACACTACAGCACCTAAAACTCCACCTTGACCATAGAGAGGATTGTTCCTCCTCTCGGTCATAGAGTGGATATGTTAGCGATCTAACTGCCTGTGCTTGCCTATTTATGGCAGCTGCAGCGTGGACAAGCTGCTGACACGCCAAATGCAAGCCTGCCTGCGCCTGTCCGTGCCCGACCGGGACCAGGGGCCAGGAACCCTGGGCAAATCCCACACAGCACTTTAATCTCTTAAAGTACAATGCTGACAAGCTGTGTCAGATCAGGCCTGCCTTGCCCCCACAGTGCGAGCATACCATTCAGCTGGACAGTCTCCTTTGAAACAGAGCGCTCTGTCAGAATCGTGGTTTCACCCTGGACAGGAACCTACATTACACCAGCAACCTGCAGGACATGCAGGAAAAGATAGTACACTGGAAAATGGGGCTCATAAACAGCAGATCCCTCCCAGGGCATAAAATGGAGATGGGCATGCTTCTTGAGGAAGAAACAATTGACATACTGTTCATTACAGAAACCTGGCTTAAAGAGAGCTGAACTCCTGAAATTATTATGACCCTCTCCCCCGGGCTATAGCATTAGCAAGCAGGACTGGTTGGGAATGCCAGGTGGAGGGGTGGCCATCATTTATAAAGAACAGTTTAGTTGTTCTATCATGCCCCTGACACTAACCAATTGCGATGCCATGAAGTTCCGAATTACACCCGCCATGGCATCCTCATTTTCTGGAACCCTTGTCTATAGACCCCCAGGCCCACCTACATCATTTCTAAATGCCCTTTCTGACCTCCTAGCCAGCATTATTATAGGGTAAGGAGCTTTCACAGCACTTGTTCACTTTAATATTCACCTCGATGACTTCAACAATCCAGGTGCCAATAGACTGCACTCAGGCTCAAAGCCTTGCAACTCTTTCCGCTGGTGAACGTTGCCACTCTTGAAAAAGGGCACATTTTAGACCCCATCTTCTCC
The DNA here is from genome assembly GCF_964261635.1 of Lissotriton helveticus. Classification (NCBI taxonomy): domain Eukaryota; kingdom Metazoa; phylum Chordata; class Amphibia; order Caudata; family Salamandridae; genus Lissotriton; species Lissotriton helveticus. The sequence continues at coordinate 2,126,959,530 of NC_136061.1, forward strand.
AATGACACTAAAATACAGACGCTCAACCCGGTCCAAGTTCCTTGGTCTGACCACTGCTACATCCCTTTTTTGTACGTGAAATCACTCAGTCATACACTGTCAGTTGGGGACATGAAGTCGAGCAGGAAATGGCCAAGGGTCACTCCAGGAAAATGAATTAACTTCCTAAAATCCATCACACCACTCCTAATAGATGACCCTAACAAAGGTCATGCGTTGGACTAGATTAATCATTCTGTGGAGAAATGGAGAAATGCTTTAGATATCAAAAACCAAAGCACAATGTAAGCCCATAGGGGCCATCTGGTTTAAAAGCCAGCTAGCCTCTCAAAAAATAAGTGTAAGAGACTAGAAAGGGAGTCAAGGAAGAACAGAGCTCCAGGCCTTAAAATGCTGAATAAAAGCGCCATACGGCAATATCATAATGATATCAAGGAAGCCCAGGCTAAATACTTTGAAGAAAGGATTAGTATGGCCTTTAATTCACCCAAAGTGCTATTTAAAATCATGAAGCCCCTTACCACGATTGAACAGAGTATCCCCACGCACAAATCCTCCAAGGAAAGATACAATGAGTTAGCCACTTTCTTCAAAAACATAGTGGAAAACCTTTATAACACATTGCACCTGAGCCAAAGGGGTGGCCCCGAAACTAGGCAGGATACCTCTGGTAGGACAGGCCAGCACTCCAGTCTAGTCCATTGTGGCATGTAAACTGCACCAGTACTAGACACCTTTTTGGTCCTAAGCAAAGAACATGCGAGTCTTCTTCTGAAGAACATTAAATCAGGTTCCCACTTGATCCAGCCCCCCTTACACACTTCTCCACAATGACAGACCTTATCTCATTATCTCTGAGCACTGGGATAGTATCAAAAAGTGGAAACACGCCATTGTAAAGCTCCTGCTTAAGAAGCCTCATCTTGATCCGCTCCACTTCATTGCTACCCATTTTGGGTAAAATAGCAAAGAAACAGGTCAACAGCTTAACGATTAGAGTCACCAGGTTCACTCACGACCACCTCTCAGCCTTCCATACCAAATGAAGAGTAGGTCAGGCAGTTGATAATACAAATCAGTAACTGTTTATTCAAAGTTCAAAGTACACTCGGAACGGAGCCCTGTCTGCCCAATCACTAGGAGTGCTGCAGAGGGACTACATTCCACAAGCATAGAGATACATTTAGTACATTTCGTAACTAGGCTAGAACACGCCCATAGTGGAATTTTCCAGGCAGGTGCTGCAAAGCAATACAAACAAGAGAGAAAAGAAAAAAAAAAAACAATATCAGTACTAATATCTTACAAAGTTACAGAGTCCAAGGCCACTGCATGAGTGCCCGTCTTCAGACTAGTTGGAGAAGGCCCGTATATTATGAGAAATGTATGCGCTAATAAGTACAGTACAATCATTAGTGTAGCAAAACTCAGCTCCAAAGAAACATAATGAAGAGACGGTTGTTTCTTGAACGTGACAAAGGATAGGTTTTGATTATGATAAAAGATGGCACCCATACACAAAATGATGCCGTGAATGCTAACTTACACAAAGCAATGCAAAAACATGATTTTTAGTTCAACAGACCCTCCTTTTAGCATGAGCTAAATCATTTTGTGTGATAAGGAATAAGGCACATAAATCAACAAATCATGAACACATATCTAAGAGCACTCCATATTTTCATTTTTGGGAAGAGGAATAGTAAAGAGGAAAGAAATCTCCTCCCTCTCCATGACCCGACAGGTCAACGCCGTCTCCTCCAGCTGCTTCAACACCCTCCGAATCCTCCAAAAGGCTTTCAAGTGGATCACCTCCAAATCAAGGAAGGCAGTCACCCAGGCACTCATAACCAGCAGACTGGACTACGGAAACGCCCTCTATGCTGGGATCAACCAGTCTCTGCTCCGCAAGCTCCAGACCATTCAGAACCCTGCAGCCAGACTCGTCCTTGGCATTCCTCGTCACAAGCACACCACCCAACACCTACAGAACTTCTACTGGCTCCACATTGAGAAGAGAGTCACTTTCAAGATACTCACCCACGCCTACAAATGCCTCCACAACACCAGAACACAACACCTAAATGAGTGAATCTCCTTCCATGTACCCAAGAGAAACCTTCATTCTGCCGACCTCACCCTTGCCGAAACCCCACGAATCCACAGAGCCAGAACAGGTGGAAGAACCTTCGCTTACATCGCGGCCAAGACCCGGAACGAGCTCCCGATTGACATCAGACTTGCCCCCTCCCCTAACATCTTCAGGAAGATGCTCAAAACCTGGCTCTTCGACTGAATGGAGCTTCTTATCCACCCTGCGCCTTGAGACCCTAACGGGTGAGTAGCACACTTAGTTAGTTAGTTTTTGTTGTTTATTTAATTAAAACCTTACAATATATATGCAATAATTCTTTATTATGAAATCAGTTATAAAATCAGTTCTATAAACATTATAAACTTCATGTTTGTTACACTATTTACATTTTATGTACTTCCTAGATTACATTCTTTCAATTTTGATGTTCTAACTTAATTCTCAATTGCGTTAGAAATCTTACAAAAGCCGAGCTTAAAATGATATCGTATGGAGGCATCTTATCAGTGCTTGTCTGCAACTCCTTATTCCACGAACATTAAAATGCCTCTTTAGAATAGATATTCTTTCAACTTTCAGTTCTGGACAAACACACAGCATGTGCACAATATTCTCTTCACCAAGTTTGCATGGATTACAAGTCATTGGTCCCTCTGTTCTCAACCATGGCATTAGATGACATGTGCCCGGAAATGCTCCAAAGCGAGCTTTTATAAAAATTTGTTTGAATTTCTCAGACCAAGGAATTTCGAGGTACGGTTGCACTTTTACCTTGGTATAACCATTCATGAGAGGCCATGCATGTTTTCTTTTTGAGAAGGTATCTTTATCCAGGAGTAGTGATAAATGCTTAGTTGTACTATTAATGATTTTTTTTAAAGAGTTCAAGGTAATTGGCATTTCCCAGACTGAGTTTACTGAATATTCCTCTAATGATGTAAATAGATATTTCCACGCCTGGGCTTCCGAATTTAAATTTATTTTCGGCCACAATAGTTTGGACAATTGATTTACAGTATCCGTTTTTATCCTTTTCCACACTTTAATAAAATGTCCTTTTCGCGCAAGTACCTGATTAGTTATCCCAAATTCCATTTGTGTCTGCGTAGGTGATGCATTATGTGGGATTAAGAAGAGGGCTTTATAGATTTTCGTGACTGCATTGTTGATTAGGAATGAGTCATTTCCACACAATGCTTCACTTCCATATGTTAAAGTTGGTAAAAGCTTTGCTGATAGTACTTTCAATAATGGCCCATAACTCTGCCCTCCTAAGGATTTCTGTATAATTCTGAATGCCACTAACAAAGTTTTAATTCTCCGTTGTATATCAATCTTATGTGGTTGATACGATCCTCGTTCATCAAATAGTACTCCTAAATATCTATATGTATTCACTTGCTCTAGTTGCGAGTTATCCAGAAACCATTTATACTTATGCTTGGACCTTGAGTATTTGTTTATCTCCATAATTTTTGTCGATTCATTTATCCCCATTCTATTTTCTTTAGAATAGGTAGGTATCCTATTTAACAGGCATTGTAGTCCAACCTTAGTTTGGCTGAGAAGGATAACATCATCTTCATATAGCAAGTTTGATATCGAAGTATTGGCTAATTTAGGTGGGCAAGCATTCACCTCATCCAAGGCTTTCGTTAGGTCAGCTAAAAATAAATTAAAAAGCAACGGGGCCAATACACAACCTTGTTTCAAACCTGATGCTGTTGGTATTCTTTCTGTTACTGTTAAGCCATCTCCAATCCGAACGCTTACCCATGTGTCAGTGTAGAGAAGTTGGACTAATTTTAAAAGGGAGGGTGGTATACCTTGATCTATTAACTTCTGCCATAAAAGATCTCTATGCACACAGTCAAAGGCAGCCTTAAAATCTACAAAGCACAAGTATAGTGATTGCTTCATAGTAATGTATTTATCCATTAGGACTGATAACACAAGGATATTTCTTGTAGTGCCTAATCCTTGTGTAAATCCAGTTTGATTAGGCGGTATTATCTGCTTTTTTCTTACCCATTCTACTAGGTTAGATAACAGTACACCTGCAAATAGTTTAGCATCAGTATCCTGGAGCGTACTGAGTCTGTAATTTCCCGGCAAAGACCAATCTCCTCTTTTGTAAATGGGGGCTATCAGCGCTCCCTTCCATGTTTCAGGTATCGATGATGACCTTACGATTTCCTTAAAAACTGTCGTCACATATCCTGACCATAAATTGGGGTTGCTCTTATAAAGTGCAAACGGGAAACCATTTGGGCCTGGGGCACCATTTTTTTGTTTCTGAATTAATTTACAGATTTGTTTATTTGTTATATGGATTTCTTGAATCTTAACATTCCTTATTGGTTCGAACATATTAGCCCAAGGTTTCAATTGCTTTGTATTCCCACCAGGATTTAGATGTATAAACAGGAACCTGATCCACTCGTTCTCGGTTAAGGATGATATTACAGCTGTTCTGTTTGGTCGGGCTAGGCTGTTTATCAACATCCAGAATTTTCTGGAGTTTGATTGTTTACTACAAAAGAGTATTTTAGCCCAAAAGTCATCATTTTGCTTTTTATTCTTTTCGTCCCACAATAACTTCTGTAGGTTACGATTGACCCTTTTTAGTTTTAGACCCAAATCCATATCTTTAGGATTCTTTTTTATCTGTCTTCTCAGTTGATTACGTGATCTTTTCAGAATCCTTGTTGTTTCAGTTAGAGTAATTTTGTTATCTCTTTCAGCTTGAACCTTTTCTTTTTTGAAAATGTTTTGCTTGTAGGGTTTAACAAGTTTTTGTATAAAATCAACCCATTGTTCAATTACAGTTACGGTGTTATCTTCAAAACACATTCCTACCAATTTAAGGGCCGTCTTGTTAATGTGTTCTTTATTATGGTCCTTCTAAATTAATTTCTTATAGTTTACTGTGCCCGTCTGACCTGGCAATGTTCCATATTCGGTATGCTTGTTAACACTCAAATTAGTAATAAGAATTTGTTGACTGTGATCACTCTCCGATGCTTTTACAATTGAAAATGAGATCACGTTAATAAAGATATTCAAGGATACCATGGTATAATCGATTCTTGATTCATGATCCTGCGATTGAAATGTCCAAGCCGGTTGGGAGTCTTGGGGTAACCTCCCATTTAAGATTCTTAGGCCCTGCGCTTCTAAGTCTTTAACAAAAGTTGCGGCTATTTGGGTTTTGAAGGTGTTAGAAAAAGTTGGAAGTGTTTGCCGCGGGATTGGCCAGAGATAATCACGTTCCTGAATTAACCCATCTCTCATATTGGGTACAAACAGATTTAAATTAAAATCCCCTGATATAATGTACTGTGTAAAAGGGTAATCCATCATCAGCTTAGATAGTATTGCAATCAGGGTGGGCGTCATAGTGCTTCTCGCGCTTGACGTGGGATGTATGTATACATTTATTATAAGCAGGTTTTTTAAGTGATTATTTACCATGTACCGCATCTTTACTATCAATAAATTTGGGTTATTTATATCGATTTGCTCGTGTTCCATTCTTAATTCTAGAGCAACAAATGTGGCTAAAACCCCACTAGGGCGCCCCTGATTACTTTGTTTGATTGCAGGCTCAAAGTATCCTTGTATCCCTCAAGCAGTACAGGATTAGTAGACCAGGTTTCTTGTAGAAGTATAACTTGGTAATAACTGGACATTGGTGATAAATAAGCATTGCTTATTTTTCTTTGTAGGCCATTAATATTCCATGAGCATATTTTTAATTTTTAATTTTCTTCATTTACTTTAGCTCTGGACATTACTTTTGTATTCTGTCATTGTGTTTTACTGCCATGGAGAGCCATACCTATCCATTTTTTATTGACTCCAATTGGTTTTTCTATTTCCACTGGATCCGACAGTGGTTTGAACTGTGATTCTGTAGTGTAGTTCCTATATTCCCAATAGGCTCTGCGCTTTTGAATAATATATCCTGCAGCTTAGACGTAGGATTTAAGTCGACTAGGTCTGTGCCGAATATATTAGACTTAATTGTGAGTGGCAGCTAGCTCAGAGGTACTAGAAACTTTCTCGAAAGTACAAGAAGGGATTAGTCTCTGACAACCATATAATATGACAACTTTGTTTCCCCAGAATGAAACGTATCTCTAGAGTCGCGGAAACAATAGACGGCTATTTCACTCAGTCAGATGTGCATGCTTCCTTTCACCAGAGTTGCTTAGAAATAGAGAGACGGGCGTTTTCAATAAAAGTATTTATTGAACAGTCTTATTTCTTAAGAATAAGAAATGCACTGCTACAATTGAAATGCTGGTTAAGAAGTACAATGCATATAATACGAATAGTATTATAAAATAGTACTGTAAGAGCATGATATGGTTTCTAAGCCATAAACATAGAATACATAAAATGCATAAAATACATACAGTGATAAAATAGTGGCTAAAAGTACTCAACTGGTGCTTCTAAAATATGCCTACCCCGGTGTACCTAACCTAGGTCTAGTACGAGGGAGGAGTAAGTGTGATGTAGCTTAAGTCTAGTAATTTTTTTCTGCCAAGAATCTGTACCAAGAATTCTCTAAGGGTCTAATCAGCTCTGTACCTTGGTTTCAGAATGATAGAGGTCTTGTATCTCTCTCTCAGGACTCGATCTCCCAGCAACCCGCAAGGGTAGCCTGGAAATACCGGAGCTGGATTTCTCGGCAAGAGAAAAGACAGCGTCTTCTCAGTGCGTCCGTTGGAGGGTCGGCTTCCTTCGACACTTGCAGCAGCAGGGTGTCGGGCAAGTAGTCAGTTGATCTGCTTCAAACCACCGTGTATTTGACTGGGAAAATGTAGGCATATTTATACTTTGAAGGTGCCGAGTTTGACGTAAGATTGGACATAATATCGTCACTAGGGCCTCAGTTCCTTGAAAACTCCAGGAGTTCTTGGATAAATTAGTATTCAAGCAGAGGGAAGTCCCTGACTGCTGAAGGCTGGTTCCAAGAAATCGTTGTGGATTCTCGGAGTTTAGTGGAAGTAGCCATTACTGTATTTGAGCTGCACAGTCTAAGACTAAATAAGGTAATATTAAGGATTGGGTGAATTATACCTATGTATGGGCAATTAGGAAAATTTCACTAGGGTCCTAGATTCCCACATAACACCCACTCCACGATTATTAAGTTCAATAATACCTAAGCACTGAACAAATCTAAAGACAAATGTACACAATCCCACCCCAAAATACAAAAATGCATTTGAATAGGCTTGCTCACATGAAATGAGTATATACTGTATGTAAAAAAGTTATAGGCGTCATCTGAAATCAAGCATAAATCATGAGCATATATTCTCTCAATAAATAAAACGAAAGTACATTCATCAATTGATACCTGAAATCTGTCCCATAGCATAAGTTCTTTAACTGTGTGTGTTTTCGAGGTTGAAACCAAATATTGTTATTTTAGGAAGTTCAAACACGAAATCTTGTTCTCTAATAATAGTTCTACTTTAAGCAGATAATGCTGTGCCAGCATTTGGAAAAAGTTCAAAATAGTAGATTGTTTTGAAAAATGAAACCCGAATTTCAGAGTTCAGAATGCTGTGTGAAATAATCAAAAGTTATTCTCAGGAGTGTCAGGAGAAAACATCAGATCGTCTAGCTGGCAAAGAAACCGTTTACCGTAGTAGGTGAAAGTGGAACCACTTCAGTTAGCAGATCAAAAGTGCAGAAGCGTGGATCATTGCCGTCAGCGTTTGATGCATTAGCAATGTTCGTAGTAGATGGTAATGTAATGTAATGTAATGTAATTGGTTCTTATATAGCACAGCTTTCACTCCAAGGAGCATCTTGGCGCTTTGATAAGACAGGGCAGTGCGGACTGAACGCTCTAAGCAGCTGGGGGTAGGGCCAAGAAAAAGAATCATATCAGGTTTTTACATAAGGTGTCGGATTGGCTATATATCCATGTTTTGAGGGGTTTTTCAAAGACTGATTCCACAGAGATTTTGCGGAGGTGCAGGGGTAGTTTATTCCATGCCTTTGAGCCTAAGACCGCCTGGGCCTTTCCTCCTCTGGTTTTAAGTCTGAAATTAGGGATGGTGAGGAGGTTTGCTTTGACAGATCTGAGATTACGTGGGGGAGTGTAGTGTTTGAACATGTTCTGAATATATGGTACCTGTATTCCTGTAGTTTCTTGTATCTCACCCTCAGTTAGATTTGCCGGTGAGACCTCAATGAATGCCGTCATCAGAATAGGCAGCCGTTGGGGGCAACATGATGCATGAGCCATTACTGGACCTAGCAAAGCGTCAACATCCGATGGCAGTACTGATGGAAGTGTAAGACAAATGTCCAACACGCATTCCTGTCCGCAAAGCAGGCATCGAAGAACAGGTAAGATCCAATCTTGCCAGACTGGTCTGAACGATAGAAACCAGGTTGTGTTCAGATCTCTTAAACGAAACAAGCCAAGAATCTGTGAAATTCTCTCACGATACCTCATGGCAAGGAGGCATAGTTCCATGGTAGTTTCGGTCTTGCTGGTGACTGGACTTGCCATATCGGAGCAGAAGGAATAAAAATAGAATTCCTGCTACTGGTCCCAAGATGAGAGGCAGGCCGCCGAACACAGAGTGCACACATTTTTGAAAAATGCAGAGGACTGCTTCAAATGGTGTTAACAGTCCCGAAAAAATCGTCTTAAATACATGTGCGATGCCGCTGGTATCAGACATGTTTAAGATTGGACTTAACATTTCTGCGAAATGTACTGGGCAGTTTGTTGATAATAATGCATGTATCTCTGCAGAAGACCTTGCTACTTGCAGATCATACGTTTCTCTAGACGAGGTCAGTGGCACATTTTTTTGTAAAAGAATGGCTTTCATTCTGCTTAAAGTATCAATTCGTATAGAAGAGATATTCAGTGAAGGCCATAAAGCCGTCTCCCTTCCTGTCTCGCTTTTTGGATACAATACTTGCATACAACAAGTGACCGTGGATGACACAGTTACAAGATAACTTTTTCCTGGCAACATGCCATAACAGCTGTGATCATTGAGCATAACGTAGCTGCCATTGGATAGCTGCCTGAAAATCGGTACTATCGCTGTGGAGGGCGAACTATGCAGGTGGCAAGAGAGGTTATTTGCAGAACCTTTGCAGGCTCCATGCAAATTATTACCCTGGCACAAAAGTGTACCACTCAGTGAGTTTTTACAATTCTTACCACTAAGGAATACTTCATGTCCCCCATTCCAACATTTGTGTGTGTGTGGTAAAACCCAGATTGACTTAATGTATTCTTTACCCAACCTTTCATACAGGCCCACTGGTATATGCTCCAGACAATACTTAAACAGGAAGGACTGGTATCGTAATGGTGCCATGAATTATCCATTCAATGACATGCTTCTCAGAAACTGTTAATTGTAATCTTTCGAGTTTTTCAATGCTCAGCAGCATATAGTCTGCTCATCTTTGTGCCAAAGAGATTTGTTTATCCGTAAGGTTAAATACAGCAAACAATGACGTGGTATTGATTAGATGCCATGGCACATAGCTTGAACGCAGATTTTGCAATGTCCAGCCTAGCAGCATGATAGAACGTAATTGAGACTGGCCATGTTGTAACATTAACAAGTCTTGTTCTATGATGTCAATGGCAGATGGCACAATGCTGTCCAAAGAATAAATTCTGGAGGACAGAGTCGTTAACCCATTGTCCACTACAGAGAGGCTTTTTTTTAATTTATACGATCAATTTCTCGTATTCTTTCTGCAGTTTCCATTTGTGTCACTTTCCATATTTGTATGCTGCATATATTCCGGCGTATATGAAACACTTTTACCGTGGTTTGCGAGGCCCCATTAAGAAATCTCGCAAATCATTGCTTTCTTTAAGTAAAGATAAGTGTTGTTTAATTTCTGGAAGTGTAGATTTCTGTGCCACTCAAGGCACAGCTTCGCCACACTATAAGTTGTTACTATCCCTGGATGTTGTCTCTGGGAATATCTTTGATCTGGCCTATTCATTTTGAGCCCCTGTGTTTTGTTCAGGAATCTATCTTGACAGTTATTTGTGTCTGTGGGCCTGATTAACCATTTTTTCCAATCAGGATTAGTTCTGTTTTGTTTAATGATATATGGTACGTCTACCTCCTCATCTGAAGTGCTATTAATGTCACTTGTGGGTTTAGGTGTAGACGGTTCGTTTAACTCTTTAATCTTAGCCAGGCCAAGACAAGACGTTTGTTGAACAGTGTCATTTAAAAACATTATTTGTTCTGGTATAATGCAGGCTCTGAACAGGGCTTCTAAACCTTGCACCTTCCAGTCTTTCGTGCCCAGACAGTTTTTGTCTCAATGTTGTCTTTCCAAAAGTCAAAACCTAATGTAGACAGCTGAGCATAAAAGTTTGCAGAATAAATTTGTTTAGTATTGGTCAGCATTGTTTTCATACCTGTCTTATTTATATTTTTAAAATAAAACGTCTCTGGATTGGTAAAATTAAACCCTGAGAAGTACGAAAAGTTTTCTTGAAATGTTTTATAGCTGCCTTTCGGTGGAGTAGGACAATGTTCCCATTGATTGTAATGAAACACATTTCTAGGGCTTGCAGATTTATGCAAATAATGGTGACCATAATGATTAAAACAATACATTTGTTCATAAGGATGTATGACGTTATAACGCATACATTTACAGCGCGGTACATTACATCGCTGTTTTTATAACGCAAGTCTAACGCGATGTGTTGGAGGGTGCTGGACTTAGGAGTAGTATAATTTACTATTCCAACTCAAGTCTACATACAGTAGGGAAGGTGTTGGATAGTAAATTATACTATTCCTTGTCCTAGAGCGCCATCCAGCGCAGGTCGTTGTAACAACTTACGTTGTGAAAACCGCAATGTAATAGCATCGCGATGTAATCCCTGCGTTGTAAACGATGTTCCCAGTTCATGATCTGATGACCCTTCTAAGTAGTCATCTTCTGTAAATTTAGCTGACATTTCTAAATCTTTCATCATATTGTTAACAGTCTCAAAGTCCCAATCATCAGAAAATTTACTGGGTGCGACAAAGTCACTCAAAGAAACCTTAAACTGATGTGAAATCTTCAATAATTCCACCGGACCATAGATGTCATAATCAGTTCTGTGAGTAGGTATTGTGATAATATTATCACTAAGGTCGCGCTCCTTTAACATAAAACACAATGTTTCTTCACAGGTTAAAGTTTCTTAATTGATTCAATGAATACTTTATGCTTTTTTCACATTCTTTCTTTATTTGATGCTCGAATTTTCTTTAAATCAATATTTTTCGGCAATTCATTTTAATCATGAATGAGAATAACGTTTCATTGTGCCCAATGCATTTCGGGTTATCACATTAACCCTTCATCAGGGGTCTGTAAAAAAACATACAGGACCTTAGCGTTCAGTTCATAACAACATAAATTATTAGTCCTATCATACATACTCATCGTATATCATACTAAGTACTGTGCAGTAAAATGATAATGAACAGGGACTTCAGCATAGCTAGCTTCAAGTGTATTGGTTTTAACAACTCATAGTCATAGGAAAAATAACATCGATGTGTAAATGTGTGAAACCTGCATAATATGAAGGTCTTCCTGTGATCACATGCAGTGTTTAAGGATAAATTCATTTCTACATCTTATTACCGTAAATAACAAAGTTAAAGTCAATATCCATGATCTAAGCTTCAAATTATGGGCTTAACGTACCCACATGAAATATTAAACGGTAAAAATAACCGTCGATATTGAACTAAGAGGACAAACTTACTTGTCGAGACGCGTAAAGGATTTCCGGGTTTCTGAGGAGGTTAGTTCTATGAGTGGCCAATGAAAGTATTTCTTATAGGCCGCGTGAATGGTCACGTGCTCAACAGTGTGGGTTTCGCGGGTAAATAAATCGTACTAATTCCAAAGGCAAGCTTAAATCAGTCGGGACTGTTAAACGTTTGGATAGGCTGCTGAAGTGCAGCAAGTATAAGAGACGAGCTCTGATTGGAACAAGTTCTGCCTGTGTGTTATCTGCAATATATATTTAATAAACGTTTGTGGAATGTAAATTAAAAACTTTTCTAGACGATGTAATAAATGGCACATTACTGCAGGATGTATTTCGTCTGAAGACCAATAGATCTATTGTTCGGAAAACAACTAAGGTGCGGCAAATATTAGAGTCACATTCAGATTGGATAAAGTTCCGATCACGTGATGACGATCTCTCCGTAAAGAACAATAAAGATTCCGGCATTTGAATGTTTGTGTACAGCTTGGTTATGAACTACATGTATTGAAAAGCGCTAGCTATGAAGATTATGCAGAAATGGAAAACATTAATAAAAATGTGAGGTAAAATGAGAAACAAGTATTTAAACAAACATCGGCAGTGAAACTGCATCAGTACTTCAACTAGTATCAATATTATTGCTGAGCTGCATTAGTGTTCTGCAGCAGTATGAAAACATTATGGACAGTTCAAATTTGCCAGTTATCAGTTCAAATGATCAGTTCAGGTGATCAATGCAAAAACGTCTGGTGATGCTTAAGGTGGGTGGAGAGGAGTTTGAGCTTGAGCTGTGGATTTCTCTGTAGACATAATATGGTATCATAAGAAGCACGCTAACTCTATTCGGTCATTCATCCCTATGGGTTGTAGGGAATTGAGTTTTTTGATCCACAAGAATTCAGATTTCAACCGTTGTTTACCAGGATCCATGCCACACCGCTGTGGCAGTATCTCAAGTATGGTGAATCTTAACTGTGAGATTTGGTGATGAGCTTCAAGCCAATGCATGGCGATGGTGGATTTCGTGTTCATAGTACAGATATTACTCTTGTGTTCTGAAAGTCTCACTTTGATTTTTCGTTCTGTCTGTCCGACATACATCTTGACACACGGGCATTTGATAGCGTAGATGACATTGGTACTATCACATGTACCTGAGTATTGTAGGTCTATTTTGTAACCTTTTGTCGGATGCATCAAAACATTTCCAGGTATCACATTGTTGCAATGGATGCAATTTAGACATTTCATCATACCTTTGAACGGTGGTTTAATTTCTTTTTTAGTGGATAGAATTTCTTTAAGATTCTTGGATCTTTGGAAAGCAAAGGTAACTTGTTCATTGTACAATTCTTTTAGGTCAGGCTCGGTTCTAATTAGATCCCAATGACGATTGATGGCTTTTTTGATTTTGTTTGCTGCTGTGGAATATTTCAAAACACATACAGTTTTTTGTGTTGCTGAATAGCTGGATGTTTTAAGCAAACTTTCTCTGGTAAACTTCTCTGGTTTTTTTAATGATTAATCTAGTATTTCTTTGGGATATCCTCTTGCGATATATTGTTGCTGTTGCTCCATTAGAGATGTTTTGAGAGTATTATCATCAGAAGTAATTCTTTTTATACGAATAAATTGTGAAGTTGGCAAATGTTTTTTTTTTAAAACCTCAGGATGAAAGCTTTGGAAAAGTAAACTAGAGTTACGATCTGTAGCTTTCTTGAAAACCTTTGTCTGTAATTGATGATTCGTGATGGTGATGTGTACATCTAGAAAGGAGATGGATTCTTTTTCAATTGAATAGGTAAACTTGATTCTTGGGTTCACATTATTCAAATTTGCTATGTTTTTTGTGAGTTGTTCTTTATTTCTTTTCCAAATTAGGAATATATCGTCGATGAATCTCTTGAAGATTACCAAATTGTCAGTCCAAGATGTATTGTGTAAGATGTTTTCAGTTTCGAATTTAGACATATACAAATTCGCATATGAGGGGGCCCCCAAAAACCCGTTGAGGTTCCATTGCATTGATTATAGTAATGTTGTTTCCATTCAAAATAGCTATGGTAAGAGGGCGTGGCTTGGCGAGCGGCAATGGCGGTCGCAGCTTCCTAGAGCTCCCGCTTGGCCGTGACTTATCCGCTCAATTATCCTGATCCCCGAACCTCTCCGTCTCGCCCAAAGTGAGGCGATCACTGCTGCGAGTGCCTGAATTCCTCCGGTGGGGTTGGCGGAGCCCCGGGCGCCTGGATCGCGGCCGAGAGACAGCGAGGAGTGTGCGGCCTGACGCTCCGCTGGGAGACGGAGGACTCGATTTTGGCGCACCCAAGGCCGTGGATACCGGTGCGGCGTGGCCGCCCAGCAGCTTGCCTGGCGCCGAGTTAGCCCAGTGGGACACAGAACAACAGGCGCATTCCCCCCGAGAGCCCGGCGAGCCTGGTGGAACCGGCCGGGCCGGGGGCCTCGGGTTTAGCGACTCCCGCCTGGAGCTCGCTGTAGACTGCTGCCGCCTCCGGAGTCGGACGGGGCCTCGACGTTGTGCTTGGCGGAGAACCTCCCTGCTGTCCCTACACAACGGACGACCTGGAGCACCGTGGGTCGACGGCCTGTGGGCCCCTGTGGCTGACGGCGATTCGTGAGTGCCCGCGTCTGTGCCTGGACGCGCGGAGGCGAGAGACGGAAGAGTGAGGCCTGGCATTCCGGAGAGGCGCCGGGACCTCGATTTTGGCGGTCCCCGGCTGAACGGCCTGTGGGTAGGTCGGCTGGCCCACCAATCGCCGCTGGACTTCTGCTGCCTTGGGACTGAGGGACAGTCGATAATTCTACACCTGTGGCCCTGCGAGAGGGGTGTGCTTTCCTGGTACCATAACACTGCCTGCTCAGCTGCGGCGGCCTTGTGATCGGGCTGCTGCCGCGGCCTTGAGTTCTGCGCACCCCCACTGATTGAGCCTGCGCCTCCACCTGCGGATGCCCTGCAGTGCTCGGAGCTCACCTGCCCTGGAGGCCCTGGCGGTGGCTGGACGGCGGCGAGCAGCTCGGAGCGTCTTGGCTTGCCAGGAGCCCGGGGACAAACCGTGAGTACCCCTCCCCCCTGGGTCCCCGGGCCCGGCTGGAGTTTGGGCTGATGCTGTGGAGCCCGGGGGTGGTGTGGAAGGGACGCCACACAGCCCACGGGGATTGGGGGTCTCTGATTGTCAGCGGGTGGAGTGCTGGTCTCAGGGCCTGTCTGGACTTTGCTTGGCCACAGGGCTTCACCACAGATACAGATATCCGGGCCCCGCTGAGTGACCAGCTGCCATCATACGGCCTCCCCTGTTCTACTGGGTGGAAGGGGCTTGGGGTCCCTGACGGCCGTTCCCGCGTACGTGGCGGACAACACACAAGAGACTTGCAGCCATGACCAGGGGAGGTGGCGGTCCCGCCAGGCAGGTGACGATCGACAAGTTCACCGGGCCAGGTGGGGGCCCTTGATCGTCAGGAGGTGGCCAGCAACAGGGAGGTGGGCCGGACAACGCGGCACTAATGGCGGCCATTACCCAATCAAGAGATGCGCTCGATGCCAAGATAGGAGCGGTGGGCGCAGATGTCACCCTCTTGCGTCAGGATTTGCGGAATGCTGTGGCACGGATCACGGAGACTGAATCCAGGGTGTCGGTTGTGGAGGACGATGTCGGCACACTTAAGAAGAAAATGGCGGCAATGGAAACGGCGCAACGTGGCCTGGCGCTTCGAGTGGAGGATGCTGAAGGGCGAGCGCGCCGCAACAACCTCCGCTTCATTGGCTTTCCAGAACGATGTGAGAAGGGTAACATGGAACAATTTCTCACGCGGTGGCTGGAGACCTGGCTACCCCCGGAGGCTTTATCTACCTGCTTTGTTATTGAACGCGCGCACCGCGCCCTGTCGCAGATGCCGCCGGAGGGTGAACGGCCTAGGGCAGTGATTGCTAGACTGCTGAATTATCATGACCGGGATGTCATTCTAAGGGAAGCGAGAACCAGGGACTTCCTTCTTTATGAAAATCGTAAGATAATGATCTTCCCTGACTACACGAAGCTAGTACAGCAGCAGCGCCAATCCTTCATGAACGCCAAGGCGAAACTGCGCGGCCTTAAACTTCAGTACTCTCTGCTGTACCCAGCGCGCCTGAGGGTGATTTTTCAATCACGTACTCTGTTCTTCGATACTCCGGAAGACCTCTTCAAATGGACCGACGAGACAGTTAGGGTCCGGCCGAATCCCCAGCCGGGGCTGAATCCGGGGCCCTCGAGGGAGGTTTCACAGGAGCGGACCAAGCCCAAGAGACACCGACGATCCAGGTCACGTAAGCGGTCGGCCTCCCTTGGCGGCGCCCAGGCCAGTGGTAGGACCGAAGAATCAGACCAGTCTGAGGTGGATAATGGCAAGATCTGATGATTCTGCGCTCCTCTGAACACTTGTAACTGCAGGTTTTGGCCACAGGAGTACGGGCACTTGGGGCTCGATAGACTGGTGGCATCAGAACTGCCTCAATATTGCTTTGCGGCTGATCGCTGAACGTAAAGGGGTATTGTGAGTGGGGGTTCGGGGATTACACATAAGGGGCTACTGCTCTCCTGTGAATGTGGGAGGTTTAGGGAGGGGAGGGTTGAGATTACTGTTTTCTGGGGGAGTTGGGATCCATTGGCATGGCTGGCTCAGGGCTCTCTGTTCTGGACTCGGAGTCACCCATGCCGCGACAGGTACTTCATGGTTTTTTGAGGTATAGGGTGGGGGGTGGAGGGGTGCGGGTGGCTGGAGACAGGGCCACTGAGTTGGGACTGTACTTTGATCGAGACTATGATGACATTCAGTTGATGGTTGGTTCTGGGGTTCAGGGTGGGACGAGAGTTGCTCGTTGTGTTTTTCTGGGGTTCTGGGGCGGGAGGGTGGGACTGCACGTGTGTTTTGCTGTAGTGTACTTTACTGTGCGTGGTACGTGGCAATGGCGAGGACGCTCTGTTGGATGGGTCCCACTGGATTATGGCTGATGAGACTCATAGACTCCCCGAGGCGTCTCTGCGGGTGATCACATGGAATGTCAGGGGGATGCTTGACAAGATCAAGCGTGGTGCAGTGTTGCGATGGGGGAAAAATGAGAGTGCTGACATTTTCTTGCTCCAAGAAACCCACATGATGGGCTCGAAAGTGCTGGGCCTACAGAGGTTTGGCTACCACCAGGTGTTTCATGCCGGATTTTCCCGGGGATCTAGGGGTGTGGCCATTCTGATTCATCGCCGGGTGGCATACGTCCATGAGAAACAGTGGGTTGACCTGCAGGGTCGTTTTATCTTTGTCAAGGGCATGGTGGGCGCTGAATCTGTGGTCTTTGGGAGTGTCTATGCCCCCCCTCCCCTGCAATGGGCCCTGGCTGAGAAACTTTTCACGGTGTGGGAGGACATCCCTGATTCCTTGGCGATAGTTGGTGGTGATTGGAATGACGTGATGGATGCGAGTGTGGACCGCCAGCGGCGCCGGGAAGTGATTGACACGGCCCCCCCCTGCCCACACCAGACTGCATGCTATGACTGAGGGACTGGGTTGGTCGGATACCTGGAGACATATGCATCCTACCGCACGTGAATATACGTATGTCTCTGCTGTGCATGGCTCCTATTCAAGATTGGACTGTGTGTTTGTGCCTAGTGGCTGCCTGTGTAGAGTGAAGAGTGCTGACATCTTGCCTAGGGGTCTGTCCGACCACTCCCCGGTATCGATTAGGGTGGAACTCCGCCGACAACGCCAACCATTTCGGTGGAGGATGTCCTCGTGGCATCTACAGCAGCCGGCCTACGTGACGCACTTACGGGAAGCGCTGGACCTATATTGGTGGGAGAATCTCGTAGGGGACATAGATTCCGGGGTGGTATGGGAAGCCATGAAGTCCACTATCCGTGGAGTGGACATTGCGTGGTGTGCCGCGGCGCGTCGGAAGCGGCGAGAAATGATTACAGACGCGGCCACACAGGTAGCAACTTTAGAAGAGCAGAACCGCGCGGGAGGAGGTGACGCCGGGTTGCGACTACTTCTTCAGGCTCAACAGGCCTATGCCTCTGTCCTGCTGGATGAGGCTAGACAGGCGTGGCTGGCCATGCGTAGTAGAATATACCAGTGGGGGGACAAGTCGTGTACGATGCTTCATAGACTCTGCCAACGCCATCTCCAGCCGCTTACGCTGCCGGGACTCACGTCCGCCGACGGTGAGGTCATTACTGATCCAGTCGAACTGGCAGCGAGTTTTGCCGCTTACTTTGCTGCCCAATACGCCCCATGCGACCGCCTGTCCGCTGACGAGGTGGCTAAATTTATTGAGGACCTGCCCCCCAAGGCAGTGTCTGAGGAAACCAGGATGGCCCTAGATGCGCCCCTTACGGCTGAGGAACTAGGCGATGCCCTGGGACAGCTTAATACTGGGAAGGCCCCTGGCCCAAGTGGCTACCCGAGTGAGTTCTTTAAAAAGTTTCATGTACAGCTGGGGCCCCACTATCACCGCGCGCTTGAGACTGCGCGTGAACAAGGCACACTGCCCCGGGACTGGAGACATGCCGAAATCGTGGTCTTTCAGAAGCCAGGTAGACCCCCGGAGAGGCATGACTCATATCGCCCCATTTCCTTACTCAATTTTGAGGCCAAAGTTCTGGCTAAAGCTCTAGCGAATCGTTTGTCCCCGCATATAACAGACCTAGTGCATCCGGATCAGGCCGGGTTCATGCCTCATAGAGCGACGCGACACAACATCAGACGCGCACAGGCGGCGATTGACGCAATGGGAGCCACAGGGGAGCGGGCGGCTTTGTTGCTAGCGGACATTAATAAAGCCTTTGACTCTGTCAGCTGGACATATCTCTTTGCACTATTGCCCCGACTAAATCTAGGCCCGGTTTTCCTGTCCTATATCAGGCTACTATACACTGACAATACGGCCTCGGTGCGGGTTGCAGGGGCGGTATCGGAGACGTTCCTAATTGGTCGAGGGACTCGACAGGGATGCCCGCTCTCCCCCTATCTCTTTGTTCTACTTATGGAGCCGCTGGCTGCCTGGGTACGTATAGATGCGCAAATGCGGGGGTTTGTATGGAATGACAGCTTAACTGATAGGATAGCGCTTTACGCGGATGATGTCCTCTTCTTTCTTACCGAGCTGCAACGCTCGGGACCGCGCGTACTGGAAATTATGCAAATATTTGGGGAAGTCTCAGGTCTCTATTTGAATCTGCGTAAATCCACCCTCTGGGTGCTGGATGGGGGCGATATGACAGATCCCTGGACGCTGGGGCTACAGGTGGTTAGGCACGGCCTGAAATATTTGGGGGTGTTCCTGTCGAGATCGGCGGACGTTGCTTGGGAGCGCAATGTCGTGCCAGTTTGGGATCGAGTACAGTCAGATGTCAAGACTTGGTCTCGAATGCCCCTCTCTATATTTGGCAGGTCCGCAATTTTTAAGATGGTGGCACTCCCACGTCTCCTCTACCAGTTGCAGAATCATCCCTATCCGATTGCACCCCAGTGGTTCCGGCAGGTTAATTCGATCTTCGGCCGTTTTCTATGGGCTGGGGGGACGGCCAGAGTGGCACTTCGTACGTGCTTCTTGTCCACTTATTGCGGAGGCCTGGCCACTTCAGACCTGTTATCCTATTACCAGGCCGCTCACCTGCTCATCCTAAACGACTGGTGGTATAGCGACGGAGGGGATCCGGCCTATGCCTTGGAACGCTCATTGATGGGCGACAACACGCTCCACACGGTCCTTTACTCGGCCCGCTTGCGGCGGGGTCTGCCGAGGGTAACTTGCCTCGTTTTTGCCATATGGAGACAGGCCTTGCGCCGTATGGGCTGGTGGGGTCGCTTGACCGCGGAGACACCGCTGTGGCATAATGGTCTCTTACCTGAGTTGTCGGCCGTAACAGGATTCGACGGCTGGGATGCGATTGGGATTTCGCGACTGGGCAATGTGATGTCCGGAACGACGCTCAAGTCCTTTCAGGCACTTAGAGTTGAGTTCGTTATGCCCCAGTCCCAATTTTTTCGGTATTTACAACTTCGCCACGCACTGATGCCCAGCATTGTCAACTTGGATTCCCTTCCCGATTTTAGTCCCATTGAGGCGAAAGTCTTTATGGGGGATCTGGGAGATAAGAAAGTCTCTCGCATCTATCAGACTTTGGTCACTCATTGCTCCTCCACCCTTCTTCCATTAAAGGCGACTTGGGAAGCTGATGTTGGCCCCCTTGACGAAGATGACTGGAGGATGGCTCTGGAGTCCCCTAGGGGAGCAGCTATTGCTATGCGGTTTAGGCTAATCCAGTTCAAAATTCTCCATAGGGCCTACTTCACCCGTGAACGACTGTGGAAGGCTGGCTTGATTGAGTCCCCGGAATGTTTGCGCTGCGGGAATGCAGTGGGCGGTTTGCTTCATACGTTATGGTCGTGCCCGAGGCTGGTAGGTTTCTGGAGGGGTGTGTGGGGCTGCCTGTCGGAAGTACTGCGTTGGACTCTTCCTCGCACCCATCGACTAGGCCTGCTCCACATCTTAGAGGGGGTTGGTGGAAACATATATAAACGACACCTGCTGCTCCTGGGCCTGGTGGTGGCCAAAAGAGACCTGGCCCGGGCTTGGAAAGATGTGAGGGCCCCCCCCCTGTGTGCTTGGAAGGCCGAACTAGACTTTTGCATGGGACTGGTACGGCCGATCTTTGAAGCACGCGGTTGCCCCCGCAAGCATTTCAGGATATGGAAGAGGTGGGCTGAGTATAGGGGGCTGACTCTTGACCCTCCAGCGGAACTGGAGGAAGACCTCTAGAATTATGTTATTGGCTAGTTCTTGCATTGTGCTACGAATCTTCTATCATGATGAGACACAGCGGCGATTTATACACACGTGCAAAGGGGTGGGGTGGGACATTGGGATGGAGTTGGGAGGAGTGGGTAGTTGGGGTTTATAAGGGTGGGAGAAGGCATAGTGCTGTTCCTATATATCTGTCTTTTCTTGACTGCTTGGTTAGACACTTGGTCCTGTACTGAAATAGTGACATGATGCTTGGTGGTGTTCTCCTGACTGTGGGGAACCACGCGTATTTCTTGCTTGATCCTACCAATAAAATTTGTTGTGAAAAAATAGCTATGGTAAAGCGAGAAATGCATCAGTTCTATTAGGAACACTTTATTGGCTTCACAGTCATCTTCTTTCAGTAGATTCCATTCTGGGTCTTCCAGCCCCTCATCGTGTGGGATTGAGGTGTATTGCGACGACGTCTACTGTACATAACCAGTATTCTGTGTAATACATGTAGTTCATACCCAAGCTGTACACAAACATTCAAATGCCGGAATCTTTATTGTTTTTTACCGAGAGATCGTCATCACGTGATCGGAACTTTATCCAATCTGAATGCGACTCTAATATTTGCCGCACCTTAGTTGTTTTCCGAACAATAGATCTATTGGTCTTCAGATGAAATACATCCCGCAGTAATGTGCCATTTATTACATCGTCTAGAAAAGTTTTTAATTTACATTCCACAAACGTTTATTAAATATATATTGCAGATAACACACAGGCGGAACTTGTTCCAATCAGAGCTCGTCTCTTATACTCGCTGCACTTCAGCAGCCTATCCAAACGTTTAACAGTCCCGACTGATTTAAGCTTGCCTTTGGAATTAGTATGATTTATTTACCCGCGAAACCCACACTGTTGAGCACGTGACCATTCACGCGGCCTATAAGAAATACTTTCATTGGCCACTCATAGAACTAACCTTCTCAGAAACCCGGAAATCCTTTACGCGTCCCGACAAGTAAGTTTGTCCTCTTAGTTCAATATCGACGGTTATTTTACCCGTTTAATATTTCATGTGGGTACGTTAAGCCCATAATTTGAAGCTTAGATCATTGATATTGACTTTAACTTTGTCATTTACAGTAATAAGATGTAGAAATTAATTTATCCTTAAACACTGCACGTGATCACAGGAAGACCTTCATATTATGCAGGTTTCACACATTTACACATTGATGTTATTTTTCCTATGACTATGAGTTGTTAAAACCAATATACTTGAAGCTAGCTATGCTGAAGTCCCGTTTCATTATCATTTTACTGCACAGTACTTAGTATGATATACGATGAGTATGTATGATAGGACTAATAATTTATGTTGTTATGAACTGAACGCTAAGGTCCTGTATGTTTTTTTATAGACCCCTGATGAAGGGTTAATTTGATAACCCGAAATGCATTGGGCACAATGAAACGTTATTCTCATTCATGATTAAAATGAATTGCCGAAAAATATTGATTTAAAGAAAATTCGAGCATCAAATAAAGAAAGAATGTGAAAAAATCATAAAGTATTAGTTGAATCAATTAAGAATCTTTAACCTGTGAAGGAACATTGTGTTTTATGTTAAAGGAGCGCGACCTTAGTGATAATATTATCACAATACCTACTCATTTGTATGAAGGCGCTGATAGACACAGTGCGACAAGGCCTGCGCCAACACGAACTATAGGAGTAATAACCACGAACACGGTGTGCACGGAGATAACACATTATTTTAACAATAATCAGTTCTGTCCCATGCTATACCCCCAGGTATAGGAACAGCTGTGATGTTCACTACTGACAGGCCTCTTCTTTCACGATGAGCTGATTTGTAAGGTTTCAGGACCAAGTTGATTTTCTTACTTGCTGTGTCCATAGTACTATATTTTCCATCAATCATCCTTCCCAAGCTTAACACTAGTACGAGCCAGAGCAGGAGGAAAAATATACCTAATCCGATCCAAAATTCAACCCATGGTGAAACCGGATTAGTTTTTTCCAGTAGATGAAGGAGTTCTGTTACTTTTTCCTTGAAGTTTGTCTTTTCTGGCTTATCCTCAGGTTCACTGGGATCCTCAGAAAAGTTATCGAAGTTGATAAAGTAGCCAGAAGCAGTTCTGTCAATTGTTGGGATTGCATCAGGACTACTTGAAATCACTGGAGCTGTTTCTTGTTTCGCCATATTTGTATAGTCAGATGACACATCATTGTAGACAGGCGTGTCTTGACGAACTGTTATTTAGGTTTCCAGAGGTACAAGTTCCATGGCTTTGTTGCATAGTCCTTCTTTTCTTACTGCAGGTTTATCAAAGGTGATAAGTCTTTCAGTTTGAACCTCTTGGGTTGTAGCAAGATTTGGTCGTCTGCTACTTCTCGGGAGTACACTGGGCCTACTAGTTATTATCGGCCACATGTTGTGGTTTGACCAGGTTGATGGATACAACTCTGTTCTCCCTTTTAACAGCAAGGGGCGGTAGCACTACTGATCTTGTTCCTTGGATTGCCAAGACAGGTGCTGCTTTTCTGTAAAAAGGCCCAAATTCCTTCTTCACCGTGATTTTCTCTTTGACTAGATCCCCAATCTTTGGAATACAGACAGGCCTTGCTGGGACAGGTGGTTTTTCTTCAGTGGGTGTTTGCTTCTGTATTGTATTACTCAGACTTCTTGTTTCATTTAAGTCCTGTAAAACAGTCAAACGATCTTTGACATCAAAGGGTTTTTGATCCACCACTGAAGTCTGACAATCGAGGTCTTCGATTATCATTCTAGTACCAAACATTAGTTCATACAGAGTGACTCTACCCAGAGAATTTCTTGGCAGATTGTTAAGACTACGTTGGACACTTATTAGATGTTTGACCTACCCATCACCCGAACCTAATACCTTAGCTGTTATGAATTGATTTATGTCACGTTTTTTTCTTTCCACTACCGCATTACCTTCAGGATGGAAGGGACTAGAATCCCACAATGCAATGCTCAAACTCTCCATGGCCTCCTTGTAAGCTCGAGAGGTAAACGCAGGAACCTGATCTGAATGCAGCGTGCCAATTGCGTATGTGCCGATAAAAACTCGGAAAACCTTTATAACAGTTCTGGTGCCAGCCGAGTGCTGGGGCCACATCCAAATAAATCTTATCCTAGTAGTTGTGGGACCGCATTCGTCCATTATGAAGTTTGCGGGTAGATAGTCTAATGCTGTCTAGCAATGGTATCTGAACTGGGCTGGCTAATCTGTAGTCAGGTATCTGGTGGCTTTCGCTGCTGCCATTTCTGTTGCAGTTAGGGCAATAAATTGTGAAATTGTATACAACTCCCAGTCCCGGCCACCAGTACATCTTTTCTAATTCTATTAGAGATTTCAAGATCCTTTGATGTCTCAGACCCTCTCCCATATGTGCTTCGTGTACCAAAGCAGCTCTCCGATTCCTGTTTGGAATTACTCTGTCCCCCACTCCAGGGATTTGAGCAAAAGGAACGGAGTTTGCATCAATTATGTATGTATTTGTGAGTGGATAGTTTAGAGGTAACGCTGCATAGCTGCCTTTCATTGAGGTTTTTACTGCTAGTAACGTTTCACCATCTATTACTCTTTTCAAACGAGTGATTGTAGCTACGGAAGCCGTTTGCACAGCTGCCTTCGCGGCTTCATCAGCCAATGAATTCCCTGTAACGTGAACACCATCACGTTGATGACTCAGTGTATGAATCACGTGAGTCTTTTGTAGTTCTTTCTGCAAAAGAACTACTTGTTCCCAAAGCGTTTTATGCTTAATTGTGCCACCTTTTGAATTTTTGAAACCGTTTTGAACCCAGTTCTGCACGTGTTTGTTGTAAGATTCAATGCAGAAATTCGAATCGCACACTATTAGTTTGGGGAATTCGCGATCGGTATTTTCAAGCGCCATCTTGAAACCCTGTAGTTCAGCTCGCTAAGCTGTACAGTCTCCGAGTGATTGAGTTTTAGTCACCATAGGTCTGAATTTACCTTCGCGCCAACGACCTTTAAAAATCGCGCATGCAGCACTATAAGCTTGTTTACCCCCAATTGCGGGCTGTGCTGATCCGTCTGTATATATTATACAGCCGTAATGTTCTAGAGGCAGAATTTCGGTCGGTAGAGGACATTCGTATTCACATTGTAGGAATTCTTGTGTCTTCAAGTAGGGGTCAAAAACGTATTCAACGTCTGTTGCAGCAAGAGAGTTAACCCATTGTATCCATCTCGGATGTAAAGCTTTTGCATTTGGAATGCTCGCTATCGTCACTGCCTCTAAGGCAGCTACAGGTGTAAAGATCATTATGCGTTTACCCTGCGCGAGAGCTCTCTCTTTTGCTACAGCAGTTTGAACCGCAGTCAGAATGTTTTCTGTTGAAGTGAATTTCATTTCAGCTTGTGTGTACAAGTGTGATTTGTATGCAATTGGTACCTTTTCACCTTCATTATAGGTCAGGTATGTGAACCCACATTTCCCTGGGATGACACGGATCACGAGATTGCGCGCATTGTTGCGTGTATCTAATTGTGTTTTTGCTAACATGTCTGTTTGTACTGACCGCAAATTTTCTGTATGTTTCTGAGTCGAATTTGTTGGTTTGAAACCAGGTTTGATTAGTTCGTAGAGAGGTTTAACCCTTTCTGCGTAATTTAGAACATAAGTTCTTCCAAAATTCAGGAAACCTAGAATTGACTGTAAGGTTTTCAGCGTCTTTGGAGGTTAGAGCAGCGCACATTTTTCAAGTTTGCTGCCAGGCTTTTGCCTTCACTTGACAACTCGTATCCTAAGAAAAGGATGTTGAGGTGGGCAATTCGTGATTTCTTAAAATTGAATTTGTACCCTTCAGAAGCAAACCCAAGTATTATAGTGTTCCCTCTTTTCAAGTACACGTCCAAATCATCGTCTGGAAGATATATGTCATCGACATACGATAATGTTTCATCATCGTACATTTGTAGTATTTCTGTTACTCTGGCTGAAAATAACCCTGGACTATTCTTGAATCCCTGGGGGAGACGGCAAAATTGTCGATGTGTCTCAAAGATTGAGAAAACGGTCAAGTGCCTACTTTCCGGTGCAATGTTTTGACAGAAAAACCCATTTGAAATGTCTAATGTGGTTTTATATTTTTTCCGCACGATGTTATTCATCAGTGCTGCACTATGTGCATTTTGTACTGCAAATGTTTTGCAACAAGAGTTTAGGTGTCTGTAATGCAAAACTAGATGATATGAATTGTCTGGCTTGGAGACAGGAAACAAAGGATTGTGCATAGATAAGGTGCATGTTTCAATCACCCCTTGATATTCAAGTTGATCTAAGATCTCCCTGACTTGTGTTTTAGCTTCTTGCTTGACTGGATACTGCCTCTGAGCTGAGCTCGCCATGACCACACCCGTTTTTATTGTTGTCCAGCACAGCAGGGGAAAAACTCTAGCAGCGATGAGGTTAACTGGATTTTGTGGTGAAGAGAATCCTCTTCCCATCCTACGTGATTTTTATATAATGCTGGAGCCTGAGCTACTGCCCATTTCCTGGCATATGTACATTTTTTATGAATTGGAATGTGATTTGAGAAGGCTGGCATAATTAACTCTTCACCGTGTGGGCACTCTCTAACAACTGCAGGTGGCCAGTCTCTTTCAGCTAGAAGTATGTCATAACCCTTGGAAAGCTTGTCCCAAGAGAGAGCTTTTATTTTTCTAGTTATGTCCCCCTCCATTCGGAGTGTTACTTTATATAACTTGTGGGGTACACTAACCTTGGTGTCGGCAGTTTCAACTTGAATGCATTCATTCAAGTCCACCGTCTCCAGATGATCCTTCAGGATCTTGCGAACTATGGTTACTTCTGCTGCGCTGTCTGGCATTGTCTGAGCCCATTCCCCATTCTTGAGTTGTGTCCTCAGAATCCTCGGCATGTCTGATCTTTACACTTGCTACCTTCTTTTTGGTGACTTGAGTTTTCTTATTTTTTGGAACGTGCTGTTCATCTTTGGGCTACACGCGTTCTTCTTTCTGTTCTGACCGTCCTCTTCTTTCTGATTTAGCGGTGAAGTCTGAAAGGTATGAGAGGAACGTGTATCATTATCTTGATATCTATCAGGTTTTCTTAAAGAACCCTTATTTCTGAGGTTGTACCTCTTTTCAGAGGGCTCCCGTTGGGGAGACCTACCTCCTCGTTGGGAAGATCTTCCTCTGGACTGGGAATGCTTCTCTTTAGAAAGCGTTTGTTTAGTGTTCTCCCACTTCTTTTTAGGAGTAGTGAGATTATTTTTAATAGAAGTTTTTTCAGGATTCTCTGTTAGTTGTGGTTTTAGTGGTTTCCTACCCAAACTATCTCTACCTAGTTCTTCATAGGATTTTTCAATTATTCTGGCAAACTCATATGGTTGCTCAGTAATATCTGTTTCTTTTAGTTCCTGGCGGATTGCCACTGATGCTGCTTCACCTCTAATGTCGGCTAATAGTATAGCCGAGACCTGCTTGAAATCCTTCAGTAATTTCATACCTAGATTTAAAGCCGGTTCTGGACCGTATTAATTTTGAATCTGTCTTAGAACGTCTGGTATTACCACCATGGACGGAACACCATGTGTTTTAGAGTAGATTGAAGCAAAGACTGTGCCCCAAGTGTCATAATCCTCTACGTGTGGTGCAATCCCCATAGGTAAACAGATTGTCAGAATCCTGTGTTTCTCATGAGGCGTACTATCAGGAAATACTGCCTCTATTTGAGTAATTTTTTGTGCTAACCAGAACGGAATTTCTTGTCGTTTTGCTAGTAGTTTACCAATGACTGACTGTATAGTCTGTGGTGTGATTTTGTTTGTATTCCCCTGGTGAGGGGTGTGCTGTGGAATTCTTACAGCTGGTTGGACTGTTAATGTCCGCATGACATATTGAACCAATTGTCTATGTATTTTAATTAACTGTTTTAGCTGAGCTAACAATTCTGCATTTGACATTTTTTCAATGTCTGGATGTGGTGTAAAGCTGGCTAGTACCGGCCATGTTCCTCCTCGTCTACCTAATGGACCGAGCCTGGTAATGTGATTTTGATGTTGTAGGGCGCCTTTAAACCAGAGCTGATGCTCTTGGTAAGTTAATGGAATTTCAATATCCTCGAAAGGAACGTATTCCGCTGGAGGTTCTCTGCTTTGTAGTAGTGGAACTCACGTGTTCCCGCATTAGCTGCTGGAAACTGAATCCATGAATAGAATACCTCCGTCTGCCGATATTCATGATCCTCTATGACAAAGATTACTCTGCCACCTCTTGCTGATACACTATTGTTTATTAGTTTGTAAGCTATACTTTTCCTTACATTTACCGGGAGCAGTATAGCATCCGTATAATTTTCTATGATATTAGCGTCATCTAAGACCGCCTGAGCTGCTGCTGCAGCTCTCTCCAATTCGGTATCACTATCCGCCATTTTAGTCGGCTGAGAGTTTACAGAACAAGTTTCAAGGAAACAAGGATTAGATGCACAATATTTTGGAACACTGTATCCTTCAACGTTGAACAAACCAAAAACTAATACATAGGATTTTTTGTCCAACTCAGTTTTGGCGGATATTATCCTTTTACCCACTCCAGATGTCTTTTGGAGTTTTTACGGGAGAAAAGGGGTCTGTGTGAAAAGCACGACTGAGTTACTTTAGTATCTAGTGGTAAATGATCGCCTTACCAAACGTTGGGCGCCAAGTAGTGTAGTTCCTACATTCCCAATAGGCTCTGCGCATTGGAATAATATATCCTGCAGCTTAGACGTAGGACTTAAGTCGACTAGGTCTCTGCCGAATATATTAGACTTAATTGTGAGTGCCAGCTAGCTCAGAGGTCACTAGAAACTTTCTCGAAAGTACAAGAAGGGATTAGTCTCTGACAACCATATAACATGACAACTTTGTTTCCCCAGAATGAAACATATCTCTAGAGTCGCGGAAACAATAGACGGCTATTTCACTCAGTCAGATGTGCATGCTTCATTTCACCAGAGTTGCTTAGAAATAGAGAGACAGGCGTTTTCAATAAAAGTATTTATTGAACAGTCTTATTTCTTAAGCATAAGAAATGCACTGCTACAATCGAAATGCTGGTTAAGAAGTACAATGCATATAATACGAATAGTATTATAAAATAGTAATGTAAGAGCATTATATGGTTTCTAAGCCATAAACATAGAATACATAAAATGCATAAATACATACAGTGATAAAATAGTGGCTAAAAGTACTCAACTGGTGCTTCTAAAATACGCCTACCCCGGTGTACCTAACCTAGGTCTAGTACGAGGGAGGAGTAAGTGTGGTGTAGCTTAAGTCTAGGAATTTTCTGCCAAGAATCTGTTCCAATAATTCTCTAAGGGTCTAATAAGCTCCGTACCTTGGTTTCAGAATGATAGAGGTCTTGTATCTCTCTCTCAGGACTCGATCTCCCAGCACCCCGCAAGGGTAGCCTGGAAACACCGGAGCTGGATTTCTCGGCAAGAGAAAAGACAGCGTCTTCTCAGTGCGTCAGTTGGAGGGTCGGCTTCCTTCGGCACTTGCAGCAGCAGGGCGTCGGGCAAGTAGTTATCGATCTGCTCCAAACCACCGTGTATTTGACTGGGCAAATGTAGGCATATTTATACTCTGAAGGTGCCGAGTATGACGTAAGATTGGACATAATATCGTCACTAGTGCCTCAGTTCCTTGAAAACTCCAGGAGCTCTTGGATAAATTAGCATTCAAGCAGGGAGAAGTCCCTGACTGCTGAAGGCTGGTTTTTCCAAGAAATCGTTGTGGATTCTCGGAGTTTAGTGGAAGTAGCCATGCCGTATTTTTGCTGCACACGCTAAGACTAAATAAGGTAATTATTCCAATGCCTATATAAGGATTTGGTGAATTATACCTATATATGGGCTTGAATTGGGAAAAATTTCACAAGGGTCCTAGATTCCCACATAACAATTCTGTCTTTCCAATCGTGTTTTTTAACACAGACTGAACCTATGAGTTTAATTTACTTTGTTGGTGAAGATTCAAAGGTAAAGGTATAGCGAGTGGTTTTGGATACACTGTAGGCTGTGGCCTATTGATTGTTATTCCCCAGCTGAAAAAAACGTCTTTTACATTTATAATTAGTTCAGCTACAAATATAGTGTCCAATGCTATCAGTGTCATTTCCTTACTACTATCGGGATTTGTAAGAAATTCGATGGATTCAATGTTTTTACTTGAGATTTTTTCTAGTGAGCGAATAGATTTAAATAGTTGGAGAATATTTCCTCTATTTAGGATATCGTGCCTGCCTCTTGAATAATATTCTGGGACAAAATTCAATTGCGGTTTATCATGTACTGTTATCTTCCGACTTCCCAAATCTAAAGCAGGTAGGAGGTCGTAATTTGAGGGCTGCTGAGGCTCTTTGTCGTTATCCCTTATACCTTCGTAGCTCCTGTTTTTTGCCTTTGGAGATCCTGAGAACTATTATAATGTATGCCCTGAGTTGATCCTAGCATTTTATTAGCTAGTTGACCGTCCAAGTCTTCTTTCCTCATATCATAATTTTTTTTCGTTGTAGCTAACTTCTTAACAGTATCCATCTTTTCACATATACTGTGTGACAAATTATATTGAGCTTGAATTGTCCTTTGAAATATTGGTTGTATTTGGTTTTCACTCTCATCCTCTCTTCCCCTATTGATCCTCGCATTTATGGTTGGAATTTTTTTATTATCCATCTTTTCCACCAGTACCTGTATTGTTCTTTGAATTGTTTGTAGGGGATGTCTATCTACGTTCACCATCTGCACACTTACAATTCCTCTAATTGATTGATTGTTTTGAAGATACCCTCATCTATCTCTATGAGGTCTTTGATTTCCTTTTGAATCATAATTGTTGCATTGGTATCATGAATTGACATTCTCTTAGGAGCAAGAAGAGTGGAGCAATAAGAGCAACATAGAGGGAGACACTGGACTAAAAAACAACAGGCGATCAGTATCACAAGGATTAAAATCGACTTTTCACGAATCAATCCCCACCCAACAAAGAGTGACCAACTCAAATTCCCGCTCTCCATTCCTTTACCATTTTCCAGGATATCCAAAATGTGCTGGGTAATGTTCTTTGCCATATTAGTGATCCCGACTACACACTGGTCTCCTACTACAGTGCACACAGTACCACTCTTAGCTAAAATAAAACAACAGTATATCTAGTCTGTTCAGAATATATCTGCATACTTTCAAATTGGTTGGTGATATCACGCAAGGCTTCTACTGTGGAGTTCGACAATATCTGCAGTTTGCATCCAAAATATTCTCTGGCTCTTTCACCCCGGGCCATTGCAGTACCACCAAAGGTAATAATGGAAGAAAGAATATATCCAGAAATTATAACATTGCTATAATTATTGACTTCTACATCTGTCACTCCATTGCAAAACTCTGCTGTCAATGTTCTTTTCACCCATCTTATACTAGGCTTACTGTACTTACAGGGTACACCTAGGGGAAGCACCATTCCTAAGGCTACCTCATCTGTACCATTATGAACATTTAAGTACGTACCATTAGACAAAAAAAAAAAATCCTGGATGTGCATATATTGGGCCTTGATAATCCATAGGAGCATATCTAGTATTAATTCCGGAGGTATTCAGATCCTCCTTCCTCGCTAAAAACATTGTGTTCTTAAACAATATTACTCTAGAACAGTTAACATACAAAAATGTGTCAGTGCTATTTATTATCTGGCAACATGCAGGGTAATATACATTCTTTTGGGTAACCGTCAAATCTTGGTAATGCCAGCCCACCAGGGTGATATTATGCTCTTCCATACACACGTTATCACAATACATGGTATGATCACTCCCCAGATACCCTTCCCCTCGTGGCTTTCGGTAATACAGACAAGGGCCAGGATATCCCATATCAAACTCACCCCTTACCTCTATGAAGTGGACTGGGCGAGTATACGTGTATTTAACAAGTGACAATGGGTATGCAGTCCATAAACTTGTAACAGATTTAGTAGGATACCAATTTATACCTGTCCCAAAACATCTTTTGTGCATGAACAAAAATACATTACTCAGGGTTGTCCTTTTTGTGCAAATTGGAGAAATTACCTTATTCTCAATATTTGATGGGGCAATCTGATCTTGTTCAAGAACCCATGATACTCCACCTACAATCAATAGCAGTAAAATCACAAAAATAGTACACAGCATTTTTCTTTTAGTTGACCAAAATATCTCTGTATGAACAGGGGGAATCACTGGCTGCTCTTCATCAGCAACCATTCTGCCAAAAGGATGCATAACCAATGATAAAACAAAGGGGCAGAATGCCAGAAAAAGTAATACACAAGTTCCCAGTGTCCGTCAGAGCCTTCATGGTACAGGCTCCTATTGTTCATCAAAACATTGTCGCTCTTGAGCACCCGCAGTGGAGCTTGCTCTGTCATAAGCTCAAGTTCCCACGTTGAGCAGGATAAGGCACCCCAAAAGAGATACCATTCATATATCCTGTCCAGTGTTCAAACAGTGCACAGATCTCACATCGCCCTACACTAACTCTGTTGGAAATGTAGCAAAGTACACCCTAACATACACAGTCCATCCCTAATTAATCTGAATTTTCCTTTGGTGTACTGTCTTTCAACCGGGTGCACAAATTGTACCTAGTGACTCCAGGCACAGAAGGGTCAACAAAAAGAGGTTCCTGAATTGCTCATATCTCTGGAGGAACGGCTGTGTTCAACTCTTCATCATTTTCCTCATCTGTTTTGGTCCAGGTCAACCTTGCATCACTAAAAGGGACAAACCCGGGCACTACCTCGAACTCAGAGTCCCCAACTCCATCCCTCGCCCATTGATCACAGGGCAGAGGAAGAGGGACCTTACGGCAGTGGGTTATATGCACTGAGTTCTTCCGGCCGGCGACTTTAACAACAGTACGCGTTGACAAGAGGACCTGTTCCGGTCCCTTCCATCTTGGCTCCAAACTCTTTTCCTCTGGAAGTTGCATATTAAGATGTGGTTGCCGGGCTGGATATCATGCCTGGGTCCCTCTGGTCGAGCTGGCAAAGCGTACCGGATCTGTTGGTGAATAGAATGCAAACTTTTAGTTAACTGGCAAAGGTAATCTATCAACAATGGATACTCAATGTTGAACAACCTGCAAGGGCGCGGGAAGCCCCAGACATTTGCCGGGCGTCCAAACACAAACTCGTTGGGCCAAATGACAATCTGTTCTAGAATGAGCTGTCGTTCTGGTAGATAAAAGAGCTAGTGGTAAAGCATCTGGCCGCTGTAACCCTGTAGTCTCTTGAATATTTACCAATTTCAGCTTGAGAGTACCATTGTACTTTTCAACCAAACCTGCTGACTGTGGATGATTGGCAGCATGAAAGTTTTGCTTGATACTCAAGCCATCACAGATTAGCTGGATTACTTTGGCATTACAATGACTTCCGTTATCACTCCTGAGCAAACGGGGCATGCCAAAACGAGGAAAGAACTCCTTCAGGAGTACCTTTGCAGTCATAACAGCTGTATTATCTTTGGTGGGATAAACCTCAACCCATTTACTGAAGGCACAAAAAAAAACTTACTTTAAATTATTGCACCTCACCAGTTCGATGTAATCCATCTGGAGAACCTCAAAAGGAAAAGTAGATGGTGAAAAATTACTGGGAAGTGTAGGGGTACCTTTACCAGGATTGTGCATCATGCACACCTTACTATACTTCACTAAATCTGCGGCCGTTTTCGAAATGTTATCATTCTGCATACAGGGTCTAGTAACTTGCAAATTCACTTAGCACTAATATGGCAGGAAGAAAATACACATCTGATAACATCCATCTCTGCTTTCCTGACTTGTCAATCCAACACCTGTCATAATTCAATTGTGCTGTACTTTCTTGCCAAATTGCTAATTCCTCTATTGTGGCCTCACTTTGCATTTCTTTCACATTTTCAAGGGTAGCCTTAAACATGGTAACTTTAGGCACCCACCTAATGGGACCTGCTACAAACATTCTTTTCATTTTAGCTTGGGCTGTTTCCTTAGCTGTCTGATCCACAAGAGCATTTCCCCTACCTACATCGTCAGTGATTTTCCGATGGGCACTACACTCTACTATAGCCAATCTCTTAGGAAGCATCAAAGCAGACAAAAGCCTCAATATGAGGTGCCCATGTTTTCTCTTGGTGCCATGCGAAGTAAGAATCTCTCTCTCTGTCCAGAGTCACCCAAAATTATGTGCGACTCCAAAGGTGTACTGGCTGTCAGTATAGATATTAACAACCAGTCCCTCAATCAATTCGCAAGCTCGTATTAAGGCAACAAGTTCAGCAGCTTGGGGTAATTGATAGGGAACTTGTGATGTCTCAACTACTGTATGCAGCGTGGTGATAGCATACACAGCAGTTGTAGTGCCATCTGGTAATTTAAAGCAAGAGTCATCAACATATAGTTCCCTGTGTGGGTCAGATAAGAGAATATCAGCCAAGTCTACCCATCCTTTTGTCTCTTTTTTCCTACGGAAGATACAATCATGTTTATCAATTTCATCATTCTCGGAAGGGAGGGGCAGTAATGTGGCTGCATTCAGAGTGGCACATCTTTTAATCGTGATGTGTTTTGAAAACAATGTTAATTCATAGCCAGTCAGACGTGCACTGGTGAGGTGCTGTGTCTTTGTTTTGTTCAAAAGCGTGTTCACAGCATGGGGTAACATGACTGTGAGATCAGAATGAAGTACGAGTTCAGCTGATTGTCTTATTAAGATGGCCGTGACTGCTCTTAGACAACTCGAGAGGGCTTGTGCAACAGTGTCAAGGACAGCAGAAAAATAAGCACACAGCTGTTGCTTATTGTCAAATGTATTTGTTAAAATAGAAAGCGTACAACCATCCATTTCATGGACGAACAATACAAACAATTTAGTATAATCAGGGATGCCAAGTACTGGTGCTGAGCAAAGTGCAGTTTTCAAATGCTCAAAATCCTACTGACATTCAGGCATCCAAGGCAGGGGCTCATTCAAGTCTTTAGTGGTTAGAGCAAGCAAGGGGTTGGTTAGTAAGGAGTATGTAGGTATCCACTGCCTGTGGAAGTGATAGCTATAAAAGCGCGCACATCTTTCTGAGTCTGTAGGATGGGCATTTTTCCATTGATTCTAATACGCTCTATGGGGTCAGCCTCCTAACCGCCTTCGACAGTAGGTAACCTAAATAGGTGACCTCCTGTAGGCAATACTGATATTTAGAAGGAGAAACTTTGTGTTCATGTTGGGCCAAATGCAACAACAATTTAATAGTTCTGTCTCTACAACCCTGCTCAGTATTACAGTGCCATATTCAAAATAATTGAGGGGAAGAGGTAGACCAGGTTTTTTTTGGAAGTCTGCAATCGGGTCGCTATTTCAGGAAGCAGATTGTAAATAAATCTATTAACAAACAACTAAACACCTCCCTCAATAGACTGATCCTGTCCACTGTAATCCAAAAATGTGCCTTCAAACCGAGTGAAGAAATCAGATACACTCTCATCTTTCTTTTGTCGACAAGCCAATAATTTATCCCAATCCACCTTTCTTTGCGGGATAAGAGAATGCATATAGGTGATAAATGAGTCTGGCAACGCCAAGATTTCTGCCCGAGGCTTATCACCTGGCTTTCTCTCCCGGTCCCATACTTTAATTTGATCCCATGTACCTCCCAATTCCACAACATGATCTTGTGTGCGTACTTGCTTCCAAATATCAACTAATAAACCAAAGAACATTTCGATATTACAATGGAAGAAGCAGCTTCGGTCTATTCTCTATAATATGCAGTAGGATTTTTCCTAGGGTCGGGTAATTGAGTCTTAAGAGACAATACTTCACTTCTTTTCCACAGAGTATTAACCCATTGCTCTTCAAACCTGGCTGCTGTTGCGGCTTGTGTAACAATGCAGCAATCATCTGTTAATTCTGGTATCTCATGGTGATATATGGGATTAACCTCTCTCATAGGCAACTGAGACACTGATCTGGGACTTTTCTTATGCAATGTTATGAGCTATTATTGTCGCAACATTAGAAAAAAACCTGTTCTGGTCTCAATTTACTAATATACACCGATCTCTAATATCATAAAATTTGAGGTGCTTCCACTTCAATACACTGTGTTATACAGAACAAGGGGAACCCAAAGTAGCAATAGGTCTGGGACCTTGGGAATATACAGTATTTCAAGAGACAATGGTCCTAAACATCAGTTCGAATATAAAAGCAAAGATAAATATAGACCAAAATTGAAATCTATATTTAATGTCCAGCCGGACAAATTTTAATAGTTAATACAATCAAATGTGGCAAAGGTGTCGAACAATTTCCAAGTGGGACACAAGCCTGTGTCCAACTACCACATATATACAAAAACAGAAAAACAAACAAATACAAGGCAAGAGAAAGTCTGTAAATTAATCATAGTTAAAACAGACAATTAATAATTTGCCACATTTGATTGTATTAACTATTAAAATTTGTCCGGCTGGACATTAAATATAGATTTCAATTTTGGTCTATATTTATCTTCAATACACTGCTGCCAAAGACCAATTAAAGTTGCACACATATGTTTAAAGGCATGCTGTTGTATGAAGGGCTCAAAATCCCTCATAGTTGCCCAGACGTCCTCTACACTATAAATGGGATTACAGGCCCATTGGGCAGCCTGATTGGCTATTACCTGTTTCTCATCATCTCCCACATCAAATCACACTAATGGTCCCATGCGCTCCTTAAATTTCATCCAATTCCTATCCTCTAATCCACGTACCGGTGTCCCACTACTCACTAATGTGAGAGGATGAAGAACCATCGTAGGTTAAGCAACAGAGTAACATGCACTAATGTCGCTGATGATTGTATCACTGGCGAAAGAGGTGTAGTAGGGGTACTAACGGTCACAGTTGCCACAGACGGCAAAGACACAGCAGGAAGACGAGGAGGAGGAGCAGAAGCCACAGCTGTTGAAATAACAGCAGTAGATACTGAGACAGAGACAGTAGCAAAAGGCTTATTTTTTAAAGGTCAACATGACTGCTTAAAACAACATACACAGACTGCAGTGTTAGGCCTGTGACATGTTTAAAAGGCTATTTAAGTGAATGGTGCCATCAGTGTTGCAGGATCAGTCACATTTAGTTTACAGGCTGTGGGTAATTGTTGTGCCACTTTACTAGTGACTTATCAGTAAATTAGATGTGCTGATTGGGTGAAGCCAATTTTACCATATTTAGGGAGAAAGCACAAGAACATTAGCACTGTTTTACAGTGGTAACGTGTGCAGAGTCCTAAAACCAGCAAGAATGAAGTCAGGAAAAACAGGAGGATTGCAGGTAAAATGTTGGCAGAAAACAACGCCAAGGATGTCATGCCCAACAAGTGACTTACAAAAACAGCCACCCCTTTTGAGTGCCACACCGCCACATAGACACTGCATGTTTGCATACAGCTCCAGCTATCTGTTGCAGACAGCGTTGCACACAATGCTACAAAGTCAGCCATTGGTTATGATTTGTCTGTGTTTTTGTGAATCTCAGTTCCCTGCTCTTTATTGGAGGTTTCCTCCTATTCTGCGTTTGTCCTTCCCATATAACACAGCTTGTTTTCCCTTCCTTCTGATTTCAAAAGGTGTAGCCTTCCACT
The DNA here is from genome assembly GCF_964261635.1 of Lissotriton helveticus. Classification (NCBI taxonomy): domain Eukaryota; kingdom Metazoa; phylum Chordata; class Amphibia; order Caudata; family Salamandridae; genus Lissotriton; species Lissotriton helveticus. Next base: position 2,126,996,984 of record NC_136061.1, read on the forward strand.
GCCAATGTCATAGAACAACTTTTTTTAATCCTCTTACTTGTACAGCACTTAAAATGAGTGTATGTCTTGTTATTTAGAGTGCGCTCACACTCTTTACCTAGCGACCTCTATCTTTCCACCCTTCATTCCCGAAGCTTCTCAACATTATATCAGACAATGGCTGGCAGCCTATGTATTGCCCAGAAGATTTTCTTAACTTTTATCTTAACGTGATGCTCCTCCTTTTAGCTCCTGGTGCATGATGATGGCAGTCTTAATGAGGTCCTGGACGTTGTCTCACTCCACTATCAAGTGCTGCACATTCAAATGTTAGTAGCTGTCGACCACTTTGTTAATGCTGAAGGCTTTTAAATTCTGTTGGCATTGGCGAAGCCAATAGCGGCGACTTCCCATGTTAAAACTGGAGAGTTTTCTATATTTCCAAGATGGCCACTGTGTTCTGTGATATAACGATCATTGTGTCACCATGTAACGTTGCATAATACAGTCCTGCATCCATTTTGAAAGTGTAAAAAACACGTTTCCATGGCCTAATGGCTTACACCTTGCTTGGCAGACTGTGAGATCCTGTATTCCAAAGTGTAGTGTTGGACCCTGAGTGTTGGTTTTGGTAATAAAGAACAATAATTTGCTCCCTATTTGTGAGGTGCGAGAGAGTAGTATATTTAATCTAAAGGGATCGTTGCTAGATCCCGACGAAAGGATTTGCCGATATTATTGATTTTTCTAAAGAAATCAGCATTGCATGTTTTCTTTATTCAGTAATGTGTAATTTGTGTGTCTCAAGAAGCATACAAATGATTGAATGATGTGATTTGTTTTCCAGACACAATTAAAGCTAGAATCTAACCTGCTTAGAGGTTTCAGAATCTCACTACCTCATTACGCCAATTTAGAATTTAGCAATCTGTGGGTATTTGCTTTATAAACAGCGCTGTAATTTGCATTATTAGTATCTAAAACGAAAACCCTCATTAGCACTATATTTAATATAACATGATTTGGTATTTCTTCACATAGCGACTTGCATTCAGGAAGTGTTGGAGAACAGTGTGACAGGCATTTGCAGAAACATGTACTTTACCAATTGTGTATTGGTTATTGTTGTAACAATTTAGAGAACATGCTGTTTCTAAATGATAGCTATGATAATAAATATTTTAAGTGTAGCTGGTCTAGGCGTATCGTAAAGGGGCTGTTTGGAGTAAAACGTCCGCTAAAATCTTTGCAGTCTGGCCACCTCTTGCATCCCTGCATCATGTTTCACTTCATCGGAGTTACGAGGTTGAACCAGGGACTCCACTTCCCAGGCTCTCCCGCACCGTTGACAGTACTCTTCGTGCCCGGAGGTGCATAAATCCAACCGAGAGTCCCCGCTGCACGGGACGCCCTTTCTCAACATTGGGGTTGCGAGCCTCAACCAGGGACTCCACTTCCCAGGCTCTCCCACACTTTTGACAGTTCTCTTCGTGCCCAGAGGTATATAAATTCAACCGAGAGCTCCCTCTGGCGGGGATGTGCGCAGGCGTGGACTGGGTCAAGGGCGGGCCCTTCTGCCCCCATCTGCGGCTAAACAGGGCTGGACCCCATCTCTTGGCTCGGTGTTACGGCCTCGCTCGTCCCCTGGTGGATCACCTCATACCAAAGGTAAGAGGATGGGGAAATGTAAACTAGCAATGCCATCAGCTAAGGACCGCCACTAACCTCCACCATTACCAGCTTCCTCACTATGGCTATGGGGGCCATGAACAGCGAGATGGAATGTGTGGAAGAGAGATTGTGGATCACAAAGCGGGCACTTCACACAACTTCATTAGTAGAATCAGCCAGTTCATCACAGAGTCAGCAACCCAGGGGCTCTAATCCACCCACGGACTACATAAAATCCAATGACCTACAAGATTCCAACATTACTCAACAAGGTCGCTCCCTTGACACCTTATGACCCTGATAACGCGGGATTTCTGGTCTATTGTTATCTTACCAGATCACAGCTCAGGTCGACTGATTCGTTGGTACCTGTCATTGAGTAAAAGGCAATCCACTACTAGGTTAATCAAGAAAGAATTTACACCACTCTAAAGAACCACTTACCACTGGAAAAGGTTAAAAAGTTTAATTTAAAGCCAAAAGTATCTGGAGATACAAACATCTCAGAATAAGATTCAAAAGATATACAGGTATCAATATAAAAAGGTACTCTCTGAATGCTCTCAATCGACAAAAGGAAATTATCAAAAATATCTCAAATACCATGAGAGTTGCAAGAATCGCTGTGAGTTGCAACTTGAGAGTCATTTACAGAAAAGAAAAATACAGGTTAGTCTGTCCCTACACTAGACTAAGTGACATCCCTACTTAACAAGATCTTTACCTAAAAAGGTGTCAGCAGTGGTGACTTCCAAAGAAGATCACACACTTCCCTAAGTCTTTGTCTCAAAGTCGAAGTCTTTCAGCTCTCTATCTGCCTACCCATCCGCTCTCCTAAGCTCCTCAGATCATCTGCTCTAACTCCACCCCGGGGTGCTATCCCTAATACAAAATCACATTTCCAATAGGAACGCCCCTGTAGACGCCTCTCACGTGGTGCAGTTTTGAGCGGCAAATTCCGTGCTGGTGCTCCACTGGACTCTTCATTAAAGTTGATCTATTTAAAACATACACTTCAATTCTATGCTTAATAATACATTTGCAGTAAAATGACATTAGAATCCAAGTCACTAAAAGTGTAGCAGCATCTTTCATTTCTTGTGAAATGCCATGTGGCCTACACATTTTCATGGTTTGCAGAATTACATTTCGTTTTCACTTAGCCATCTAACGTGTGACTCCAACATCATTTTAACATTTCTACAACCTCTACATTAGTTTTTCACTCTTATATATATGCATCTATTCTATTTAAACACTCATATATTTTCTCTATATAGGTTGACACTCTTGTATATTCCACACTAAACTAATACTACGTGCTTGTAAATATGGTGCACTTCTACATTTTCAGATTTGTGCTCTCTCAATCCCCCCTTTGATGACTTACAGTAGTCATCATCATCACAACACCCTTCTAAGGTACAGAGTATCAAACGGAAGTCGTTGCAACCTTCCCTCGTTTCATCTCCTCTAGAGCCCTCAGACTCCTGTACTGATTCTCCTGCATCGCAGCTAATCTCCTCCCCTGCTCTCGCATAGATCTTTGCAACCTGTTTGCTCTATACCATTTGTACAGTTTCACCAATCCACACAAGGTGATTATACAAATCACTATTATGATGATAGGTTTCAGTATGTACCAAATGATATTCTTCCCTAGGTTGGCAAACCAACCTCCGACTTTACCCATTCCTTGACCTACTTTTTCCCACACTGTTATCTTCGTCAAATCTTCTATCTCGTTATGAATTTCAGTAATGTTTCGAATGTACTTTTCGAGAGGTTTTGAATTGTCTGGAATGTAAGTGCAACATTCCTGGACCTTCAAAGCCTTACAGACTCCGCCCTCTTTGGCCAACAGAACGTCTAGAGCAAGTCGGTTTTGAAGAACCATTGCCCTTATCGATTGCATCTCTCCCTCCACCAGCATTAAAGATCGAGCAGTACTGGCGGACAACCTATCTACAACTGTTGCCAATCTTCTTATCTTAACATCATTTAGTGCTATCCCTAAAATAGGAAACATAGCACCAAACACATCTCCAACTACCTCCTCAGCGCTTACACCCCTTCTTCCTCTAGCTGATGTTTCTCTCTTTTTGGTTTCAAAGTTCTCAGCATGGTATATTTTGGGGAAGACAATTGCTAAGTAACATGATCCATACCAATTATCTGGTAGTTTCACGTATGCATTTCTTCCACAGACAAAATACACATTTGGGATCACCTGCCTTTCCTTCAGGAAATCCTTAGAATAGTACTCTAATTGGAAAGCATGTTCACAATGAACTTCTCCCACAAACACATTCTCATAATATGTTCGACTTCTGTGTATACATAGCTCTCCCCTTTTCTCCCGGTCTAAAGCTATTGGACCACTGCTACCCTTTCTTTGGTGTTCTCTTTCTTCCCGGGTCCAATCTGTTTTCCATTGTCCTGAAGCTTTTAGGATCTTTTGTCTCCTATATCGATCATCCACCTGCCCTATAAACTTTTTCTCAATTTCTGACACTTTACAAGTCAAATTATTTCTTCGGGCATGTGAAGTATCTAATGTTCTCCATGGAATGAAACATTTCTGTAACCTGTCCTCACACTTATAATAATCCCACTTGTTTAGATGTTTATAATTCGGCACTTCTGGCAGTACCGAATCAAAATTCGAAAAATAATACTCAAACCCCTCTCGTTCATAAAATATGCTCAGCAACAAACTACATGAGATTCCATAGGTCAATGGAAGATGATGGTATCTGATGCCTTCATCTACAGAAGCTGGCAACTGCATACAGACGTAGCAGTTCTTTGCCTCCATGACATCAATATATTCATAAAGCAATTTGGCATAAGCATTCGTTTTAAAATTCCCCTGTGACTCATCTGCATGTAATCTTTTTATTTCAGCATCTAATAAAGTTTTCTCTTTCGCTGTATTTTCCCCCTGTTTACCAACCACAGGAGGCTTCTGTGTTGGTATACTTTTTGCTTCTTTTTCTATTTTCACATCATTTTCATGTCCCACTATATATGATACAGTAACTACTAAAACTATAAGAGAAATCACTACCCCTAAAAGTGTGCCTATTATACATTTTGCCCTGCGGTTCGGGTTGCCAGCCTCCATGGTCTCAAAACAGTGTAGTTCTGGGTTTCTTTCACAGCACAAGTCTCTTTTCTTTGCTTCTCCAATCTTTCGAACCACACCTCCTGGAAACTGAAAAATCCCCTCCGCAAAACAGTCTCTGAATTCTGTAGCAATAGGCAACCCTAGCCCTTCTCCATCCACTAAAAGGGAAGTCCCTAATTCTTTCTCCTTCCACTCGGCGCTAGGTTATCTTTCAATCAATATTTACAAGGTTCTTTACAAAGTCTTTAACAGTCCAAAACTACGCGTGTTCCCAGAGCTTCTACCACTAGCTCAAATATTTCCATACGAAGAAGGACTCCCTCCAGTATTGGACTCCTTGAACAGCAACACGGAAACTCAACAGTCTCAAAGATCAATTTTCTTATTCCGCTCAGGAGAGGAGGATAGACGATGTTGAGTGTCAGCAGTCTTTCGACCTCCAATCCTGGCAACAGGAATCTTACTTCCACTGTGATGATTGGGTCAGTTCTGGTCAGGGTCACTTCCCTCACCCTCCCAGTTCTGCGTCCCGCTGAGGACATCTGTAGCGAGATAGGTCCACTCAGGAGTAGCGTATCTTCTGCAAGGCACTCGCACCCTCCTTGATCTTCTCGGACCTTCCTGCTCTTGTCCTGGTGCACTTTCTTCTGGATCTGAGTCTTCGGATATAGGAGCAAGAGTTTCCTCTCGAGCTGGCTTTAAGCTTGGCCTCCTTTTTCTTTCAGGCCAGGTAGCCGCTCCACGCCTTGTTCTCCTATTTCTTGTCCGTTCACTCAGTTCTGGATCACTCTGAACTTGCTCTGTCTCTGAGTTGGTTTCACAACAGCTTTCTCCTTCAGTGGCAATTTCAGTTTCACTGCCGTCCTGTTTTCCTTCCTCTTCTGGATCTGTGACACTCCCAACTTCTTCAGACACCCCCACAGCTTGACTGATCCCCTCTTGTGCTTCTTCCTCCACCACTGGATTTTCATCTGCGAGAGGAGCTGTTTCTTCCAGGGGTGCTGGAACTCTTCGAGTATGGGAAGCGTGGATCCAATTTGGCAGTCCTCCGCACTTCACGGCGGTGTTAGTGATTAGGACTATCTGGAAAGGCCCCTTCCAGCGCACGTCCAAGCAGTTCTTCCGGACGTGCTTCTTCACCAACACCCAGTCCCCTGGGCACAGGTCATGGCACTGATTTCTTGAAGCTGGAACTTCTGCTGCCTGTACCTGAAGAGACACAGAATGAATGGCGTCAGATAACCCCTTGCAGTAATCCAGGATCAGGTCATCTGTAATGTTTAGCAATGCAGCTGTGGGGATAGTTGGAAGTCTCATTGCCCTCCCCATCAACACCTCATGTGGAGAGAGACCTGTCCTCCTGTCGGGTGTGCTACGCATGCTCATAAGGACCAAAGGAAGAGCATCAGGCCAACTTAGGGAAGTTGATGAACACACTTTAGCAATTCGACATTTCAACGTCCCATTTATCTGTTCCACGATACCTGAGGCCTCTGGTCGATAGCTACAATGCAATTTCTGATCAATGCTCAATGCAGAGCAAAGCATCTTCACAACTTCGCTGTTAAAATGTGTCCCTCTGTCCGATTCCAGAGAGGCAGGCACCCCGAAGCGCGGTATCAACTCTCTAAGCAACAATTTTGCTACTGTGAGTGTATCGCACCTGCGTGTAGGGTACGCTTCAACCCATCTGGAAAATATGCATACTACCACCAGAACATACCTAAGGCGGTTGACCCTTGGCATTTCAATAAAATCTAATTGCATTCTGTTGAAAGGCCCCCCAGACCTCCCAATGTGACTCAGTGTAACTGGTGTTCTTTTCCCTATGTTCAACTGCTGACAAGTGACACATCGCTTACACACTGCTTCTGCTGCAATCCTAAACTTTGGGCAATACCAAGTCTGCCTGAACACCCTCAGCATGGCATCCCTTCCCAAATGCACTGGACCATGTATCTGTCGTGCCATTGGGCTCGCTAGCTCCTCAGGTAACACAGCCCTTCCATCTGCTGAAATCCAAAAATCCATTTCGCTTCTCACACACCCTGCTGTTTCCCACGCCTGCTTCTCAGATTCAGGTGCATTGTCTTGCATTTGTTTCAAATCTTCCCAAGTATCGACTGTTTCTAACATCATGCTCAATTCTGTCCTTTCCTGAGCCCCACTTACTTCCACCTCCGTGAAAGAGTAATCATGCTCCGCACAATAGCGGGCAACTTCGTCTGCATATCTGTTTCCCTGTGACACAAAATCCGAATCTTTCGTATGAGCTACACACTTTACAACTGCTATTGCAGCTGGACCCTGTAATGCTTCTAACAACAGCCGCACAAATTCTCCATTTCTGATTGGCGAACCAGAGGAGGTCATGTAACCCCTCTGAGACCACAATTGCCCGAAATCATGAACTACACCGAAACCATATTGGCTATCAGTATAGATGGTGACTCTAATTTTGCTACCTGCTATACAGGCACGGGTCAATGCAACAATTTCTGCTACCTGAGCGGAGTGTACTCCTTCCAGGCAAGCGGCTTCCACAACTCCAGTAATGGTGCAAACAGCATAAGCTGCTCTCAACCGACCAGTATCGTCTCTTAAACATGAACCATCGACAAAGTAAATTTGATCGGGGTCGATCAATGGTTCATCCACAATATCTGGTCTGGGCTTCGTGCATAGTTCAGTCACATCAAGGCAATCGTGATCTTCACAGTCTTCGCTTTCTATGTCATTAGGAAGTGGCATCAGAGTAGCAGGATTTAAGACAGAGCACCTCTTAAGGGTCACGTTCTCTGCAGCAAGAATAACTTTCTCATAGTGTGTGAGCCTACTGTTGGTCAAGTGCTGGGTCTTGGTCCTGGTCATTAACAGTTCCACAGAATGAGGTACATACACCACTAACTGGTGTCCCATCACTATGCTTTCACAACGCTCAATGCTGACACCTGTTGCAGCAACGGATTTGAGACATCCGGGCAACGCTGCGGCTACTGGATCTAAGGTAGCCGAAAAGTAAGCAACTGGTCTACGGGCATTTCCATGGACTTGCACTAAAACTGACAAAGCACAGCCCTCCCTTTCGCAGCAATAGAGGGAAAATGGCCTCTCATAGTCCGGCATCCCCAAAGCCGGAGCACGACACAAGTCATCTCTCAGCTGTAGGAACGCCATCAAGCACTCGTTGTCCCATGGTACCGGATCACTCACCTCCTTGTGCGTCAGTTTCTGTAAGGGCTTTGCTTTCAGTGAAAAGTTAGCTATCCACTGTCGGCAATAACCAACCATTCCTAGAAACATCCTGACTTCTCTCTGTGTTGTAGGCGAGTTCATCTTCATGATTGCCTCTATTCTATCTGGTGACACCTTACGCTTTCCCTTTTCTATCCGATGACCCAAGTACTGTACTTCTGTCAGACAGTACTGCAATTTACTCGGAGATACCTTGTGTCCATTTTCAGCTAAATGGTTCAGCAAGGCGATGGTGTCTTCCTTGCAAGCCTCTTCCGTTTCTGACGCAACAAGTAGGTCGTCTATATACTGGACCAGAACCGAATTCTGGGGCAGTACCAGACTTTCAAGATTCTTTTTCAGTAACTGATTAAAGATTGATGGGCTATCTGTGAACCCTTGTGGGATTCTACACCATGTTAAGACGCGATTCTCCATTTTAAACGCGAAAAGATACTGGCTCTCTTCGTCTAATGGGATTGAAAAGAAAGCCTGACAAAGATCTATCACTGTGAACCACTCAGCTTGGAATGGTATCTGAAACAGTATTACTGATGGATTCGGTACCACTGGACAACATGAAACAACAATGCTATTAATTTTTCGCAGGTCCTGTACTATCCTAAACTTCCCACTAGGCTTCTGCAAACCCATAATCGGGGAGTTGCATGGACTTCCCACGATTTCTTTCAGTATTCCCTGTTTAATCATGGAGTCGATCACGGGCTTTATTCCTGCAATCGTCTCTTGGGACAGCTTGTATTGTGGCGTTCTTGGATAATCGACATTTGGTTTCACTATGATCTTCACTGGCTCTACCCCTTTGACTAATCCTATCTCTTCTCCTGTAAAATCCCATACTTCTGATGATACTGCCTCGCGTAAGTCCCAAGGAAGATCCTCCACAGTTAGAGTAGGATACAGTTCTATGCATGTTCTGGAGTTCACAATTTTGAAGGTAGCATCATCATCTGTCGTTTCTACCTCTACTCCCTGAGGCGTGCAGTATATGGTACAATTTAGTTTGCACAATAAGTCCCTTCCTAACAAACACACAGGACTTGAATCACATACTACAAATTGATGTTCATTCATATAATTTCCGATCTTTACTGACACTGGTTCCGTCAAAGGGCTAGTCATTCTCTTGTTTGCAACTCCTACCACCTGGATTGTTTCCCCCGACATTGGTAGATCCGGAACCACTGCTGACCTCAAAGTTGATCGAGTAGCTTCAGTATCCACCAAGAATGTCATAGGACACCCTCCACTTCAGCCTCAACAAACGGTCCTCTTTGATCCACTTCCAGAACTGCCCCGAGGGTACAGTCCTCTTCTTTGCTTACACGTTGGCCAGTCAATGGATCAGTGTAATAACCTTTTTCCTCGTCTATGAAAAGAGGCATTTGTCTAAAAACCTTTCCCCCGGTCGAAATCTTTGGTGGCTGCGGAAACTGAGCTCGTGGGGCCGAAGTCCCCCCTTTGGCCACCTTGATTCTCGGCACTGGTATCCCTTGAACTGGAACCTCTGGAACCTCCTCCTCTACCTCTAATTCTCCATTCTCAGGGTTATAGGGACACTCGCGTCTCCAATACCCCACCTGCTGACACTGGTGGCACTTTGTCGTTTTCTTTAAAGTAGCAATATCAACTCTAGGTCCTACGCTTTCCTCACTGTTCTTATTCTGATTGCTTGATTTCCGTCTCATTGTCCCTGTACCTTGCTGCTGCTGTCCGCCCTTTCCAGCTGACTGCATCTGTACTACCATCAGCTTCTCTTTTAGCTTCTTTGCTTTGGAATCTATTTCATCACTGCAGTACCTGGCATACCTCAAAATCTCATCTAATGGTCTGTTTTGCCAACAAATCAAATGTTGCTGAATCATCAAACAAATATCAAGTCTCAACCCCAAAACAAACTTTGACACAAACTGTCCTATATCCTTGGGGTCCATTACATCGAGTCCACTGTATTGTTTGAATGTTTTCAGCAATCTCTCATAAAACTCATGAACTGTCTCCTTGGGTTCCTGTCTTGTTCGGTCTATTTTTACCCAATCTATGTCTTGTGGTGGGACCTTTTCCTTCAACCAAGTTATTACTCTTTCATATTTCAACATTACAATTTCAGACGGTCCATTTGTGGCGGCATTCCTTTCTGGTTCTACCGTTGGCCACTCGACACTAGTCTTGCATGCTGTCCACAAATCTCCTGGCACCACAATGTCAAACAAGGTGTTTAAATCAATCCACAATACCTTCGATATTTTCACAAACCTTTCTACCTGCTTATACCACTCAACAGGATTGTCCCTTAACTTTGGAAGTTAGTTGGTAAATGCAGCCAAATCTCCTCTACTCCAGGGCACATGTACATAGTTCCCATTCGATATTTCCCTCAAAGGAAATGCCTCCATCTGCATTACCCTTCCCTCCGGAGACATCACACTCGTGCTCCTCCTGACAGTACCCCGTTTGGACCATCTCTCTTCCCACTTGTCCAGATCTCTCCACACTCTTATTCCCGCTATCAGTTCTCTTATGTGTGTCTTTAACCCTGTAGTTATTTTCTCATCTAAGTCTTGATCTGAATACTGCAACCTATGGTTACTCTGTAATGTCCTCGTTCTGGACAAGTCTACCATATACTTGTCTGCCAATCCAGACAGTTTCTCATGAATTGCTCTTGCCTTTCGGGTAACATCTTTTGCTATGAACAGTAACTCATCTTGTTCATACAGATCAATCCTTTCTAAGGCTAACGTCCCATCTATTATCTCATCCAGGTCAGATTTTAAGCTAGTGACATCGAGTCTTTTGGCCTTTACTGCAGCTCTCAGTATGCTAGTTCTAGGGGGTCCATTCACATCTCTCCCATCCCAGCTCCGAGTCCTACGTCTAGGCTCAGGCGAGTTATGGGGAGTCCTCCCTTGTTCCCACCTCTCCAGGTCCCATGCAGTTCCATCCTCTCTGGGTGTATGGTGAAACACTTTCCCATTTCTCGTAATCCCACCAGTCCCATCCTGCATGATTTCCCTAGATTCATGGTATGACATTCCATTATTCCCCCTTTCTTCACAATTGGTCTGTGACCTCTGATCACCCGATGTATGGCAAGATCTTTCATTGTTCCCCCTATTCCAGTGTTGCACATTCTCCCCTGGCGCGTGATGAGTGCACCTAAACCTATCTCTGTATGCTAGTACCATTTGGTCTCCACCCTTTTCAAAGAGCCGAGACATCTCTTCACACTCCATGCTTCTACCATCTCGCTCCTGCTGGTCTCTCCCATCATTAGGACGTATTACTCCTCTGTTCTCTGGCCTGTTACCATCCCACTCCTGACTACTTGCACTAGCCCCGCAGTGAGACAATGTTCCGTTGCCTCGGCTTCCCCATTCTGCTTCTGTTCTTGGCCTGCTGGTTGGTGCTTCTGTGGACCCCTCCCATTCTCTCAAATCGGCCCTCAACTCCTTAAAGGATTTCGGCCGTGGTCCCCTCAGGTCCATCGGTCCTCTCTGACCCCCCTGTTCTGCTACGGGACCCACTGCTGGATCAGATGGGGTGCTCCACGTCACTGGTCCTGGCAATTGTCTCCAGGCATTTGTCGTGTTATTTCTCCTTTCCATTTCTGCTCTCTCTCTATCTAACCTCATCTGTTCTTCCTCTCTGTCTCTCTCGGGGTTGTAAATCGATACTATAGGACCTATGGTAACGGGTACTTGTAGAGCGTCTGGCAACCCATAGGACTCAACTCTCTCTGTTTCCGGTACCTTCTGCACCACAAACCTTCCGACTACTGTCGGTACTGTACTAGGCTGAGGTGTCTCCTCTCTTTTGGGCGGTGTCCACTCTGATATAGGGAGTGGTACATATCCCTCTATGGCAGGCCCATCATCCCTTGCGAGTCCCCTATCCTCCATTCTCCCAACGTTCGGAGGCGGTCTATCTATTAGCAACCTATTTATCAAGTTGTCCTCCGACTCGCTCTCCTCATCCTCTTCCATGAGCCTCTGTTCTCCTGTCACCTCTCTCACTGGGTATAACTTATCCACCTCAATAGCCTGTACCCTCCATCTCTTGGCGTCCGCATCCCATTTGGCATCTCGCACTGCCCTTACTGATCGCTTCAACCTGTCTTGGCGCCTGTTCATATTTCTGTCGTGTGCCGCCCTAAGCCACGCATTAAGGGCCTCGAACTGGGTTGGTCTAGGCTGAGGATTCAATGAGGACATAATTGATTTCAGCCGATGTAACGCCTCTAACTTGAACGTTCCATACTTAGGAAACGTCAGTTCTTCATTCCCTTCCGAAATCTTATTCCATTCACTAATCCATAGTATCGTATGCAAGCCAACATTCGTTGCCATATAGTAAGCTGGTGTACCCTCTGGCGGTGCCTCTTCCCCGTAATAAGAGTTCCTTCTTTTTCTCTTAAAAATCTCTCTCAAACATTTAAAACACTTCATGTTCAAAACCTACAATATTTCTATTTTCTCCGCGTTTGTTTACTTCCCGATGACAATCCACCAATCTCGGCTCGGTTCTCGCTAACTGGCCTATCAGAACGCGACTTCTCCCTGACGTCACACCAGCCGCCCAATCGCGTCGCGGCTCCTCACTAACTGCCCTATCTCAGCGCGACTCTCGCTGACGTCACTCGTCCCCCTTTTGCAGCGTTACCCCTCCTTTCTCAGCTCGTCTCCGCGTTTATGCATGCGTCCCATTCATACTTCGAAAAATGATTACTTCCGACCAAGCGATCACTTTTCTTTGACTGTACGCCCACAGTCAATCTGTAATTGTCACCTTAACTGGCGAAATGTCTTTCCGTTTACGTCCAGACAGTCGCCTTCTCTGATAGGTTACTTACACACAGTAACTTTCGACCAGCGTCCGTTACTCACACACTCACTCTTACATTCCCCCTATCTCGGTCCTGCGGCGGTCAATGGTACCTCATGACCCCCTTACTCTGGTCGACAATTACTCTGGATGTTCGATACACCCGAACCACTTAAGCTCTCCCCCGAACTTAAGATTTTACCAGGTTGCGCGCGCTCACAACCTTCTCACAATCAGGCAACAGGCATTCAACTCCGCAAGACATTACAATACAAATACAACACAAAACACCGCAATCTGTCCACGCATGACCCTTGTTATACTCACTCTCGTCCGATACTGCTGCTTTTCTCTCCCCGTCAGCGCCTTCTTCGGCAGGCCACCTCTCGAACTCTAGGGACCTTGGGGTAAACTAACCTAGTCTAGATTACCTTCCTCAAGAAGATAACCATCCTCACTCTGCTACCAACTGATAACGCGGGATTTCTGGTCTATTGTTATCTTACCAGATCCCAGCTCAGGTCGACTGAATCGTTGGTACCTGTCATTGAGTAAAAGGCAATCCACTACTAGGTTAATCAAGAAAGAACTTACACCACTCTAAAGAACCACTTACCACTGGAAAAGGTTAAAAAGTTTAATTTAAAGCCAAAAGTATCTGGAGATACAAACATCTCAGAATAAGATTCAAAAGATATACAGGTATCAATATAAAAAGGTACTCTCTGAATGCTCTCAATCGACAAAAGGAAATTATCAAAAATATCTCAAATACCATGAGAGTTGCAAGAATCGCTGTGAGTTGCAACTTGAGAGTCATTTACAGAAAAGAAAAATACAGGTTAGTCTGTCCCTACACTAGACTAAGTGACATCCCTACTTAACAAGATCTTTACCTAAAAAGGTGTCAGCAGTGGTGACTTCCAAAGAAGATCACACACTTCCCTAAGTCTTTGTCTCAAAGTCGAAGTCTTTCAGCTCTCTATCTGCCTACCCATCCGCTCTCCTAAGCTCCTCAGATCATCTGCTCTAACTCCACCCCGGGGTGCTATCCCTAATACAAAATCACATTTCCAATAGGAACGCCCCTGTAGACGCCTCTCACGTGGTGCAGTTTTGAGCGGCAAATTCCGTGCTGGTGCTCCTCTGGACTCTTCATTAAAGTTGACCTTGCTTCCCAGGCTTCTCTCCGTCCAAGCGGTACCCCCTAAAATTCCTGAAGACTCCTACAGGCCTGTGCCTGGCGCCTCTGAACAAGGGCCTATTCATTATTTCTGATTTAAGTTCCCCTTGCACCTGCAAACAGACACTCTCTCGGTAGGCCCCAAATTCCAGTCTCTACCATATCTAAGAGTCATAAAACATCTTGAACAGACCTATCGTTCGTGCTCTGTGCGACTTCTCCTTAACGAGCTCATGCAGATCAAAGAAGCTACTTTATCTATTCAGGCCTACTAAAATTACATGAAACGGGCCTCTGCAATATGCACATTTAATTTCTTTGTTCAAACAGTATTTTAACTAACACACATTACTAAAATATAACACATCTATTTAAAACATACACTTCAATTCTATGCTTAATAATTCATTTGCAGTAAAATGACATTAGAATCCAAGTCACTAAAAGTGTAGCAGCATCTTTCGTTTCTTGTGAAATGCCATGTGGCCTACACATTTTCATGGTTTGCAGAATTACATTTCGTTTTCACTTAGCCATCTAACGTGTGACTCCAACATCATTTTAACATTTCTACAACCTCTACATTAGTTTTTCACTCTTATATATATGCATCTATTCTATTTAAACACTCATATATTTTCTCTATATAGGTTGACACTCTTGTATATTCCACACTAAACTAATACTACGTGCTTGTAAATATGGTGCACTTCTACATTTTCAGATTTGTGCTCTCTCAACCCCCCTTCCAAAAAAGGCAAAGCCATGCAGCAAATCGAAGAGAGAGGTATTTCCACCTGTGACCCGGAAAAAAACTTTGGTTCCCACTGCAAGGAAGAGTGATAGGGCACCTGATTTGGAAGCTGACTTGGGATTCAAGGGCAAGGGAGATTCACTGTTGCATGCTCAGTTTGTCAGTTCCTTGGAAACAGTAGTGAAATCCCTTCTTGACCCCTTTTTAAGCATCCTCAACAGCATTGATACCTCACTGAAAATTCTGATCGGCTCTAGCCTCTCGAGCTTAACTACTGCGTTCAAAAACGCAACAGACTTTGACCCTTTCATCTAATAACTCTATATTGCTCTTCTCAATCTCGAGCACATGTCGAGCACTTCAGTGGCTGGTGAATGCCACCCAAAAATCTCAAATGGGTCAAACAATGCAGGAACCTCTGAACAAGTTGCCAAACGTCACGTTCAATTAAGGAAATTTCGTGATAGAGTCTTTCACCTCTCAACGGAAGCAGCTCCGCTGGCCATGGTCCTCAAGAAAGTTCCACCTGTGTCACCTAACAAAGAGGAAGCTTTGCCACAGTTAAGGAATAAAACTGTGCATTGGCTAGCAAAAGCCACAGACTGGTCAAATAGTGAAGAGTTATTTAGGAACATAAATAATGTTGAACAAGTATCTTTGGGGGGGCTCACAACCTACAACTGATGTAGGCGTCTGTGTTGTTGTAATTTTTAAAAACATGTCCCTGCTACACTCTCTTATGGAAAGGCTTTCTTGGGGGGTCATTACGATGGCGGTGAAACCACCACCAGCAGCCTACCGGTGGTGGTTTCAACGCCAACGTAAGGCCAGCCGCGGTCGGTAACGGGTGTACCTGCCAGTTGGTAACATGGGGAGGGGGAGGGGCAGGGTGGGGAGTAGTAAACTATGGATTAAGGAAGTTTACACGTAAGTAAACATATAAATAAATAAAACAAATTTTGTTGTGCGCACTGCATCGCATTTGGGGATGCAGTGCACCCAACGAACTTCGTTTTATTTATTTATATGTTTACTTACCTGTAAACCTTCGTAATCCATAGTTTATTACCAACCACCCTGCCCCTCCCCACGTACCGCCTGGCAGGTACTCCCATTAACGACCGCGGCTGCGTAAAGATCTACTCCACCCGCCAAATTACAATGGCGGGTGGTGTGCTGGCGGACGCCATTCACAGGCTGGCGGGGATTGCATTGTGTTGGGGGAGGTGGATGTGCACTGTGGGGGTATCTATGTATCCCACCACATTTCCCTGTACCAGGTGGCAGGCACCATCTGGCGCCTGCCACGTAGTGTAGGGAAATGCAAACAGTGCTTCTGACATTGCTGCGGGTGCCGCAGCCAGCAGCAACCTCCGCATTGTCAGAGATACACGATGCAACCGCCACGGTGGTGGTCGCATCACAATCTGAAGTGCGGGACCGCCGCATTACAGGTGGACGGTCTCAAGCTCTGGCACGATGGCGGACGTATGGAAGTCCGTCCACCATCGTAATGAGCCCTAGGTGTGGAAATGCCAGTGACCCTATTGAGGCAGTACCCCTTGGATATTTTTATAAACCAAGCGCACAGGCAGAGCTGTGGTCACATTATGTAACTCGCAGTGCCCCACAAAACGTTGCTATTTCAATCTTTATTCGTTTTTCTCCCCTAGATGAGGTTGAATGACTATATCATATGGGGCGCTCAACTGTACTGATCATTAATTGTGACTCAGGCACATTGAGGGTAGCACTGGGATAACTGACATTTTAGCGACTAATGATCCACCACATGTAGGTAGCCCTGTCCTCCCCGACTTGGTAATGATAGCTCTGGTGGAGCCCATTAATACAACACTAGCAAACAAGGACCAATACATGATGTCGCTAAATATAGCCCAGTAATCCCGGGATGATTGCCAGATAACTGCTAACACAAGTAGTGGGGGGATCACCTTTTGGCAACAATAGTACAATTGTTCATGGAGACTTGTTTTGGAACATTGCAGGTTTATCAAATAAGTTGAAGTCTGAAACTTGGCATGACCTCATAAAAGACTAAGGCATTATATGCCTCAAAGAAACCTGGATGAGAGAGATAGTTCATATAAACGGTTATGCTTCCATACACACTCCGGCTGGCGCAGCTTTGGGTGGCCATCTCAAGGGTGGCCCACTAACTTCAGTAACAATAACATTATCAGATAGAGTAGGCAAGACTCAGCTTCACTCACCACATTTCCAAATCATTAACATCATTTATGAACAGAATTTAAAGCTGGTTATTGTCAACTTTTATCATAATAACTTTGTCCCCAACAAAACTGCCATTGCTGAAGATAGAGAAATCACTAAGCAGGCATATACAGGAACTAAACACTAATTTTATTGTTCTTTAATGGGCTGATTTCAATTGCAAATTATGTCCCTTTCAAAGCAGTCTGCATTTTGTGTAGTAGACGGGGTCAAGGATGGTGGTTGCCATTTTTATCACAATCCATGTGGGGACATCTTTAATTCACTGCTCTCAAAATTATCTCTTTTTTTCACAATAGATCTTATCCAACCACTAGGCCCAGATCATGTCTCTTTCACTGGCAGAGGTCAAGGCAGCCTCATTGACTTAATTGCCCTTTCGTAATACTCTAAACCTACATCTGTGGCTTTTTCGCTCCTTAAGTCTTGCCTTAGTGATCACTTTCCCATGGCCATTCGCTTAGAGACCCAAACTGGCTATCTCTCTGGGAAAACTAATCTACATCCCATATCTTATAAAAAACAGTAAAGGCCTACCACGCAAGTGGTCCCCTGTAGATCCAAATTCCGTTCTTCAATGGATTCTGACCACCAATATGGGACAAATTTTGGAGTGTCTTGAATGTAGTATAAACCTCCAATCTATGTTAAAGGATTTTGCCGTAATACCTGAGACCATTAATGCTGCCTCACGAAGTGACAATAGACCGAGACAGCAGAAGTTATGTAAGTGGTTCAACAGTGACTACTCACAATAATCTTATGAAGGCACTGAAAAAAATGCGGGATAATTTAGTGGTAAAACATCTCAGAAACCAATATAAACGGGCTCTGGGGAAACGTAAAATGGACATAAGAAAAGAGGCCTGTGAACAATTGCATAAAGCAAGTCTAAATAAAGACCCTAGAGTCTTCTGGAAAACTGTAAATTCAAATTTTTTCCAAAGCTCCCACAACAGTAGCACCAATGCCACAATTATGCTAGATGCTTGGGTACACCACTTTTCCAGCCTATATAGTGTTAATGGTGAGCATTGTCCCACTTTAAATTATGGGACCTCAGAGCTGGCGCACCCAACGTTCGACGAAGTTGAAGAGGCACTAAATCAAACTGTAAAGAACAAGGCATCTGGCCTGATGGTGTGCCTGCCAGTTTGTTTTTGTCCAATCCCTCCCTATGGCTCCCCCTGTTGACCAATGTTCTAAGCTATATAGCTTCCCAGGGCCCTCCAAAATAATGGGGCACCGTGATGATAGTTCCCATTTTTAACAAGCGTTTGCGATGCAATAGGTCTCACATTAATTAAGGTTGAGCTATTGGCATTGCTAAATATTGCAAGACCAATTGCAACAAAAGTCTATAAATTGTTGGCCAAAAAAATGTGTATTGATTTTTGTAGCAATGATGGCATGTTGCGCTTTAGATGAATATGTTTAAAAGTAAAGTACGCCATACTGCGATTGCTACAATAGTTAATTGTGGATGCCTTAACAATTGATGTGGTCTGTGGTTGTGTGTGTTGGTTGTGGTTGTGGGTGTAGTTGTCGGTGTGTGGTTGTGTGTGTGTTTGTGGGTGTTGTGTTTGTGGTTGTGTGTGTGTGGTTGTGTGTGTGGTTGTGTGTGGTTTGTGTGTGTGTGGTTGTGTGTGTGTGGTTGTGTGTGTGGTTGTATGTGTGGTTGTGTGAGTGGTTGCGTGTGTGGTTGTGTGTATTTATGTGTGTGGTTGTGTGTGTGTGTGTGGTTGTGTGTGTGTGGTTGTCTGTGTGGTTGTGGTTGTGTGTGTGGTGATGGTTGTGTGGTTGTGTATGTGGTTGTATGGTAGGGTATGGTTGTGGTTGTGTGTGTGTGTGTGGTTGTGTGTGTGTGGATGTGTGTGTGGTTATGGTTGTGTGTGTGGTTGTGTGTGTGTGGTTGAGTGTGTGTGGTTGTGTGTGTGGTTGTGTGTGTTTGTGTGTGTGGGTGGGTGTAGTTGTGTGTGTGGTTGTATGTGTGTGGTTGTGTGTGTTTGTGTGTGTGGGTGGGTGTGGTTGTTTGTGTGTGGTTGTGTTTATGTGTGTGGTTGTGTGTGGTTGGGTGGTTGGATGGTTGTGTGTGGTTGTGTGTGTGGTTGTATGTGTGTGTGGTGTTGTGTGTGTGTGGTTGTGTGTGTGTGGATGTGTGTGTTTGTGTGTGTAGTTGGGTGTGGTTGTGTGTGGTTGTATGTGTGGTTGTGGTTGTGTGGTTGTGTGGTTGTGTGTGTGGTTGTGGTTGTGTGTGTGGTTGGGTGGTTGTGTGTGGTTGTGTGTGTGGTTGTTTGTGTGTGTCTGTATGGTTGTGTGTATTTGTGTGTGGTTGTGTGTGTGGTTGGGTGACTGGGTGTGTGTGGTTGTGTGTGTGGTTGTGTGTGGTTGTATGTGTAGTTGTGTGTGTGTGTGGTTGTGTGTGGTTGTATGTGTGAGGCTGCAGGGAATATTGCCCGACCACTTGATCCAGTTTTTAATGACCGGATCCTGCTTGCAAGTAGCAGTGCTCCCAGTGCGGTATTTGCACATGCTCTCTCCACGCAAAGTCCTCACGCTTAAATCCGATCCTGGCATCTCTGCTTAATCACACTGTGACCCTTGGCAAATAACCCCCCCTTTCCGTGTTCTTATATAGTACGCATTTAAGGGACATATGTATGAAGGTACTGATTTGCGATTCTGAAATAGCGATTTTTACGAAATCGCTATTTCAGAATCGCAAATTGGTATGTATGTACAAATTCACTTTTTTTTAGCGAATTCTTAGTATGCCTTAATTGTGATTAGCAAATTGTGAATCGCAATTACGGAATACTTTCCCATTCATTTCTATGGGCCAGGTGGCCCATTGGAATGAATGGGAAGGTATTCTCAATTTTGTGATTCGCAATTTGAAAATCGCAAATTGAGAATAATTTCAAGGGTGCAGGGGTGTCCAAAGGACACCCTGTTGCACCCCTGAAATATGCATGGGTGCACATGTGGCGCAAATACATGCCCTAAGGGAATGTATGTGCGTCACATGGCACTTTGAAAAATGCTGAAATGTGCATTTTTCAAGAAAATTGCAACTTACCACCTACTAGAATTTGGTGGTAATTTGCGATTCCTTAAAGGCATTTTGCAGATTTTTTTGGCTTCATACATTGCATTTAAGGAATCGCTAAATTTGTGATTCCTTAAATGCAATTGCAAAATAAGGAATTGCAAATTTTGCGATTCCTTATTTCGCACTAGATTTTACTTCATACATATCATTTTGCTAATTCGCATTCGCAAAGGCCAAAATTCTGCGAATTTCGGCCTTTGCGAATGCGAATTTGCTTCATACATATGGCCCTAACTGTATTATCATTAACTAGAGAGTCATCACTTGATCCAGGAAAGGAGCACGTTTATCTGACAGCAAACATGAACTGCAAAAGCTCTTCTATGGCAAGTAGTAATAATTACCAGCACTTACCCTCAGATTATATGTGGTGTCAGGCAGTGAGTCACTGCACTTTTCACCAGGCTACACACCTTGTCAGATAGAACAGCAGTTCTCACCAGAGAATGAGCATGCTCAATAACTGCACTTGTCACCAGTGAGCAGGCACCGTCAGATAGTGAGTGCCTGCACTGCTCACCAGACCACAAGTTCTCTCGATATGTTCCCATATGTCTCATCGGACTGCAGATGGCACCAGATGCGGCGTTCCTGCACTTGTCACCAAAGACCATGCATCGTCAGAGTGCGCTATTTACTGAACCTCGAGCACTGTCAATGTGTTACCTGCACTCCTCATTAGACTACGGGTGGTGGTGTCAGACATCAAGATTGTGCACTTCTCTCCAGAGAACAGACACCGTTAGATAGTTAGCGCCTGCACCATTCACCCGATTACATGCACTGTCAGTGTGTGTCTTCGCATTACTTAGCAGACTACAGGTGGTGTCAGACATCAAGATCCTGCAGAGAACAGACATCTTAGATGCTTGCAGTGTTTACCAAGCCACAAACACAGTCATTGGACTACAGATGTCCTCAGACACTGTCAGCGTGTTCCTGCACTCCTCATTAGACTACGGGTGGTGTCAGACATCGAGATTGTGCACTTCTCGCCAGAGAACGACACCGTTAGATAGTGAGCGCCTGCATCATTCACCCGACTACATGCACTGTCAGTGTGTGTTTCGCATTTCTTAGCAGACTACAGGTGGTGTCAGACATCAAGATCCTGCAGAGAACAGACACCTTAGATGCTTGCTGTGTTCACTAAGCCACAAACACAGTCATCGGACTACAGATGTCCTCAGACACTGTCAGTGTGTTCCTTCACTCCTCATTAGACTACCGGTTGCCAGACATCGGGATTGTGTACTTCTCTCCATGGAGAACAGACACCGTTAGATAGTGAGTGCCTGCACCATTCACCCGACTACATGCACTGTCAGTGTGTGTTTCCGCATTTCTTAGCAGGCTACAGGTGGTGTTTGACATCGAGATCCTGCAGAAAACAGACACCTTAGATGCCTGCAGTGATCACCAGGCCACAGACACAGTCATCAGACTACAGATGTCCTCAGACACTGTCAGCGTGTTCCTGCACTATTCATTAGACTACAGGTGGTGTGATACATCGGGTACATGCGCGTCTCTCCAGAGAACAGACACCATTAGATAGTGAGTGCTGCAGTATTCACCACACCACAACCACAGGTGTATTCTGGCACTCCTCATAGGACTACAGATGTCCAATCACTTGTGTCACCAGAGACCAGACCCGGAGTTCCTGCACTTGTCACCAAAGACCATGCATCGCCAGAGTGAGAGCACAACCAAAGAGTGAAGGTCTGCACTATTCAACGAACCTCAAAGACTGTCAGGGTGTTCCCTCACTTCTTAGCAGGCCTACTACATGTGGTTTAATAAAACAATATCCTGCACTTCTCAACACAGAACAGACGCCGTTAGATAGCAAGAGTCTGCACTGTTCACCAGAGCCGCTGCACTTTAAGTGTGTTTCCGCACTTGTTGTCAGACTGCAGACAGCATCAGACATCAAGATCCTGCACTTCTCACCAGAGAGATTTCAGACTACGAATTGTGTCAGACACCGACTTCCTGCATGTCTTTCCAGAGAACAGAATCTGTTAGATAGTGGGTGCCTGCCCTTTCACCTGACCCCAATGCCCCGTCAGTGTGTTCCTGCACTCCTCATCAGACTACAGGTAGTGTCAGACATCAAGTTCCTGTACGTCTTCCGAGAGAACAGACTCAGTTAGATAGAGGGTGGCTGCACTATTCACCAGACAACAAGCACCGTTGGTGTGTTCCTGCACTCCTCAGTAGACTACAGGTGGTGTCAGACACAGCCATCGGGTTACTGCACATCTCTCCAGAGAACAGACACCGTTAGATATTGGGTGCCTGCACTATTCACCAGAATACAAGCAGCGTCGGTGTGTTCCCTGCACTCCTCATTAGACTACAGGTGATGTCAGACATCGAGATTCTGCGCGTGTCTTCAGAGAACAGACACCGCTAGATAGTTAGTGCCTGCACTATTTACCAGACCCCCATGTGCTGTCAGTGTGTGCCTGCACTCCTCAGTAGACACCTGGTTCTGTCAGACTCAGACATCGGGTTACTGCACATCTCCCCAGAGAACAGACATTTTCCACGGGCAGAAAGTGTGATGCTCTGTGGCAACAAAGGGCCAGATGTAGGTAATGAAGATTTACCGATTCAAAAATACCGAATTTTACCGAATCGGAATTTTAGAATCAGTAAATGGGATGTAGGTAAAAATTCGGTAAATATTACTGAATCAGTAATATTCGGTATCATCCATTCGGTATTTACCGAATCGGTATTCACCGATTCGGTATTTACCGATTCGGTATTTCCCATTCATTCCTATGGGCCTCCAGACCCATAGGAATGAATGGGAATTACCGAATCGGTAAATACCGAATCGGCTATTCAAAATAAGAAAAAACCCAGGAGTCAGCCAATCAGGTACAACCACCCCCCTCCCAACCAGGAAGTGGCCACACCCAGGTAGATGCAACCAATCAGAAGCTTCTGGAGAGACTGTGAGAGCCCCTTAGCCACAGGAAAACTTTACTGCTTTTCAAAGAGAAAAAATGGCAAACAACTCTGAGTAGGAAAGCGCAGAGTGGAAGAAGAAAATCAAATCCAGGACCATGGAGCTGCAGGTCCTCGTGGAGGAGGTGGTAAAGGAACACCAAACATTATTTAGGAAGCAGTCCCTGATGGTGGCAGAATCTGTCAAAAGGAAGATTTGGCTGGAAATACAGTCAAAGGTAAATGCTGTTGGAGTGACCCCATGGGAGATAGACGACCTGAAGAAGAGGTGGTACGACCTCAGGAGCTTAACAAAGCGAAAGTTGGCAGAGCTCCACAAACAGGCGAACCTTACTGGAGGAGGAAGGAACAGGGCACCTGCCCTGACTGAGCTGGAGGAGCTGGTGCAGTCCACCATTGAACCAGACAGCGTCTGTGGACTGGGAGATGCAGACAGCTCAGCCAGAGCTGCCACCAGAAAAGGTAAGAAGCATGCACAGCAATCACCCCTACCCATCCCCTTCCCTTTTCCCTTCCACAATGTGGCAGTGTTAACCCCACTCCAATATAGGTAGAAATATACACCAGCAATGCATTATGGGAGATGTAGTCATTGAAACACCTACCATGTCATACAGCACACCAAGCAACAAGGCATGCGACACGCATCAGTGATAAGCAAGCTGAGGCAATAGCGACAGTGTTTCAGTGATTAGAATTTAATTGTATGAGCAGTGCTGCAGGAACACAGAGCTAATGTACGCTTTTCTGTCCACAGGCGAGACATCTTGCAGGCGTACCAGGGAGAAGGAAGGCAGTGCACCACAGAGAGAAGACACACAGGAGGCAAGCACAAGTGCAGGGAATACCACACAGGACACTGGTGCACCAACAGCACAGCCAGCCTCTAAAGACCTTCAAATGTCACCACAGCTGCAGGCCTCCCCAGAGCGTTTTGGCTCCCCTCTACTCCTATCCTCACCTGAACTGCCTGCGTTACCGGCTAACATAACACCTGCAGTTCAAAAAAGCAAGAGGCATGTAGTTGCCACATTAGTGCAAATGGAGCCATCAGCAGGTGACACGGTGGGGGGTGATACACCAACCTTGGCTGGTGAAGAATGCACTGCCATACAGCAGTCCAGCGCTGAGGGTGCCCGCACAGGTGCCAGACGCCCCAGGCCCAGATACAGCAGTGCTTCGCAACATCTGGAGGGTCCCAGTGTCTTCCGTGGACTGGAGGGTAGCATGGTGAAAATATAGCGTATGCAGGGGAAGGCCATCCAGTTGGTGCAATGCCAGATGAGGCACCTGAATGAGAACAAGGCAAACATAGGAAAGGGCATCAGCTCATTGGTGGATGAAAACAGAGAGATGGCATCAGGCATGAGAGAGATGGCTGCGGATACGGGGCATGTCCCAGTCTGTGCTGCTTTTGTGCACCAAGCTGGACCAGGACAGGACAACAAGGCGGAAGGAATGGCAGCAAGCACAACAACACACTAAGGCAGTCAACTGCCTGGCTACAGCCACTTCCCTTCTTTGCAGGCGATGCGTGAACATGCAGGAGGGACTGGCACACAGCAGCAATGAAGTGTCCAGGGGCCTTGCAAGGGTAACGAGTGCTGTTGAGGTGCTGCTTAATGCGCAGTCAGCACATACTACTGCTCTGGATGTACCTGAGAGTGGGGACAGCACCAGTAGGAGCAGCATGACAACCCCCCCTATTGCTGAAACATTGAGGAGCAGCAGGCTCCATGGTGCTCCCACTGCCCACACACCCAGTGAGGACAGCCAGCCAATTTCATCTGGCACCGGTGGCGTGGCCGCAAATGACTAATGCTGCCCACACTCCCTGACCTTGAATGGGGAAGTGACCCAGGACTCCCATCAATGATGGATACAATTTGTGTTGCACATTTGTGCCTTTGAGTACTTGCGTAGTGCCAAAAATTAAACTACGTTGGGTACATACTCCACCTGGCTGTGTCTCTTTACTTACTTAAAAGTAGTTGCATGTGATCTCTGCCGTCTCTGTCTCGCATCTGTTGCTGGCGCCACTCCTGCTGTATTGGGCTCAGGCTGTGCACATTCATCATTGTGGTCCTCAAAATCACTTAATTCCACTTCTGTACCTTTCTTTGTAGCAAGGTTTTTGCAACATTGCGCAAGTTGCAATGATCTTACTGCAGATGAGTGGTGAGTACTGACGTGCGCCTTCGCTTTTGTGCTTTTTAACAGCCCAAAGGTGTGCTCCACAACGTTCCTAGTAGATTTGTGTGCCATGTTGTATCATCTCTAGCTTGGGGTTGATGGGTTCAGGTAGGGTGTCAGGATGAACGATTGGACGGCATATGCGCTATCACCTATGTGGAAATGAGAGAGCCATAAATCACATGTGCAACAACACATACATTTTCAATATCTATCAAAGTATGTCACAGTGTTTTACCTAGCAGGTATCCTTCTCCGAATTCTCCCGCTGTCAGGCGTGTAGATCTCACTGTTCTGAAAGATGTAGGAGTCGTGGGTGCTTCCTGGAAATTTGGCCACAATGTCTGTGATTATGTTGTTGGCATCACAGATTAGCTGCACATTGATAGAGTGGGTTGACTTTCTGTTTCTGTAAATGTATTCTGTGGCTGCAGGTGGGAAGATTGGGATGTGTGTCCCATCAATACAGCCAATGACGTGTGGGAACTGTGCCAGTTGATAGAAGTCAGTCTTGGGGCCAGATGTTGGTAAAGCACATTTACAGATTCTTAAATACCGAATTTTACCAATTCGGTATTAAAAAATCGGTAAATGAGATGTAGGTAAAAAATTGGTATTTTTTACCGAATCGGTAAAAGTCGGTATCAGACTTTCGGAATTTACCGAATCGGTATTTCCCGAATCGGTATTTCCCGAATCGGTATTTGCCGAATCGGTATTTCCCATTCATCCCTAAAGGCCCGTAGGAATGCATTGGAAATACCGAATCGGTAAATACCGAATCGGTAAATACCAAATTGGTAAATTCCGGATCGGGAAGCAAGCAATTGTGAAACTAATGAAAACAGCCAATCAGGTGCTACTGATAGAGCGCGCGAGGCCACCCGACCAATAGTTTTCGCCGTTTCCGGCTTCAGGGCCCATATACTTTTCAAATCACCATATACATCGATCAGGTGACTTCACGAGCTCTACCAAGTTGTGTGTGTGTGTTCCCTGCTAATAATTTTCAGTACACCCGACTTACCATCCACCGATGCGGGTACCTAATGACCACAATGAATCAGGGAGCTAGCTGTAAAAGAAAAGCAGCAAAATACAAACCCAACCAATAACATTCAAATACTGTTTAAATGACCACGGACAACTGGAAGTTTTAAAATGTTTATCTAAATTCAATATTTTCTTGCATGAGGTACAGTAAAATAAGGCAATCAATAACCAAGATAACGTAAATCACATAGGCATAAAGAAATAATGACAGAGTAATCATTCAAATGTAATATGAAATGCAGATGGGAAATATTATAAAATCTCAGAAATGTTTAAGCATGGACATTTTATGCATGAATAACTATGGGAGGGCCTATAAAGAGTAGCACGCTTCACTTAAGGTGAATGGGCCTTTGAACAATCTAGGCAATGAAGTTCTAGACCATATCATAAAATTACAGACTGCAATGCAAAATATAATTTCTAACAAGTGAGAAGACATAGGAACAAACTTATGGAAAAATATGTAATTGACTTTCAATAGTTGCGGAAAGGCATGGAAAATATAACATATGCAATGATGAACTTTATTAAAGCAAAAGTCAGAAATTTAGAAGGTGCAAGATTTAAAGAGTTTTCAGAGCAATATTTACCTAGAAAGGTGTGGAAACCAAACCCTGGCCACGGGTCAGTTAAGGACAGGAAACCCTCAAGGAAGGATATCCCTCAAAGGACAGCAGGTGCAGAATGGACACCCAGGACAGGACAGGATACCCTCGGAATAGGAATCAGGACAGGACCCTCAGGACAGGACAGCAAACCCTCAGGACAGGACCCTCTTCAGGACAGGACCCTCTTCAGGACAGGACCGGAACCCACAGTTCGGAAGCAACGCCTGCGCTCCACCCGCTCTGCAGCTATCGATCAAGACCCCGATTGGGTCAGCAAACTCCCAGCTAAGTGCTTGCCAGCACTTTAAGGTTCAGTAGAATCTTAGCCTATGGTCAAATTCGGACAGAGTGCTTCGCAGCGCTCTGTATCTTCAGTCACTTATTGAGTGCGTTGGGTCAGTGACAGGTCAGCTAAACCAGACAAGTCGGACGGTTCACTAGGTGAACCCAGGGTAGATATACAGTTTGGGGACAGTGTACCACCCCCCAATGTTGCAAAGTATCAGAATCCCTCAATTTCGATTGGTCCTAAGGTAGGATTTGGGTAACACACCAATCACAATACAAGATTTGAAGCCTTCATTAACATACTTGGGTACCGCCTAGAGAGATTGGGGTTCTCATGAGAACTGTGCAGAAATACGAGTGAAAATTAACATTGTAACACATGAGGAGCAACATTCGCCGTTCTCGTAGCGCAGAGGTGGCTTTCCCAGGCGCATCTTGACTGTGGCTGCCAGCTGGCTGAGTTCCACTGTCCAAAGTGGCCACCTTTCAATGCTCCCTGGTCATGCGCAGAAGAGACCGTCAATATGGCTCCCAATCAGTTTGGACCCCCATTCCCCGCGGTACATGAAAAGTAAGCGAAAACAAATTAATACATAATAATGTCATTATGAAAATACATCATAGGGTTTGTACTTTTAACTCATCATCAAGAAATAAAACTATTGCATTAAATGTTAGCTACATTGACACAATCACAAGAGCAGTGGCACGAGCAGTACCACATGATAAGCACAGCTATGAATTACGCATGCGCATAACTTTCCCTCCACTTCTGCAGACGCGTCAGGACACGTGAGTGTGGCTGACGCATGCGCAGTAACTAAAATACAAGCGGCGGCCATATTAAAGAACACGGATTAAATTCATTAGAAATACACATAGGCAAGCTTCGGGAACTTTGCCTAAACAAAAATAAATGTTAGTAAAACATACGTTTTGTTACCTTATTACACATAAACGAGGTTCTTGACTTCGGCAAGCCGCAAAATATGCGAAGCTTTGCTTCATCAATCCCCTCTTTGATGATATTTACTATCATCACAAATTATAATGGAACCAGATGCCAACTTTCTTTCACACTTTATAAAGTTCTATTTCTTCCAGCAACCGTTCTAACTTTTCTCTCTCAGTTTTAGCAGGGTGAGAAGTCTTCACCTTTTTGTATATCTGATCATTCACTTCCTCTAATTCAATCTCATCCACACTTCGTTTCACTCCTCTTGCATTTACCTCGTGCTTTTTGGTGCGCTTGCGGCATTTACAGCATAAGAAAATGGAAAGTATAATAAGACCTATAATACCAATTGGCATCAGAATTTTGAATAATAAGCTTTTACCTATGCTAGCAAGCCAATGACCTACATTTGAGAGACCATCTACCAGTCTCTTCCAGGCACTATCAACCTCGAGTGGTTTGAGTTCCTTTGCCAAATTAGTAATGTTTTTCACATATCTTTTGATCTGTACACTTTTATCCGGAATATAAGTGCAACAATGTTGCGCCTTCAACATCCGGCAGACTCCGCCCTCTTTCGCTAATAAGGTGTCAAGAGCAAGTCGATTCTGTAAAACCATTGATCTGATCGCAACCATTTCGGTATTGACCAGCAGAAATCCATGAGCTGTTTCAGTAGACAGCACATCTACTATAGTAGACAATTTGCAAATTCTGTGAGTGTTCAGAACCACTCCCACTCCAGGTATCAGTGCACTGAAAATACTACCCATAATTTCACCTATACTTTCTCTTTTACTACGCACTAAGCCATTAGTATCTTCATTGCTTCCAGCTTTCCCATTCACATGGTATATTTTCGGGAAGACAATGCCAAAGTAGCAGCTTCCATACCAGTGATCCGGCAATTTGAAATAAGCCTTGTCCCCACAAATATAATAAATTCCAGGAAACACAGGCTCTGACCCATTTTTGAAACCCCAACCTCCAATTACCTTGTAATTATGTTCGCATTCACTGGAACCAATGAAAACATTATTATAATAGCTAGTCTTCTCGCGGTGAAGACATAGCTTGCCTTTCTTTTCAAAATCCAGCAACAGAGCAGGACCCGCTCCACCAGATGAGGTGCCTTCCATGTTCTCTGCCCACTTTGGCTTTTTCTGACTTTCGTCATTAGCCTTCTTTTGAATTTTAATTCTCCTTTTCTCTGCCATGTTCAGGAACATCTTTTCCTGCTCACGCAAAGAACAAGTCAAGTTATCTCTGTGTGCGTCTGCTATGTCAATGTTACCTATAGTCAGAAAGTAGTCTCCCATATATCTTATGGTGTCAGTTTTGGTATGTACAGGATTCAAGTTCCCACGTATAGGAAGTTCAGAAAAGATCACGTCATTGTTAGAATAATAATACTGTAACGGTCCCCTTTTGTAAAATAAACTAGCTAAAATGCTACAGGAGATTCCATATGTCAATGGCAGGTGATGGTATGTCACGCCTTCAGCCACAGAAGTAGGTAGCTTCATGCAGACATAGCAATCTTCAATTTCCATAGTCTCTACATAGTGTATTAATAAGTTTGCGAAAACATTTAAGTGTGTCTTGTTCTTAACTCCATGATAATGTAGTCCTCCCTCATCTGGTGCTTCTAAGTTCTGTTTTGTTTGTCTCAAAGCTCTTTCATGTCGTGCTACACTCTGTGTTGTTAGCTCCTCATTGTCAGTATTTACAACTTCAGTAGGGACAATGTTAGTATCTTTACTTACGGCAAAGGGAATGAAAATTGTTAATCCTATCCAGATAACTATCAGTACTACTACACTACATATACACACCTTGCAACACGTCTTAAAACGGCTGCAACTAGGTCTACCATTCACTGTTGAATCAGACATTTTGGCTCAGAAGGAGTCTCTCGAACCCCTCTTTTTGGCTTTACACAATTAGCTTACTTTGTGCAAATTCACGGTGGTTCGTCTTCTTCTTCAGCTGAGTACTCAGAAATGTTTAAGCATGGACATTTTATGCATGAATAACTATGGGAGGGCCTATAAAGAGTAGCACGCTTCACTTAAGGTGAATGGGCCTTTGAACAATCTAGGCAATGAAGTTCTAGACCATATCATAAAATTACAGACTGCAATGCAAAATATAATTTCTAACAAGTGAGAAGACATAGGAACAAACTTATGGAAAAATATGTAATTGACTTTCAATAGTTGCGGAAAGGCATGGAAAATATAACATATGCAATGATGAACTTTATTAAAGCAAAAGTCAGAAATTTAGAAGGTGCAAGATTTAAAGAGTTTTCAGAGCAATATTTACCTAGAAAGGTGTGGAAACCAAACCCTGGCCACGGGTCAGTTAAGGACAGGAAACCCTCAAGGAAGGATATCCCTCAAAGGACAGCAGGTGCAGAATGGACACCCAGGACAGGACAGGATACCCTCGGAATAGGAATCAGGACAGGACCCTCAGGACAGGACAGCAAACCCTCAGGACAGGACCCTCTTCAGGACAGGACCCTCTTCAGGACAGGACCGGAACCCACAGTTCGGAAGCAACGCCTGCGCTCCACCCGCTCTGCAGCTATCGATCAAGACCCCGATTGGGTCAGCAAACTCCCAGCTAAGTGCTTGCCAGCACTTTAAGGTTCAGTAGAATCTTAGCCTATGGTCAAATTCGGACAGAGTGCTTCGCAGCGCTCTGTATCTTCAGTCACCTATTGAGTGCGTTGGGTCAGTGACAGGTCAGCTAAACCAGACAAGTCGGACGGTTCACTAGGTGAACCCAGGGTAGATATACAGTTTGGGGACAGTGTACCACCCCCCAATGTTGCAAAGTGTCAGAATCCCTCAATTTCGATTGGTCCTAAGGTAGGATTTGGGTAACACACCAATCACAATACAAGATTTGAAGCCTTCATTAACATACTTGGGTACCGCCTAGAGAGATTGGGGTTCTCATGAGAACTGTGCAGAAATACGAGTGAAAATTAACATTGTAACACATGAGGAGCAACATTCGCCGTTCTCGTAGCGCAGAGGTGGCTTTCCCAGGCGCATCTTGACTGTGGCTGCCAGCTGGCTGAGTTCCACTGTCCAAAGTGGCCACCTTTCAATGCTCCCTGGTCATGCGCAGAAGAGACCGTCAATATGGCTCCCAATCAGTTTGGACCCCCATTCCCCGCGGTACATGAAAAGTAAGCGAAAACAAATTAATACATAATAATGTCATTATGAAAATACATCATAGGGTTTGTACTTTTAACTCATCATCAAGAAATAAAACTATTGCATTAAATGTTAGCTACATTGACACAATCACAAGAGCAGTGGCACGAGCAGTACCACATGATAAGCACAGCTATGAATTACGCATGCGCATAACTTTCCCTCCACTTCTGCAGACGCGTCAGGACACGTGAGTGTGGCTGACGCATGCGCAGTAACTAAAATACAAGCGGCGGCCATATTAAAGAACACGGATTAAATTCATTAGAAATACACATAGGCAAGCTTCGGGAACTTTGCCTAAACAAAAATAAATGTTAGTAAAACATACGTTTTGTTACCTTATTACACATAAACGAGGTTCTTGACTTCGGCAAGCCGCAAAATATGCGAAGCTTTGCTTCATCACTACCACCCTCCCCCTCCCTACCAGGAAGTGGCTACCCAGGCAGCTGCAACTCATTAGAAGGTTCTGGAGAGGCAGTCAGAGCTGAGCACAGACACAGAGCAGCAGGGAGTGATTTTTTGGACTTTACCTCTGTGAAAATGGCTAGCAGCAGTGAGAGTCAGAAGGCAGAGAGGAAAAGGAAAGTAAAGTTCAGCAGCATGGAGCTGCAAGTACTAGTGGAGGAGGTGGTTAGAGTCCACAAACAACTGTTTGGCAGGCACTCCCTCACTGTAGCAGAGTCAGCAAAACGCAAGATGTGGCTTCCTATTGGAGAAAGGGTCAATGCTGTGGGAGTTACAAGCAGGAGCATTGATGACCTCAAGAAATGCTTCTACGACATCAGGAGCCTCACCAAGAAAAAGATGGCAGAGCTACATAAGCAGGCTGGTGTCACCGGTGGAGGCAGGAACCCAGCGCCCCCCCTGACTGACCTGGAGGAGTTGGTGGCATCAACCATCGAGCCAGACAGTCTTGTGGGACTGGGAGATGTGGTCAGCTCAGCCAGAGCCAAAGGAAAAGGTAAGACGCATGCCCAGCATGACACCCCATACCAACCTGCTTCCCTTAACCCTTTGTGCACAGGCCAACCCCAGTCCAGTACTGCTAGCACTATACAGGAGCAATGCATTATGGGAAATGTAGTCAGCTAATATAAGACCATGTGTAACTGCACAGACATCAGCAAGGCAGTGAAAGTAATGCTGAATAATGACAGTAAAATGTGTAAAGCATTTATTTTAGTGACTGTGACACAGTAGCACTCAGTTGACATACGCTTATTTATACCTAGGGGCAACATCAGCCAGTCAAGCCACAGCTACAGCAGGGACTGCACCAGCGAGGGAGCAGAGTGACGAGACAGGGCCAAGCCATGTCCATGCCTCGCAGGAGGAAGAACACACAACTGCCATCTCCCAGGAAGAGGAGACAGTCCAGACACCCGAGTTTCCCCACTCCCCACACCTCTCACAATCCCCTTCATTGCTTTTCTCTCCTGAGACCTCCCCATCACTGTTACAGCCTGCACCGGCAACCTCACCAGCCAGGAGGTGAGTCGTGGCCCAACTGCCAGTGATGGAGGCAGCAGAGGGAGAGGCCCAAGCCACTGCACCTGAGAGTCCTGCTGCACTGCAGCCCACCACAGAGTCTTTAACCTCGCGCAGACGGCAACGCAGGCCCAGCAGTGAAGGAGTACCTGGAGATGGCACTGTGTTCCGTGGGCTGGAGGGGAGCATGGTGCGCATCCAACGCATGCAGGGGAAATCAATACAGGCCTGCCACCGCCAATTTCGTGTCCTAAACCAACAAATTGGAGAAATGGGGAAGGGCATCAGAGACATGGTAGAAAGCAATAGGGAGATATCAAAAACCAATGCTGACCTAGCTGCAGGAATGCAGCAAATGAGCACTTCAATAACCCAGCTGTGCTCAAAACTGGACAGCCTGGAGCACACAAGGCGCAGGGACGCCCGTGTAAACAATAGGGCCATGAATCGTCTGGCCACTGCCACATCACAGCTATGCCGTAGAGGAATTAACATGCAGGAAAGCCTCACTCAGAACACGGCCGAGGTCACCAGGGGAATGGCCAGGATCACCAGTGCCCTCGAGGCAATGATAATATCACACACTGCACTGGATCCTGCCCTGGATGTGGCTGAGGGAGTGGACAGCAGTAGCCGCAGCAGCTTGGCAAGCGCTGTGGTTCAGCCCCATAGGAGCAGCAGGCGCCCAGCTGAGCCTGCAGGCCATGAGGAAAGCAGTGAGCAACATACCAGTGGCTCTGGGAAGCGCGGGTGCAAATGACTTTGCCGGTGTGGGTGATGTAACCCAGGACATGTAGTCCCCACCTTTCTTTTCTTTAATTTGTTGCACTTCAGTGCATGAACATTGTGGCAACATTAAATGACGTTATTCTCATTCACAACCTGTCTGTGTCTCATTACTTACTCAGAAATAGTTGCATGTTATTTCCTCACGTCTGTATCTGCCATCACTTGGTGTTGTCACTCCAGCAGGTTGTCTTTCAGGCACAGCATTGTCGTCGTCATGATCCTCGTAGTCAGACAACTCGAGCTCAGTACACTTCTTAACAGCAAGGTTGTGCAACATGGCACAGGCAGCAATTATCTTACAGCAGGTGATGGGGGTATACTGCCTTGCACCTCCACTCTTGTGCAAGCATCTGAATCTGCTTTTCCAGATACCAAAGGTCCATTCGATGACATTCCGTGTGCTTTTGTGGGGCGGGTTATAGCTCCTTTGGCTGGGTGTTGCGGGGTTGAGGTAGGGGGGGAGTATAAATGAGCGGAGGGCATATGCACTGTCTCCTAAAAGGAAAAGGGAATACATTACTCACATGCATACATGTACTTCTTACTGCAATAGGTATTATGGGGGTCAGACACTGTGTCTTACCTAGGAGGTATCCTTCACCAAATTCCCCTGCAGTCAGCCGTGCATAGATGCCACTGTTTTGAAACATATACGAGTCGTGGGTACTCCCAGGGAATTTTGCCACAAGGTCAGTGATGACGAACTTTGCATTGCAAATCACCTGCACATTGATGGTGTGGGTGGACTTTCTATTCCTATAGATATATTCCGTGGCAGCAGGGGGACAAATGGGAATGTGCGTGCCATCAATGCAGCCAATTATATTTGGAAATCTAGCCATCTGGTAAAATTCTGATTTTGTTTGCACCAGTTCAGCATGGGTAGCAGGAAAAGATATGTAATGCTCCATCCTCTGTAACATGGCGTCAAGGAATTTGTGGAAAAACCTTGAGAGGCTGCTCTGGGTCACCCCACCCACCACAGCAACCACGCTCTGATTGCTCCCAGACGCAAGCAGGTGGAGGCTGCACAGCACCTGCACATGGGGTGGAATAGCATGTGCCCTTGGGGTAGTGGTTTGAGGTCCCTGATGAGCTCCAAGATGGTGTCTGGATCCAACCTTTACCTCTGCAGTATCTCTGCCTCTGTGAGCATGAACAGGGTAACCCTCTGCCTATAGACCTGCTCCTGTCTCTGCCATTCCCTCTCTCCTTCCTCCTGTAGCCGTAGCCGTCTTGCAATGACATAAAATGCCGCCATTGTGCAAGATGAATTGCATTTTGGGTCCATTTTTATAGGTTGCACCTGGTTACCACCTGATTTCAATCCATGGTAAATACCGACTCTTAAATACCGAATTTCATGCAAATTCGGTATTTCAGAGCTTCCCTACATCTCAATATCCATTTTTACCAATTCTTAATTACAGAATCGGTATTTTACCGATTCGGTAACTTTACCGAATCGGTAAATTTACCGATTCGGTAATATTTCCGATTCGGTAATTTAATGAATCGGTAAATTTACCGATTCGGTAAATTTACAGAGTCAGAGGATTTTCGGTCTCCTACATCCCGAAAGCTCAATACCGGTCGGTAACGGCCGAAAATACCGATTTTCGGGCGTTACAGACCGGTAAAGGGCTACCTACATCTGGCCCTTGGTCTTTAACAGATCCGCATGTGTGTCAGGGAAGCTGATGTAATGATGCATTCTCTGCATCATGGCCTCCAGGAACTTCTTTAAGAAACGGGACAGGCAGCTCTGGGACACTCCACCTATTGCAGCTATCACCCCCTGGTAACTGCCAGATGCAAGCAGGTGCAGGCTACAGAGCACCTGCAAATGGGGTGGGATGGCGTGTTCCCTTGCTGTTGGGTGCTCCAGGAGTGGGTGCAGGTCTCTAATCAAGTCCAGGATGGTTTGGGGGTGTAGCCTGTACCTTTGCAAGATCTCTGCCTCAGTGAGTTGGAAGAGCGTGATCCACTGTCTGTAGACCTGCTCCTCCCGTCTCCAGATCCTCTCTCCTGCTGCCTGTAGCCATAGCCACCTTGCTATCACATAGAATGACGCCATTCTGGTCACACTGTTGCATTTTGGTGCCTTTTTTATGGCCTGCACCTGGTTACCACCTGCTTTCAATCCATGGTAATTACCGACTCTTAAATACCGAATTTCATGAAATTCGGTATTTTAGATGTTACCTACATCTCATGTCTAATTTTTCACCATTTCTAATTTACCGATTCGGTAAATAAGAATTCGGTATTTTCGGAGTCGGTAAATACCAAATCGGTAAATACCGATTCATATTTACCGAATCGGCCTTTTGTGGACTCCTAGGGCCAGATGTAGGTAGCCCAATACCGGTCGGTAATGGCCAGAATTCAGTCATTTTGGGCGTTACCGAACGGTATTGAGCTACCTACATCTTTCGAGGTATGAGAGAAAGCCGGCGAAACTCCTCATATCGTTACAAATTACGGAAGGAGGTACCACGTGACTCACGAAGGGAGTTAACTGGAATTTTTTTTATCACCTCTCAGCTGGTAGGAGAGATATCTGCCGACAGAGGTGCTTGCAACCCTGGTGTCCAATGCAGTGGCGTAAAAAGTATATGCCATGAAGAAATTGCCTGAAAAGTACCTAGGCAATGAAACATGTTGGCAAGTAGAAAGTGGCTCTATAGGTAGTAGCCATATTCACTTTTTTAATGTCCGCAAACAGCATAAAGGAACAAGAATAAAGTTGTCTGTTCCTGCTGTATGCGCTTTTATGTTATATGTTATATGTTGTGTGACATCACTATTTGTGTTATTTGTATCGTTTCCACTGCACTCATCACTGTTAACACAGTGGTTTTCATTTGGACACCATTTCTATAGGCACGATAGCACCAATGATGATAACAGGGCCGTCCTGGTGAGTACCTACCAGGGGTCCCATTGGTGGTGCGCCCATGAGGTGCTATCGTGCTTGCTCACAATTTTTTCCATCACATGTTGGTGTGGGTTGTTCTACTGTTTTGGATAAGGAGACGGGCTTTTTAAGATGGGCTATTGACTGGTGTATCCCCTACCCTGCATATAAAAAGTGGGAGGTTTTTGTAAGTGACTGTGACATGAGATACCCAAACTCGATGAAAAATTGATTGCCCTAGACCTAGGTCATTATCGTAGTTGCTACCTATATCTGGCCCAATGTTCTTTTCGACTTAACTGCTCAAGCTGTCCTTCGGCACGTGCTGGTTGCCATTCATGGCACCCTGCTGCAGAGGCTCCTACCTAGGAGCAGGGCGGTGAGCGGCGTCCCAGCATCTCCCGACCCCTGCAGGGGCCGGTCCGGCGCGGGGGAGGGGGCAAGGGAGGGAATCCTATGGCACAGCGGCAGAGAGGAGGGGGCAGAGGGGAGGGGACCAAAGGGGAGTGGGGAGGGAGGAGAAAGGCGATCGCGAAACCGAAAGTGATCGCTTATGGGAAAAACAAAACCGCGAGTAATGCGCGCGCGCCATATGCTTTCAATTATCGCACCCGTGTCTGGGCACGATAATTGAAACCATATGCCAGAAATGCACGTAATAGACACCAATAGGCCAGGGGCCGAGCTATGCACCCGCCTATGACCTATTGTATGCTCTCTTTAAGCAAACATGCAGGCAAAGGCCAATAGCAGGCCTCAAAAGTAAAAACACACGCACAAGCTTGCTCATTTTCAGGGTCTATTTCTGAACCCCTGACAAAAGGACTCTTGCTGCGTGACACTGCTGCGCAGAACAACGCTAGGCAAGAGACCTAAAAAGGGGAGAGGTCGGACCCAAGATGCTACCTCACAATCTCATTAATGGATGCACTTGTAAACTGATGGCCAGGGTCATATTAGATCGTCTGGAGACCGGAGTAGCCGAAAGTGGGATTTTTTGGCTAGAAAATATGGCTTTAGGAAGGGCCTGGGAACTGTTGAATAGTGTCTTAATCTGCACCTGACCATAAGCAAGTATGCAAAGCTAGGACCGGATCCCTCTATCTCGGGTTTATGGATCTTACATCAGCTTTTGACTGGGTGGAGAGAAGAAGAATATGGGAAATAAATGCTGGATCTGGGCATTGATCTATCATTAGTCTATTTCTTAGACCAGATGCATCGGGATATGACTGGGAGGGTCAAGTACAGAGCGGGCAGGGAACTTACAGCTCCTATTAAAATGAACACTTAAAGTGTCTTAATGCTGCCTTGTAAATAAGGCCCCGTCTCACATTACACTTAGCGTGAAAGGGGCGGGCAATGGGTGTTGTGGAGGGCGTTCCACAGCAACATCCATTGATTTTGACGCTGCCCCCTATTTACATGAGCAGCATAAATAGGAGGCAGCACCATAATTAAGACAAGGGAAAACCTGGGGGTATATGTACAAGAACTGCCGCTAACTAGTAGCAGTTTTCTTAACGGAGCCTAGCACCAAAAACAATATGTCACTACATGGTGATAGTAATAGCTAGCTGCGGTGAAAACTGCCACTAACACTAGTGTCAAGGCGATACACGTTTTGACGTTAGAAGGAGAAAAGTGACGAAACGCCTGTTAGCGGCATAAAAACTCACGATAGTCAGTCCAACATGTCTTTTTTGCCTCTAGAGGCAAAAATAGCCTTTGAGTCCACTTCCAATGAAAAATAAGAAATAAAACCAAACAAACGCAGAATGGAGCACCCAGGGCCAAGTGCAGCACAGATCAACAACCCCTCTCCTAAACCCCACAACAGCCAATATGACCAGTCAGAGTCCCAGGGGAAGAAGAAATGCAGACTCAGGGCTACTGTTATGAAACGAGGTGCATCGCTGGGAAAAACAGTGATGTATCAAAGTGCCCTCCTTGCAACACCATGACAGCCAAAACCTTGAAGGCGGGGACAGTCCCTGGGGCCCAGAGGCCTCGCTGGGCCAGTGTCTGTGGCCTGGAGTGGGAGGCAGAGCTGCTGTGGAGTTGCTGGGCTGTGGTGGTAGACATTGAAGCCTTGGCGATCACCCTTATCTGGTGGTAAGTCTGGCAGGTCGCAAAGAGACACATTGCTGACCTGTGTGAGAAGACCGCCTGGTGCACCTTGGAGTTTTGCACAGTAGAGATACTCCTGCGCACTGATGTAGGGAGGTCTGCATCATATACCAGGCGACATCACTACACCAGGGTGCACAGAGGAGATTACCAATGGTGGGCCGTGCCTCTCTGCATCACAGGCCAGAGGATGTTGCACTGGCCGGAAGCTGTGGAGGGTGAGGCCCCTGGGCTGCGTCAAACTTGTCTGGTGGGAGGGCTGAAATTTCATGCCTTACGGGGCCATGTTGCATCACTTGCATCGGGAGGTTCACCAGCAGATTTGGGGTGACTGCTGTTCCCAGGCTTGTGAAATCCCACCTGGTTAAGGCTCCTGCGGGCTGAGTCACAGATTTGGAGAGAGTGCAGTGCATTGAGCCCTGGTGTCAATGTCCAAGAAAGGAGAAGGTGGGGTGCGTAGTGGAGGAGGCCTGGGGGTGAGTTGGGCCCATGCCCTTGGGTATGCAGCTTTATCTGCCGTTACTCGCTTGGGAATATGGAATCTGGTCACCACTGTTAGATCAGAAGAGACAAACTGGTTGTGCTGCCTTACCTTGCCCCTGTTAGTTTGCTTCTGGGTGTACGGGTGACTAACCCTCAGTGGACTTCCTCCTCCCACAGCGCAGAACCGTCTGGTTGCTGCTGCTGCTGTCCCCATCTGATGTTGCTGGTTCCTTTGACGCAGAGGTCAGGTGTTCGAGTCCCTCGTCCACCTGCAGGCTCCTGCCTGCGCCTCATCTCTGGTGGTCCAGTGGTGGAGCATCACTGCTCTGCAGCTTGACGGCCCTCCTGTCCCTCTTTTCTGCTGTTCCTCTTCATCTTTCTGCTCTTCTCTACCTTTGTCTTTTTTATCTTTGCTTTGTTTGGCTTTGTGTTTCCTGTGCTTTATTGCAGTCCCTTTTTCCACATCCTCTCCGTAGTTGCAGCAGCGATCCCCGCGTCCCTGCCCCCTCTAGATTTCTTACCCGCGTTTCTCACCTCACAGCTGTCCAGCCCCCCTGCAGCACTACTTAATGGCAGACGCTGTGCGGCAATGCGAAACAGGTGTGCCACTGGTATGCTGAAGGCAAGCCTGTCTGTGTCCGTCTGCCCCTGTACTGCGCCCAGCACCAGGGACCATGCCCCTCGGATGCTCCACTGCTACAACACCAGCACCTTCTCGCCCTCAACCCTGAACGCCATGCTGCCTGCCATCTAGCATCACTGAAGAATACCCTTGCACCCTGCTGAAACTGCAAATGCACCTCCTGCCAAATCATCACACTGACACCTCTTTCTGCCCTGCCGACCAACAGCGCACCCGACCGGCTCAACTGCATCATCCTCATCGTGCGGTCCCTCCATAAATACACTACAGAAATCTGAGACTTCCTTGACGCCACCTCTTCAGACATAGCCTTTTTCACGTAAACCTGGACCATCCAGTGCTCCAGACAAGATATTGCCAAACCCATCCTCTATGGCTGCAAATTCACCTGCAAGGACCACACCAACCATCCAGGAGGAGGCATTGCCATTGTCTACAAAAACACACTCGGACAGACCACGCACTCTAATGACCCAACGGCCACCATGGAACACCTCCACTTCCAGATCAGGACCAACCCCAACATCACCCTCTGCGGCACCCTCGTCTACAGCCACCCCGGGCCATGAACCCCCATTCACCAATGCGATTGTAGACCTCATCGCACCCCAGGCTCTACCATCAACTGACTACTTCCTATTTGGAGACCTCAAGTTCCACCTGGACAACCCCAATGACCAGAAAACCACCCCCTCCAACATTGGACTCAAGCAGCTAGTTACTGCTCCAACCCACTTAGCCGGACACATGCTTGAACCCGTCTTCTCTGCCAAGGGGAACTTTAACTACAGCCACACCACAAAACTCTCCTGGACCGAATATCATTGTATACATCACGCCTTCACCACGCCCGCTGTACACCACCACCATCATCGCCCCCCTGTCGCAGCTGGATCAAGGCAACCAAAGTACTTCTCGTCAACTCTCTCAGCACCACCACTCCGCCTATGCTTACAGACGCCAACACCACAATGTGCAACCTCCACTGACTGTTTCTAGGGTCACATGCTCTTTTGATATTATCTTAAAAGTTCTTCGTATACATAAAGGGCTTTATTTTAAAACCTTTACATTTTTATCCTTTTAATGTAATGAGATTGATTTTATTGTTAAATGTACTGTATGCAACGGTTTTAATTAATCATGCATAATAATAAATACATTAAATATACTGTGCACTGATTGAACTCCAACTACGCCGACACCCTGGCACCCCTCAGGAAAAGACCAGACAAACATTACTCCAAGAAGGTCAACGGGTTCACTCCTGCCCTCCACTAGTCTAGATGCACCTGCAGACATCTCGTGTAGAGATGGAGCTGAAACATCAAACAATTTCGCAACACAGTCACCCTTGCACCATGGCACAAGGGTGCTTGCTTTGGTGCATGGCAGCTATTGTGAACCAGCGTAGGGCAAAAAGACGGGGGGTTTAATCCTGAGCCCCTTCCGGTAGTTTAACACCGTCGGTGCATCATTTTTTTGATGTACTTGTTGCATGAATCTTGCACCACTTTGCGCCATATGTACAAAGTGACACCTCTAGGCATCTGCGTGACCTTGTAAAGTCATGTGCCACACTTTACCTGCGTCTGATACGATGTATGCAGGGTGGGCGTTCCCACGCAACAAAGCTTTGTAGGACTAGCACAGTGAAGTCTCTCAGATTTCACTGCGACAATTCTAGCACACCACTGCGTCAAAACCTTATGCCTGCCTCATGGCATGCATAAGGGTGATGCAGTGCCATAGGGATAGGCTGGCCCCATGCATTGCTGGAGTTGCATGATGCTTCAACACAACTGTAGCAATGCGTGACTTTAGCGCTGCCAAATACGTCAGTTTTCTAGACGTATCTGTCACTGATTGTGACATGGAGCACCGTACATTGAATAAAGCACATCCATGGTGTCGCAAGGAGGGCGAAGTGAAAAGTGTTGCAACTCTGTTTTGTTGCAGCGATGCAACACTTTTCATGAATGCGGCCCAGAAATGTGCCCTATCTTAATGATAGTGTGCATTCCTGCCCTTTTGCTTAAAAAACTGCCTCCTACTATAAGTTGTTTATCTGTACCCCTTTGACTTTGAACAAGCAATAAATAAACTAAAAGATTTTTACAAAAAACTTTATTACTCCTTGTCTTTATCATCTCATAATTTGGATGTTCAAGCATTTAAGTTGAATTGAATATCTTGTCTTGTGTAATTAAATGACAGATTTTTTGTAGCAGTCTCTGGTTGTTCAGAATAGATTGAATGGTCATTTCAAGACAGAATATTAAACTGGAAAGAAATTACTCTAAATAAGGTCCCTTGCTGGCATCATTTATATACTGTGTCTAACTGGACTTAGCTGTAGTTTTGGGGGGTGATCTCCATATAGAAATTTCATTGTAAATTTCGCAAAGTGGGGTTAGCAGCAGTTTTTGCACTAGAACGCCCACCTTGCATCTCATTTTCATTAAGTCCTGCTAACAGAAAAGGGGATCTTAAACATTCATGTTTATACCGGAAAAATGCTGCTAACTGCAAATAAAAAAAAGCTGCCATAATGTCAATAAATAGACACTACGGCGGCGTTAAGTTCTTGTACATATGCCCCCTGGTCTTAAACTGGTGAAATGAGGAGAAATGCTTTGTTTCTCCTCGTTTTTGGTGTTTCCATGTGTGCTGTATTGTGCAGCACACACAAAAACAGCAAAACGCCAATGATTGTTTATGTGCAGGACGGGCCCATTTCCTGCACATAAACAGTCATTTTGAAAAATGCTGTTTTGCAACTTCTATGTGTGCTGCATTCTATGCACACATAGAAGTTACAAAACGGCATTTAAAGATTGTTTATGTGCAGGAAGGCGGACCTTCCTGCAAATAAACAATCTTCCCCTCAACACAGGCACCCTTGCACTATGGTTCAAGGGTGCCTGTATTGGCACTAGTCAGCTAAATTTAACACCAGCACAAGGGTAAACACAGGGCTGCACCATGTTCCAGTAAATATGGTGCAGCCCTGCGTTTCTAAAGTGACAAAGCATGTTGTTAGCCTTCTTGACTTAATAACACGCTTTGCCACTTTCTTTTAAATATGTCTAAGAGTGTCATGTTTAGGTTACCACAAACATATTTCATCCCAGGAAGTTGGAGGAGTTAGATGAGTCACGGTGAGCTGGCCAGGATTTCAGCTGCTGGTTTCTGATGGTGTGGAAGGACTCACAGTCCCCCATATTCTGAAGTTTGGCCATCCGAATATGTAGTCCCATTGTCATAGTAGGAACCATATAACATGGCACCACCAACATACAAAGGTCAGGTCTTATTTAACAGGTCTCCTGAGTAGTTTTCTCTTGTGTGCCCACTGTTCACCTTAACCACTTGGGAGCTAGTAAACAAACCTCCCCAGTGCTGCGCTGTCCATTATCCGGTGCTGAACTGGACGTCCAGCGGTCGCACGCAGCACTGGGGAGGTAGTGCCCGTGACGACCGTTGGCCGACGGCAGCACTTAAGGGGTTAATACGAAGATGTTCATGGTGTTAGGGATTGTATCCTCCTCATTATTATAGGAAGTACCTTTTTTGTCAGTAGTTTGTTCAAGCATGAACCTTAAAAGGATCTTTCAAATTAGTACTTTCCTTCTCCGATTTCCATGATCAAAATGGCGAATCCAGTTAATATCCCTGTCAACTGCAGACATGTTGTTACACAACAATTACTGCAAAATGGGCTAGTTAATGTGGGTAGAGCTGTTTCTTCAGGGTTGAGGCACACGGTGCGTACAAAACTGACATTTTTTATTCATGGGTCACTTTTCCTGAAGTTGGCGTCAACATAAATACATTTCATACATACACAGCGGCCAACCTACCAGACAAATACAGACCGTTGCAGCATTTAGAAATATCATTAACAATTTAGGACCACAAAAATGTGTTCCACGATGCCCTACCACACATTGTAGACAACATTAGATTGGGTCTCTTGGCGATGACGGGCCAAATGGCCAGTTGTAGCTGAACAGGTTGTGGGCAGTGACTCTGCTAGACAGTGCGGCAGAGGCCACCATAGTTTGCCAGAATATTCATGAGTTTCTTGATTCAAAAACAACTAATGACTCCATAGA
Organism: Lissotriton helveticus; assembly: GCF_964261635.1. Taxonomy (NCBI): domain Eukaryota; kingdom Metazoa; phylum Chordata; class Amphibia; order Caudata; family Salamandridae; genus Lissotriton; species Lissotriton helveticus. The sequence continues at coordinate 2,127,041,046 of NC_136061.1, forward strand.
AGTCGAAAACCCAGATCGACCAGTCGCCCCTCCCGATAAAAAGTCCATAAACTAAATATACAGATTGAGTAGAACATAAGACACACAATTAAAGTAATTTTCCGGTGAACACTAACGCTTAGGGGGTCATTAGGATCGTGGACGGACTTGAGTCCGTCCGCGACCCCAGAGTAGGAGGGAACGTCCGCATGGGCTGTGGCGTTCCCTCCGTGCAGATTAGGATGTGACCGCCAGGGTGGCGGTCACATCCTCTATCTTTAACATTGCGGCGGGTGCAGCTTCAAGCTGCACCCGCCGCAATGTTAAAGATGCATGCACCGCATATGCGTGCACAAAGTGGCAGGCACCGCGCGGTGCCTGCTGCTTTGTTCACACAAATGCAGGGGGGTACCATAGGTACCCCTCATGTGCACCCCCCCACCCCCTCTTCACCCAGGGGGCCCGCAACGGGCCCCCGAAGTGAAGGTCTGTATGCTTTTCCACGGCAGAAAAGCCGCCGCGGAAAAGCATACATTTTACACCATCCTAATATGTCTGGCGGTGTCTGAGAGACACCGTCACCATATTAGGCCTTTTCTGCCGCGGTTGTAAGCCAACCGCGGCGGAAAAGCGGCAGACTGAAACCAGGACCCACCAGCCATCCTAATGTGGCGGTGGGTCTTTGGTGGGTCCGCAGAGGATTTTCCGCATCCTCCGGGCCGGCGGTGGCTTCCGGGCCTAATTCCGGGCTCCTAAATCACAGGTATAACATTTCACTCTCGTCTGCAGAATCTCTGGGTCCTCTTGTACAGTGTCATAGCATGTCTGGTAGGTCAAGGAATCACATTATTAAATGTTTATTGATTTATAAAGTGATAGCAATTAGATTAGAACCTTTTTATCAATTCAATTACCACCATCAGTGGAGTGTTGACCCCAACGTCCTTGTTGCTTTAAATATTTACATCTGAATTTGAAAATTCTTCTTCAAGCTATAATCTTAGTTACCTAATGCTCTATCACCCCCTCTGCCATCTTTTTTCTGCACTGGTGCATCCCTTCCTTCTGAACTGGTCACTTATCCCCATCCACTCTTCCTTGTCACTCTGCCCAGCTCCACGTACATTCTACCAAATGTTAATCTATAAGATGCTGATTTGCTCGCCGTTGACCTTCATGAATGTGAAATAGACACATATTTGAAAGGCACCGATATTAAAACACCTTGTACACATGAGCAACAAATTTGTGATAGACGAATTGACAAATGAAGCAGCACTACTAAGGCAAAATGCTTCAGCAAGCTCTGATACCATTTCTCATGACACATTACCTGCCATGCCGAGGGGATGTGTGGCATGAGTAACTATTAGCTACCCCTTCATTCTGCATCAAGGTGGGCGTGGCAAAGGGTTTGTGACCTGAGGGCTCGATTCACAGAATGAACTTAAGACTAAATCCTAAACTTACTACAATTTGGTATTCACAGAATGCACTTACTACAATTTGGTATTCACAGAATGCACTTACTACTTTCGGAATTCACAGAATGAACTTACTACTTTCGGGATTCACAGAATGAACTTACTACTTTCGGTATTCACAGAACAGACTTACAACTACTAACTTTACATCCTTACCTGGGCCATAATTTCCGCCACCGGGCCGGAATTTATGGCTCTACGGCGGAATTTACGATTCCGGCCTGCAATTTCCGGCATACTGCCGTAATATATGATTCCGGGCCGGAAAATCCAAATTCGGGTCGAAAGATACAAATTTTGGCAGTTGGTCATGTTAGCCAAGGGCAAACACCTGTTTAAGTGCCTACCATCCCCCACAATGGGTCAGCTGTCACACTGCAGCCAATCCCAGCCCTGCAGCATGTATGAATGCAGAGCAGACACAAACAAACCCTTTCAGGATGTCACTGAATGTGTTTGTAGCAATGCCCCTTGCCATGGGGCAAAATTACTCGAGGAGGAGGAGGAGAGCAGAGAGGATCTTCAGACAGAGGATCAACCTATTTGGAATGTCCAGTCCAGATGTAAGGGCCAGGTACCGTTTCCCTCCAGAAGTCATCTTAGATATGGTATGTGACTGGGAGCAGGAACTTGACTCTGTGACCTGCTGCTCACATGCAATACCAGCATATCTCAAGATCCTTTCTGCTCTCCACTTCTTTGCCACTGGGTCCTTCCAAAGGGTCTCCAGTGACCATGTGGGCATTTCCCAGGCGAGCCAGTCACGGTGCCTGCATCAGGTACTGAGATACATCACTGCTAGAGCCCCCAACTACATACAAATGCCACATACACTTGCCATGAGATAGACGGCAGCAAGATATTTTTATCTCCTTGCACAATTCCCACATGTGCTGGGTGCAATTGATTGCACCCATGTGGCCTTTCAGCCACCCCGCCACATTGCACACATCTTCTGCAACAGACACAGATGGTATTCGATCAATGTGCAAGCTGTCTCTGATGCCAGTGGGAGGTTCATCAATGTGCATGCAGTGTTCCCAGGCAGTACCCATGACAGCTTCATATTCCGCATGTCACCTCTTGCCTGGCGTATGGCTGCTGGAGAATTTGGTAACATGTGGCTACTGGGTAAGTACCAAGCACAAAAAATGATTGATTTGTGTCATTGAAATGTCTGAATGCCCCACAATATTAACCATTGTACAATAAGAATCATGGCCCAACAGACACTGCATTTATGAACGTCTAGATCATGTTCTGTGCAAGTCAAAGAGGGAAATGTTAACAACTGCCCTTTCTTCCCTCCTCAGGCGACGCTGGGTATGCACTCTCTCCACATCTCCTCACCCCTTACAGGCGTGCAAACACTGTACCTCAGCGTAGGTACAATAGGGCACACATACGTACTCGAGCCATCATAGAGCGCACTTTTGGTCTGTTGAAGTCGTGATTCAGATGTCTCGACCGTACAGGGGGTGTGCTTCCGTACTCCTCAGAAGTCATGTGCAAGATCATATTAGCCTGTTGTGTTTTGCACAGCATTGCTTTAACGCATCTATCTCTGCATCATCATTAGATGCGTTGGGCCAGACTTGGATCCACCATTCGTATCCCACGTGATGATATTCCGCCATAAGGGTGGGCTGATGGGAATTTTTCAACCCAGTGTCATTTCTTGTTGTGGCTACGTGGTCCCTCTTGGTTTCTAGTCTCAATACGGCACACAACAGTTCTTTTGACCAGACATCTCTTGTTGTTTTTCTAGACTCACAATGTAGCTAGAGGAGTCGTCCAGACCCTATGTAGATGTGTGACCCACATTCGGCTTGTCCCATACAATGCTACAAAGCAGATGACACTTGTCCAGACGTTAAATAGCTGCAAATCCATATCAATGGCCAAAATATATTTAATCTGGACTCTTCATGTTCTCCTTTGGTGGACTGGTTTTTGAAATGACACATGTAGCAGTGACAGGACACACAGATCACAAGACTGCCAAGGTTGAGGTATGGCCAATACAGTTGTGTAAGCCACAATAATACACATGAGATGTCCATGTAAAACTCAATTCAGTATATGACAGTGAACATACATGTAATGTAAGTTCATAAACAGAATGGGGGTTGGGAGCACACTGCCTCACAGTCCCAGCACAGATCGCCCCTTTGCATCCTGGTAAATGCAGTACACAGTTCAAACGTACTTCAAAATTATCTGGAGTTATTCACCAAAGTTGGTGCAGACATTGCTGTATATCTCTAGACACGTGTTTCTGGATTGAGCGCTTCATCAGTATAAAGCAGCAGTTTTAGAGAGCAAAGAAAAATCATCTGTGGTTGCTGTGTGCCTGTGAGTGGTACTGTGACCTGAGAGGAACTTGGCAGTATTTCCAGCAACCCCAGATGATTTTGAAGTAAGTTTGAACTGTGTACTGCATTTACCTGGATGCAAGGGGCGAACTGTGCTGGGACTGTGAGGCAGTGTGCTCCCAACGCCCATTAAGTTCATAAAGACTGCACTTGCACCTCTCTTACACCGCCATTGTGTCACTTTTGTGACGCAGCGGTGGAGCAAACAAAGAGCCATGCTGCTGGGTAATTACAACGTGACCCATCCGGTGCAGGAACGCCTCCTAAAAGTGGCTGAGTGAAATCTACAAGATTTCACTCAGTCACTTTTAGGGCCATGCTGCGTTAAAGCTCAGCGCCTGCTTGAAACAGGTGTAAGGGTTGACGCAGCTTGTTAGCGATCGTGCACCCCTGAGCCTTGCTGGAGCGGGGTCGCACTTGCCATGCCACTCCAGCAAAGCGCCGCTATTCCACCGGGGATGCGTCACGCATCTGCCCACCCAAGCACCATGGTGTGCTCCATTGTAAATGCGGGGCATCAGGGGTGGCGCACGGGTGGGCAGATGCGTCGCAACTCTTCTGACACACCTCTGCTGATTAGCAGAGATGCGCCAGAAGTTGTAAATCGGCCCCTGACAACTGTAGAGTGTGATCAGAGGAGAACAAAATCTGACCTTGGCTCATCTATTTATGTGTATCGTCCTGCATGAAACAACCACCACATCAGGATTTTCCTCACACTTCTGCAGGCACGGTTGTTGAGACAGAAGACACGCAGGAACAAGTCCGGAGCAGAAGGACATCAGTTTGCCGGTGGCTCCACCCTATTTCCACCAGCGAGGAAGAAGAGGAGGAGGAGGGGACCTCAACATCTGCAGGCCAGGGGGTTGTGCCAACCAGGGATGAGGATGAACATGACTCTGGTACTATGTCCCGGGAAGAGGCTGTGGACATTGTAGGGGGAGGTGATGGAGCAGATTTCATCTGCAGTCATGCATTGTTTTATTTTTGTGCTACAGACAGGCTGCATTTAAATTGCCAAGCACATTTTGGTGCAGGTTAAAAACATGGCACATGAAAAACATGAAAGTGAGGCCTGAAAATGCTTTTGCTGAATTAACATGTGGTTTACAGTGTAGAGAAAAGTGGCCTTTTTAGCTTTGAAGATTAATAGAATGTGTTTCTCTCTTCCCAGCTCATCCATGTAATCTAGATTTATTATTCCTGTCTTAATAGACTTTGACTTGTTGCATATTTTGATAAACATTTTCAGTTAATAACACCTCTTTTTATAATGTGTGTGAATTAATAATGCACGTGGGAAACATAATGGACTGATTTACATGAAATTAATATTATCTTTGTGTTTGTTTTATTTTTGGGGCCTACACAAAACATGGCTGCCTGTGAATCCATCAAGGCTATGGCTTGCAATTTAATGAGAAGGGAGCATGCGCAGACTGTGGCAGCTTTCCTAAAGGAGTCAAGGACAGCTTGAACTATACATTCTTGTGATTCTGCCAATGTACCAGTGTTAGTTAAAAGTGTCCATCTGACTACGCTGTGGAAGGAAGGATGAATTAGAATGAAACATTTTTCCTAGTAAATGTTGCAAACATATAAAATGTATTAAGTCATTTGCGCTTCTTTTGTTAAAACTGGTGAAGTCAGGTTTTTAGAATGAGTCAGGGGGAGTGAGAACTCATGCCATCATGACTGACCAATCACGTAAGGTTCTCCTGAAAGATGCTACATCTTTGTGTAATCTGCCAATAATTAGGGTATAAATACTGTCCTCTCTGGATGGGGGCTGGCTATCTCAGCTCAGCTGGCTTCTAGGCTCATTAGGGGTGTGTGAGCCCTTGAGAGAAGGAACAGATTAGGCCAGACATCCTATGGGTTAGGTACGAGAAACGTCCCGGGAGATTGCTGAAGGGGCAGAGGTGCGTCCGAGGAGATTCAGGGGGAGGTTTCATGCTTCCATGTCATATCTTGGCACTTCAGGCCACATTCCTTTTAGGCCAGTGAAGGAGGGGCTGCTTTCCTCTTTTAGACACAGACAGACAGAGAGTGCAGTGGATCAGGATAGAATTAGATGCTAAACTTTAAGTTTATGCTTTGACTAATTAATTAGGTCTAAAAAGATTTATTTGATTTATGCATTTATTTCTCTTTATGGGAGATTTTTGCCAACTATTTAATTATTGATTAGCTTTGCAAGACTATTTTTCTTAGAAACTCTTTAAGAATTGTGACTGAAATTTTGCGCCACATTTTTCATAACCACATGTAATGCTTATATGCAGACTGTAATGTGTTCTGTATTATTGATATTTTTCCTGTTTTCCAAATTCTGTAACCTGATTGATATTTTACTAATGAATAAAGGGTCAGAGAAAAATTAACTTTTTGACTAGAAAATAAAACCCTTTAAAATACTCAACAACTCTCTTTATTGGCTTGAATAATAATTGCAGTTTTTACTGTTCATGATTATTTAAAGTCTCCTGAAGGTAATACATGGTGTGAAGGGCCCAACACCTTTTGAGCGGTAAATTAGAGGTTGCATGAGGGTTTTGCATTGAGAAACTACCAGAAGAAATTACCGCTCCATCAGTTTTTGGTAAGCAGAGGATGGTCATTATTGATTAGTTTGGTGATTAGTAATTATTGATTTCACCATCAACTACTCAACTAATGGATCGTTGACCTTAAGAGGGAAATAAAATAATTGCCCAAGTTAGATAAATGTCCAAGTCCTGATTCCTGACTCCAATGCTCAGAACCTGAAGACTGGCAAAGCAGTACTGGCAGGTGATGCAAGAAGTGGTGTGAGTATCAATAGGGTTGTGAAATGTTGTTAATATGCTAGCATGTATTTTTGAAGTGTTGAAAATAGTAAGGATTTTTTATTGTTGGTTACATTTTGCTCGTCTTGAATTGATGGTGTTATTGATTATATTGGTAATTTCATAGGACATACTTTTTTGGTTATTGATTACATGTTTTAACTCTTCATGTTAAGTTAGTGTCTTGTTCTATGTTGTCTGGAACACGCAGGTATGCACACCTGTGGAATCCCGGGAAGGAATAGCGGGTGGTAAATGGAAGCCACACTGCACTGAGGTTACTCGTCTGTTGGAATAACACTGAGAAGCTAGGTAGGGCTGGCAGTGTTAAATTAGGGACTATTTTCTGTGTGAATGATTGATAGCAAAGAGTTCGCTGGTGAAACTTTGGTCTGATATCACCTAGAAAGGGTCACACTAAAGGAGTAGCAGGTTCTTCTGAGCTTGATTGACAGCAAAAGGGTTCGCTGGTTAAACTTTGGACTAAGATATATCCCGGAGTGGATAAGTCCAAAGGAGTAGCAGGTTCTTCTGAGCTTGAGTGAAAGGTAAGCGGAAGGGATTTACCTGTAGTGTTTGAAGAGTAAACGGAAAGTCTTACTTTGTGAAGGGTAAGCAGAATGTGTTACTCGCAGTGAATATAAATCTATCCTTTATTTAGCACAACAGACAGAGCAGCGAATGTATTTATGTTGTAACTAACAGAGTTATTGATTAAGAGAAATATTGCAGTAAGATTTTGTGGAGGGTCAGTGGTAGGAGTGAAACTGACTAAAAGTGAGACTGACAGCTTTGGAAAAAAGAAATTGCATTGAACTATTGCAAAAATGAAAATGTTTGAAGGTTTAAAGAAGCTGTTAGGAGGTAAAGTGAAAAAATCGTTTTTTATTGGTGATGCTCCTGAAGGAACACCTGTGCATTTTATGTCTACCAATTTGGGACAAAATACATGTATGTGGGTTCACCAATGGTGCAAGATTACTGAAAAAGAAGGTGCTTTGAGGTTTCCAAAAGATGGTACTTTTGAATTGCAAATTATTGACAAACTAAGGGAAGTGTTATGTGAAAAAAAGACACCATCTAAAGCTGCACAATTTGAGGCCTTAAGCCTGTGGGAGAAGACAGCAAGAGAGAAAGCAAGTGAGGATAAAAAGTTAAAGCACCAGATACAGGAGAAGGGAATTAATGCTGACAAAGAGCTTCCAACAAATAATGATTCAGGGAATGAAATAATGGATGCATTGTTAACTGAGTGTCCACCACTTTATGTGGTTCCCATGAAAAATACTGAAAATAGTGCACCAGTAAATACTACAGGGGCTACTGCTTCTGTTGAACAGAGAGAAATACAGACTGAGAGAACTGTGCAGACATTTTATATTGACCCATTACCTGTTGATTCAGTACTGACAGTGATACCTCCAGGTGTTACTGCTTCAAATATGACTGATTCAGTTCAAGAATTGCAAACTGCAGATGCACAGATAATGCCTAGAAAAATTATCACTGTCCCAATTAATATGGGCCCTACTGAAAAGGTGCAAAGAGCTGCAGAAGGAGTGATTATGGCAGGGTTTATTTCAGAAACTCAGAATACACAGATTATTGAACAGAAATTACCCCAAGCACTAAAAGGTGAGGGAAAAATGGTATTTACAACTTCTGCAGCCCAGGATAAAATTAATGTAATTGAAAATGGGATTTTTCAAACCTGCTTTGAGGAAGCAGCAGTGATTCAAAAGATAGAAAACATGGGAGAACATATTAACACAGGCCCTGGAAAAGAGAGACAGCCTAGTGTTTTAAATGGAACATGTGAACATGAAGAAATTAACAGTCCTTGCTGTTTAAATCATGAAAATGTGAACCAGTGTCAGGAAAAAGTATTAATTTCCCTGAGTAAGGAAACAGCTGCATGTGCATTAACTACACATAATGGACTGACAGATTTGGCTCAAAAATATGAAAATGATGTTTCAGGAAGTTTTCCATTTCAGAAAGGTTTCAGGGTACACATGGATGATGAAGCAAATGAGAAAATGTGTTCTTCAGGAATGCAATTGCACATTGCAGAAATAAAATATTTTTTTTAATGCAATGGGCTTGAGCAATTAGGAGACAATTGGGCAAGAAAACATGAGAAGAAAAAGAAACCACCAGACCTAGCAAGGAAACTGGCTAAGGAAAGGAAGCCACCAGATATAATTGAGAAAAATAATAATAAGCAGAATGAGGGAGAAGCTTTTGCTTACTCATTGAGAGAAATGGTGGGAGAAGTGCATGTTCCTATGCCACAGAATAAAAGTGAACTTGCAGCATTTCTGAACACATTCCCACAATTGAGAGACAAGATTGTGCTGTGGTACCCACAAGTTGATGGATTTGATGAAATATTGAAAGAGTTGTGCATTAATTTGGAAATGTTCTTTTATATTGCCATGCTGACTAAATTGTGGTTTGAATCTAAAGTTGTTGTTCAAGGGTCAGGTGAGGAGACAGTGAAAAGGGTTTGCAGGAATGCACCATCATTTTTTGTTGTTATGGAGGAAAATATAGCAGTGATTATTTTCCTGAAGGGCAGAGTGCTAGCAAAGGATGTTGATTGGGTACAGATTAAAAGAGCACAGGATGGAAGTAAAGGTGTTTTGGTTAGTGCAAATTCAGGTATGGATGTTGTACTGCTGGAAAATGTGTCCTTTTGCCATCTTTATAACAGATTTGAGCATTGGAAGAAGAAAAATACATTTAAACATGATGCACAAAAACATGGAGAAATGCAGGTGCAAAATATGCCAGTTAAGCAAATGCAAATGTCAGTACAGGTACCAATGGCAGGAATGTTTCAAGCACAGATGGTCCCACAAAATATGGAAAATGCTAAAGTTAATTTAAATAAGGTGTCCAGAGCAAATGTGAATTATTTCCAGAGACAAAAACAGAACCCAGTCCAACAGGTTGCTCTGTTTGCAAATGAGAGTTTTAACACTCACAATTCTGAATTTGCCAAGTCCATTGTGAAGGCAGTGGAAAGTCCAGATTTAATTGCAGGAGTTTTAAACAAAGAAATTACAAACCCAGTATCAGAAAAATGTGCACCAAAATTAGGCCCATTTGAGGAAGATTGCAAAACTGTTGTCTGTGACTCAGGCCTAGCAGGAAAACAATTATTTTGCAAATTAAGCAGCACAGATTACTGTACACCAGATCATGTTATTTTTCAGATTCCTGATGAGGATGTACATTTTAAAATGACCCAACAAGAGACAGCTGTAGCATTATTTTCAGAAACGACAGTTGAAAAATTACCTTCTGCTTTGGAAAAAATAATAAACACAGAAATAAGAGAGTTCACAGAGAAGGATGCCAGATTAATAAAATGTGCAGAACATGTCTTATTAATATTTGAACAAAATGACATGTATTCAGGAACACAATCAGTTGCAGGAATTTTACCAATAAAAGGATTTTTGATGGAATTGATTAGAAGTTTGTGTAACTTTCTGATCATAGGTTCACAGAAAATAAATGAAAAGAACAGAATAGTGCAGGAGATTAAAAGCATATTTTTTCCATGTTGTCCTGTGGTACCGAATCCAGCCAATATATTTTTTCACATTCCATGTGGTGAAGAATGGCTTATTTTTATTGATTTTTGCCAGGTTCATGTCACAGTGCCATTGGATGAGAATAGTCAGGAGTACTGTCAAAAAGAAGATGAATACCTGGGACACAAAATTGGAAAGGGAGGTAGAAAGGTGTCACCAGAGAAGGTGGAAATAATTCACAAGATAAATCCACCTCAAATTCAGAAAGAAGTCAGGACATTTTTGGGAATGGTTAGCTGCTGTATAGAGTGGTTACTAAACATTTCCCTAGTGGCTAAGCCTTTACTGAGGCTGACACAATCTGGTGTGTCTGATCCGCTTCCATTGGACAACAACTGCACAAAAGCATTCCTAGAGTTGAAAGAGAAAGAATGTCGCGCCCCAGCACTAGGAATGAAAGTTTATTTGAAAAAAAATCCACTAATTTGCAGTGAGAGGGAGGGCTGCGCTCTCTCATTGCCTATTGAAAAAGGTGACTGTGTTCAAAGGTCTGTGATGTATTGCCCAATGACCTTTGACCCTAACTTCACAGAAATGTCATCAAATGAATTGGATTATGATGAAACTGAATACGAGTGTCTAAATATCATGAAAATATGCATAAATCCAAATTCAGACTTTAAAGATGAACGTCTGAGTCAGCCCAGCAATGTCCATTTTGTAGATGGCCCATGTTTGAAAGGTGACACATTAAAAGCAGCACATGCTGTGCTCCTTATACATGATGTTGTCAAAGCTTCATGGCTTTTAGTAATTACCCCAGCCCAAAATTCGAAATTGATTGCCCTTACCCTAACATGCAGTATATCTGCTCAGTTGAGAGTCACTGTTGTCATGGGAGAGAGAAATGCTAATTCAGTTGCACAAAATTGTGTTCTGTTAGCATATACATTCTATGGAATCTTCACAGATGAATTACAAGAGGCTCAAGAATTTTTTTTTGAAGCAGAACAACAGGGTTGCATCAGAACTATTTTTGAGAAAAATGACAACTGCAAAGTGGCAAAAGTGTTATTGCAAAGACTGATGCCCAGGTATAGATTGCCAGTTTCTCTGAAATCAGATCATAATGTGGGCTTAAAGATAATAAGTGCAGAACAACAGATTGGACAAGGAATGGATTGTATCTATCTGCCTGAAGTGTCAAGCATAATAAAGCAACACAATGGCAGCACTGAGTTACCTTTTGTAAAAGACTGTTTTTCAGCATCACCAAAGTGGCTTGAAAATGCATATGCAAATGCACTTGTGGAAAACAGTGAGGGGAACACTAGCCATTGCTGTGTAGGTCTGGTTGATGTACAGTGTGCAGTTTCTCACCAGATTGCAGCTGCTACACAAGATCTGCATAATGGATGGTGCAACGGCTTTGATCTGAGAGATGCTGTGGTGAAACATCTGAATCTGATCAAAGTGAAAATAAGAGTGAAAGGCCTTGGTTGAAAAAAGTGCAAAGGATTGATGGTGCTCTGTCAGAGTTTCTCAGCACCTAAGTAGTCCAATTTGCATGGAAAGTATGAGCCATACTAATGACAAGCTGATGACAAATGAGCAAAGAAATGCTGAAACTGTCCTGTTAAATTCCTTTTTTATTATTTTAGTTATTTATTTTAAAGAAGACTAACTGTTCCAAGAAGCTACTTACAGATCTACATTTGAGCTTGGCTATATATGATCTGATTACAGACCAAACTTGTGTTTGCCTTAGAAATAGAAGTAACATTGTTATATGCTCAGCTTTTGCAATAAAAAAAAAAAAAAAAAAATACTGTCACTTGTGAAATTAAATATGTGTGATGAATTATAAATCATTTTATTATGATTTGAATCATCAGAAGGGTGGATTTGATGGAGCAGATTTCATCTGCAGTCATGCATTGTTTTATTTTTGTGCTACAGACAGGCTGCATTTAAATTGCCATGCACATTTTGGTGCAGGTTAAAAACATGGCACATGAAAAACATGACAGTGAGGCCTGAAAATGCTTTTGCTGAATTAACATGTGGTTTACAGTGTAGAGAAAAGTGGTATTTTTAGCTTTGAAGATTAATAGAATGTGTTTCTCTCTTCCCAGCTCATCCATGTAATCTAGATTTATTATTCCTGTCTTAAGAGACTTTGACTTGTTGCATATTTTGATAAACATTTTCAGTTAATAACACCTCTTTTTATAATGTGTGTGAATTAATAATGCACGTGGGAAACATAATGGACTGATTTACATGAAATTAATATTATCTTTGTGTTTGTTTAATTTTTGGGGCCTACACAAAACATGGCTGCCTGTGAATCCATCACGGCTATGGCTTGCAATTTAATGAGAAGGGAGCATGCGCAGACTGTGGCAGCTTTCCTAAAGGAGTCAAGGACAGCTTGAACTATACATTCTTGTGATTCTGCCAATGTACCAGTGTTAGTTAAAAGTGTCCATCTGACTACGCTGTGGAAGGAAGGATGAATTAGAATGAAACATTTGTCCTAGTAAATGTTGCAAACATATAAAATGTATTAAGTCATTTGCGCTTCTTTTGTTAAAACTGGTGAAGTCAGGTAAATTTTAGAATGAGTCAGGGGGAGTGAGAACTCATGCCATCATGACTGACCAATCACGTAAGGTTCTCCTGAAAGATGCTACATCTTTGTGTAATCTGCCAATAATTAGGGTATAAATACTGTCCTCTCTGGATGGGGGCTGGCTATCTCAGCTCAGCTGGCTTCTAGGCTCATTAGGGGTGTGTGAGCCCTTGAGAGAAGGAACAGATTAGGCCAGACATCCTATGGGTTAGGTACGAGAAACGTCCCGGGAGATTGCTGAAGGGGCAGAGGTGCGTCCGAGGAGATTTAGGGGAGGTTTCATGCCTCCACGTCATATCTTGGCACTTCAGGCCACATTCCTTTGAGGCCTGTGAAGGAGGGGCTGCTTTCCTCTTTTAGACACAGACAGACAGAGAGTGCAGTGGATCAGGATAGAATTAGATGCTAAACTTTAAGTTTATGCTTTGACTAATTAATTAGGTCTAAAAAGATTTATTTGATTTATGCATTTATTTCTCTTTATGGGAGATTTTTGCCAACTATTTAATTATTGATTAGCTTTGCAAGACTATTTTTCTTAGAAACTCTTTAAGAATTGTGACTGAAATTTTGCGCCACATTTTTCATAACCACATGTAATGCTTATATGCAGACTGTAATGTGTTCTGTATTATTGATATTTTTCCTGTTTTCCAAATTCTGTAACCTGATTGATATTTTACTAATGAATAAAGGGTCAGAGAAAAATTAACTTTTTGACTAGAAAATAAAACCCTTTAAAATACTCAACAACTCTCTTTATTGGCTTGAATAATAATTGCAGTTTTTACTGTTCATGATTATTTAAAGTCTCCTGAAGGTAATACATGGTGTGAAGGGCCCAACACCTTTTGAGCGGTAAATTAGAGGTTGCATGAGGGTTTTGCATTGAGAAACTACCAGAAGAAATTACCGCTCCATCAGAGGAACGCACACCTCGGACCATGATGTGGTGGAGAGCCACTCACCCACACACTCATCACCAGTGGCTCACAAAGAGGTGTCCCCGGGGCAGGCCAACATTCAATCTGGGCCTGCCATCTGCCCCTCCCTACCTCTAGAGTCCCCCATGCTATCGGGGGCTCCAGCTCGATCCCCTGAAACCTGTCCCCCTACTCGTAGCCACCAAGCCGAACACATCAGCTCCAGACCACAGGCACCACATCCCTTCTGTCACCCCCGACCCCTCCCGGTGTTGTTCCTCCTGTGGCTGTGCCAGGGGACTTGAGTTGGATGGTCGAGGGTCAACCTGACATGTCCGCTCGCATCTTGCTACAAGTGTGTCTCGAGATACGCACGATGTGAGCGGACCTTGTCAAATCTATGGACAACCTCGGCACTTACATCCAGTCCCTGAGCACAGCCATGTCATCTTTTGTCTCCCAAATCCCTTCCCATACCACCGTCAATGTGTCCCCCTGTCTGTTGCTCCCACACTGTTTCCCCCGTACTCCCCGTGTGTCACGTACCCATGTGGTGCCTGTTCCTGCACAAGCCAGACGTGTGGATGTGTCAGACCCTGAGGATCTAGACATTGTGGTACTGGAGGATGACCAGAAAGACACTTGACTTTTGGACTGAGACATTGTTCTGGATGAGGATTTCATTTCCCCCTTGTTAATAGACTGGTTTCCCTGACGCTCTCTGACATATTATATTTGTTTTGCCCCACCCCAATCCAAGTTCCCTTCTCCTTCTGCATTAAGATCATCATTTGTTTTTCTTTCTCCCTTCGAAATGGACGGTTAGTTTTTGTTCCTACATAAATAGGTACTCTACTTTGTTTAACTTGTTTGACTTCATTTTGAATGTCTGTTTCCAAATATGGACACATATTTTGTGAGTCATATGCTATGCACATAATACGTGTTGCTATGATGTGTTATACTTGTAACTGTCTCACACACACACACACATGCCTACATCGTTAGAAAGGGCATGATACACAACAGAATATTACTTTTGTAGATCTTTATTTTGACTATACACCTAAGGACCCCAAGACAAATTGGCCACGTGAATGTCACTGGCGATCGTGTTTGCGTCCCCGCAATAGTGGGGGTGATGAACGCGGTGAGGGTTGAGGTTGAGCTTGTCACCTTCGTGTATGTGGATGTTGTACAGGTTGATCAAGAGGTGCAGGTGCAGATGGTGTCTGCACATTTGGTGTCTGTGCCTGGACAAGGGCTGGTTGTGCAGGTGGTGGAAGTGACTGTCCAGTGGTTGGTGGTGTTTGTGCAGGTCGTGGGGGTGGTGGGGGTGACTGTCCAGAGGTTGGTGGTGTTTGTGCAGGTGGTGGGGGTGGTGGGAGTGACTGTTCAGAGGTTGGTGGTGTTTGTGCAGGTGGTGGGGTGGTGGGGGTGGTGGGAGTGACAGTCCTGAGGTTGGAGGTGTTTGTGCAGGTGGTGGGGGTGCCTGTTCAGGGTGCCGGTGTGTTTGTGTACATTTGCTGTGGTGCTGTACAGTTGGTGTTACAGGTGTGTGGATGTACTGTCCTGCAGGCCGATATGATTGTTCCCCTCCCTGCGTTGGCCGTGAAGGGAGACTTTGGATCACTCTTACCATACCCTCCATCATCTTCATGGCCAAGGCATGGTGTCTTGCACTCTCTTCCCTTTGGATGGATATCAGGTCTGTCATATTCCTAGACATTTCCTGCCAAGTGCTATCCATAGCTTGGCACACCCTGTCCACCACCTAAGGGAATTGGACCATGTCCTGCAGGGACCCAGACATGTCTGTCAGGGTTGCCCCTATGGCACGAATGTCCTGCCTCACATCTGCCTGCTGTTGGTAGAAGTCCTGCTCCCACTGGCCACCATCGCCAAATGAAGGCCCCCTCTGCAGGTGTCTGCCAGGGATGAGATGAGCAGGTCCAACAACGGGGGGGGGGGGTCAGGTGGAAGACTGTGGGCAGGAGAAGGGTGCCCAGGGGTTACCTGCACCACAACAGGGTTGGTACTTCCCACAGATGGTGGAGAGGATAGCAGGGATACACTGCGTAGGGGAAGAGCGGGTAGGGTATTGTCTGTTTGAGAGGAGGCAGACAAGCGTTGCATGGCAGAGGATGTGATGCCGTGACATCAGTATCGTCATCCACGGAGTCAATGGATATGTGGTCATCATCCTCCTCAAAGTCAAGGTCCTCATGATCTTGATCCTCCTCTTGGGCATGACTTGCTGCCGATATCACTGCCTGGAGGATCAGGGGATTCTCCCCTCTGATTCCCCGTCGGCCAGCACTGGTTGTCAGTCTGTCATCCTCTCCCTCAGCATCATCTCAAACACAGAGGTTGCAACCGTATTGGTGATTGACCAGCTATTACATGTGCTACAACACCAGGGTTGTATTAACTGTACTTTGCATCAGCAGATGAGGATCATGTGATCTGGTTAGGGTACCACCACAAATGACCGCTCACACCATAGCACTGAGATGTTACACGGAGATGTACATAATACTAGCAAACTCACCAGCTCCATCCACAACTCTCTGTCCCTTCGCGTTCCCCCCTGGTGTAGCTGTAGAGGGTAGAAACAACATTCGCAATGATCTGCCTCACCAATAGACAGACAGGCATATGTGACACTCCTGGTTTGTATTTCACTTTGTAAACAACAACTGTTGATTCCATGCAGAAGGGGATCTCGATCTCTGTCATGGCTTTGTAATCTAGGCTGGAGACACACCTCCTGCCCGATTTACCTGAAGGACAGATGTGCAACAGTTTCACAGCTGCAGCCAGGATGTCATGCATCACCCGGGATGGTGTGCGCTGCAGTGGTCTCATACTGTCAGCACCTGTGATGAGAAATATTTGTCCATATTTTAGTACAACAGATTGTAGCTATCAGCCAACATGTCATTCTCATTAACCATTTGCGGATAATCAAGGACGATGTGCAGCATGTTTACCTCATTGACTTTACATGTCGGCACCTGCTTACTAGCAGCATTTGCCAGCTGTTACATCCATACAGCACTGACATCAATAACATGACACATCAACTGACAAACTTGTATGAGAAGGTTACTGATATTTCAAGGAAGGGGATAAATGACCCAGACTCATCTGCATCCCACTGATTTCACCTTTACCATTGAGACTAACTTTTTTCATGGGTGTAATGTTGTCTGTTAACAAGTCAGAAAGAGATGTGCAGTTGTCAGGAACATGATGTTGCCCATTTGTGCTTCCCTACCCATGAGGTCACACAGCTCATTTTTGAATGAGAGAACACCGATTACTTATGTCCATCCTTTGAGTGTTCTCTGTTCCCATACTCCATTTCCAACATCATGGTACTACTTACATGACAACGGATGGTGTCTTGTGCAGCAGACATCCAAACCTCATATGTCAAACACTCACCTATACATGTGAATACCATAGAAGGGAGGCAAGCAGAAAACAACATTCTGTTATGATCACACTTTACAGATGAGGTGAGAAGCTCTGAGGACTCCCGTCTGCACTGGATTATCATGTTGCTCATCAGCCAATTCATTTTGCAGGTGTAACTGCATGAAGAGTCACCTTAGCAGCCCTTACACCCATCTCAAAGGTACACAACTGGCACCAGTGTGTGCCTCAGCCATACCAATTTCATTTTGATTTAACCATGTACATTTTGCTAGGGATTTATCCTATCATTGAATTGCAAGCCTGTTATGTTTTGGTCAGTTCATATGACACATTGTTCTATTGTATGTCCATTCTGTACACACTTGGCATACATTTTGTGTCAGCCTCTCATTTGCCACCCGGGTCTGATCGGCCATGTGTTCAAATGCCCTATGTGAGCATATTGTGATGCAGGACAACAATGTTGTACAACACATACGGTGGAGGTGAAAGGCACAAGTAATGAGCATTAAGCCAGGGTGACTTACTTTGGCCCAGCACCGGAGCAGTGTATGGTCCCTGGACAGATGTCAAGTCCAACCTTGTAGCAGTGTGCATCTTTGATTCTGGGGGGACCGTATTGTACCTACAATGATAAGTGTGTTTTGCAACTTTACATTTCTGCTGCCACATGTGATGCACTCAATTTCAGGCCGAGCACAAGCAGTTGTGGGCACCACCGTTGCCGAAGTGTGTCATACATAATGTGATGAGTGATCCCACATATAACTTAGAATGGGCCCACTACCTTGATGCTACCTATATCACAATGACATGCCTATGAATCCAGAGGTAAGTTCCATTATCGTGTTTTGTTGATGCCCAGAAAATTAGCCATTCAATGTACGCAGTACATGACCAGCTGTGTGGACTGTGCAATTTAGTGTATGTTGGAAAGATTTGAATTTGGACAGTGTATGCATTGTCAATACTACAGGGACTGGTATCTCACTGTTTGTTTTTCATTTCCATATCAGTACAAATACAATTTCTTGATTAGGTCTACAGACACTATTACAATATAGTGGGTACACCCTTTTGACTAGTTCTGGCCCTCGATTACAGGATTGGTTTCCCCGGTCTGGGTCTGTTGGTGAAATACATGTTGTGTACCACAATTACAAAGGTATGATGAGCCAAGACATTTTATATTTTGTCTTTCGCTGTTCACAAATGTCATATGGTAAAGGTGAATGTCCATTGACATCTCCAATTGTTATGAAGCATATTTTGCATCACTGGTTGACTGACATAGGTGGGCACTATTTGTCCCTCTGTCGTCTCCTGACAATGTATGCATTTTGACCATCTCCTGGCCAGGTAGACTTACCAGTTAGTGTGGTTGTCATGCCTTCCTTTGTACGTTGCTGATTCCTCCCATTAGATGCGGTGACCTCTGCTACTGCAGTTGTCTGCTACTGCAGTTGTCTGTGCTCTGGCTGGATGTGTCAATGAGTGAGAAAAGAGAAATGTAAACAAATGGGAAATGTGCTTGTGGAACTTTTCGGGGATTTTCCCATATCTTCTGCATGCTAACAGTGTTGTGCAGTACTGCCGCAGACGGGGCAGGTAGGAGCAGTGGTGTGTTGGGGATGTAATGGCGTGGCAGAGTGGAAAATGGACAACAGAATATGTGTATGCCATATTTACATCTGATGATACTCTCACCTTCTGCTTTGTGATTTAGGCTGGCACAGGGAGATGTGGCAGGTTTACAAGCCGCTTGAACAAGATTTACACTGCTGTTGCATCACTTCTGTGACACAACAGTGCTGTACAACAGACGACACGTTTAGAATTATTCGCAACACGACGCTTCTATGGTGAAGCGTCACATTGTGAGGCACTGCGCAACATTGAACCTGCGTTAGCTTTGATGTAGCCAGGGTGGGCATTCCTTTGGGATATGCTGCGCACAATTGATTCAGTGAAATCTACAAGATTGCACAGAGTCACTTTTCATAGGCCGCTGCGACGCAACCTTACGCCTGCTTGAAGCAGACGTAAGGAGTGGCGCAGCACGTTAGGTATGGGCAGTGCATGGACATTATTGGAGTTGCATCGCTCATGCGACACGACTCCAGCAAAGCCCCCCCACACATCATCAGATTCAACACACATCTGTCTATCCCTGCGCCCCACTGCACCACCATCTAAATGCGATGCGTCCGTGTTTGTGCAAGGGTTGAATTGCATGTCACATTGGTACTGGTGCTTCCCTGCTAATATTTGTCAATTGCTACTTTATTTTTTTAACTTTATTTAGCATTTCCATATATCATTGCACATTTTTAGTCAATATGAACAGTTATTGAAATAGCAGTGTTGTGTATGTATGGCAGCAGTACTGTGCCCATGTTTTTAATAGGGGGAGGGATTAGCCTTTTCTGATGCAAAGGATTCTGGGACTTGTGGTGCTACGTAGAGGGTGACACAGGAGTCTCCGAATGACAACATTTTTATATACACTTTGGACAAGTTCCATAATCACAATGACAGTGTAACACAGACAATCTTTTCATGCACTTTTTCTTTTCATTCCATTTACCTGGTACCACGTAGCGGACGTCACTGACAGGCAGCCCATGGACCAAGTGGGGGTGTATTGTTGTGAGGATATCCTCCTCCAGTGGGGTGAGACGGATGCGGGGTCCAGGGCATGCAGTAGGGAGGATCCTGCTTAATTCGATCCTGGAGTATTTCTCCTTCACCCTCCGCCTTTCGTCCTGCCACTTTTTTTTATGTCCTGTACTGTGCGCCTCTCCTCCCTCAAGGCTGAGACAGCAGTGGCTATCTGCTGCCATAGGTCTGCCTTCTGTGTCCCACTGGTACAGTAGGGTGGGAGTCCGTATAGGCGCTTGTGGTGCCTGACTATGAACTCCACAGGCATGGTGGTCTCCTCTGCTGTATAGTTCCTTTTTATCCTTATTTCCATTTTCCTTGGCACTGTGAGTGTTGTAGACACAAACTCTCTGTGGCCAAACCTGTTCCTTCAATGTGTGCTGCTTTTATGTGTTTTGTGGTGCTGGTCAATTAGTGCTGATTGGCTTCAGCTGGGGGGATGGTAGGCACTGGCAACATTCACGTTGGCAAAATGGAGCTGTTGGCTGGGATTGGCTGCAGTGTGTCAGCTGATCCATGGTGGGGTATGGTAGGCACTTGGACAGGTGTTTACCCTTGGCTAACATGACCGACTGCCAAAATTCGTATCTTCCGGCAAGGAATCGGATTTTCCGGCATGGAATCATAAATTACGGCACATGCCGGAAATTGCGGGCCGGAATCATAAATTCCGCTGCAGAGCTGTAAATTCTGGCACGGTGGCGGAAATTACGGCCCGGGTGCGGACGTAAAGTTAGTAGTCGTAAGTCTGTTCAGTGAATACTGAAAGTAGTAAGTTCATTCTGTGAATCCCGAAAGTAGTAAGTTCATTCTGTGAATCCCGAACGTAGTAAGTGCATTCTGTGAATACCAAATTGTAGTAAGTGCATTCTGTGAATACCAAATTGTAGTAGGTTTAGGAGTTAGTCTTGAATGAATGAATGAATAGGATCTTATAAAGCACAACTTAGCCCAAGGGCATCAAGGATTTAATTACCGAATCATACCGATTCGGTAAATAAAAATCGGTAAATCTAAGGGGTGGAGATGTAGGAACATCCAGATGTTCCTTTTACCGAATCGGTAAATATCTGTATTTACCGATTCGGTAAATACCGACCGGTAATGCCCCATTCATTCCTATGGGCTTTGAAGCCCATAGGAATGAATGGGGCATGGTAAATACCGATTTTGACAAGGGTGCAGGGGGTGTGACTTTGACACCCTCTAGCACCCCCAAAAAAGATTCGGGGGCCATGTGCCAGGCATACCTGCCCTAAGGGCAGGTCTGCCTGTCATATGGCACAGGTGTGCATGCACACATGTGCATGCACACCTGAATCGGTATTTTACCATCAAATATATTTGATGGTAAAATACCGAATCGGTAAGGGTTGTGGGACTCAGAAGAGTCCCACCTACATAGCAAAAATACCGAATAGGTATGAATACCGATTCGGTATTTTACAGATTCGGTAAATTTACAGATCGGTAAATTTACCGAATCTGTAAAATAATGGGCCCTACATACCAATTCTCATTTACCGGTCGGTAACGGCCGAAAATACCGATTTTCGGCCGTTACCGACCGACCTACATCTAGCCCTAAGTCTTAAGTTCATTCTGTGAATCGGGCCCTGAATGTTTATCAGCTGCCCTTATGATGTTCATTTTTGTGAACAAATCTCTATTCTCCTGCTCATGTAAATATATCAACATATCATGGGACCTCCTCATTCTGCAGGTCCTAAGCTTTCCACCGTTTTCTCAGATTATTAAATAGTACATGTTACAGAAACACCCAATTTCATTGACGTGAACACAAAGCTACTCCAGTGGCTACCACAACACTAATGTAAATCAAGAAAATAGGATTAGGCGTCAGACATGCACTTGTGGCTTAGATAGTGTGTCATCTTATCTGGTCCCCGGGGGCACTGTGGAGCCACCATTTGACCACTAAACATGATAACTTTTTCAACAACCTCCTCTCGAATAATTTATTACAGCACTACACTTCTCCTCCATGATTGAAAACGAAAAGAACAATTACCGTCCTCTGCCTTCCCACCGACTCTTCCCATTCCTCTATGAATTCGGAAACCAAGCATTTTGCTCTGTAGAAATTGTTCTTTTTTTTTCTTTTTTTTTACTTTTTGTTTTATTAAGCCACTAAACTATTACAAATAAGCTGTTACAAGAGTAAAGACAAAGGAGTACAAAGAGACCAAGGCAAAAAGGAAAACAGGAAGAAACAAAGAAAAGAGAAAAGGAAACACACATTATGTTCATACATGTTTGGAAATGAAAAGTATATAAATCCCAAAAAAATTAAACAAATAAGACGCAGTGTAAACACAATATACATAGAACTCTATGTAGCATCATAATACAAAATTCTCCTGCATATACGATTGTGCCCCACATATGTATCTGTCTATTTGGCATCCATTCCGGGGGCATGTCCACCTATACATTATTTACACATTATTTACACGTTATTTACATCCATATTCCCGCTAGACTAGCTAAGAATCCAGCATATTTCCCATGGGACTGTAAGGAACACTTATTTACAATTTATTTACAGTTTAGAGAGTAGAAAATAGAGTCTTTTTTTCCCAGCCGGGCAGGGGCTTAACTACTTTCTTATATTGCCGGTGACAGGAAATCTGTTAGAGCCCCCCCAGATCTTCCGACCCAATTTGCGTTTCCGTGGACTTTTAATAGCGTATAAACTAGTCTCAAGCTTAGAGATAGAAAATAGCCTGCCTCTCCACATCTCAAAAGTAGGGTTCTCCTTCTGACGCCACCTTGAGGTTATACACAGCCTTACTACTGCGACTGCAATATAAATTAAGTATCTACAAGCATACATTCCTTGTGTGGGTGTTTCATCCTCTATAACCCCAACAACATAACTAAAGGGGTTATCTCAATCTGTACACCTGTCACCTCAGTTAAGAATGTCTGCATCCTATCTATCAGTGTTTTCAAGTCTGGACATGTAGCAAACATATGAACTATGTCTGCCTGTTCCCCCCCCACATCGGGTGCATTTGTCCTCATTTACACCGCTCCAAAGCGCAATTTTAGCAGGTGTATAATATAGATTGAACATATATTGAACATAGTTTTGTTTTTGCATTTTCAGATTTGAGGATGTTAAAAGTTTTTCAGCTAGGTAAATAGACTCTTGTAGGATATTCTCATCTACCAACACTCATATTCCATTTAATATTCTGTGCCTCCACATCATCTTTTTGCACATCAATGAGTGCCTGATATATTGTACCAATTTTGCCCCGAGCCATCACAGTTTCTAAAAGCTTATTTTTTTCCGCTAAGCATAAGATATCCCCCCCTCCAACACAGAAAGTCCCGGATCTGCAGGTATTTAAAAATTTGATTTAGGAAGATCATATTTGCTCATTAGTGAAGTTTATGTTTTCACACCATTACTGTGTACCAACAGGACCAAGGTTGTAATGCCTTTGCGTCTCCATTTATTCATGATACTATCTAAAAAACTAGGTGGAAGAAACACTGCTGTGTCCGTTGGTGTATGGTGATTTATTTTACCAATATTTAACTGTCTCTTTATTTGGTGCCAGGCCTTACAAGCAGCCTGAAGCACCTTGAAACGGGTCTTCTTATAGTAGCTTGGCTCTAGAATTAAAAAAAAGATTCTTTCTGTCCTTGCGCCCAATAATAGTTGATATATATGAGGCACATCCCCTAGAGTTTCGCCATTAGTTCCCACCATTAGTATTCCTATATGCTGAAGTAAACATGCCCAGTAATAAAATTGAAAGTTTGGCACTGCCCATCCCCCTCTATCCCGTGGTAAGGTCATAAATTTCAATGCTCTCCGGGGCTTTCCCTGTGCCCACAGAAAACTATTGCAGATTGATTGTAGTCTCTGCATTTGTTTACTAGTAATTTCAAGTGGTACTGCCCTACAAAAGTAAAGGACCTTTGGGAGCACATTAATTTTCAAGACATTACATCTTCCCAGCAGTGACAGATGCAAGTTTTCCATCCTATCCAAATCTATCTTACTAAGCAGAGGTTCCCAATTAATTGTAACCATCATATCTAAACAAGCATTCAGACTCACTCCCAAACATACCGCTTCCTTTAACACTCTCTGATCCCTAAATTGTGTCTCTTCAGTACAAATTATCTGTGTCTTGGCTAAATTTAATTTATAGCCTGCGCTCCTCCCAAATGTTGTTGCCAGTTGTTCCATTTGCTCCAATGCAATTGTAGGATCCGTTGACAGTATTTCAATATCATTTGCATAAGCATATATATCAACCTGCTCCAACCAGGGGCCTAATATTTGTTCATTTAATCTATGCTCTAACAGGTTTAGGAACGGGTTGATATACATCGCAAATAGCAGGGGGGAGCACGGGCATCCTTGACGGGTGCCTCTTGATAAAGTTAATACATTTGATTCTAACCCTAATGTACATATTCTTGCCTTTGGAGATCTGTAGATTGTCCTAATTTCCTGGACAAACCCTGCGCCAACACCATGCCACCTAAGTGTAGCCCATGAAAACTCCCATGAGACACGGTCAAACGCCTTTTCCGCGTCTAATAATATCACCCCACTTGGCATCTTACGTGTATTAGCAATGTCTAGCAATGCTGTTACTCTACTTATGATTGGCAGTGTCTCTACCTGGTATGAACCTGTGCAGGTGAACTGAAACCAGGGCCTTAATAACCTGCGATAGTCGTGTCGCTAAAATTTTCGCGTACATTTTACAATCGCAGTTTATTAGGGATATTGGTCTAAATGACCCTCGGAAAGTGGAAGGTTTTTCCTTTTTTTAAAAACACAATAATGCTTGCCTCATCCCAGGATAGCGGAGCAGCACCCATTTGTGCCTCCTGATATACCGTCAGCAAATCTACCTGAATTTCAGACAGCAATAGCTTATATATCTCTAGTGGAAGTCTGGCGGGCACTGCAGCTTTTCCCATAGCCAATGCACCCACAGCATCTATCAGCTCCTGCATTGATATTGGCTCCTCTAATGCCCTCTTATCTTTTTCGTCCAGGATTATCCTATGAGGGTCCTTATATAGGTCTTCCTGGCCATCTATACTCTGATCATCCTCAGTACAGCTTTTCATAAAATGCTGTGAACACCTCTAGGATACCCTCTGATGGTTCTGTTATATTCTCTGTTGAATCTTCAATTGGCACTATAGTGTTCCTAACCTCCTTGCATCTAATCTTTTTCGCTAGGCATATGCCTGTTGTTTCCCCAAACTCATAGCAGTCTTTTCCAAAAAGATGGTAGTTTTTTGGCGATATCTTTAGCCCATTCCTCATTAATTTTATATTTGCCCCACACCACCTCTGTTTGTGCCTGCACAATGTCAGCCTTACCCCTTACTGCCCCCATTAGTCTATGTTCTAGGTGACGTAGCTCCTCATATAATTGCATCTGATGTTGTCTGAGTTGTTTCTGTATACGTAGGCCAAAGCAGAGTATCTCCCCCCTGAGCTCTGCTTTCATTGCATCCCAGACCATACCTAATTCAGTGCAGCCACGATTTATAGCCAAAAATCCTGCCACCCATTTGCGAATATGAGCAACAAACTCCTCATTTAGTAGTAATTTCTTATCAAAAGAAAATGTGCTTCTAGGCCACGTTAACCCAGGCATTGCAAGTTTCAATATGACTGGATTATGATCCGATGTTCTACGCGGATAAATCAACATTTGTGCATCTTTTAGGAGTGTTCTAGCTGTGAAAAAGTAATCTAATCAGGTGAGTTTCTGATGAGGACACGAATAGTGTGTATATCCTGATTCAGAGTGGTTTAATCTAGGCCATACATCAGTGAGACCATGTTCATAAAGAAGCTGATGTAGAGCTTTATAAACTTTGGGTTATTTACCAACATATTTGAACCTCTAGGCCCTTTAATGACATCCTCAAGCTGAATATTAAAATCACCAGTCAGAATCAGTGGAGTTGCCCAATTAACTAATCCCATATTGAGGTATGCAATAACTTGCTCCTCATCATGATTAGACCTGTAGACAGAACATATTGTGCAGTTCTTATTAGCCACGATACACTACATCATGGCCCATCGCCCGTATTTATCTGCAGCTGTTTTAGTTACTTTTAGGAGACTCCTTTTAGACAGTCTAGCGACCCCTCGGGTTGTGGTCATTTGTGTGGTACAGACCTCCATCTCCAAACCAAGCTCTCTCAGATAATTATGTTTGTTCCAAGGGACATGCGTCTCTTGGATACAAACTATATCGGGTGACATGTTTTTAATTTCATAGGCAACTCTTTGCCACTTCCCCCTATCATTAAGTCCCAGTATATTAAATGCACACACTGTTAGCCCTGCCATTACCATGGTTTGAGTCAATATGCCACCTTCCTGCCCCTCTTAAGTGACTCTTTTTCCTTCCTTCTCTTCCCATCTTTCCTTCATAAACCCCAAAATAGCTACTGGCTTTTTCCCCATTTTACCCCACCACACCCCCCTCTGGCATCCTCCCTCCTCCCTCCTCCCCAGAACTTGAACAACTCCCCCCTCCCCTGTCCACCCTCCCATGCCAGTGGAAGGCACACCCCCTCCCCAGCGTGAAGGCTAATAAACTCCACGGTCTACAACGATGGAGAGCCTTGTTGCTACCCCTACCCCCCTTGTCCTCTCAATGCAATCTACCTTGCCTCAAACGTATGTAACACAAAAAAAAACAACCTTCAAGCATTGCAAAAGTTCACATTAGACATACAGAGAAAATATATTACAAACTTAATTATCTTAGAGAACCAGCGCCAACCACTTGTTGCTTATAATAATGCTTATAATATCTGCATATAATCATCCTTACATTACATGTTTTCTCTCACTATTATTTGATCTCTTGCAAATACTCTTTCGCCTTTACCTCAGAGGAAAAGAATCTCGTCTTATCTTTATAGATAACTTTTAGCTTAGCAGGAGCTAATAGAAATGCCTGTGCCCCCTTCTCTTGAAAAGGCGCAATTAGCTGTCTAAGATGCCATTGTTTTTCCACGGTAGTGGGGAAAAAAATCAGGACGAACAAAGAATTCAACTCCCACAGCTATCCTCTATCTGTCTGGTCTAGCTAAACAAATAATGCTTGTCGTACCAAGTAGTTTGAAAGACATATAAATATAGCCCTGGGTCTTGTATTGGCCTGGTTGTGTTTTACTTGGAACGGGAATCTATGGGCCCGCTGTACCTCAGTTTACCAAGACCATTGGGCTAACTCGGGAAATATCTCAGTAAAAAGTTTAACAACAAAGCTTTGGTTGATCTGCCCCCTTGACTCCCTCTGGTACACCAAGAATTCTTAAATTGTTCCATCTTAGGCGGTTTTCCATGTCCTCGATCTTACAGGATAGATCATCCCTGTGTGTCGTTAAAGCCGCCGTTGTCGTCCTCTGTGCCACCATCTCGTCTTCTAGTGTGGATATGTGGGTCTCTGCCTCCGTTATTCTTTCCCCGGAGCACGTTTTGGTCATCGGACAAACAGAGATCTGTAATTTTCTACAGGCGCCTTGTGTTTTCAAGCTTTCTGCCCGGCTTTCTTCCCTATGGGCCATCATTGTCTCATATATGAGAGTTAGGGAGATACTGTTCTGCTGCCCTTCCCGCAGGATACTGGTCTGAGCCTATTTGGCAGTTAGCTACAGCCTCATTGGTTGGTCCAGCATTATAGCCTCCTCCCGGATCCTGTGGTACCCCATCATCAGCTGCAGTCATCACTCCCATTTCCGGGGGGGCCAAGTTATCTGGATCTCTCATTATTGACAAACCCCCACTAATGTGATTTGTCATTACACCATCAGGGAGACCCTCGGATTCCTCCCTCCTTGCTCTCATTATCCCTTTTCTCATTATGTCAGTATCAACATCAGTCAAGCTTAGCACTGAGGCTCCGCTCACCAGACAGACATCTCCAACGTCTCTGCCCCCTCAACGGTGTTTTGATTTTGGGTTCTTCCTCGCCTTGCCGTTAAAAATATTGCAGGGGTAATTTCCTTTTGATTGTCAGCATTGCCAGCCGAACAATCTTTTGTAGTCGATCCACCTCGTTGTTTGTTTGGATCATTTTGGTTGGTTTCCACTGCCTTGCTTCGTAGTGGTGTGTTTCCCCCTGCAGCGGTAGCAGCTCGCATCCTTCCCGTCCTGGAATTCTTAGGCGGCATTTTTTCGTGTATTGCAGCCAACGTGTACCCCTGCCGCACCAGGAAGCGCTGTAGAATGCACCAGACGCCGTGCGACCGGGACCGCAGCAGTCATGGAGAGCCGGCCACTGATGGACGCCGTAAGGTAAGGAGCTCCCACAGCATTCGCGCAGTAACATTTTGGGTAATCCCTCTCTCCTCTCCCGGGTCCCTGCCGTGACTTTCGGTCTCTATGTCAACCCATTACATCAGGGGTTATACACGGGAGGTAGGCATCGAGCGCTCACTCGGCCGAGTGACCAGCCACCATCTTGCCTTCGTCAGGTCAGGTCCGTGTTCAATCCGAAACAAGACAATTGACAAAGAAACAAGACCCTGTCGCCTTGTGCTAATCAGCAGTTTAGTGAATCTGTAGTAAACCACATTTTTACTTTTAAATGTCCTGGACATCTACTTTTCTGCTATGATGCCTTCATCTGTTTTCTTGGCATTTCCTTATGCAAACAATATTCCAAAACAGGACACCATATGGATCACTGACAGAATATCGACAGTCAAAATATCGACTTGCCAAAATATCGAGGTAAAAATATATAATGCCAGAATATCGACTTCCTTTCTACAAACAGGTAAGTACAAAAATATCGACTCCAAAATATCGATAGGAAAAAATATAGACAGTCAAAATATCTAATTTTTTAAACATCTTAAAAGTAATTTTAAAGTAATATAATAATAAACATAATTAATTTAAACATACTTAAAATACTTAAATAAACGTAAAATTAATAAATAATTAATGTAACTTAAAAAAAATAATAATTTTAAAACATATATATTTTCCGTGTTCGATCACGATGCTGCATTTAATTAAGTAAATAAATGGATTTGGAAAAGCGCACCTCGTACTGAATTTGATCCCTGGTTTCTCGAGGAGAGTGCAGTAGCGTAGCGCTGCTACGCATTGTGGACCTGAATATATATATATATATATATATATATATATATATATATATATATATATATATATACATATTATTAACAAAACATATACAATATTTTTTCCGTAGGATAGCGAGAGGGTTAAATTTACTATTCACACTCCAGAGAGGGCAACAGTAGGGAAAGCGTTGGATAGCGAAGGGATAAAAATTACTATTCCCACTCCAGAGAGCGCAACAGTAGGGAAAGCGTTGGATAGCGTAAGGTTAAAAATTACTATTCCCACTCCAGTGAGCGCAACAGTAGGGAAAGCGTTGGAGAGCGTAGTGGTAAAAATTACTATTCCCACTCCAGTGAGTGCAACAGTAGGGAAAGCGTTGGATAGCGTAGGGGTCAAAATTACTATTCCAACTCCAGAGAGTGCAACAGTAGGGCAAGCGTTGGATAGTGAGAGGGTAAAAATTACGATTACCACTCCAGAGAGAGCAGCAGTAGGGAAAGCATTGGAGAGCGTAGGGGTAAAAATTACTATTCCCACTCCAGAGAGTGCAACAGTAGGGAAAGCATTGGATAGCGTAGGGGTAAAAATAACTATTCTCACTCCAGAGAGTGCAACAGTAGGGAAAGTGTTGGATAGCGTAGGAGTAAAAATTACTATTCCCACTCCAGTGAGTGCAACAGAAGAGAAAGCGTTGGATAGCGTAAGGGATCAAAATTACTATTCCTACTCCAGAGAGTGCAACATTAGGGAAAGTGTTGGATAGCGTAAGGATAAAAATTACTATTCCAACTCCAGAGAGTGCATCAGTAGGGAAAGCGTTGGATAGCGTAGGGGTACAAATTACTATTCCCACTCCAGTGAGTGCAACAGTAGGGAAAATGTTGGATAGCGTAGGAGTAAAAATAAATATTCCCACTCCAGTGAGTGCAACAGTGAGGAAAGCGTTGGATAGCGTAGGGATAAAAATTACTATTCCTACTCCAGAGAATGCAACAGTAGGAAAAGCGTTGGATAGCGTAGGGGTAAAAATTACTATTCCCACTCCAGTGAGTGCAATAGTAGGGAAAGTAAATACTTCATATATAAATATAAATAACATAAATATTAATTTCAATTACAAAATAATTAAAATATTTTACATTTTTATCAAATATATTAATTAATCAATTAAAATTACAAATAAAAATTAACTACTAATAAAAATTACCTACTAATACTAATTATTTACCAATTACCAATACATTAATTTACAATATAAAAATAAATAAAAATTAGACACTAAAAAATATTTAAAAAATATAATTACTTACAATTAAATTACTTCCCAATCTATTCCCCTACAAACACACAACCCACTACATAAAATAATGTAATAAAAAATATGTAATAAAAGTAAAATATTTATCAATTAATCAATTACAATAAATTACAAATTATATTTTATTTAATTACCAGTTATTAATTAATTAACAATTAATTCTAATTAAATAACAATAAATAAAATAACATATTTACTTAATTATAATTAAATTACTTCCCACCCTATTCCCCTATAATTCTACAACCCGCTACAGAAAATAAATTACTAAAATTAACATATTTATCAATTAATCAATTAAAATTATTTACCAATTATATTTTTATTAATTACCAATTAATAAATATTTAACAATTAATTCTAAATAAATAACAATAAATAAAATAACATGTTTAATTAATTATAATTAAATTACTTCCCACCCTATTCCCCTATAAACCCACAACCCGCTACAGAAAATAAATTACTAAAATTAACATATTTATCAATTAATCAATTAAATTAATTACCAATTATATTTTAATTAATTACCAATTAATAATTAATTAACAATTAATTCTAAATAAATAACGATAAATAAAATAACATATTTAATTAATTATAATTAAATTACTTCCCACCCTATTCCCCTATAAACCCACAACCCGCTACAGAATTCTATTACACAAAAAATAAAAATTAATATTAACTTACCTTAAATTCGATATTTTTGCTGTCTATATTATGTCTAGTCGATATTATGTCCATTCTATATTTTTGATTCGATATTATGTCCATTCTATTCGATATTAAAATTTTCTAGTCGATATTTTGGTAGTCTATATTATGTCTAGTCGATATTATGTCCATTCTATATTTTTTACTCGATATTATGTCTAGTCGATATTAAAAACTCGATATTTTGACTCTATACCACACCATATACAAATCTACTTTTCAATCACACTTCTAAATTCCAGATTTCAATTATACTGGACAAGACATCAGCACCATGAGTCCCCCACTAGTGGTAGGTGTGGACTTTACAAATATCAGATGATAATAACATATGCTGGCCTGCCTTCTTGCATGATTTATAAGTACTATGTTTCTCCTACAGTTGTTGATTAGTATGTTTTCAGGGGCAATTCAATAAGTTTCTCTGGGCACATATTCTGATCCAACATTAAGAGACTTCCTTTTGGGTACATTTCCCAATTATCATAGTATTTGATAGACTCACAGTGCATTGCTGTTTTTTTTCTTCTTAACAGTGCTCATTTGGTTGGTGTGAGACAGTGGTTCTCTATTAGCCAGCAGTTTTCACCCTGTCAAAGTAGGGGCCACAATCCTAGTCAGGATAGGTCAAATACACAACCTAAATTAACCTGTGTTCAACCTCTGGTAGCTTGGCACAGAGCAGTCAGGTTTAAATTAAGAGGCAATGTATAAAATATGTGTGCACACTTTAGTTACATTAACACAATGAAAACACCACAAAAAGACTCCACACCAGTTTAGAAAAATAGAGAATATTGTTCTGAGTAAACCAAGAACAAAACAACAAAAATCCAGTCAAAGTCGAGCAATACATTTCTAATGGTTAAATCCCCCAAAACAGTGCTTAGAAGTAAATAGTGATACAATGTTACTTGAGGTCACACTAGACCTGAGTAAATCCTAAGTACAGACTAACCGCGTTGGAGGGCAGGCCACCTGTAGGACCCACGCAGGGATCGCAGAAAAAGTAACTGTGTATGGAACAAACTCCCACATCGAAGACCCGATACTTCAGTTCCACTTCACACAGCCGGGTCAATGCTTCAAAGTCGAGCCTCGCAACAATGTTTGACAGTTGAAACCCACGCTGTCATCAAGTTAATACTGAGTCGGTATAGGAGGGCACTGCGCCAGTTTCGATTGGTGAAAAGTGGTCACTGCATCAATTTTAGCAGAAATCAGCTGCTGAACCCACTTCTGAGGACAGAACTGGAGGGGGCACCTCAGGCAAGGGCAGGACTCACAGATGGCAGAGTCCAGTAGCACCAGCAGAATTACAAGAAGTCTTTTGTCACCCTGAGACTTCAGAGGGCAGGAGGCAAGCCAACAAGCCCTTGGAGAAACTTGGATTCATGGATATAGAGAACAGCTTTGGTCCATCTCAGTCCCAGCTCAAAAGCAGCAGGCAGCAAGTCAACAAAGCACAGCAGGTAGAAAAGTGGCAGTTCCTCCTACAACACAGCAATCAGCAGGCAGCAGGCCAACACAACAATGCAGGTAGCAATGTGGCAGTCCCTCCTACTGCACAGCAGCTCTCCTTCCAGGCAAAATGTCCTTGGTCCCAGCAAAGTTCTGATTTTCAGATGTCAGGGGTCTAGTACTTATACCCTAATGTGCCTTTGAAGTGGAGGGGATCTCAAAGAGGCATTTGAAGATCTCAAGGTCCTTACCTTTCCTGCTCTGGCTTCGGACTCACTATAGGGGTGTATGCCGCTCTTTGCTTTGGAGCAGTCACAGCCCTATTCAGGTACAAGTGTCCCAATCTACCTCAGGAAACCCATGAGCCTGGTGATGGGTTATCAGTATGCAAATGTCACACCGTAGCTCCTTTTGTGTGACTGTATAGAGGGAGTGCACAAAATACAGCTGTCACCCTACCCAGATGTGTATTCAGAGACAGACTGAGGAACAAAAAAGTTAAAGTAAGAAAATGCCAACTTTTTAAACGTTTCAAAAGGGGGTGGTGATGGACGGAGCATCTGAACCAATCAAACACTCAGACCCAGTCAAAAGATCTGGGTTTAATCCATCACCGTTCTTTAGCCCACTCTGCCACCCCAGTTCAGACATGGCTATATGCAAATCAGTCTGACCCTGGCCTCATGGGAACAGTACAGCCCGAACTGCCAAGCCATGCCTTCCCTGGACCGGAAACAAGCTTCAGAGGACCGGTTTCTGGCATTACAGCCTTCTACAGCCCGGCTTGCTTGAATCCAGCGGCAAAGTGAGCAAGGGACTCACGTCTGAGCATACCCAGCCCTGTCGGGCACCTCCCCATTGTAAATAGCCAGAGGAGTAAGGAGCAGAGACAGGTGTGAGTAAGATAAGACATAGTTGTGTGCAATAAAAGGGTTTATGATCTCCTGTGCCTTGACTCTCAATCTTGATCAGCTACTGGGAAAGGAACTGGCCTAACAAGTTCGGCTTCAGGCAAGAGGGTCATTCGCTCGGGTCATTCAGAAGTCAGCTAAAGTGTACGTGTGCTAGAGACTCGTGTGGCCGAAGTCATCGGCCTATGTGAGGGCAACCACAAAATGGCCGCCGTATACAAAATGGAACCCGAGGGTTCAGAACGAATCCCTAAATACGTAGTGAATTCATTGGTGTAACGTGAGGAAAACACTCATGCTTGCCGTACTAACTGGTTACGGTTCGCCAATACCAAAATCGTAGCGAAACAATGACTTTTATGAAACGGGCTCAGGATTCACGGAACCTTAGTCCCTCCTTTTGCCCTTACATAGGCAATTACCTAGACTCACATTAATCTGAGTCCAGGTCTATATTCATCAGATCATCAAGATGTTGCTGAATCATAATCCTGCTGCTTGGTACCTCTCTTGAGACAGGGCTCCTTGCGCACGTTGTAGCACAGAGGCCACATATAGGAGGAGCCCACTGTACACAAAGACAGAACAGAAACAGAATCGCTAAAGCCATCCCAATGACCATCAGAATCTTCAATCCCCAGGTGGATAACAGTTCCCAGAACCATCCCATTAACGACCAATCTCCTTTATCCACGTGTATAGAGTCAGAGATCTTATGTAACTTGGAAATGGCCTGGTATACTGTCGGAGCATTGTCTGGAATGAAAACACAGCAGCTCGATTGGATCACTTTACATACCCCAACTCGATCTGCAAGTATGACGTCTAACGCAACTCTATTCTGGAGTGTCATAAGACGATTCGACTGGAGCTCAGCAGTCAAGTTACCAAGGGCACCGGCAGCTTCAATTACGGTGGACTCAACCACTCTTGTCAGTTGCCGTATGTTCCTGCTGTTAACCATCGGTTCCCAAAACGGCAGAAAACCCTTCAAGAAATCTCCAAATTCTTGTCCTGCAGTATCTTCCTTATTGAAGACACCTCTAACAATTCTTGTCTTGTGGTAATCTGCCGCTGCTGTATAGGTAGGAGGCAGCAAGAACGAGACAAAACATGTGCCCGAGAAGTCAGAGGGCAACCATGTGTATGCCCTATCGTAACAGACAAAATAGGTACCCTTAGCTGCTAGAAACGGTGGGGAAGTCTGGGACGCAAAAACATACGTCTCCGCACAGATACTCTTCCCTAGCTGAGCTCTCGGATTCTTGCCATTACCTTGCAGACAAAGATGACCCTGATGGGGTACGATCCAAATCGGAGAGGATCTTTTCGCTCGCTGGTTCTCACTCAGACTAACTCCATATCCAGTCACGTTCCATCCAATATACGCTAGTGTCTCTTCTCTCGGGATCGTCTCATAGGAGCTAAGCCCTCTAATCATGTTGACTATCCCTTAACTAGAGCACTATTCTTTGGATTATCCTTCACAGAACGTAGGGGGTATACTTCACGAGCATAGATGAACATCGTTCCCTATGCCCACACAAAACCATTGTAGCTGAATGGCAAGACCAGGTAAGGAATACCTTTATCAGTAGTATGCGGCATAAGGCCACACACCCAACAGTTAGTCGTGTTTACTACCAGTTGGTGTTGGTGCAGGAGCTGAACAAAGGAGTTATTAACGAATTCCAATCTTCTAATGGATTCATGTTCGGGCAGCGGATGAAAAGAATGTAAAGAAACAGTAGAAGAAGGTATAGGTTGTGTAGTGGGTGCAAACGTTACTTGAAAAGAGAATACAATGTATCCCATTAAAAACATCATTAAACTAAGTAACATAAAAAGACACAGTATTAAAAAACATTTTCTGCTCATAATTTTGCACATTTTGCGTTTAAAATTAGTTTCCTTAACAGGTCCCTCCATCTTGAAAAACTCCATCCTCTAATCGTGCTGCTCGCGGCGGTTGGGTGTTCCGTGCTAAGGAATGCGCCTGTCAGTTCAGGGAACGCCCTAGGACCAACCAGAACCGTCGACCTTGTGTCTTCGGCTTGCACTCCAAAGACTTGACACCGCGACCCTACAGCTGAACCCAGATGGCGGTTCGAAAAACAAAAATCGGTCAAAACAGTTTCTCAGATGGGGGAGCTGAGTTTCAAAAATAGCTAAAGGAAATTTTGGTCATTTTATTTGTCCCATGGCTCTTGGTCGCAAATTATAACGGCCTTTATCAGGTAATGTCTGGTCACAAAACAAAAGTTCAGGCTCAGTAGTGTCCAATCGAACTGACGGTGGCACAGCTTCTTGCAGAAGATCGTCGCTTTCTCGCTCAGAACTTGTCCCAATTAAACGTGCATCGCTAAAAGGCAGAAAACGAGGCACAGTGTCAGTTTCCGAATCAGGAATGCCTTCCTGGACCCACCGGTCGTACGGCAGAGGCAAAGGGACCCTCTTACAGTGTACACCGTGGATCCAGTTCTTTTTCCCTTGCACTCGCACTGCAGATCGCGTTGACAAGAGTACCAAGTAGGGACCAATCCAGCGAGGCTGATCGTTCTTTGTCCGCTGGAAGTTTTTGATCAGCACCCAGGAACCGGGATCGATGACATGTCCCGGATCGTCAGAAGCCTGAGGCAATGTATCATGAACCCGTTGGTGTAAGACACGCAATTTAGCCATCAAATCATACAGATAGTCAAGCAATAAAGGGTGTTCAATTCATTTTATTTCGTCGGCCTCGGCACTCCCCAAATGTTTGCCGGGCGACCAAAAATTATTTCATAGGGACTAAGTCCCACTCGAGAATGTACATTCATCCTAGTTGACAAAAGTGCTAATGGCAACGCGTCAGGCCATTTAAGACCAGAGCTCGCCTGTATCTTTGCAAGTTTTAACTTAAGAGTGCCATTATAGCATTCTACTAGTCCAGCTGATTGTGGGTGATTTGCAGCGTGGAACTTCTGTCGGATACCTAACCCTTCACACACTTTCTTCATCACTTGACCCACAAATTCACTCCTATTGTCACTCAAGACCATTCTCGGCAAACCAAACCTAGGGAAGAACTCCTTAACAAGGGCTTTAGCTGTGGAGAAGGCAGTGTTATCTTTTAGGGGATATGCTTCTACCCATCTCGAAAAGGCACAAACAACTACGAGTACGTATTTCAGGTTGTTGCATTTCTCCATGTGGATGAAATCTAATTGCAAAACCTCAAACGGATACGTTGGAGGCGCAAAATGACCAGCTGGAGTTGGGGTTCCCTTACCAGGATTGTACATCAGGCAAACCATACAATTCTTGACCACATTCTCTGCACACTTAGGAATTCTAGCATTCTGCCATACTGGATCCAACAACTTACAAATCCCTTTCATACTGATATGAGCCATTCCATGCGCCATCGTAACCACTGCAAGCACGTATGCATCGGGTAACAACCATCGTTGATGCTCTGACAACTCAACCCAACAACCATTCGCATCCAATTTACCCGTACTCTCTCTCCATACGCTCAACTCTCTGTCTGTAGCTTCAGCTTGAATAGACTACACACTTTCTATCGTATCCTCACACATTCCAATATCACCAATCCATCTTGCAGGGCCTGCAACATACATTCGACTCATCACATCCTTCGCCACATCTTTTGCAACTTCATCGGCAAACGCATTACCGTGACCAACGTCATCGGTAACCTTCTTGTGTGCACTGCATTTCACAATCGCAACTTGCAACGGCAAGGTAAGTGACTCAAGAAGCTCGTTCACCAACTGACCATTCTGAATTTTCGTTCCATGAGACGTAAGGAACCCACGTTCTTTCCACAAACGTCCAAAACTATGAGCCACACCAAACGCATACTGGCTGTCGGTATATATGGTCACTTTCTTTCCTTTCGATAACACACACGCTCTCGTAGGTGCAATCAACTCGGCTGCTTGAGCTGAATTATGTGGGATACGTGCAGTTTCAACAATTGTATGCAAAGTCGTAACAGCATATGCCGCAGTCGTATCACCATTCGGAAGCTTGAAGCATGAACCATCCACCCATAAGGTACCATCACACCTCACAAGAGGAGTGTCCGTAAGATCTACTCTCCCTTTTGTTTCTTCTTCTGTCCTGAGAAAACAATCATGCTGTTCAGAAACATCTGTATCTACTGAAATCGGCAACAACGTCGCTGGATTCAACGTATTGCATCTCCTTATGTGTACATGACTCGCTAAAAGTGTCAACTCGTAACCTGACAATCGAGCACTAGTTAAGTGCTGTGTCTTGGTCCTGTTTAACAAGGTATCCACAGCATGTGGCACCATTACAATCAACATATTATTCATGACCAAACCAGCAGACTGTCGAATGGAAACAGCTGCTGCCGCTGTAGCTCTCAAGCAACTCGGTAACGCTCTAGCTACCGGATCCAAAGTCGACGAGAAATACGCGCTTGGACGTTGCTTGTCCCCAAAAGATTGCGTCAACACTGACAACGCACATCCCTCTCTCTCGTGGACGTACAGCGTAAAAGGCTTACTGTAGTCAGGGGTACCCAACACAGGAGCCGAACATAATGCATTGCGCAATTCGGAAAAACCCTTCTGACAATCATCAGACCACGGGAGGGGATTCGGCGTATCTTTGCGAGTCAATGCCACCAGAGGTTTGGCCAGCAAAGAAA
This sequence comes from Lissotriton helveticus, assembly GCF_964261635.1. NCBI lineage: Eukaryota > Metazoa > Chordata > Amphibia > Caudata > Salamandridae > Lissotriton > Lissotriton helveticus. The sequence continues at coordinate 2,127,079,144 of NC_136061.1, forward strand.
AATTCGGTATCCATTGTCTGCAATATGACGTGATACCCAAGAAAGCACGCACTTCTCTCTGTGTAATTGCCGCATTCATGTTCGCAATCGCTTGAATTCGTTCTGGAGTCAATCTTCTTCCCTCCTTCGATAAGAGATGACCTAAGTAGGTCACTTCTTGTCGACAATATTGTAACTTCGAAAGAGATACCTTGTGATGGAGGTCAGACAAATGACGCAACAACGACAAAGTAGCTTCTTTACAAATCTCCTTAGTATCGGCGGCGACTAACAAATCGTCAATGTACTGGAGAAGAGCAGCACCATCAGGTAAAGCAATCGTATCAAGCTGTGTTTTTTAAGCCTGACTATAGATAGAAGGACTCTCGCAGTAGCCTTGAGGAGATCTCTTAAACCGGAAGCTTCGGCCTCCTAAAGAGAAGCCAAAGATATCCCTACTCTCCTCCGCAATCGGGATGCTGAAGAAAGCATTCTTCAAATCAACCACCGAAAACCACGTGGCCGATGCTGGAATCATTGTCAATAAGGCAGTGATATCTGGAACAACAGGAAACTGTGGCACAACTATCTTATTCACCTCTCTAAGATCGATCACAAACCTGTAAACATGTGGCTGCGAAGAGTCAGTGCGTTTCAAGATAGGCAAAACAGGGCTGTTGCAAACATTACCTCTTGTTTCCTCAATTACATCTTTCTCAATTAGATCCTTGATAATCGCTAGCAACGCTCTTTCACCATCACTGGATATCCTATATTGAGGAATGCGTGGCATTTTAACCTTTGATTTCAGCGTCACAACATACGGCGGTATCTCCAAAAGACCCACATCATTAGGTCCAGTAGCCCAAATAGTATCAGGAAGAGAAGATAATTCTGTCGGAAGTTGATCCCTCGACAAATACATCGGAGAGACCACTTTCTTACCCAGTGTAAGTTGTACTCCCGAAGGAGAACAATACAATGTCGCATACAATCTTTTCAACAGATCCAGTCCAAACAAGTTCTCACCACAACCTGTCGTCAGAATAAGGGGTGCTTCGAGTTCACAAGGTCCAACAGAAAGAGACAAAGGATTAGAAATCGGGTTTCCAACTGGGGCGCCAGAAAAACCTACTGAAACGTTCGTTAAGCCAGACAAAGGTGCGCCAGGGAGTTTAGAGTGCATAATAGAACTCTTCGTAGCACCAGTATCCAACAGAAAAGGTTCTGACACACCTGATGTAATCACTTCAACATAAGGTCCACTCTGATCTACTGGAACTAAAACAAGTCCCTCTCTTTGTCCATGGCTGTCCTAGCAATCATTACCATCCACATTCTCACCTTCTACGTAGTAGTCATCGGCATAGTACTGAGGCGTTCTACCAGACGCATTATTCTGCTGATCGAAACACTTAATTGAATTCTGCTGAGGGAAGGAACGCGCGTTCTGGGGAAAACCTCACCGTCCCCTACCTCTAGATGTTTGCGGAACACTCCGACCTCTTGCGCCAGAAACACCATTCATACGCTTTAACAGAACAGGGCAACTATGTTTTAAATGACCCTCTTCTTTGCAATAATGCACATTGATTAGGGCCTACAGAAAAACGCGGTTGGGAAGGCTCAAACCGTTGCGAGTTTCGCTGAAACTGTTGAGGTTGCTGATAATCACGTTGGTTATTATGAGGCGGGTACACTTGCTGTAAAAGAACCTTCGTCTTCAACTCTTTCGTCTTCTTGTCTGCTCTATCCTTCTCATCCTTATCCCTATTTTCGTAATATTGTGCAGTAGCCAATATCTGTGCCGACGAGGAAACAGCCCAAGAACTCTCTGAATCCTTCAACTTAGTACATAATTCTGGAAGTAAATTATGCACAAATGTATCAACAAACAACCGTTGACCACCCTTGGTACTCATGTCTTGACCACTATGGTCAATAAACGTTTCTTCAAACCTAGTGAAGAAATCAGATACGGTTTCATCCTTCTTTTGCTTACATGCAGACAATTTGTCCCAATTTACTCTCATAGCAGGCATTAACGTTTTCATGTAAGTAACGATCCTACCAGGGAGTTCTGCGACTAAAGGCTCAGGTTTAGCACCACCAACTTGTCACGCATCCGCAGCACCAATATTAGCCCATGTATCACCTAACTCCGGCGCATGGTCAGTATGACGAATCAAACCCCATAAAGGCTACGGGACCACATTACCAAACAACATGTCTATATCCGCTAAATTCATGATGCATGAGTCTGCAGTCTGTGATAATTCCTTATAATACCCTGCAGGATTTTTACGGGGGTCAGGTAAAGTCTGCTTAAAGGCCAAAACTTCAGCTCGTTTTCACGGAACATGCACCCAAACACGTTGAAAATGAGCCGGTACGGCATCAACGTTATGAGCGGCATCAGCCGCAACAGCTTCCTTCCATACAGGAGGAACTTCTCTCATCGGGTACTGTTTCACTTTCCTCCTAACTGAAGGGTCAGGCTCAAGCAACGACCGAGAAGGAGACTCATTCCTAAGTGAAAGCAGCGTCGCTACCGCTCTTTCAATGTCGGGACCCACAATTGTGCCTTTTGCAAACTCGGATTGTACATTGGACAACTCAGACGGAGCAAGTTCCAGGTCACTATCTTCCCATTCCTCACGAAGGGACGTGCACATCTTATCGAAGACATATCTCTGCTTCGGCGCTTCCCATTGACGGAGGACATTCATAACAGACTCTACATCATATCTTAAAGGGCGAGTGACCCATTTCTACGCTAAATGATCCAATACTTCCCTCTCTCGGGAATCAGGCAGTTGACTACGCAACTGTTTACGCTCTGAAATGGGGGTCGCACTAAATGACCCAAAGAAAGGAGACAAAAGAGTAGTGACAGTATCAGTCATCCTCTGTCGAACAAAAGGAGAAGTTGACAGGACAGGAGATAAAGCGGACTGAGAAAAGGTCAACGTAGGAGCAATAGCAGAGGAGGCAGCGAGAACAGGCGGAAAAGTCGCAGGAATTAAAGGCGGAGCAGGTAGCAAAGTCGGCAGCCCTTGGGAAGGCTGCACCAGAGGAATAGGAACCACCTGAAGAGGAGCTGGTGGCTGTGCAATAGCTTGAGGCAAAACAGACGGTGGTTGTGCAACTAAAGGTTGCGGAGGTGCTGTAGCATTCTGAGCATAAGGGGGTGGCGAATTCAACAAATGCGACATCAAAGGATCTTTTACAAGATCCTTCATCGCATCTTGCTGAAGGGGCGGCAGAACTGGATAGCATTTATCTATTGCCATTTTACGTTGTCTTTGCAACTGCTCACTTGCTTGTTCTTCTTCATTATCTTTAAACTGTCTAGCAGCTTGCATTATCGAGATACCCTTTTCTCTTTGCTAATTTAATTTCTTTCTGTTTGGCCTCCTTTCGCCATAGGCGGAATGAGTCAAACATCGCCGGCCGGGCTTTCTTCTTAAAAAGTCTAACTTCTAGATTATCTAAAACTTCAGTGTCAAAACTACTATATTGGGGCCATTTGAGGACACCGTCCTTTCTTGTGTACCTAATCCATACTTCATTATACGCGATGGGGCCCACGCCATGTTTCACATAGAGCTCATAGGTTGGAGTTCCAATCGGAGGAACCGGACACGAATCCTCCAAATGGGAATCCCTATTACGACCATAACAAAACATTCTTCCAAGTCTGCTAAGACCAGGCATCTTCGCTCTCTAGTCTAGCTTCAAACTTCAAGGGAATATCGAATAAGATAGTCTCGTGAATACACAAGTCCCTCGGCTTTGAAGCTTGCAAGTCCCAAATCAAAGATCAACGAGTTCCAAATCAAAGATCCCAAGGGATACCCAAAAACAAAACTAAGGACTGGGAAATGCTCCACTCATACTTAACTGAAGTATCGATGATGTCGCCAGAAGATCCGTCTATCGTCTCGCTCTACAAATCATCAAAGGCTCCAAGACAGGGCGACAGTCAGGGCAGCAGTCCTTCGTAGCCGTCGGAAAGCGGGGAACCTCGCAGCAAAGACTTTCGGACCACGATGACATACAGGGGTCATTGAAGTGGCAGGCCTTCCTCCAGAATTTCCACATGAAGCTCCTCACGATCTTCAGGCTTGGACCGGTAACGCTGAAGTCGCCCTACGTTGGGCGCCAAATGAAGAACCGGGTTATTTAAGACCCAGCGGCATCAGGGGACACGCCCAAAGTCTCCAGGTTCACCTGTCTTCTAAACACAGAGACACGGAATCTTCTTGGTGACGTCAAAGATCGAATTTATTGGCTGCAACCAGAAACAGAGGTCCACGAAGTACAATGGCTGTATATTCGTAGGAGACTGCTCAACTTTTACAAAGCAAGCCATACTTTTTATGCCAAAAATCACATTCCAGACAAATACCTTACATTTACCAACTGTCCAATCACATGTATCCAAATCAGAGGTATCGCATGACGGTAAAGCCCACTTTTCAGTTGCCCAGCCCACGATCGGTCATTTGTTGAACCCAACATTTTTCATCAGGCAGTTCGATCGAAAAGCATCATAAAATCGGGCACCTCCCCATCGTAAATAGCCAGAGGAGTAAGGAGCAGAGACAGGTGTGAGTAAGATAAGACATAGTTGTGTGCAATAAAAGGGTTTATGATCTCCTGTGCCTTGATTCTCAATCTTGATCAGCTACTGGGAAAGGAACTGGCCTAACAAGTTCGGCTTCAGGCAAGAGGGTCGTTCGCTCGGGTCATTCAGAAGTCAGCTAAAGTGTACGTGTGCTAGAGACTCGTGTGGCCGAAGTCATCGGCCTATGTGAGGGCAACCACAAAATGGCTGCCGTATACAAAATGGAACCCGAGGGTTCAGAACGAATCCCTAAATACGTAGTGAATTCATCGGTGTAACGTGACGAAAACACTCATGCTTGCCGTACTAACTGGTTACGGTTCGCCAATACCAAAATCGTAGCGAAACAATGACTTTTATGAAACGGGCTCAGGATTCACGGAACCTCAACTTGCCTTGTAAAAACTGTGTCGTAATGGCATGCGTTGTAAAAGCATGTGTTGTAGTGTCATACATCCCTGATTACATTCTGATTATGTGCAAACACTGCTTCTTAAATCCTTTTTCATCAATAGACAACATTATGTGTTTATATATTTATTTATAATTTTTATAATGTGCTATTTGTTGGTATTCACTTACCTCTGAGCATCGATGAATATAGTAAATATCTAAATGAGCCATTTGAACGTCTGAGTAGAGGGCATGCCGCGGTTGTGTCAAAGGCATACCGAAAGCAAGCCTATCTTTGCCTCTCGGGGTCAAACAATACTGGGGGTGGGACACTATGCCGGTCTGCCACAACAACTCAAAACATCAGGTTATTTTATTTCAACCAAAATAATGTACTCCTCTGAAGAACTCCATTTTTGGGACCTCACTTTCTACACTCTCAACCCACTCCGAAGGTACCCTTACATTCTTGAATATTTTTCACAAATATTTTCTACTGAGAGTTGGTTTGAATTTCAACTTAATACTGAAACACTTACAAATGTTTTACCTTGACAGCCAGTGTCCGCCTTTTAAGATAAAGTTGCTGCGGCTCATTTTGGCTAAAGGGAACTTGGCTGGTTACATGTAAACATATGTGCCCACACGTGTGTGCACATGTGCCAGATGTACGTGTGAAACTACCATTGCACACAGTATCCTGGTGCAGAAGGGACTCTGCCAGGATAGGTTCTCACCTGGTGTAGTCCTTATAATGTTAGTAGGCATTCATAGGTATGACAGTAGGATTTCATGGAAAATCGGTAATGTTTCACTGCATCACACAGAGCTGAAATCTGCCTTAAAGTGCAGTTTCGCTCCACGTAGGCCTACACAGTCCATTGGGGTGTCTAATGAGGGTAAAATATGCACACCAAGTTTGAATAAGCAGGTCCCAAAACATACATGTACATCTTACAGGTCATCAAGAAAAGTTATATTCTTCTGGCTCAGCTCATAAAGGGCCCTTGTGTCACCTACTACGTCAAGTTAATTACTCTGCTCCCCAGCAGAGGGAACAAGGTCTCCCTATACAGAGGGAGCAATAATTAGTGTTTGATTCATTTCCTGAGAAGGAAGGTGTGGGAGGAAAATCTGCATCTGGTAGTTTGCTGTCACACTGCACTTGGACTGGATCAGCCCAGGCACAATGATCAAAGAAGAAAGCTGAGACACCTCGAGCTGACCCTGGAGGGGCTCCCCTTTGAGGATTTGGTGGGAAGCTATCTGGCAGTGATATGAGCTATGGGTGGAACTCAGGCCCATAGAGGAGCACTTCAAAAAGAAAGCTTGGCAGCACTATTTTGGATTGTCCCCGAATTTTGTGCTGAAGTGTTGGAACAGCAGTGGAGGGATGATGTGGTGCCCTAGGATTGACCAGGGGCACGTGTCATCCAGAGCCCTCCATTCACACTTATAAACACCTGCACAACTGAGGGACAGTGACCAAGACCCTGGACCTGGAGTTGATGGCAGTGGAACCATTGACAACTGGAAGGAGAAGCTACCTGACGCCATAAAGACATTGTCTCCATCTGACTCCCCAGGTTTAGATGGGTCTTTCCAGGAACCCCATTTCCTGGAGCCTGCCACACAGAAATAGAGACATGGGGCCCCCATGCCCCAGGAAAGCAGCAGGAGGGCCATTCTGCCAGAGGTCTTGCCCCCCTGTGTCCTTACACGGGCATTGGTCAAGTCAGCCATTTAACCCACTGCCCCCACTCACCACAGGCAGGGGAAGGTGCATATTCCCACCTATGAGAGGGATCAACAAAGGAACTTTTTCCCGACTTTAAGAGGTGTGGGTGCCCTGGGTGAGACTGGGACACCCAAATAAAAAGAAAGAAAATAAAAGGATCATGACTCTGGGGAAACTCCTAACTAAAAATCTGCTGCTCTAGAAGGAGAGCCCCATAATGCCCTTGTAGGCCTCATTTACATGTTGTTAGGGTTCTGTGGTGCCCAGATCTAGGTAGGAGCACCACCAACTTAGTGACAAATTATGGTGGCAGGTTTCAAGAGATGCTGCAACCCCTAAAAGAAGTTTTTAAAAAATGCCCTACGTTTCTAGAGAAAAAAGAGCATGACCCCCGAAGGCCAGGTTGCATTCTTTTCAAAAGTACTCTCAGAGCTGAACATTTGTTTTGGTGCTTTGAAGTACAGGGGCATCCAAGCATTGGTCCTATGGCTGCATTCTATGTGGCCTGATGAGTGTGGAGAAAACTCTTAACATGTTTGTGATTACATTTTCAAAGTGCTCTATTTAGATTATTGGTGAAAATTGCAATGGTTGTAGTAATGATGAATGGACTTAAACATGATTATTGATTCCGTTTATTGATGTGGTGATGCCTTAACAAAGCCAATAGGCTTCTACATTTTACGTGATGATCCATTGACAAAGCCATTAGGCCTGCTTTAATTAAAATGGCACCCTTTATATTGTAATATTGCATCTAGGGGTTATTGTAATTATGGGGTCATGACCTACTAGGAGGCAAATGTGATGTAAAGTTGATACCAAAGGAATTTCTATCTACCTGATGTTCATTTTTATAAATTAATGCATAGTATTTAGTTGTGTATTTGTATAATATAAATACCTTTCCTTTACCAATTAAAAAAACTGACTGGACCATGATGTATTGTGCATTGTTGCTGTGTGTCAGAGAATGGAGATTACTAGTTTACACCACCTCCCCTGAGTAATCCTTGAAATTCTCTGAGTTGCTACACTGGGGAAGTCAAGTGCTACAATGAAGTACTTTGTTCCCAGTAAGGAGACAATTGTGGACCTATTACGTGTGCCATACTCAAATCCTGCATCACTGATATTCCAATTTCCAACAATTGTCAATGTTACCATGCCATTAAAATTGCCAAACTACTTTTTTTATATGAGTTAAACTTACATTGCATCACTGAGACCTTAATCAAAGAAAGACACGGCACAAGTATTATCAATTGTATTCTACAGGGTTACTCTTCATAAGGCATGACTGGCCAGGATTAAAATAAGATAGAGGACTGACATTGATTTAAAAAAAACTGTTACAATGATTTTCTTTCTTAACATACATTCATGGGATCCAAAATTACAATAACCTCCTTTTGCAAGTTTTTCCAACCACTCTATTTCAATAATGATCTTTTATCACCTCCAACTACTACAGCTTCTTTGATATCCAAATATATTGACATAATCCCAGCATTTGCCTTAGATTAAAAAATAATTGTTTAAAATTGTATCACATCAGCCTACACGTAAATTTTATTTTGACATATTTTTATTTTATAAATTAAAACAACATAGCAAACAAATAGCCAAAAAAGAAGTGAGAAAAAAAATGGAATAAATGAACTAAAATAGAATCAAAGGAAGAACACGAAGTGAGCTACAACACATAAGGAGGCATTGGGCATATCTCAGGGTGCAATTGAAACACCATGCCATTACTAAAATAATTATCAATCTTAGGTTCCTAGTCAATACTACTTAATGGGACAGTGTGAACCTCACAGTTACAAGGCCACAAGAATCAATTCACATCCACATATTCTTTCAAGTTAATGACTGGATCTTCAATCACGGAGGGTGTAGGTCATCCCTCGCCTCCAGCTTCTAAACATATGTGCCCCAGATCACACTCCCTGTCCCATCAGTCCCAGAACTGTAAGTTTCCACAATGGTGTTGGCTTTAACTTGTGCCCATTTAAGCAGGAAATGGAGCCAGCACAGTTTTTCAGGTGGGGCATGTGATATCCAGGTCATATCAATTAACCATTTAAAATGAAGGCCAAATAAACAAATCTGTGTAAATATTTGTTTCCCTTAGCACTTGTGTGTAATCCCAGTACACAGGACTCAGGTGTGGTTGGGAGCACAGTGTCCACCAATGTAGAAGTTATTGCCACTGTCTATGCCCAGGTACCTGCCAACACCGGGGACTCCCAGACCACATGTATTAACCCCGCATTCACAGCCCCATATTTGGGGCATTCGGCTGAGGCAGATGGGAACATGTGTATGATCTGTCCGGTGTGAGGTACACATTTTGCACATAATTAAATTGCATGATGTAGAAGTGTGGATTCCATTACATGTATCAAACTTGTTCCAGGGCCTGGGCACATTGCTTTTTCGTTAATGGCACATGTAGATCGTGTGCCCAGCATTCTGGGGTCTTAGTGTCCAGTTGGCAGCAGTGGGTTAGTAATGCTATGCAAAAAGAACAATTGATGGACAGGATCATGTAAAATGTCAAACATTCACCCCAGTACAGAGATCTGGACCTACAGCCATTGCTATTTTGCTCCCTAGGCAATTCCAGTTCAGACCCAGCCATATGCAAATCAGTCTTGACCCTGCTCCTCATTGAAACTGTCGAGCCCGAACTGCCAGGCCAGGTCCTCCCTGGACTAGAAACAAGCATCCTGGGACTGGTTTCAGGGCACCACCCCTTATCAGCCAGGCCAGCTTGACTCCAGTGGCATGGAGAGCATGGGACCTACGTCTGGGCATATCCGCCCCAATTTGGGTAACAAATGCAAAAAGAACAATTGATGGACAGAATGCTGCACAATGTCAAACATTCACCCCAGTACAGAGATCTGGGCCTAAATTCATTGTTGTTTTGCTCCCAATGCCATTCCAGGTCAGACCCAGCTATATGCAAATCAGTCTTGAACTTGTTCCCCATGAGAACAGTTGACCCCTGTTGCAAAGTCATCCTGTGCCCTGGGCACCCCCCAACTTTTTGCTGACTGAAACTGGTGTTAACTGACTCTGACTGACCCTGGGCTCTGTTTAACCAGGCCGAGGGCCAGTGCCAAGCTAAAAGGAACACATTAGAATGCAGTTAAGACACCCAACATACACTAGGGTACACTATGGTATGGTGGGGTACCTCTGTAATTGGCATGACCTACCCCATAAGCCCTTAGTATGTAATAGGGCAGGGGATTGAAACTACCTAGAAGTCTCCAGTATCCTGGGGCATGGCAGTTTAGAGGCCAGCAGACTTTCTGCACTAGCATGTGTGCAGTGCTGAAGCCTGAAGTCAGTTTAAAAGCATCCCTGGTGGCTAGGACAGCTTTTAAACCCTTAAAAATAAAAACAACCACCATGTTTTGCATATTAGGGACCCCCAGGGTCACCCCTAGGTAACCCAGGGGTGGGGGGTCAGTTATCTATAAGGTACGCACTTATAAAATGAGTTTTTATATGCCTGGGTAAAGTGAAATGTTACATTTCACTCCTCATATTGTGTTAAAGAGCTGCTCAAATTCGACTTTGATGCTAAAAGAATTGGGTAAGGATAATCTGCATGATTTCTGCAGATTCAGAACCCCTGAAGTCTCCCCTAGTTGCACAGGGGGTGGGGGTCCTGTAGAAATTAGGGAAATACTTATTAAATATGGTTTTATAAGCCCTAGTTCTTAAAAAGTGGCCCATGTCATTTTCCCCATTGCAAACTCCATGGCGCATAGGTTAACATAGTAGCAAGTGATTGATTAATAAATATTGATAGGAGAGGACTAGCCAGACCATTCAAAGAATTCCTAGAATGGTAGAAGTAAATCCAACATTATTATATTGTTGAATTTCTCCTAAAGTGTACATACAAGAAGTTATGAGACTTTCTTGTTTGTTAGTCCAAATTCAGCCTTTCTGTGGTCTGCCCTGATTGGTCAGAGTTAAGTGGATTAGCCAGGCTGCTGGGAGGGCAGTGTGCTTGTCTATAGGAATGCCAGGCCAGGAGGTGGCGTCGTAAACTATGCTCTTCAAAGGCAGAGGGGAGGCCTGGGTTTCAGCTCCACTCTGGCAATCTTGACCCAGATTCAGGGCTAGGCTTAAGGAAGGTATGTGCAGATGGTAGGCGGAGAGTCCATGAAAATAAGCCATCCCAGGGGGTGTGTTTAGCCAGCTCTTAGCTCCTTGCTGGAAAATCAGCCATTATGGATTTGGAAGAATGATGCACTCTGGGACAAACTAATGCCACACTCTACAGGATGTGGTCATAACTATGAGGAGCTGCCCTGCTCTCATTGGTCAGCAGTGACCTGGTGCTTGACCCAGAGAATTTTAAATAAGTATCTGAGAGGGGCAGAGCCCGCCAGATCTGCTGCTTGAAACTGAATTAAGCAAGAAGTGCCCGGCTGGAAAGATTTTGCTGTGCAAGGAACTCTAAGGCCTGACCTATGAAGACTGCACCATCTGAAACTACAGCCTCGTGGATTACCTTGCTGCCAAAGGACTAAGAGTTGACTCCCTGCAAGCTACAGATTAACAGAGCTTGCCTGGACAGTCCCACAAAGAATTCAAAGCCTGGAGTACCAGTTTATTTGTAGGGGTTTTGTTCAAGCGGATTGTGGAATTGAAGTTTCACACTTTCAAGGACCCTCTTGGAGATTCCAGAACCTTGGATTGTGTGTTGGATACTTTGGGACCCGCAAGCAGAACTCCAGGGAAGTGTTCTAACTGGACCCCGCTTGCTGAAGAAGGCGGCCCACCACAGTGGCGAGAAAATTCTTCACAACAATTTAAAAAGGTGTGTCCCTGACAGAGAAAACGAAATGCCTAAAAGGGGCACTGCTGGTTTCTAAGCACTAGAAAGTGACTAATCTTTAAAAATTCATACCTCTTGTTCCCTACAGTGGATTTTTTTCGTTTTGTTGTCATTTAATAGATAAAAATATTATCTATGTTTATAAATTGGTGTTGGATTTTTATTTTGTGTTGTGTCTTAATTATTTACTGAAATGTTGTTTTTGAATGCTTTACATACTTGTCTTTGAAGTTACGCCTGTCTGCTCGCAGCCACATTACCAAGGGTTGAGCAAAGGAATAATTTTCTAAGACCTATGCTGAGTCCTATCATGTGTTAGTGGCCTTATTGCCAGTGGCAGTCCTACATTTGCCCCTACCAATAACCCACTTTCCAACAAGCCCTAACTGCGAGGCCAGGTCCTCCCTGGACTGGAAACAAGTATCCTGGGACTGGTTTCAGGGCACTACCCCTCATCAGCCAGGCTAGCTTGACTCCAATGGAATGGAGAGCAAAGGGACCCAATCTGGGTGACAAATACAAAAAGAACAATTGATGGACAGAATGCTACACAATGTCAAACATTCACCCCAGCGCAGAGATCTGGGGCTACATCCATCATTGTTTTGCTCCCGAGGCCATTCCAGTTCAAACTCAGCCACATGCAAATCAGTCTTGACCCTGGTCCCTATGGGAACAGGCCTGCCCGAATTGCCAGGCCAGTTCCTCCTTGGACTGGAAACAAGCATCCTGGGACCGGTTTCAGGGCATCACCCCTCATCAGACAGACTATCTTGACTCCATTAATGCTATGTAAAGGATGGCTATAAGTCTATGCTCACCACCATGTCTGAGGGCTGTGTGCAGCAGGGTAGCCGTGGGAGGTTCCATCCTATCTCAACCCCAGTGTGATGTTACTGTTCCAAATATTGCACGGTATGTCAGGAAGTGTCCAGTGACAAACCCACAGGGGTCTTGGAGGTCCTTAAAAGCTAGAAATCACCCCTCCTCATACAGGTCCCCGATAAATGTGAGGTCTGCTTTCCCCCAGCTTTGAACCCCATGGTTACGGACAACCTCCTGAAGTGTCACTGCCTCCACAGAGGAATCAGAGGGCAGTATGCTGTTGATGTCATTGTGCCATACCACTGCCAGCAGTATCGCACAACCTGCAACTGATACTGCGGGTGGATGGGCTGTATTCCTGATGAGAATAGGAAGGTATACAGGGGTGTCCTGGCTAATCCTCAATTCACTGACATTCATTCCACACATGGGGCTGCCCCCAACAAGCAAACTGGCCACTGTAGTTGCCCCGCTAAATAATAAAGTTCAAAGTTAGGTTAGAGAATTCAAGTCTCCCCTCTTGCATGGGTCTATAGAGTCGGGAATGCACCATCCAACACCTACTAGAGCCCTATATTAACTCCATGAGGAGCCTGTTGAGGTCTGTGAAAAAACAAGGAGGAAGTCAGAGAGGCAGTGCTGCAAAAACTGCAGTGCAGCAAGCGGGGGAGGATAAGCATCTCGGAGATCACTATCCTTCCCACTGGAGACAGAGGCAGCAATGCCCAGGACATCAGGAATCCCTGTATACAAGACAGGGCATTACACAGATTCTCATCAAGTAGGTCATCATCTTTATGATACACCCGGATACCCAAATATTTAAATGTGGTGAACTGCCACACCAGCCTGGAGATAGGTAGTACCCCCATCATATTCTGGGATATGATATAAGGGGAGCAGACAGAATTTGGACCAGTGAACTTGGAGGACTGATAGCATTCTAAAGACTTTCAGGTTGTCCATAAGGTCTTGGAGTGATGTCCTGAAATCCCACAGATACACAAGGGCATAGTCTGCGTAAAGTGAGATCATGTGGTACACCCCCATTATTCTATACCCCATGCATGCTCACAAAAGCGTGGTATATTGGCTAACAGCTCCATGGCTAGAGTAAAGATAATTGGTGACAGAGGGCTGCCCTGATGAGTGCCACTCTGTATTTCTAAGCTAGCAGAGATCAGCTTTCCCATCCTGCCCTACGCCTGTCGGGGGTCACAGAGAGCTCTAAGCAACATCAAATACCCCAAAGTGCATCGTATCGAGGGTTGCAAACAAATAACTCCATCCCAGGGTATCAAAAGCCTTTTCGATGTCCAGTCACACTACCACTGGAATGCCGGTGCTAGCCTGGGCATCACCTATCAAGCCAAGAAGGCAGTGAATATTTTAAAAAGCTTTACGGTTAGGGATGAACCCATTTTTATCCATGTGTTCTAGGTGTCTAATAACGGGCAACAGGCAGTTCACCAAGTCCTTGCCCAGTATTTTATAACCAATGTTGAGGAGCGACAATGGCCAATACGACTGTACGTCTGAAGAGTCCTGCCAGGCATACGGAGCATCACTATGAGGGCTTCCATCAGAGTGTCTAGTAATCTGTACTTTTCCCATGCCTCATTAGAAAGCTCTCGTATTCGGGGTGACAGCATAGCCGACAAGGCATTGTAATAGCCAATGGGTAGTCTATCTGTGCATGTGGCCTTTGCTGAGTCCGTTTGTGTAATGGCCTATCATATCTCCCTGGTCTGTAGGGGGCATTGAGTTCCCATTTTTGATGCGGGTCTCATCAAGCCAGATGGAGTCCCTGGAAAAAAGCCCCTAGGGCTTCTGCAGACGGGGCGGCTGACTCTGAGTACAAGGATCGATAAAGCTTAACAAAGGTATCGTTGATTTCTGGCTGAGTCTTAACAATGTGTCTTGTATCTAGTCCCAGAGCCCTGTTCCGGTAGCACGAACGATCCTACTTGATCAACAATGCTAGGAGCAGTCACACCCTGTCACACTCGGTATGTAGCTGGGTCAGGTAATGCTTGTAATCCAGTTTCTGGAGTCGAGCCTCGGTATCCTGATGCTCTTCACTCAGGTGGCAAAATCTATCAATCTCAGCAGCACCGCACAGAGGTCACACCTCCAGCAGCGGCATTTATTCTTTGCTCATCTGCAGCTCTTTGCGCAGCGACTGCCTGACTCCCCAGGTCATGGCAATACAATGGCCCCATTCGACCACCTTAAGAGTGTCCCTCTTTACCACTTGGCTTGAAGTGGATCCCACATTCAGAGTAAAGTATTGCATAACTAGTGTCGCCAGTGCACAGTGGAAAGGGGTATCATTACATACATTACATAACATACATAATATACATGATTAATATCAATCGCATACTTAATAATTAATAATTAGTTAATAATGAATTCTTACTTAATTAACTCCCCACCCTGTCACCCTACAAACCCAACAACCCACTATGACAGTACACATTTCTATTAGCAATTAAATAAAACATTCTAAATCACTTACATTTACAAACTATATTAAAGAACATAATAACTATACAGGAAATAGTAACACAAAAAATCATTAATTAACTAAAACATACTAAAATAATTCAAAAACAATATTTTTTACAACTATATTATTGAAAGTTATATTAACAACGATATTCTTAACAACGATATTGCCTGAAAAAAATAATATTCTTGACAGTAATATTTCTGCATTACAATATTTTTGTATCCTGATATTTTTTTCCAATATTTCTGTTTCTAGATCTTTACAACTCAATATTTTGTCCAAACACACTCTAAATGGCTATCAACTCTGCAAATCATTTGAATAATGATCCCTATGTGTATAGGGTTACTCAACATGGACGTTTTTTCAATCCACAGCTTAAATGCTGTCTTAAATTTGTAAAGTCTCGTACAAAGACAATTCAGGTACATTGTATGGTTAATTTAGAGTGTGAGGAGTGGGTGTGCAATAAATGTGCTGGAAGGTGTTGTATACTGTGAATATGTCCCTCATCGGTGGAATCGAAAAAGTAATTTGTAGTTGTTGTATTACTTCCTGAGCACTCTTCCAAAATGAAGAATTGCAACTAGGGGGAAACAAACGATTTAATAGATCTTTATGCTGGCACCTCCCACATATTCAAAGATGATACCTTGATGCTGAACTTACCACAATCAGTACACATGACTCCAATATGTGTATTGTATTGCAAACTTGTGCATACATTACCCAGAGTAATGTATTCAAGGCTTTTAAGAAGTTTGGATAGTGGTCTACTATGTATACCTGGAGTATTGATGCAAGTTTTATGCTGAGTCTACAAGCTTATATTCAAATGTATGTAATGCCTCTGGTCAATGCAATACATGGAAATACATTCTGGTGACAAAAGTAGTTAATTTTAATAGCCTGTGGTAGCCATTCTAGGAACTTTATTTTGCTGACCCCATCCACTTAGGGGGAATAAGTGCACAATCTACAAGGGTTCCATTTTTTGTGAGTGTTCCATTTAGCTCATCTCCTCGGAGCAAAACATAGCCCTTCGTCACTCTCAGATGTGCTCCCACAACCTTCTCTTTTCGGAACCGTCGAAGGTGATGCGTGGATCGTGGTTTGACCAGGATTTACAGACTATAAAATTGTATAACACAATAATTTAAAACACCCCCCTACAACGTCATCACAGTGTCAACCCCCATATAGTTACGTTTTTCTTCTAACTACTAAAGCGTTACATACTGTATTTAACATTTATAGTCACCGTAAAATATGATTTGCCGTGTTATTTGTAATACTAATTATCCATACACTGGTGAAATTATAATCTCCACTTCATATTTTATATAATACAGGTGAGCTGTCAATAACTGTTTTCAGCAAAGAGAAAGAAATTAAGTTGCCCAGATTCTAATGAAAATGTCTTGCCATTTTTTGCCTTTCCTCTTATACAATTGAGTTAATATTTAAATGAGCATATTGTGAAATAAAAGTTGCTCAGGCAAGCAAACATGGAATGCATAGATGCTCGAAAAGTCTGTTTGCCGTTTTTAAGTATCATTTGACAGTAAACTTTGGATTTTCTGGCTCTTTCTGCCACTGACATGTCATGTCAGATAATTTCAGCACGTCGCTCGGTGTAAGAGAGAATACAAAGCGAGTGGAAGTGACATGTCATTGCTCATATCAGCCGTGGGAGAGTTGCTCCGCCAGGCTTCACATTTAAATGGCCACAGTGAGTGTTAGGAGCAGGAGACAGGTCTTTGTTTTATGCGAGGCCCGTGGAGAGCGCGCACTAATGAGATGGATTTTAGGAGCATGCAGCAGTGTTACCTGCTGAGTGCGCCATCCCTCCTGGGTAGAAGCATTTACACTGCTGACTGCTTGCTGCTGGAGCCTTTAAAAGGTTATCTAACATTTCCATTCTATACACAATCCCTGTACAATTTCAGTCGCAATTCGGCTTGACTAGAATTAAGCATACAGTTTAAACAATTAAAGATAGGTGTCCAGAAAAAATAGACAACATAACGTTAAATCAAACAGCCATGTTCAGTGATTTAATACATATTTATTTTTTCGTTCCTTTTTTTAATACAGCAGCAATTATAATTTTAACAGAATGTTGTGCTTGGAAGATTAAATCATCCTATGATACCCACAATTGGCTGGTCTGTAGTAATTGTTCCATAGCAGAATCAATTTAGCTTTCACACCAAGGGCTGGTCATACACCAGTGCACATCTTGGAAACAGCTAATTATGTCTCTGGTGTCCAACATCCTCGCATTTGATATGGTCAATCAAATTACTGCAAAGTAAATAGCAAACCATTTGTTGATACACTGAACACTTTCACAGGAAATTAAGTTCTTTTCATGAAAGTGCCCTCCTGGGAAATAGGCACATGCTGCTTGCAATATTTTAAATGTTTTCAGAAGTGTTGTTAATTTCTGAAATGCGTTAGTAACCAGTTCTAATCACCCTTGGCCACATGCAATTTCTAGCAATTTCGACCCAAAACAACATCAAAGATGAAACCAATACAATGTTTCATAAATTAAAGTGATTTTTGTAATATTAGAAATATGAATCTTAGAGGCGTGAATTACCTCAAGAGATGTCAAAGCGCTCCCTGAATGTCTTGTGGTTCTCGCCTTTAAACATCTGTATAAATGGCATGCGTTTCAAGTACGTTTGAAGCAGATTTGTACATTCATCTGTGCCTGCCTTACGAGCCCAGCTCCTCCTACGTCTCCTCTACCCTCGTTCTACTGTCCCCTACTACCACAGCTCCTCATTGGGGTGATCCTCTTCGGCTCCGGTATTGATGATCTATTTCCTGTTCTTACAACTCTCATCTTGGGGCCGATGAAGGCGCGCAACGCCTATTGGGCTCAAAGGGCTTCAGCCCCCCCACCTTCGGGTGTCAGCCTGGACTGAGACAGCTTCCCTGGCTGACACACAGGCAGTTTTTGAGCTTATCGCAGCAACACCCAAGTACTTCACAGGTCTTTAAAAGACCATTTACGTGTTAACAATGCTTTTTTTTTGGTCCTCATATGCGACAATCCATAAAGGCGATAGCTATGGTGTGGTCAAGTTTTGGACTCTGGCCTGGTTCCACACACTGCTAGATATTCCTGCCCCTGTTACACCTACATTCAGCCTTTATTTAGAGGTGATGAGGTTACCCCCACTTTTACCTCTCCATGGATTTAGATGTCTTAATCCTTGGACCATTAGCATCTTACTCTCTAATTGGATTGGAGTTATGAAGTTCAAGGGATTCCCAAGTGCTAATTCTCTTAGCTGAACCATTGACACAGTCCAACTTCACAAAACGCCTAGCCACCTTTAGCCATGCTGTATAGGAAGGTATGTTGCTGGAGACCCAATTGATACATATTTCCCTGCGTGCTAATATAATTTAAATTAATAAAGTTGCTCTAGTAGTTTCTTGTGTTTCCCAATAAAGCCAACATTATCCAAAATGCCAAAGATAATCCGAGAAAGGCTAACCTCTATCTTCCTTTTTAAAATAACCGTCAGTATCTTACCCACTTCTAGCCAGTAATCATGATCTTGTGCACATCATCTGCTTTGTCCATTCGGCACTTCGCACCACTCCTGATTTCCCCTCCTATCCTGGTAAATTTCTTGGGGACCAATAAACTCTATGTAAAGTAAAAAGATGATTTTTCTTTAATGGAGCATATTTACTAATGACCATAGCATGTTCAGAGATACTTGCCACAGAGAAGTTAGGTCGGCGTCGGGTAGCTCCTTTTTCCACTTTCCCTCCAATGGTATGTTACGGCAGTCTTCCTTCTGTACCATTATCCAGTACCATTTAGAAATTTCTTTTTTTGGAAAGGGATTGCTGTCTCCCAGTTATTCAGACCACTGAGTACTTGGCTGTGAGACCATCTTGTCAATTGGAAGTACCTAAATCTGGACAAATGGTTGTTGGTGTCCTTCGATAAGTGCTCCCAAGAGATTGCTCCATGTGTATCCATGAAATGACCCCATTCTCCATTGCTGCATTCCTAAGTGGCAGAGATAGGGAATCTTGTAGGCACTCAGGAGTCCCAGGTTATGTCCAAATTGGGGCCCTGTGACTATAGTAAGATAAATCTAATATTCCCCGAAAGACCTTTAAGCTGACTTATTTTTAAAAGTATTGCATGAGGCAGTTGACCCAAATTTAAATAAGGAGATCCAGACAAAAATAGACGAGGTAAAAAAGATCTGCAGAGTATTTAGAAGGCATTGTTAAAAACAAATCCTATGCAAGCAAACTGTCAAATTATGAATATGGCAAGGCATGTTTGAAAGTCCTTGCTTGCAAGACTAGGGGAGATTTAATATGGAACTCAATAAAAGAAATAGTTGTGGAGGGGTCGAGTGAGAGTTGCTGTGATGACCAAGATATCGTAAATGCTTTTACTGATTTTTTCCAGCATTTATATAAGGAAAAGATACAAATATTTGATGGCCAAACATCAAACTGGATCCTAAATGATTCCCTGCCGAAAATTTCTCCTGATAAGCAACTTCATTTTAATAGATTAATAACAAGCGAGGAAGTATCTATAGCTATAAAACAAAATTACAAAATGGGAAAGCACCCAGGCCCGATGGAATCCCTATTTGTAAGGCCTTAGTAGATTAAATAACCCCAGCACAACCTAACTACTTAATGCGGTGTATATAGAAGAAGTTGGCGTCCCTGAGTCCTGGAACGATACCACAATTACACTAATTTTAAAACCAAACAAAAACCCTAAAAAGTGTAAGTCTTATAGACTGATCTCTCTCCTGAACAATTAATATAAACTATACACTAATATTCAGGCTAAAAGACTAGAGACTGTATTAGGAGATCTAATAGGGCCTCACAGAAAGGATTTATGAAGGGCTAACAGCTAAAAGATCTTACCCATGACTTGGTGTGCGCCATAGACTTGGCTGTAGACAAGAACCTCCTGTTAGCCATTTTGACAGTTTTCACCACCAAGGCATTTGATAGGGGGAGCTGGCCTTTTCTCTACACGGTCATGAGACTGAATGGGCTAAGGGACAAGGCTTTGTTGTGTTTTCACCCCTTCTTAGAGCCCCTGCATCTCCACTCTGCCTATTGCTGAAAGAATTAGCCCCCCCTCTGATCTTTTTAGTAGCCTCCCCCGAAATTTGGCTCTAGTTGCGCCTCTGGGCCGATGTACAGTACGAGGATGATAAGAGCACTGTGAGGCCTTTCCTGTGACTGTCTCTGCAATGTTAGCAATCCCTCCACTACGCAACCATCACTGTTTCGTGTCTATGTGTGTGTACGAGTGTGTCTGTGAGAGCTTGTGTGAGTCTGAGTGTGTGCCACTGTTGAAGTCTACGTGGTTTCAGGTCTCTGCAGGTGCCTATACTACTGGAGCTGTATTATCAAAATTGCTGCTGTGGTACAATGGGGATGCACACCCAGGTTTTACACCAAGGGCACCTTGGTATTACAAAAGAGTCTGCAGACTATTGAGTGGCTCTTTCCATAATACACATCGCTGAGACTCTCTTCAGCACCAGCACATTGTCAAAGGAGCATCGTCAAACGGGTCAGTCAATTGCATGGGGATGAGGTCACTTACAAATGAAGAAACACTCTGAGCCAGCGAGAACTTCAAAAATACCTAGCCTCCTTTCACTCGTGCACTGCCACAGGTAGATGCATGTTCACGGCTGTGCTGGGAACAACATATTAATTGTGATTGAGTGTACTGACCCGCTGTGCATCCATTGCACCAAATTGAAGGCGCGCTGTAGAGCAGATTTTCCTACCTGTAAAATGGAATCTGATGTGCATGAGGTACCTGTTTATTGTGTGAGGAGAAAGGTTGCAATGCTGATGCCCCCTCAGTACCCGTACTTTGCATGCAACAGAAGCTTGCACTTGTGATGTTCATGTGAATCTAGTGTTTATGAGGTGGGGGGAGTTTTGACTACTAAAGGTCAGTCGCGGCCAGCATGACTAGTCGGTCGCATGCGCGGGTGGGGCGTTTAATTTAAAGTTAAAAAAAAAGGTTACTAACCTTCGCAGGCCCGATTCTGTATCATCTCTGATCCTCTCCGGCTCTCCTGCCAGCAGGAACATGAAGCAGGCAGCAGGCAGCCTCCCTCCCCTCCCATAAGCCAATCACAACGCTGCAATGGCAGAGTTGTCATTGGTCGGGACGCCAACCAGCCAGGCGCCTATGGGGATGCCATTTTATCCATGGAGGCTTCATGCAGCCTACATGGAGAAAAGGCAAAGTGCACATGACTGGTTAGGTCGGCTCCATCCAGATGCCGACCAAACAGTCAGCGCCCTCAGCAATGGGCAAGCCACTCCTCCCCTGCCCTAAAGCAGCCCCGCCCCAAACTAAAAACTTCTGCTTTCTCGCAGTGAGAGAAGCAGAAACATAAAATGGTAGTTTCTGCGAGAAAGCAGTGGGGCGATGCTCCTCCGCCCTAGTGGAGGAGCCACCCCTGCTACTGGCAACTTTATACTTGATCTGCGTGTAAAAGTGGAACGTAGATGGCTGTGGGAGCTGACCCCAGATAATCATAGGACCCCAATATTTACCTAATCATTTTAACTCCAAAATCTTCGGTTGATCTAGCAGTTAGAGACTACACTCCTCATTGGCAAATACATAAGTTAGCAGAGTAAAACTGAATAAAATATGAATTAATAAAGAACTGAGTACTAGATCAAAAAAATAAGAAAACAAAAATTTGATTCATTACAAAATAAAAGAGAAATGCGGCACAGAGAAAAATAAATGAATCACAATCAAGGCCCAAATACAGAAATACAGAGTCAAAAAACCTTGCAAAACTCCCTAATTAGACAACTTCATGTAAGATACAAAAGTTAAACTCATAAAGAGTACTGACAGCATCCCAATAGAAAATCTAAGAACAAATGTACAGAGTCTCCGGAGGGAAAATAAAGTGCCCAACAGCATGAGCCCACAGAAATCTAAGAAAGAGCTTCCTAGATCCCCAAGACCTAGAGGGTTTTATATAAAACTCATGCAAACTATAAATAGATTCTGCAAATTCAGCATGGTATGATCATGGTTAAGATTGCAATGGCAAATCAGAAACAGCAATGTAATATTCTAATTATCTAGTAGTAACCTATTTCTTAAGGTAAGAGAAACAATGAAACAATGAATGAGTCATCAGAGCCAGCACAAATAAATGAGTCGCATAGTGAAGCCCCTTACTGGCATGAGTGTTAAGGCGTACAAAACAATAACCCTTAAGGTATTACAGCAGTACAATCTATCTTGTTTAAGCATTGGAACATTATTGGTACCAACATGCAGATGAGATGGACTTTTAATACTTGTTTTAATACTCGTGGCAAAGAGTTTGTAGCACCCACACAATTTGAGGCTAGGGTGGGGACGCCGGAAATTCCAAGCACTTCTGGGGGTAGAAACCTCCAGAACCTTCCCCTACTTCAAAGTGGGCACCAGCCATAAATCGTGCTGCTCTGCAAGAAGGACTGCTACTCTTCTGCCCTGCTGACTGAGTGAAAGGACTGAACCTGCATCTTGAACCCAGGACCACCTGAGTGACTCAAAGGGCTACCTGGTTGGTATAGAGATCGAAGCCTTAGGGACAGTAGAGGCTCCAACCAACTTGAACCTAGCACCTGGACTCTGTCGGTTATGAGCCCTACCACACAGGTGGTGCAACACCAGTCCTTGACCATTGGAAGTGGGCCTGAAGGTGCTCTGCCAGGCCAGGTGTGGCACAAGCAGAACCAAGGCAGTGCAATGCATTGCCTTGCAGCCTTGCATCGGAACTACTGCTGGATGACTCATCCCTGACACAAGACCCTGGAGCTCTTCAGAACCATCGCTGCACGATCTTTCCTTGATGCAGGACGTTGAAGGGTGGTGCTGTAGTTCCATGAAATTGCCGCTGCACAATGCACGTTTGGCGGAAGACCAAGCATCGCCTCCAACAGCCCAGAAGAACCGCTGCTGCTTAACTCAGGATCTCACAATGCTCCGTAACCAGCATTTGAGGTACTTTGTTCACCGGGCCAAACTTGGTTACTGTATCCAGCCTGCGCTGCACCGTGGTCAGTCTGAACTTGTGACTTTGTCCCAGTCTGGTGCGACCAGATAACCACAGTTGCCATTTTGTGCTTATAGGCACTATTTTCACTTCAATCCTTGAATTTGCATATCGTTGTTTCTTTTCATTGGTTTTTGTCATTTTAGTCTCAATTCATTTATTGAGTGGAATTTGTCAGTGGTGTATTTTTACTTTAGTACTGTTTGAAGTGCTGCATAAATACTTTACAAATTGCCTCTTAGTTAATCCTGACTGTTTTGTGCCAAGCTACCAGAGGGTTACGTACAGATTAATTTGGGGTTTGCTTGTTTCTTCACTCTGACAGGAGTTGTGGTTTCTGCTTCAAATGGTTCCGCCCTCTACCAGTAACCCCATGTCCTGTATCTATCAAAAAGGGCTATTTTGACAGGTCTGCCTGCAGGTCAAAAAGCTGCAAAAGACAGTCTATATGTGTATGTCTAAAACCATGTTTTCCTTGTCAGTCTAGTGGATGGCATAAAATGTCCTTCAGCTGCAGGCAGCATTTAACTTTCCATGCTGTTTAGGTACTTTCCTGCACCATACACTGTAGAACTACTGAAAAGTCATATATGCTATTTGGGGATCAACCAATTTTATCCTGTTTTACGGACCAGAGTATTTACACTGGCGATTGGTCAACAGTGCCCCACTGTATAGAGTTCAAAAGTAGCAATACCAGTCAGTTAAACATAGGGGTGACCATGCAAAAAGAGGCATTTTCTAACAGCCGTAAAATCATAATATTACAACAACAATTCTACTCTGGGCTAGCTAGGTATGCCTCATACCATTTCTTGTACTATAGAAATCATTACACACCCTTTTTATTGCTATAGACATATGTTCACCATGGTAAGTAAGGTATTCTGTTGCTGCAAAACTCACTGATAGTCTAATATGGTCCAAACACTGTTACCAATTGGTCATACTCTTCAAACCAGCTCTGCCAGTACGGGTCCTTCCTTCCTCCTTCCTTCTGAACCTTCTATCTTGTTTTATTTTTACTCTCACCTGATCACTGATTTCCATCTCTCCCTCAGAGCACTCTAAGGTTTTTTTGGGACACAAGCGTGCCTGGCTCCCAGATGGCCGCAGCCCACAGGAGCGGGCTGCACTAGATAGGAGCAGACTAGAGGTGGATCACCGCTCACACTAATGATGTAGAATGTGCACAGCCTCAATAACCCCAGTAAGGCCCGGCAAATACTAGCTTACCTCGACCAGCACAAAGTCGATCTGGAATTACTGCAGGAGACTCACATGGGAAAGGGGATGTGTTCCCGTACCATTGCCAAATGGTGCACCAATAGAGCCCTGACATCTTACTCCTCTTCTGCAAGAGGGGTGGTACTGTTAGTCAGGCATAGGACACCCTTTAGATTGCTCCTCAAGGACATCGACACCCAGGGGTGCCCAATCATTGTTCATGCTTTGGTACATCATAAACATTTCACTATTATAAACACTTACAGCCCCAACACCTTTGACTCTGAATTACTCGCACAGGTTTGGGGTAAATGCTCTCTCTTGGCCCCAGATGGCATCCTGTGGAGGGGGGATTGTAATTTAGTGAACAATAAACACCTTGACTACTCAAATGCTGCCAATTGCTCACATAACACTGCTGCTACCAACCTTTAAGAAATAATGCAGACTGAGGGTTTAGAGAACATATGGCACCTGCAGCACCCTACCCGATGGAGGGCAAACATGTGTCCTTCATCCACAACTCCTGGGCACGACTAGACTATTGGCTTGTGTCTAACCAAATCTGCACGTGGGTGAAAGCAGTAGGCCACCTTCCCCGCACAATCTCAGATCACGCCCCAATCACACTAGACCTCGAGCTACTCCACTTCCAGCACTGTATATTTTTTAGAGGCTGAACCCTGCAGCCTTGCTAGACACTGTATACTATAACAAACTATGAATAGAGATTACAAACATTTTCAGTATAATTGACAAATCAGTCAGATGCAGATGGAGAACCCCAATCACAGACTTTATGAACATTGGTCAAGTGATGTGCATGCACACGAGACTACTGGGATGAAGTGTTCAACCATATTTCAGACATGATGGCCATGCCCCTACTGGCATCCACAAAAATGGCCTTGTTTGGACTTGCGGGGCTGTGTCTTCCTTGCTCTATTTTCGGCAAAGAACACGTATGGTGCAGAGAGAAAGCTCAGACTGTGGAAAGCTGGCTAAAAGACGTGGTATACTGTAATGCTCAGCTGGAACTATCAATCAATCAATCAATCAATGGCATTTATAGAGCGCACTACATACCCGTAGGGTCTCAAGGCGCTGGGGGAGGGGGGGTGCCGCTACTGCTCGAACAGCCAGGTCTTCAGCTTCTTCCTGAAGGAGAGGTGGTCTTGGGTCAGGCGCAGGTCGGTCGGGAGGGAATTCCAGGTTTTGGCGGCCAGGTAGGAGAAGGACCTTCCTCCTGTAGTCGCTCTTCGGATGCGGGGGACGGCGGCGAGGGCGTGGTTGGCTGATCGGAGGTGGCGTCTGGGAGCGTAGAAGTTGATTCGGCTGTTGAGGTAGCTCGGGCCTTGGTCGTGTAGGGCTTTGTGTGCGTGGGTGAGGAGGTGGAAGGTGATTCTTTTGTTGACGGGGAGCCAGTGAAGGTCTCTCAGGTGTCCGGAGATGTGGCTGGTTCGTGGGATGTCAAGGATGAGTCTGGCAGAGGCGTTCTGGATCCGCTGGAGTCTCTTCTGGAGCTTGGCGGTGGTACCGGCGTAGAGGGCGTTGCCGTAGTCCAGTCGGCTAGTGACGAGGGCCTGGGTGACGGTCTTCCTGGTCTCGGTGGGGATCCACCAGAAGATCTTCCGTAGCATGCGTAGGATGTTGAAGCACGCCGAGGAGACGTTGTTGACTTGCCTGGTCATGGAGAGGGAGGAGTCCAGGATGAAGCCCAGGTTGCGTGCATGGTCCGTTGGTTTGGGTGCGGTGCCCAGGGCGGGAGGCCACCATGAGTCGTCCCAGGCGGAGGGTGAGGAGCCCAGGATGAGGACCTCCGTCTTGTCGGAGTTCAGTTTCAGGCGGCTGGTCGTCATCCACTCGGCTACCTCTTTCATCCCTTCGTGTAGGTCGGCTCTGGCGGCGGCTGGGTCGTTGGTCAGGGAGAGGATCAGCTGGGTGTCGTCGGCGTAGGAGATTATGCTGAGGTTGTGTTGGCGTGCGATGGCCGCGAGGGGGCTCATGTAGACGTTGAAGAGGGTGGGGCTCAGAGAGGATCCTTGAGGGACGCCGCAGATGACTTCGGATGCCTCTGACTTGTACGGTGGGAGGCGGACTCTCTGTGTTCTTCCGTCGAGGAAGGAGATGATCCATTCCAGCGCCTTGTCCTGGATTCCGACGTTGCTGAGGCGCTGTACTAGGGTGCGGTGGCAGACGGTGTCGAATGCCGCGGAGAGGTCTAGGAGGATGAGGGCCGCTGTTTCTCCGTTGTCCATCAGGGCTCGGATGTCATCGGTGGCGGCGATGAGGGCGGTCTCGGTGCTGTGATTGGCTCGGAAGCCGGACTGTGAGGGGTCGAGGGATCCATTCGTCTCGAGGAAGGCGGCCATCTGCTTGTTGACGGTCTTCTCGATGACTTTGGCTGGAAACGGGAGGAGCGAGATGGGGCGGTAATTCTTGAGTTCGGTGGGGTCCGCTGTGGATTTCTTGAGTAGAGCGCTGAGTTCGGCGTGCTTCCAGCTCTCAGGGAAGGTGGCGGTGTCGAAGGATGTGTTGATGATGTCTCGCAGGTGGGGTGCGATGACAGCGTCGGCCTTGTTGAAGACGTAGTGAGGGCAGGGGTCAGTCGGTGATCCGGAGTGGATGGAGTTCATCGTTTGGATGGTGTCTTCGGTGCTGATCAGGGTCCAGGCGTGGATGGTGGCGGTGGGGGGTGGTTGTTCGGTCCTGGTGTGCGTTGGTTGGTTGCTGAAGCTGTTGTGTATGTCCGCGATCTTGTTGTGGAAGTATGAAGCGAGGGAGTTGCAGAGGTCTTGCGATGGGGTGATGTCGTTGTTTCCTGCGCTGGGGTTGGATAGCTCTTTCACAATGTTGAAGAGTTCCTTGCAGTTGTGTGCGTTGTTGTCCAGTCGGTCCTTGAATGCAGTTTTCTTGGCGGCGCGGATCAGCTGGTGGTGCTTCCGGGTGGCCAGCTTGAAGGTGGTCCTGTTGTCCGGTGTAGGTTCCCTTCTCCAGACTTTCTCGAGGGCTCGGCAGTTCTTCTTGGAGCTCTTGAGTTCGTCGGTGAACCACGGGGCTTTCTTGCTGCCGGGTCTGTTGGGCGGGGTCCTTAGCGGGGCGAGCTCGTCCGCGCAGATGCTGATCCACTTCGTGAGGTTGTCGGCAGCCTGGCTGGGGTTCGCTGAGCTGGCAGGAGGGTGCTGGCTCAGGGAGGTGGCGAGCTGGTCTGCTGTGATCTTGTTCCAGCTTCTGCGGGCGGTCTGTTGCTGGTGGTGGTGGGTCGTCGTTCTCTTGAAGGTGAAGTGGACGCAGCTGTGGTCCGTCCATTGAAGCTCTGTGGCGTGGTTGAAGTCGATGTCTGGGCTGGAGGAGAAGACTGCGTCGAGTGTGTGTCCGGCGAGGTGGGTGGGGGTGGACACCAGCTGCTTGAGTCCAAGATTGGCGAGGTTGTCGAGCAGGGAGCTGGTGTTGCGGTCGTTGTTGTTCTCCAGGTGGAAGTTGAGGTCCCCCAGGAGGATGTAGTCGGCGGAGGGGAGGGCGTGCGGGCTGACGAAGTCGGGGATGTCCTCGCTGAATTGTGTGCGTGGTCCCGGGGGTCGGTAGATCAGGGTGCCTCTGAGGGTGGTGTTCGGGTCGATGTGGATCTGGAAATGCAGGTGTTCGGCGGTGGTCAGGGTGTTGTCGGTGCTGGTCGTGAGCCGGATGGTGTTCCTGTGGATGATGGCGATGCCTCCTCCCATCTGGTTGGTGTTGCGGTCCCTCCGGACGATCTTGTAGCCTTCTGGGATAGCGATGGCGATGTCGGGCGCTGAGGAGGCGTTCATCCAGGTCTCCGTGAGGAAGGCGACGTCAGGGGCAGTGGTGTCGAGGAGGTTCCAGAGTTCGATGGCGTGTCTGTGGACGGAGCGGGTGTTGAGCAGGATGCACTTGAGGTGGGTGCTGCTGGTGTTCGACTTGGCGGGTGCAGGTGTGCGGCAGGTCCGGGTGCAGGAGAATTTGCAGGCGTGGCAGCTGAAAGGTCCGTGGGTGCGTCGTGGTGAGGCTTGGTGGCATTCTGGGAGTCGGCCGGTGTTGAGTGCGATGAGGGTGGCGGCGGTGTACGTCAGGCGGGTCGGTCGAGGTCGGGGTCCTCGTGGGCCAGGGGTCCTGGCGCTGGGCGCGGTCCAGGCGCGGACGGGCGCAGACGGGCTTACCTTTGGCGCGCCTTCGGCGCACAATCGGCGCGCCCGCTGCGCGTCAACGCTGCGCGTTCGCACGGTCGCCATATAAGGCGAAGTGCACGGGTGGGCGGAGCAGCTGGGAGGCGGGAGCGGGGAGGGAACAGAAGGAGAAAAGGGGCGGGGTCAGCGGTGGTGGCGGGAAGCGGGGGGCGGCGAGGAAGGCGGGAAACAGGAAGGAGAACGCGAACACGGGCAAAAACTACTAAAAAACAAGCACAAATGGAGAACAAAACAAAACAAAACAAAGGACAGCAGGGTCAGCCGGCAGCGAGGCAGGCAGCGAGGCAGAGGGCAAGGCAATGGGGCACACGCAGCAGCTGGTGGCCGTGCGGCGCGGGGGTGTCCCACAAGTGGGTCACACTCACCTGTGTCGCACGGTCGCCATATAAGGCCAAGTGCGCGGGTGGGCGGAGCAGCTGGGAGGCGGGAGCGGGGAGGGAACAGAAGGAAAAAAGGGGCGGGGTCAGCGGTGGTGGCGGGAAGCGGGGGGCGGCGAGGAAGGCGGGAAACAGGAAGGAGAACGCGAACACGGGCAAAAACTACTAAAAAACAAGCACAAATGAAAATCAAAAAACGCTTAACACGGGCAAAAACTACTGAAAAACAAGCACAAATGAAAGTCAAAGAACGCTTAACACGGGCAAAAACTACTAAAAAACAAGCACAAATGGAGAACAAAACAAAACAAAACAAACGACAGCAGGGTCAGCCGGCAGCGAGGCAGGCAGCGAGGCAGAGGGCAAGGCAATGGGGCACACGCAGCAGCTGGTGGCCGTGCGGCGCGGGGGTGTCCCACAAGTGGGTCACACGATTTAGCCTCCCTTCACACGGCCACCTAGTGAGGAGCCGATATCACACGGTGGCAGGAAAAACCAGCTGAAACCCACTGTAAGCAGAATAAACTACGCTATTCTATGCTGCCAGTGGTAAGTAGGCTCAGAGATAGGTGGGGCCCCCTACAGATGTGTTTGGTGAATACATCAGCCTCACTGACCTAGACCTGGTGCTAGTGGAGGGAGGGGTTGGTTCCACGTCTATATCTTGCAACATAATGGCGTGGTTGAATCTGACCCAATTCTGATGCTGCTGCTGTCCCCTGGCAGGGAGGGTACTATGTTGCCCACAGCGACTGCAGGTTGGGTTGTGATCAGATGATTTGAATCAGGGTTCCCCCTCATCGGCCATGTACACTTGATGTGACGTAATTACTATTTCTTTGTGATCTTTCTTTGGCTATTTCTTTCCAATTTTTTTGTTTCTCTCCCATCATTACTCATTTGATACTGTAATGGTCCCAAAATTGTGGGGGGTTCTTCTATATGTATACCTGCATTTAAAAAAAAAAAAACTTTTAAAAAAGGAGACCTTTTTGTGGTGTAAAGTGCGATAAACAAAATCTATGACCATTATTATTATTTTTATTATAAGTATTATGTTATTATGTTTTGTTGTTACATTGCTGTAGTGTGGCTTGTCTTCATACAAATATGGATTTATATTATTGAACATGAGATTGCTTTCCTGTAAAGCATTGACCTCTTTGGCAGTTTTTTAATGGGTCTCCTTTTTCAACCTTCGCAATATTTCCACCAAGCCTCCAACTTTGCCTCCTGCAACATTGCAATCTTGCAGTTCTGGGCATACAGAGTGCTGGTTTAGGATTTATAGTTTACAGAGGCTTTCTTGCAGATGCGTATTTATCTGTTAATTTTATGTCACTCACAGGCGTAGCATCATCCTGTCTGAAACACACGGTGGATTTGGGCAGAGTAGACCTAAACATGGCTTTGCATTACTTTGACACATTTATCATGTTAAAAGGACTGCAATGAGGTGGTCACGGAACAGGGGTATAAGATCTATGGAGACAAAAACAAAACAATGAAAGTTAGGAGGAATTGCTGGAAAAGACGTGAACAGGACCATCTAACGATATCAATGAACATGCATGCAGAAAATCATCAACATAAAGATACCAATAAATGCAACAAATATTTGAAAAACAGGATGCAGCAATTCATGAAATACCAAACATTATGAAGAAATGATGAAGCTTAGAGAAACCTAAAGGGAATTAAAAGCAGTCTCATGTAGTAAATGAAGAAGAAAGACCTGAAGAATCCATATTAGTTGTCTTGCAGGAGTTTATGAAGCTTTGTAAACTCACAGGATCCCCATACGTTTTTGTTTTGGTATTATGAGTAACTTTGAAGAGGCAAGGATGAAAGAGGCCGTATCAAGCCCCTATTACACGTACGTCAGCTCTCATATTAAGAAAAGACTTGCGTCGGTTAGCCGTGGCCTTGGCATTGTCCTGCGCAAAGAACAAAGATGAACCTGACCATGTGATTTTTGGAGAGGCTTTAACCGCTGATAGCACCTTCAATAAGTCTGTATACTCTAGGAAGTCTAGAATGACTCCTCTTCGCCTTTGTGACGCAGATGCTTGGGTTGAGATTCGACCCAAATAATGTGTGTGTTGAATGTTAATGATCGTTCCAGTATATATGTTCTTAAATTGCACTATTCTGGGAAAATTCTCTCAGTTTAAGAATTTATGTGTGGACTAATCCCAATGAGACTTTTCCTACTTCAATCAGATCGAGAACAAAAATAGTGTGTGAAATTACGCACTCATGTTCTCTTCCCTCTTTTCACATATTTTGCACACTGAAACACTGCATGTGTTGTTCAAATTAGGCAAGCATAAGGAACAGTTTGCATTGGTCTACTTCTATGACTTCCACCAATGATTCACTTGAAGTTTCTGGCAAGGTGCAATAAAAGGTATACCAAGATCAAGGAGACAGACCAAGGTGGTCATTTTGAGTTTATCAGATACAGAAGGATTGATGATGTTTCTACACATAATTGAATTGAATTGAATTGTGGGACTGCCTTTGTCCAGGTTATGAGCTCATCATTTTAATGAAGTACTTGACACCCCTTTCTTATAGGCTTTTCAACTTCATATCCAGACCTTGCTTCAAATATATTCTATGAAGTTCTACAACTAGGTAGATGCACACTGGTCTTTATGAAATTCACAGTTTAGTGTCAAGTTTTAAACAAGGTAGTTGCAAATTTGATTTGTGCTTTCTGGATTATCCATGACAATTCCAGGAATTTTAGATTTCACCCTCTAATGACACTAAGCAATCTGGAACAAAACATATCATCACACACAAATTCATTCTTGTAAGACTGTAGAATTTACACATTATTGAGCATAAATTATGAGAGGAGAAAACCTCAGGGGGAAACACTGAAAAATCATACAGTAGCACTGAATTGAAATGCAAGAACATCAGCAGAGAGAGTATGCTAAATAAGTTTTCCTTAACATAATAATTAAGACTTCTTAATTTAGCATGGAAGGCAATAGGACAGGAATAGAAGTATTTCAGGAGGACAGGCCTTCCCTTTTGAAAATGTGTAAGAAAAACATACAATACAATATTATATGCTAGAAAGGATTAGAAAACTAGATAAGCAGTGCTTATTGTATAGTCTAGGGTCCAATTATAACTTTTCATGGAAATCAGTTAATTAAGTACTTGTTTTTGCTCTGAAAATGATATGTTCTGTAAGACATTGCCATTTTTTTAAAAGAGGATGACGAATGACCAATGAAGTGGTATGTGCATTCCTGGATGTATGGCACACACCTAGATTTTCAGAAACTATTAGACTAATTCACAAATGTATTCATGAGTATGTGAAGTAGTACTCCTGTAGTTAGTTCACTTAAAATGGAAATATTCCGGGTATTAACCAATACAACAAGTACAAAAAAATGGTGCATGCTCCCTTTCAAATTTAACCAGTAGGGAATTAGATATTTCAGAGCTAATTCACAGGCATTTATGAGAATGTTAAGAAATACTTATGTAGAACTACTTCAAATGCTCTTAAATTCTATTGTAAATTCGTTGCACAACATTTGAAATTGTAATGTTCAGAGAATATTCAGTTAAAATTGGTACACATGAAAAGAAATTTGTCCTCTTAGCATTTTTATTAGTAGGAAAATGGACATTTGGGAGCCCATTCAAAAAGGAGTGTGTGAAGCAGCATCCTGCATTACTACTTCACACATTTTTAAATGGCTTTGTGAACTCGCCCCTATGTGTAGTTTACTCAATCACTAAGCTTCCAGGCATATGTTATCCACACTTACATTTAATGCTTTGTCTATCAAGTCCATTTAGTATTTTTGGTAGTTCAATATGTGAAGTTTAATGGGTGTTTGGACAAAACATCAATTAAAAAATAGAGAGAGGCAGAATTATCTGAATTTAAAGATCGTGATACGCCAATATCGTGATGCACAAATATAATTGACAAGAATATTGTATTTTTAAATTAGTAAATAATATCGAAGTTGTTAATATTGTTTTCACTAATATTGTTGTTAAAAACATTGGGCATTATTACGATGTACTGTTGTGGATTGGAACCACTCGACCATAGGTCACTGGTTTCAACAACACAGTTTGTTTGCTACCGCCCTATGGGCCTTTTGGGAACATTAATTTCCCAATGGCAGCTTGTGCGGTGTGCAGAAAAGGCCCACCGTGCAAGCTGCTATTGGAAAATGGGTGTTGTAGGCATCCCTGCCCTGTGTGCCCCAAAATCACTTTCTGACAGCCTTTCTGAAAGGCCGACATGGAAAGGCTGTTGGAAACCAATATTGAAAGCCTGATGGCGGGGCCGATTCTGGCTCCGCTTTCATTCATGGGATTACAATTCCGCTCCTCCTCCGATGGGTTCTTTGAGTCCATCAGAAGAGGAGTGGGATCTCCCTGTGGTTTTACCTCAGTCTGCTGTCATTGTAATACGGCAGTTGAAGGGAAACCCTTGATGTTGGTTGGAAAGCCTCCGACAGTCTGTCAGATGGCTGTCTGCCTAAAATCGAAATCGGGCCCATTGTTTTTAATTATTTGTATGTGTTTTTATTTAATGTGTTTTAGTTAGTTTACCCAGACCACAGAGGAGAAACCTTCTGCATCGCAGAGGGGTGATATCCTGACCCTTGCCCAACTGGACACATGCCTTTAACACACTCCTCCACCCCACCAGATTTCCAGGAGGTAACCCCAGCCAAGTGACTGAAAGCTACAACTCCACACTCTCCACTTCAAACTGAAATCTGAGTCTACACCACAACCCATATTGAAATATCCTAGCATAATTAATCCTATCTGACCACTTCAGTGCTATTGTAAATCTAATACTGTAAAGAAGTGCCAACTTTAAAATTAGTAGTTGGTGTGACATGTTATCTAGCTGCCCCATGACTAAATCTAGGGTAATGGTGGGTGAGAATTCACATTAGTTGTGCTCTTTCCAGCAGCTTCAGGTCCTGAGGTGAAGGGAGCAGAGAGAGGGAGCCAAAGAGGAAGGCTCCCTAAAAGACCCCCCTCTGGCCCCATCAGGATCCACTGTGACACATTACCCCCAGGTCCCTCTAGTCCTCGTCCCCTTCATAACTAATGAGATAACCCTATCTCGCTGACGGAAAAAAAATAACAATGGAATGCTGGACGTACCCCTCCCCCTCCCTCTGGGAGTACATAAGCATACTAGCTCAAGCATTCCTCCTGTTCTTGTTTCTGTCTCTGCCTGTCGGAGAGAGAACGTGGCAGGAGCCTGGTCGCTCCTGTCTGTGCTGGTACTTACGTGGGAGCTGCCGGGCAGTGTCCACATGTCTTTACGGTTTCCTCACCCTCCCTGCCGGGCTTGGGGGGTGTGGTTCGGGCCCCGTTACCTCCTGGAGTTGCTGGGGTCTTCTGGACGCCCCTCCTGGCTTGCCAGGATTTGCTGAGTAGCGCAGTGTGTCCAAACGTCGGAAGGCGGGTTGTTGTGGTTTCCGTCCTCCGGGTCGTGTGGCCTGTCTGCGGGGAGTGGAAGTCAGGCGAACCGAGGCGGGCTCCTCCACTTGGGGATTTAGGAGCCCACGCGCGTGAGTACCGCTTAGCGGTCTGGCGTGTGTCGGTTCATGCTGCCTGTTTTTTTTACCTCTCCAGTTTTGGGGCTCCTGGGGCTATCTATGTGTGAGCACTACAGCTGGTGTGCAGGTGCTTGATTTCCTTTCAGGATGAGAAAACACGCTCGCAAAAGCCGCCATAGGGAGCACTCCTTCTCCTCTGACACTTCGTCCTCCACTTCTCCTGCCAGGTCTCGGCATCACAGGGAGAGCGGTGATGCCAGGATTAAGCGTCTCATCAGGGAGAGTCTGAGCGAGATGGGAGGTGATGGTGCTCGTTCTAAGGGCACGAGCCAGTGTCTTCTGGTTCTTCTGACGGCGAGGCTGAGTGGTTGGGGGCCACTGAGCACAAGGGAAAGTACATTGATAAAGACATGTTGGCTGGGCTGCTGAAGCGTGTCAGGGGAGAGGGGTTGGCCTAACCTAGTCTCGGTAACGACGCCAAAACCCCCCCGTGATTCTGGGCAAATCACTTAATCTCCCCGTGCCTAAAAAATGAAAGTGTGTCCTCATGTAACGTAACTGGTGCTATGTAAAGCTCTCTGATAACTGATTCGGTTCGGTTCTAGTTTGCGCTATATAAAACTCCAAAAAAAAAAAAAATCAAACATGGGGTTTTCGGATGATGAGGCTCCAAGTACTTCTGGTGGTCCCAAACTTGCGCCAGTTTCAGAGCACTGCTACTGTTGATGTCCCTATTCAATACTTTGCTGGCACGGTTCTTTTACCTTTTAAATGCATATGGTGGGCGTCTGCATAGCCTATATCCTTCTGCTGCAACTGCCCTTTCCAACGCTGTATTGGGTGTTGTGATTGATGCTGTGGTTACTGAGATTACCCGCCTCAAATGTTTGGGCTCTCTCTTTATAATATTAGTATGGATGAATGCTGGTGTCTGCTTGGGTATTCTCATTAGTTATGATGGGGACGAGGACTAGAGAGACCTGGGGATAATGTCCTATTACTAACCAGTAATCTTCATTACTCCTGGTTCCGTTGTCCTTGTCCCCTTCATGGCTACCCTCCTTCCCTCCCTGCCTTCCCGGCCTTCATCTGGGCTTGGTATTGTCAGGAGTAATGCTGGGACCAGTTCGCTTATGTACTCCCAGAGGGAGGGGGAGGGTAGGTACAGCATTCCTTTGTTCTTTTTTTCTGTCAGCGAGATAGGGTTACCTCATTAGTTATGAAGGGGACGAGGACAACGGGACCAGGAGTAATGTAGATAACTGGTAAGTAATGGGACAATTATCATTACACACAACTTTCAGCTGCCCACCCCAAAACCCTTGTTAGACAACCAGACAGAAATGTCCCTGGAATCCCATGAAACCCCTTCCTCTTCTCTGTTCTGGGCTAACGAGTCATGAGGGCAGGGGAGGGGAAGTGATACACAGGTGCCCTGGGACTAGTGTTGTGCCCCCCCCTTGTGGAAGGTGCACTTTATTCACAGTTTCTATTGTTGAAAGAAAGACAATATGATCATGTGGGGGCTTGCTAGAGGTGAATTTCAATATATTCACAATTATCTTCATCTTTGCACTTTTAAGTGTGTGACATTGGATTTTTAGGCCTGCTGTGGTGGCATTGGTTAGGATGGCATAACAATACATAAAGGTTACATAATTATTCAGATTCTTTGTCATATTAGATGAGAAGGAGAACGATGAAAGAAAGACTTTGTAGATATGGATTCAAGTCATAGAATTGAATATTGGCAAACGATATAATTAGTGCTCATGTCTCATACAAGAAAGAGCAAATGGATGCTGAATATCTCTGTTATAGCAGATTAAAGCTTGTATTATATAAGTATACGAGTACAAACTTCAGAGGAAAGCCAGGGGCACAAGGATGTAGTAAAATTTGGAATCTTAACGCCTGTTTATAATGAAGAGGAAAGGGAATAGGCAGTATAGAAAAGTATGTTATCAGGACTATATCATATTATTCTGTGCTATGTTATATCATCATATATTACGATATTCTAGTTCAGCCAAATGCAACTTTGATGCCTGGAGTATGATAATCACATAACTGAGAAAAAGCTTGGTAAAGTAGCACAGATGATAGATCTACCACTAGCAACAAAGAAGGCCATTTATGTGTAAAATCTTTAAATCACTGGACAAGTACATTACCATAAAGACTGCTTTTTATAGGTCCAGATCTTTTCATGTCCGAAACAAGTTTTAAAGTACAAATTGAGAACTGATGATGTGTTCCACTTGTCATAGAACTCACAATTAAATTCTTACATGGAGACAGGCAGGATGAGATTGAAAGATAAAGATTTCTCACACTGCTTCATGATAATTGTTTTTTTAATTAATATAATTGGCCTTTTTCTTTGTGAAATCGAAAAGAAAGGAATAAGGTTTTTTTTTACAGGCTCGTAGATGTTCTAATTAAAGAACTAGATTGATGCCACTTTAACATTTACAGGCATACACCTTTCCAGAGTGCACCATAAATTACTTGTGGTCAAATATGCTGTTCAGACAGAATGTAAACGTGATAAACAGCAGGTCTGGAATCCATTATGTGCTCCGCACTTGCATAAAAAGCATGAGTTCAACGAGTGGGTATAAAAAGAACATGTGCTGATGAGTGAGCCATCAGGGCTCTGTGATTGTGGAACCTACAAAGATGGGAAATTCAACCAGGAACTTTCAAAACAGCTTACTAAAACTTGGAAATGAGTTTTACGAAAATTATTGCATGGGTATCCTATTTATTGCACATTTTAATAACAACTGTAAATATTTGCTGTGACTAATATGGCAGTGAGACCACATTTTCACTACATATGCTTTAGAATGGAACACATTTTATAGCAATTGTGAGGACTATTTGTAGATGATCCAGATTACACCTCTTATCAGGTCTAATTTCTTTAACATGAAATTCATTATTTCAACATTAGTACGTGCCATAAAAACTTCACACTATTTACTTAGTTAACTCTGTCGCCTCGCTGCGTTCACTATGACACATATT
The DNA here is from genome assembly GCF_964261635.1 of Lissotriton helveticus. Taxonomy (NCBI): domain Eukaryota; kingdom Metazoa; phylum Chordata; class Amphibia; order Caudata; family Salamandridae; genus Lissotriton; species Lissotriton helveticus. Next base: position 2,127,116,629 of record NC_136061.1, read on the forward strand.
TTTTGTTCATAAGATTTCTGCACTTCAGTGGCTTCCAGAAATACAACCAAAATTCTTCCCATAATTATCGATGTAAAAAACAAATTAGCGACATGTAAATTTCTGCAATTGTATTGCGTGCTTGAAAAATAAAATGGTTATACCTTGAGCTCCTCAAATTATTTTTCAATTACTTATGTCTCTTTATACATAAAGAACTGAAGAGACAGCATGTAACAACACAAATACTCAGAGACCACCGTTCCTTCCAAACATTCACGTAATGCTGGATATGGTAGGCAAATGTGGACAATAAAAAAGTGAAAATAGTGCACAGAAGAGGAGCATACATTAATTAATCACAGGTATAAAAAGTTTGACTCTAGGGCGGTAGCCCTTTCTGCCTTTGACTTACACCACTCCCTCACTTGTCATTGTAAGGAAACAGGTTATATATAAGAAAAATATACATATTTTCACTTTTGAACCTCTGGTTTTGGATCTCTGTTCTGGTGTAGGATTCGCTAGTTAAGATTTAGTTGCAATTATTTCAGGGCCTAATTTTATTTACAATCTTGCTGACAGCTTTTATATGTTTTTAAAGATCACAGAGGTACAGAAGTATGCATCATAGAAAGAACCATTTTCGCAGTTGCTGATACAAAAAGGAAGAGTGGGCCCTAGCACTCAGACCAAAGAATCACATTTGGCAATTACCTTCATTAGAGTGAACTCTCTAATTTAATTTGCTTCAGCACAAGACTGTTCCCAAATATACAAAACGATGCCCCCAAATAAGCACCTTAGCTTCCCTCGATTTACTACCTTACTTCAAAATAAAAGTTAAATTGTCAATGAATAAAAAATCCCCCCTTTTAAAAACAAAGCTACTCATGCATGATTTTATTATGACAAGTGGCGGCTGTTGGACTCTAAAAGTGGTGAGGAGGAAAACTGAGATCTGAGTTGAGCACACGATACAGTGCAGCAAGTGAGTTTGAACTGAAGGAGAGGTAATGGCGGGGGATGTATTTCAAGTTACATGTTACAATCCCTGAATATTAGGTGGAAACACAGTTAGAACCTATACAATATCAGTGACCTGGCCACAGAGAGCATCAGAAGAGGTGCAATTGTATCATAAATTCAAAGCTGTTTCCAACAAGGGTCCCCAATAATGCATATGGTCCAAGGCCCCAAAATCCTTAAGCTGTCCCTGTGCAGGCACTACAGAGTGTGAGCAATGGGGGACTGGTGTTGGTTCCCAATGTTGTTGTCTGTTCTCAGCACAATTGCTTACTGGTTGGGGCATGTGGATTGTGGAGGGCAGGCAAAGGAGGGAAGGCACTGATGCTGGCAGAGTGGCAAACACAGTGGCAACTGTGGGACAGCGCAGCAAGCAGCAGACAGTATTGGAGTGACTTACTCAGTCACTCAAGTGCTGGTGTTTATTGTACTCACTGAGTTGAACTGTAACACTAGCCACACTTAATGCCAGTAAGTGTGCAATGAGTGCTGCAGTATCTTAATATCACAGTGAGTCTCAAACAAATGCCCATTTCAACAACTGCAGAATTCTGTTTGTAAAGGAGAACACAATGGAGTTCTTTCATGGGTAGGAGGACGAGGACAATCATATTGCTTCTGAAGCTTAAACATGGCAAGGGTATTACACAGGTACTTAGAAAGCCATCAACAGAAGCATTCAACAGGCTCAGTTGGCAAGTTAATGAACAAACCCCTTTGTAGAATACCACCTTTTCAAGATAAAATTCTAGCTACTAGAGTCAACGATAGTAGCTGACATGCATGCTTCTTTCCAAAGGAAGGACTCGTTGCTCTGGATATATAAACACAACATGTTCCAGTCAGATCTGATACATTTACAAAGTGTGTTCTGCTTTGCAAACATGTGCATCTTAATGGGAAACTCTTCTCTTTTAAAGCATGGCACCCCAGAAACCCCTTGTGAATCAATTGCATGGAGTTGCATCCCAGACGGGCCCCGCAGTTTAATGATCGGGAAAAGTCTGATTTTCTCTGTGTTTAACTTCAAACTTTGGGGCATATTACCAAGCAATAGCGATAATTATCGCTATTGCTTGGTGAGAGACAAAAATTTACCGCTGAGCTGCGGCGATTTTTATCGCAGATAAACCTTGGTATTACCAAGGTTTATCGCAAATGCGATAAAAAACGGCCGCAATGCATGAATATCGCTGAAAAGTCCGCGATATTCATGCATTACCGAGCAAATGCTCTTAGCCATGTTATCCACCTCCCATTGGATAACATGGCTAAGAACTGCTCAGGGCAGGTGTTAGCTTTTGGAGATATTCGCGCTTAGCGCGAATATCTCCAAAAGTTGGTAATAGGAGATAGCGATGTTAGCGACTGTTTCCAGTCGCTAACATCTTGGCACGCCCACTTTGCATGTCATTAGTGATAAATATCACTGACATGCAAAGTGGGGCCCAAGATGGTCGCTATCTCCTACTAGCTGTCGCTAACTGGTGTTAGCGACAGCTAGGTAATAGGGAGATAATTTTATCTCCGCTTTCTTGGCTTTTAAAGCCAAAAAAGCGGAGATAAACCCCCTTGATAATATGCCCCTTTATGCCTTACCTTAGGTAATCCAGCCAGCCATCATGAATGATTGAGGGGTCTAACTGGATGGACAAGATGTTTTCAAGAACGATCCCGATCAGGCTCTTGGTATTCATGTTCAGCAGGATTAGGGTGTTACCCTTTACACCTTCAGGCTTGCACGGGAAATGGATCCTCCTTTCCCCTGCCTCGGAGGCAAGCATGTGAAAAGCCACCAGAGCTGAGAATCTAGATGTGCAGCTGCTGGACCCAGGCACGGTGTGCACTGGTCCCCATATTGGGCTGGGCTGGGCTGAGCATGGGAGAAGCATTCCATATAAGAAAAAGGTATGGCTGGAAGGGACCAGCGGGACGACAGGGGAGCTGAATACTGCTGCTCAGTTCTAAATGTGTCAAATGTCACATGATTCAAAAGTGGAGTAGGCGCGATATGATGCAAAAGTTTCAATAGTTAAGGCATCCCTTGGTGCACTCCGCAGCCTTGTGTCATTTTTTGTGTTTGATCTTTTTATTGACATTTTATATTGTTCATTACAGTAGTCTGTGATACAGCTGTATACTTCTACCGTGTACATTGCCCAATTAACTATTCTGCAATCAGCTATGATCAAGTAAAGCAACATGATCCGTAGATTGTTACAACAAAAAACATAGAAATTGTAACGTTTGTAATGATTATAAACAATCACTTTCATCTTCTCCTGTTACAATAACTCTACAGTATCTTCTATTCTTTGCCCATCTTTACAACTCTGTCATTACATTATCTCAAGTGTAATTCGTAGATCAATTTGTATATTTACCCAACAACTTAAACTTCCACAGAATACATCAGTAATCAAAGGCAACCCCCATGTACATACCATGCACATATATAAAGTGTCATCTGTATTATTTATTCCTGGTTCAGATTGTTTCCCATTCCACTAAAGTATCACTAGTTTGGCACTAGCCTTTCCATCCCTACCTCATCGATTGTCCAGCCCTAACCCTGACCCACCCCCAGCCCATCCCGCTGCGTGGATGAACTCTCAGGATCAAGTTGTATCATGTGCCAAAGTACCATGAGGATTTTGTCCCAGCTTTCCGAAATCGTGAAATTTCGCAGCCCTAGAGTGTCCTCCCTTCTGAGGGACGCACCGTCAGACGCTGCCAAGTTCAACATAGAACAGACCCACGCTAAAAAGGCAGACGGCTCCCCTGCCTTCCAATGCCTCGTGATGAGTCTTTTAGCCACCGCATAGGCATGGGCAATAAACCTGTTCGTGGCCCTGTGTGTTTTCCCCTGCGGAATCAATCCCAGTAAACATGACTCCCAGGAGTGTGGAAGCTTCCTATCAGTGCACCCCTCCAGGTGCTCAGTCACCGCATCGAAAAATTACTGAAGTTTATGGCATATGTAAAATGTCCGCATTTAAGTGAGTGCAACGGGAATAGTGGGCCTCCATCCTATGGAAATAGCGATTGATCTTTTCAGAGGTGAACTATGCACGATGCTTTATATAACATTGTATCAACTGGAACCTCGCATTCCGCAGGACTTGTGTTGGACTCTCTAATACCCTATTCCATTCTACCTCTGTGAATGCACAATCAATATCCCGCTCCCATTTCTCTCGTAGTGGGGCCAGATTTATTGCAGTATGCTGCCACAGGTCATCTGCAAACCGTCGGATTAGGTGACTACTGTTCCCTATTACATGAATGTACTGAATTATCATGTTTGTTGGAAGTTCCCCATTGGCCACGTAACATCATAAACCAGGACATGTGTAGAAGAACGTGTCCTGGGTGTATACCCTCCTCCTGCGCCAAATTGTTGAAGGGTATCAACCCATCATCATTATATAAGTCCCCAAGAGTGTGTATTCCCGCCACTAGCCATTCAACCAAGTCAGTAGGGGTGATATATCCTGCACCTCAGGGCAGCCCCACCAGCGGCAGCGCCAATGCACAGAGCTTTGTGTGTCTGGTAGGAAATAAAGCCCTGCATTAACACCTGTATGCTACCTGTGACAGCAGTAGAAGGGATTTATTATGCCTGTGGCATGGGTGAAAGACAGCCAGAACAGTGTGTATTGTCATAGGAACCCCTCTTCCTCCAGTATCCGATAGGTGCCTACCTTCTGCCCACTGGGCCACCCACTGCAGATGGGACGCGAGGTAATAATGTTCTAGTTTCGGCAGCGACAGCCCTCCCTGCCCTGTCTGGAGATACAGCTTTGCAAGTGCCACTCTGAACCGAGAGGTGTTCCATATAAGTCCCTGTACCATTCGTTTCAATGGCTTAAAGAAGGAGGGTTGCAGATATATCGGCAGATTTGCAAAGTAATATAACAGGCGGGAAAACACCACCATCTTGACCAAGGAGACCCTACCAGCTACTGAGATGGCCAGTGTTTTCCAGACGGCCAACTGTGCAGACACAGCTGTGACTGCTCTGGTGAGGTTGCCATCCAAGAGATCCTGATCACTATGGTATATCCGGATACCCAAATAACAGAGCACCGAGGGCTGCCACTCTATGACTATGTCACCAATAGCAAACCTCGGATCGGGCGTAGTAGGCCTGAACAGGAACAAACAGGATTTGTCCATGTTGACTCGTAGGCCCTTGAGGTGAGCAATAGGTCAAGCAGATTAGGTATAATTCCTGGAATATCACCTAGATCTTTTATATATACCTGGAGATCATCTGCGTATAGGGATATTACATGAATTGAGTCACCCATACTTATACCCCAGTGTTCCGCAGATGCTCAAATAGCTAATGCCAATGACTCCACACCCGAGGCAAACAGGAGAGGGGAAAAAGGGCAGACTTGTTGAGTGTTGAGTATGGGACCCGACAGCAGCTGGCCCATTCTCACCTTCACCACTGTCCCCTGATATAGCAATCTAATCAGCGAGACTAAATATGGCCCCAATCCATATTGAGGCAGCACATTAAAGATGTAAGGCCAGTCCACCGTATCACAAGCTTTTTCCAGGTCCAGCCCCATACATCCAGACATGGGGCAAGTAAGTGGAGCCGGAGCCTATTATATAATACCGAACAGGCGCCGTAGATTCAGGGAGGTAGATCGATCCGGGACAACACCGTTCTGGTCCTCATGGATCAGCAGGGGCAACACTTCCGCCAGTCTCGCAGCTAATATATTAGCCAATACTTTGTAATCTACATTCAGTAGTGCCAGTGGGCGGTTTGATCCTAATCTGATGGGGTCTCTGTCCGGTTTTAAAAGAGCGATCAAGGTGGCCTCACATGTTGAGGTCGGCAGTTTGGACTCTTTTCTTGCTTCCTCAAACATCCACAACAGGTTGGGGGCTAGTAAGTATGCATTGGTTTAGTACATTTCAGCCGTCACAGCCTTGTGTCATAACTCAAAGGATCTTCGTGTGCACTAGTGGGCAGGGCTCGTCAGCGCAGGAGCATGCAAAGTTTGTACTAATTCACACTTCGCATATAGTTCAGTACCAACACTGTGCTTAATCAGGTAGCTTAGCAGTTAAATGAACAACATCCTCAGATGCTTTAAAAAAGCAATTTTACATGCTTAAAAGCATATAACCAATTCACAAAAGTAATCTTTTACAATGAAAACATTAGTCAATGAGAGAGCTGATGATTTTTGGGGTCACCCCTGACCTACGGGGTGGACCAAGCAAATGCCTTGAACATAAAGAGCATAAACAAAAAGCCCATTTCGTTGAACTTCAGTGGTGGTCCCATCCTCTTAGGACCACCCCAAGCACAGTTATTGGCAAAATAACAATCCCAGCCAAAGGCCCTGCAAAGCATTATGGGACGAGATTAGCAGTGGGCAGTGAATATTATAGTATCCAATATCAAAATAATTCTACAAAGAGCTGCAGTTCACCTAGTCCTTACTAGATGTCCCTCACGAGTCAAATGCAAAGCATTGAAATTATTCTTACATCAAGCTGCAGTTCCACCAGTCGTTAATAGATGTCCCTCATGAGTCAAATGCAAAACCATTGAAACCCTTTTATCAAGCATTTGCATTTGACTGGTGAGGGACATCTAGTAACCACCAGTTGAACTGCAGCTCTTTGTAGAATTATTTTGATATTGGATACTATATAATATTCACTGCCCACTGCTAATCTCATCCCATAATGCTTTGCAGGGCCTTTGTTTGGGAATGTTTTTTGCCAATAACTGTGCTTGGGGTGGTCCTAAGAGGATGGGACCACCACCAAATCATTCAATAAGACGTGCTGTATTGTTTTCAAGACATCTGTTTGGTACTCCCGCTAGGTTAGGGAGTATCCCAAAATCATCACCTCTCTCACTGCTTGCTAATTTTTCAGTTTCACTTTTGTGAAAGTATATGCACTTTAGTATGTAAGGATAGAGATACTTATTTTATCCTAATTGGCACTGTGCAGAATGCCATTGGCAATTTTTTCACAGTGCATTAAGTACACAGTGTATACTATGTGAAGCTATGTGTAGTGCTGCTATGCAAACTAAGCCCAGGACTTTGTCACACAGACACCACAACAGACTGTTACTGAGTGTGACATCTGACATAGCTCTGCCAGCGCGCCTTCCCTTCAGCCCCCGAGTGCCTTGAGCGCCTGGGCTTTGTCTGAAGTGGACCTTGGTTTTCTTCCTTAACCCAACAAGTGCTTCTGATGTAAACTCCTCCATTCTCTTGATATAACGAGAGCAGATGACGCAAGTACCAGCACCAATCCTGATGCGATTTTCATGTTGTTTGGTTTAGTGCATGACAGCAGCATCCGGATTGGATAGGACAGGCAGATACGGTGCTCACATAGGGACCAGGAGGCTCACTTGTCATTATAGGCTGAGAAGAGCTGAAGTACACACGTGAGGTTGGCCTTTGAAAATAAAATGGCCAAACTAATACGTGCACTGCAGCCTGCCAATCGTTATGCTTGGACCAGCCCACGGTATGTCATCAGATGTCACTTTGGTTATAGAAGTCACTGTCAGGTCGTGTAATTATTACATTCAGTTTATTTAAAACTGTAAAAACACAATTATATATTTTATATGTGATGCGACGGCTGGCACGGATGAGGACAACGTTCTGGCACTCCTATGGAAGCACCACCCCTGATTCTGACTGATAAAGCCTGTAGCCTGAGAAAAGTGAAAGCCTTGACTTGTTTAGATTTTCTGGCTAAAACTTGTCTTCCCCAACCCAATGGATCACCTACATTGGTCAACCTGTGTGGTTTTAAGGTTATCATAAATGTAAAATGTCAGTTGTTTATTTTGTTTCCTCTAATGGAAAATCACTTCCTAAACCCCCTTGCTGGTTTCCAGCTTTGTTTCACATACTCTCTCTACCACTCACACCAGTGAAGTATCTTCTGACATAAATATTGGGCTCTAAATTTTGGTACAGCAGTATTGTTCCATAGTGAGTAGATGTTCTATTGTTAATTACACGGCTGTGTTATTATGCAGACAATATTTAGGACACAATATATATGCCAGGCGATATTCAAACAATGTTTCGGTGCCCCACCTCATATCTAAGTCAACCAGGTTTAAGCTTAAAATGTAATAGAAAAATAAGAACGTCAATTCAAATGATAAAGTCTACAGGATTATAGGTTAAGACTTTCCAGGTATTCACTAAATTTGCATTGACCTTTCCACGGACACTACCTTGAGAACAACCATTTCCCCAGAACAAGAGGTCCCTTATAACAGCTCGAAAATTCACGCATCTTTAATATTTCTACAAATATGACATAGTTAAATGTAAAAATCCACACATCCTAATTGTGATGGAGGGTCCAGGTTGTCTGTGCACAGTAGATATTTCTTCAACAAGCGTTATTTTTGCATCCAAAGATTTACCTGAATCAACCTCTAATGCCTCAGAAACAAAGCATGTCCAGAACATAAACTTCAAATTAATCCCAAAATGAGATTGACTCAAGATTAGATTATCATACTTCATAACCCAGGCCCACTGTTAAAAATGCATCTAATTGCTGGGTGGTGTGTAGAGAAAAGGAAGAAAGGTCTATCAAATATCGTTATTTGCAACCATTTAGTAGGTTCGTTAGTAGTGGGGTGAGTACTTTTATGGTAAGCGTGATCCAGCATTCGTGTGGCTCTTCCTCACTGACACAGCAATGATGGTACATCTATGCAGCAAGGAGCGTTTTTTCTGGAAATATTTCACTGCAGACCATTTCTGGCAACATTTGTCGATGCTTCACATCATGAAATGACCCTCGCCACATTTGCCACGTTAGAGAACACAAAGCTCTCTAATTGTTTATTGCAGAGGTGCATAAGAGCAACACAGCATTCTCTGGTGATTAATGCGCTATCCAAATCAATATAATTTACACAATGCATCCCTTTACTTCAACCAAATATCTGCACTGGAGAAGCAGCAACATTGCAAGAACTGGGCCCTAAATTGTAGCCTCTCTTCTCAGTGGACCCCCCTACCCTTACTACTTGCTCTTTGGGAAATTCATAAGAACCACTCCTCCATTTTTATTTCACGCTGAGCTCTGCCTTCACTATATTCTCTTTTCTATTGAATGGCCTCTCAGGACTAAAAAAATGTATTTGTATTTCATTTGTTTACACTCATTCTCGTGTTTACTATATATGAGCCTTTGTAGAATGTGATGTCCAGTTAAATACACACCTAGGGCCACTCCGAGGTATGCCAGAATATTCAAAGTAATTATGCCTGTTTTACATCTTCCATTCCACACGGATGCAATTTGGCCCTTTTATTTTCCTCCATTACCGAGTTGAGCGATAATAGTGCTGATTCGCTCGGATTTACCAACCTTGTTACTACCACATGCAGGCAGGTCCATTGGAATTTTGCCTCAAAGAAGGATCAAATTAAGTGGCAGCGCTGACTAATTTGCAAGAAAAGGCAAATTATGCGCCGTAATTGGTCATATTCTGTGACAGTGTTATTTCACTCTATTAGCACTTTAACCCACATTCATCTAGTCTGGGCAAATGTTTCACATGATTAACAACAGTTTAACTCCTCGATTCAGCAATCAAGAACTGAAAGGTGACGTCTTGCCCTCTGCAAATTGTCTGCAACTGCGTGGTGCCACATGTTGGAATACTTTTGGTAACTTTCAGTTTGTTTGAGCTATAAACAACGTTTAGTTGCGAAATCTGCAAAGTATGCAGAAGATGATAATTGCGTGTTAATTGCAATTTCGTTGAAAACGCAGAAAATTGCATAATTCCAGTGGCCACGGTTAAAAACTGTTGGGGAAACAGTGTAAAAGAGGCGCAAAGAACATTTATACTCGTTCACATAAATCCCTTAATGGGGCATAAAATTGCTGACATCATGGAGTAAATGTATATCACACAATGGCATTTTACCATCTGATTTTACACCTAGGCGTCAATGATGCCCTCTACGCTCATAAACACACCAAATCATAGCAAGTGTTTAGCATGCAAGTTTTTTCTCACTTCATACTTTTGTTTATACACAATACACCCTTGTCACACTTATGTCAAGTCCCTCTACTTAAAGTGAACAATAGACAGACAGTGGACAAAAGTGGGGGCTCGGCACAGATGTGTCTGCAGAGCCTATTGTGAACCTGGGAACCTTTTCTCACCAGCAGGCCTCTGGGCTAACCTCTCTGAAAACCACAAAACGTATTGAGGCTCAAGCCTTTCCAGCAAGGACAGCACAAAGGGGGCTGCAGAGGGGTCATTATAGCAGCTCGGAGCCTTTATGCAAGACACCACGGAAAGTCAGACTACCCAATGTAATTGTCTCTTGGCTATACAGCCCCAACAAAAGGCACGGCATTCCTTATATCGCTCAACTATTTCCCTTTTTTGCTTAGGCCTGACCTAAAGGTTTTAATTTACCCTGGTAGAAAAAACTTTTATCTCGGTTTTCATTTAAGGTTTGGCGAAATCACAATAACGCTGACGCCTGCAGTCTGCACAACATCCCCATCTTCATTCATTGTTAACATAATTAAATGTTCGTTTTGAAACGAGCTTTAGCAGAGATTGTCCGAATCACTTTTTACAGTAATGATCAAAGACAAGTTTATGTTTACCAATTCACAAGTAGTATACTTTTGTATACATAACCACGCTTGGAGGATAGTATATTAAAAAATTAATTAATTTCAAGTATCCTTGAATCTATGGTACCAGAATGTCCTGGTTTAGATATCCTATCCTTTACAAAAACACTGTTCCATTAGAGTTAGTAGTAGAAATTCCTACCCAATATAGCGATGTTAAATCACTGATATTTATGTCACTCGATGTTTTTTCCTTTAATCAACTGAATAATGTTTTTCTCGTCCCACATTGTTATAGAAACATCGCTTGATGGTTTTACCCTTTCACCTCCATCAAACAATCTAGAAATGAGAGCTTAATCAAGAGTTATCTCTCCTAATTTGTTCACAATTAGTCAACTGTCCATTTCATCCCAACCCTACAAATAAGCTGTGGGTTAACTACAAAAAAAGTGTACCTTTTGAGTTGGTGCATCAGATCAAGTCAAACACACACAGGTTGTGATGCAAACTTCGATCTACTAAGTAAGCCATTTGCAATAAAAACCAATGCCTGCTTGAAGCAGGCCCAAACAAGGAAAAATTTGTTTATTGCTTTAAAAAAAAAACAAGACGTTGCTTGCATGCTATAGTGCACATATCCAGTGCATGGGAAACTACAGACTTTGTCAATGCGTAGGAATTTATGATGGAAGGGAATGTTAGATACATACACATACCTGCATGATGGAGTGAGGATGTGCGTTGTACAAGGCAGACTTGCTGGAGGACCGGTGCAGATGATGACACTTGCAGCAGACCAATTCCAGTAAATATAGATCTGTGCTGAGATTTCCTTTGCGAAATGCAGCACAACAAATTAGGATGCTATGCGTTTTTGTATGAAAAATAGTAAATCTAGGCAATCCTTTGCTCTGGAATGAAGAGTACTCCAGTGATCATTTAAAAATTGTACCCAGAAGGTTGTTTGCGGTGTGCCCCCATGTTCTACCATTTTGATAAAATATAAACAGTTCAAAACATATCTTAATCTCTAGAAATAATTAGCTCCTCAACCCTTGCTGAAAAATAAGGCAGATCCTTGCTTAGATGAAATATAAGTAAGATTGTTATACAGGCTACCACATTGCAAATATACTGCACACAACATCTTTAATATAATAATTGAAAACATTGAATTTCTTAATGTTAGAATCATGAGCATTTTTAATTATGAATGCATCATCACACGAAATTAGGAAAACAATCCTTTAGGAATTCTATGGAATGTAAAAATTTTGAATGACTATGCAATTCTTAATTATAGTTTTTTTCCACTCCCAAACACTGTTTCTTGTTCTAATACATCCATGTTTTGGAACCTCATGGAGAAATAAATAGCACAACAGTAGACAGCACTCTCCAAGTGGTAATCGGAAGTGGTGGTATCTAGCAGAATACTGCAAGTGGAGGAAGAAGTGGAACCCTGAAGTGTGATCAGACTGGGAAACCACCTTTGTGGGCTCCAGACTGGTAATAGCTGCCAATTACCACCATAGAAAACAAATCCAAGTGGTAATCGGTAGTGGTGGTATCTAGCAGAATACTGCAAGTGGAGGAAGAAGTGGAACCATAAAGTGTGATCAGACTGGGAAATCACCTTTGGGGGCTCCAGACTGGTAATAGCTGCCAAGTGCCACCTTAGAAAACAAAAGAGGGAATTACATTCAGCTACTGGTAGATACAGTCCATTATGTTGTTGCCCACCTTGCCACCTTAGACAGAAACTAGCCATATGCAAAAACAGAACAGTTCAGCCTGCAGTGCCAGGTCAGGTCATCTCTGAACAAGAACAAAAGCAACCCAAGATTGGTTTCAGCCTGTTTGGGGATCATCACTAGAGTCGAGCTTGGTTCCAGTGGCAGAAAGGGCATGGGCCTATATCTGTTAATTTGTGTTGCACTTAGGGTGCCTCTCTGAGGAAAGCAAAAAAGTAAAGGGTAGATTTCCTGAATTATTCTGAGTAACTGGTAAATTCTCTGGTTCTCAATACAGTTTTATTTTCCACCATGCCACTTCAGAAATGAGTCAGCCAAATTCAACAAAGCCTTGGTGCTACTCCATTAGGAGTAGTCTAGCCCGAACTACTAGGCCAGGCCACCTCTGAACCAGAACACAAGTGACCACAGACTGTATTTGGCTATTTGGGTCTTGTCAATAGAGTGGAACTTGGTTCTGGAGGTACAGTGAGCAAATGATCTGGGCATACCTATTAAGCATGTCACACTGAGAAATACAAAAAAGATTTGGGAGGATATCTTTTTTTTTTGAGTTTTCAAAGAAAAGTTTATTAAGATAAACAAGTAGTGGCATTACAATAAACAAAGAGAAAACAGCAGGAATAGTGTGAATAATAACTGAGCACATCATAAAAAGTGTGATAAGTTAAAATGGGGGAAAGGGCAAAAAAGAAAGGAAGGATAGGGAAAAGAAAAGGGGAAGGGAGATATCTATGAGGCTAAAACTTTAAAAATTACAATCATTGAGGCTATACAACATTAGAAGCAATGCGCAAATATGCAAGTAAATAAACATTAATGAATAAGAAGGAACAAAAGGTTATTCAAGGGGGTTTCGAAACTTCTTGTTGAATTGGGGATAGAGGAAAGGAGCGTTTGGCACAAGCATCTAGGTAAAGGGTGATGGGGAGCCATAACGCAAGTCTTTTCGGTGCTAGGGAAGTGGGATAAACAAATGCAGTATCTAGTCTGTGATTGTAACATACATTGAACCACCAAGCTTTAAAGGTAATGCCCTTGGAGTCTTTCCAGTTAACAGTAATCTGCTGAAATGCAACAGCCAATAACAAATCAACGATATGAACATTTGCTTCAACATCAATCCAAGAAGAGGAAAGTGAACCAAGGAAAATGTCAGTGATAGAGAAGGGGATGGAGGTTTGGAAAATAGAATTGATTTGATTCCAGACTTTAGTCCAGAAAGCATGCGTGAGAGGACATGTGAAAAGCATATGAAAAAGTGTGGCATTAGGGGTGGAGCAAGACCAGCAGAGGTCCGGAGTCAGGGGAAAACGTTGGTGAAGGAGAGATGGTGTGTAAAGAAGTCGATTGTAAAGGAAAAAAAGTGTTTGCGTGAGAGAGGCTGCTCTGGAAGATTTGCGAATTTTAGTCCATATCTTGTCCCACAGAGACGTGGACCAGGAGACATTGAGATCAGATTCCCATTGCTCCTCAACTTTGGATTTAGGCCTAGGTGATGGAGGATTGTAAAAGGAATGGTATATGGAAGACGCTGATGGATTGGAGCGTAGACGGGTGTGCAGAGAAGAGACGGGAGTAGTAGTGGTCACAATCGAATTAGAGGTAATGAGAGAATCATAGGCAGACATAACTGCATTTTTGAGTAGGGTGTACTTGTGAGCAAAGGAGGCAGGAAGAGAGAAGAGCCGACTAAGAATTGGAAAAGGTATGAAGGCAGATCCAGTGAAAAGTTGGGAGACCCAGATTAAGCCACGCTGCCGCCAAGTTTTCCAATAAAAGGGTTTCAATTTAATAAGAATGCTGGTATTATACCAAATCGTGGTAGCGAGAAGCTCTGGAATAGAAGAGGGAGGAGTCGGAGTAATGGCTAAAAGTAATTTCGCAGTATATTTGTGAATTGGACTGGACAGGAATTGGGGCTTGCGAGAGAAGGATAAGTACTCAGCAAAGGTGAAAGGAGAAAGAGAAAGACGCTCGAGTTCAGCCCACAGAGGAAGAGGGTCAGCAGGATCTGTAAGCCAAACGGCTGCTTGCTTCAGGAGGAAGGCTTTATGATAAGCAGGAAAATTTGGGAAGTTAACCCCGCCCTCCGATTTGGGGAGGCGGAGGCGTGATAAGGACATACGCGGTTTCTTTCCAGACCATAAAAATACGGAGAGTATGGAATTAATTTTAGTGAAAAATTTAGTAGGGATGGAAATCGGTAAATTAGAAATTGTGTAAAGGACGATTGGGGAGAGCATCATCTTAATAGTGTTGAGGCGGCCCCACCAAGAAAGGTATAGGGGGTGCCATCTAGAAGTAAGGTCAGACAGTTTTTGAGAGCATTTAGTAAGGCATAACGAGATAGTATCTGAAACGGAAGGAGTAATGTATAAACCGAGATATTTGATATGAACTGGACTCCAAGTGAAATTGGATGCAGCAAAATCGGGTTTAAAGGTGAATTTGGTGAGAGGTAGGATTTCGCACTTATCGCTATTAAGCTTATAACCAGAGAGGTAGGAATAGGTATGAACTTCAGCGAGGAAAGCGGGAATGGAGTCAGACGGATTTGAAAGGAAAAGTAAGATGTCATCTGCATAGGCAGCAACTTTAATTTGCGAGTGAGCAAGAGGGAAGCCATGAATGCTCGGGTTTTGGCGTATTCTGGATAAGAAAGGTTCCAGGGCAAGATTAAAGAGAAATGGGGAGAGAGGACAGCCTTGTCGAACGCCTCTACCGAGGCGAAAAAATGAAGAAATGAGACCATTAGCACAAACCGCTGCTCTAGGATTTGCATAAAGGAGGGATATGAGGGAGATGAAATTAGGGCCAAATCCAAACCATTTTAACACGAAAAAAAGAAATGGCCATTCTACCCTGTTGAATGCCTTCTCGGCGTCCAAGGCAATGGCAGCCAAGGAGCTATTGAATCGTGAGGACTTAGATAGAACATTAAAGAGGAGTCTGGTATTGTCGGAAATGAAACGACCCTTAACAAATCCAGATTGTTCGGGGCCAAGGAGATCTGGGAGAAAAGGATCAAGCCTAATGGCTAAGGATTTAGCATATATTTTATAGTCAATGTTGACAAGGGAAATTGGTCTGTAGTTCTTGCAATGTTGAGGATCCTTGCCTTCTTTCGGTATGATGCAAATGTAAGCATCCGAAAAAGTACCTAAGGAGGCATCATTGGTCTGGAAGGAATCAAGAAGGCGGAATAATTTGGGTAGTAAAAGGTTGGCAAAGTGTTGGTAAAATTCGACGGCGAAGCCATCTGGACCGGGAGCCTTATCTTTTTTAAGTGAATGGAGTGCAGTATGGAGTTCGTGAATGGTAAGGGGAGTCTCAAGGGAGGCCAAATCAACAGGAAAGGAGGGAGGAGGATGTATGCTGGATAAGAAAGTGGAAATAGAGTGATCAGAAGGGTGAGTGCCAGAAGAGTAAAGTGTAGAATAGAAGTGAGAAAATACCTCCAGGATGTCAGCATCTTTATGTTGCAATATTGAATTGACATCAAAAACAGACTCAACATTCAACTTGTTTTGTTTGACTTTTAAATAATTGGCAAGAATTTTCCCCGCCTTATTTTTCCCACCATAAAATTTCGAACTGGATTTCAGGAGGTATAGGGAGGCATCATCAGTGGATTGTTTATTATAGTTCATTTTCGCAGTAATAAGAGCTGTCAAAGTCTCCTGAGTATGAGAGGTATAGTAGGAGTGCTCTAGGAGTTTAATCTGAGACAAAAGATCATGAGTGCGTTGACGAGCAAGTGTACGTTTTGCCGCAACATGTCTGAGGATAAAGTCTCTGGCTGCTGCTTTGAAAGCGTCCCAGACAGTGTGAGTGGGAAAGGATGGAGTCTCATTAATAACAAAAAATTCATTAGTAAATTCAATAAAGGAGGCGGTAAATTTGGGATCAGTGAGGAGGGTATTGTTGAAGCGCCACCTTTTAGGACCATTGGATTTAGGTAAAAAATCAACGTTGATGAGGACAGGGGCGTGATCGGAGAATACAATGGGACCAATCTCCGCTTGGGTAAGGGATTGGGAAATATGGTGAGAGAGAAATATGTAATCAAGACGGGATTGGGAGTGATGGACCGGGGAATAGAACGTAAATTCTTTGTCAGTTGGGTGACAAAGTCGCCATGCATCAATTAATTTGTGTTGGGAGATGGCGTGAGTAAAAAGCTTATGGGATTTATTAGGAACAAATGAAGATTTGGAGCGTCTATCCAAAAAGGGGTCTAATGGAAGGTTACAGTCACCTGCTAAAATGAAATTATCATCAATACAATCAGTGATACGAGAGGCAAACGCATTCCAAAAAATAGGACTTCCACCTGCAGGGGCATAGACATTAAGCAAAGAAAAAGGGACACCTTTAGAAGAAAGTTTGACAAATAACCATCTGCCCTCAGGGTCGAAGTCAGAATGTAGCACTGAATGAGTGAAAGATTTCCGAATTAACAAAACAACGCCATTTCTTTTGCCATCACCAGGGGCGGAAAAAACCTTACCCACCCAACCTCTTTGGAGCTTAGCAGCCTCACTATCAGATAGATGGGTTTCCTGTAAAAAGGCAATGTCAACATTGAATTTAGCTAAATGAGAAAGTATCTTTTGCCTCTTAATGGGCGAATGTAAACCTTTAACGTTCCAAGAAACAATACGGACTGACATCAAGAAGAAAGGAAAGGGGATAGCGCAGAACAAAGGTGAAAGTAAGCCTCATAAAATTCGAGAGGGGAAAAATGAAAAAAGGAGTAGAAGGAGGATGGTGTAAGGAAGGAAATAGTCAGAGAAGTGCTAAAAAGGGGTAGCATGAGATAGAAAAATTCAATGAAGAGAGAAGAAAATCGCATTGGGAAAGCAAGAGGAAATTGTGCAAGAGAGGAAACAGTAAAGGGAGGAGTTGATATAATAGAAGTTAAAGATAGTATGTAGAAATGGCCTAAAAAGGAGCATAAAGGAAATAGAGATGGTGTCTGAAGGAAAATGAGAAAGGAGGATAGAAAAAGAAGAAGAATGATAAAAGACAGTCGGCTAATAGGAAAGGAAACTGAGAAGAAAAATGAAAAGCAAAGCAGGAGCGATCTAAAGAAGATTGATCTCATAAGAACCAGCAATAACAGGTAAACAGTGAAGACAAAAACTAGCGGAAAAGTAGGGATCATGTCAACAATGGAGAAAGAAAACATGGGGTAGTACTTACAAAAAATGATGAGGGATGGGTGTGTTCAAAGAGCAGGAAACAGAAGGGAAGGAGTGGAGACGAGAGGAGGGGGGAAAGGCCAACCAACGGAGGACAAGCAAACGGGGTCACGGGACGTCCCACCGGAGAGACATGACGGTACACAATGAGATGATCTGTGAGAAAAAGAAAAACAATGAGATTAGAACATGCAAACGACTAAATAACAGGAAAAAAGCGTAAGATTAAACAATTGGAGAACAAGAATAAGCCAGCACGGGCTGAGACCGATAAGGTCATGCAATAACTGAGGAATCTGTGGAAAAAAGAACATAACGTTATAAGAACAACAGAATATCATAAATCAACAGGATATCATAAATAGCAGGAAAGGCAGGAAATATTAGCAACAGAGTCATGGTGGAAAGGAGGAAGAAGGGCCAGAGAATTCCATATCAGCTGGACCACAGGAATTGAGGAAACTGCGGAGTCTGAGAGGATCTTCAAAAGTCATTGTCTTGTTGTTATAAGTGACTTTGAATAAACAAGGGTGAAAAAGTCCATATTTGGCTCCGATGGACCGCAGTTCCGCTCTCATGTCAAGAAATGCTTTGCGGCGAGAGGCAGTAGCTTTGGCGTAATCCTGGGCAATAAACAAGGTGGAATCCGACCATTTCAAATGAGGTATTGCTTTAGCCGCGAAAAGAACCTTCAGCAGATCTGTATACTCAAGAAAGTACATTATGACGCCTCTTGGCTTTGTCTCAGGAGAAGTGTTGGAAGGAGCTCTACCAAGCCTGTGTGCGCGTTGTATGTTAAGAGAGGTGCCTTCAGGAAGATGGAGGAGCTTGGGCAAGAAGGACTTGAAAAAGGCGATGGCATCATTCCCCTCGCAACCTTCCTTCAGGCCGTAAAGACGTAGGTTATTGCGCCTATTCCTGTTTTCAAGGTCCTCCACCTGCTTCTGGAGGGTGGAGAGCCTCACATCCATATGTACTGACTTGGTAGCGGCTTCCTGGAGAGAGGACACAGTCTTTTCCACATTAGAGACCCTGGTATCCATTAACGACCAGTTGTCAGTTAGAATTTGCAGCTTTGAATTGGTCTCCTCCATAAATGGGCGTAGTGCTCGTATTTCCTCAAGAAGAAGTTCCATGGAGATAGCTGACGGTGACTTTGGGGGAGACGGAGGATTATGTTTCAACCTCTTAGGAGTGGTTTTCGCTCCCGGCAGGGGGAGGGTGTCCATATTGAGAGAAGATTCGCAACTGGAGGGGCCTGCAGAGGCTTCTAATTGAGCCAACGCAGTAAATAGCTTTGAGTTTTTAACGAAGTTGCGTTTAGGGGTTTTGCCAGGACCCTCCGCCATGGAAGCGACAATGAAAGGCAATCCCCAATAATGGATAGAGCAAATATACACCACAGGAATGAGGAAAAACCAGCAAAGTCAGTTATAGGAGGAGGTGAAGTAAAGTCCAGTACAAGCCAGGAACAAATGAGAAAGAAACGGTCGCAGGCTGAGCAATATCAAGTGAATATCAGAGGTGGTAAGTCAACAAAAATTGTAGAAAGTTCAAAATGGCCGCCAAAGCTGAGGAGAGTGCTAGAAATCGAATAAAAAGGAAAAAAATGATTCCAGAAGAAAAATAAAGTCACCTTTCGATGCATTCACGAAGCGCCGTCATTTCCTGCATTTGTAGGCTGTGTTCGTGAATTGTGCTCGTTGCTGCAGGCGACAGACGCGTCAGGCGCGCTCCTCAGTCAAGCGCCGGCAGAGGCATCAAGATGGCGGTCGCGGCAGTGGCAGAGCCGCGACCGAAGCAAAACGGAAGCTGCCGGGCAGGGATGAGGAGCCGAGTAACTGCGGGTGACTTTCCAGGTGTTCCGCTATCGCTTGCTGTTAAGCATGTCGGCAGGGGAAGGCTGGAACCACCGAATATCCCCGGTGGAGACGGAGCCTCACCCCGATGCGACCATCCGTCACGGGCGCTTAGCCACGCCCCCCCCCTGGGAGGATATCTTGAATTAATCTCAACCACTGGTAATTACTTGGGGCAACAAACAAGCATGTCATTATTTGATCATCCTGAAACATGAGACAGAGCCTCAGATAAACACAAAGCCTTATGCAAATCCGCCTAGTGCCTGCATTAATAGGAACTGTTCAACCCCATGCCTGAACATGTTCCCTCTGAACTGAAATGCAAGCAATTCCAGACTGGTTTTGGCCTGGCCCTCACCAATTTGGTTCGGGGTGCAGTTTAGCTCCAGAGGCACAGTAAGTGCTGGACCCACATGTGGGCCATACATGTTGAACATAGGGCATTGCTGAGAAAAACAAAAAAAAGTGATGGGCATAATGCTTTAATTAATTTCAGCCAGTGTTAAAGAATCTGGGCCGAAATCCAGTCCATCATTTTTTGCACATCATGTCATCTCAGAATGAGCCATATACAATTTAGCCTTGGTCCTGGAATTGTCTGAACAGGAACACAAGCAACATCGGATCAATTTCGGCTTATTTGGGCTCCATGAGTAGGGTGCTGCTAGGTTCCAATGTGTTATACAACACAAGGCTTACCCTGAGATCACTAGGGACTCAAGGTGTAAATTATATAGCAAAAACAGTGGTCCCTAATACAAAGTGATAAGCCATATATTCACAATAAAATGTGTCTCCATTTAATAATCCATCATACAAATCAATAAGCATTAACCAGCAGTAAAGAACAAAATTGCAGTGGGGCGACCAGAGGTGTTTAGTTCTCAGGCAAAGTGTGATACAAATGTGGTATACATAAATATGCATGTATCACATATCATAAGGACACGGCCCACAGAGCACACCATCAAAAAGTGGGTCCACTTTTGTAGTTGACTGTTTAGTAATAAGGATAAAGCCAGGCCAATACACCACCTGCCAGATTATTCCTGAAGATGGTAAGCAACAGACAGGCAAAATAGCAGTCACAACAAAACATTTGAGAAGTTTGTTTTCTGAATGCTGGGCTAAGAGACTACAGCCAAAGACTTAATGGTGATGATCATAGGAAATACTCAGGCAATAGTCTAATAAAAACCAATAAACTTTCTCTATCGTACAGGGTGAACAGTAGGGTAAAATAGGCACACCTGAGCTTAACATATGGAGCCTGGACATTAATGTGTTTTGAACTGTCAGAAAAGGCAGAAGGTTATTAAATATATGCATTATAGAGGTGTGCATTAGACCTATCAGTCTTGCTGTGATATTCCCCCAAAAGGTTTGCCTTCCTCCTCCTTTTTTGCTTATCTGATTTTTGCTAGCCGAACTAGTGCTAAAGTGCTTGTGTACTGCCTCCTAAACATGATAACATTGGCTTATCCCCAATTGCCATATTTAATTTATTGTAAGTGCCTAGTTAAGGGGCACTACATTTGCCCAGGTCCGGTAAATTAAAAATTTTACTAGTGGGCCTGCAGCACTGATTGTTCCATCCACTTAAGTAGTGCTTTAAGCATGTCTCAGGTCTGCCATTGCAGCCTGTGTGTGCAGTTTTAAACTGCCGTTTCAACTTAGGCCCAAACTTTCCTTTTTAATACATATATGCCACCCCTAGTGTAGGACTGGACAGCCCTGAGGGCAGGGAGCAATGTATTTAAAAAGTTGGACATGTACTTTTAAGTCTTACATGTCCTGGTAGTGAAAAACTCTTAAATTCATTTTCTGGTACTGCAAGGCCTACCTCTCTCATTGGATAACATTGAAGTTACCTTATTACCTTTATTAAGATTTAATGTCTGAATCGGAGCAGGTAATCAGTTCATGCTTGGTGTATTTGGACCTGTAATGAAAAATCCTAACATATGGTGCAGTTCAATTTTGAAAATGACACTTTTAGAAAGTCGGCATTTTTATGACTTAGCTATTTAGTGCCTACAGCCTGACTCTGGGTCACATGACTTGGTGCAGAAGTCATTTGGGCTATGTGAATTCCTCCTTAACAGCTGCAAACATTAGAGAGCTTAGATGTGTCTGAATGGTCAATAGCTGGCAGATGGGAGGGAGATGCTAGGCACATCCCCACTTACACTTGAATAGGCTGTGTCCTGCCTCCACAAAGGGCTGAATACCCTCTGTAGTTAGTCTTGAGCCAGGACAGAGAATGCTAAATTCCTGTGGACTTCAAAGGGAATATCAAGAACCTTCTCCCATCTTCCAGAGTATGGGCACTAGCTATAAATATTGGTCTTCAGACACCAACTCTTCCGTAAACTTTTTGACCTGCGAGAGAAGGGCTGCTGTAAGGACTGCCACTCTGCTGGACTGCTGCTCTGAAGGACTACATTACTGTGGAAAGACTAGACTTGCATCTGTGGAAGGACTAGACTTGAAAAGTGTCTCCAAGGGCAGTTTGCTTGCCTCCTGACTAGAGCCATCTGTGATTCTACCCTGCCAAGTGGGGCTACACCAGTCCTAGATACTTTGAAGTAGGCCTAAGGTGCTCTGCAAGCCTCTGTGGATCCAGTGGAACTGATGCCTTCCCGCTTCTACGTGGATCATAACCATCACAAAGACCCACATTGCAGCCTGTCGCCTCATTGGAATCACAGCTGCATGATGTATCCTCAGCACAGGTCCCCGCATCTCTCATTGAGGGTTGCTTCGACAGCAATGACGGGCTTCTCACCATAGCCTCGTAGCTCCTAGGAACTGACGCATCACCCGACTGCACAACGCATCCATGATGTTGGACTTCGGATCGCAAGCCTTTGTCAACAAGATCGTCAACGACAACTCAGGACCTCACACTGCAACCCGCCACATCACGGAATCAACGCATCACTTTGGCTGAGTGGCACATCTTCTGCACAGATAATTGCAATGCCCCGCAAACTACGATATAAGATACTTTGTTCAGAAGGCCACCCTCGATCCCTGTAGCCGGCCTAGGCTCCATCTGCCTGAACTTGTAACTTTGTCCAAGTCCAGTGCACCAAGATATCCACAGCTGGCGCTTTGTGCTTTTGGGAGCTATTTTTACTAAAAACTTTAAAGTTGAATATCTCCAGTTCTACTGATTGGAATTTTGTCGATATGATATCTTTTTATTTATTAAAAAATACTCTGTTTTTCTAATCTGGTTTGGCATCCTTTTGTGGTGTGTTTTCACTGTGTTACTGTTTGAAGTCTTGCACAAATATGTTACACATTGCCTCTGAGTTAAGTCTGACTGCTCTTCGTCAAGCTACCAGGCAGTTGAGTACAGGCTAATTTAGGGTTGGCTTCTGCCTCAATCTGACAAGGATTGTGGTCGCTGCTGGTCCAGGCTCACAATCCAAAAAATCTAAAATCTGAAAAATCTATATTGCTTTATTGTTAAAACTGTTGCAATATAGTGCATAGTAAAATGCATTTAAAATACATCAAGATATATAAATCAAGCAGTCAACATTTAATGGGGTTTATCTCCTATAAATCCTTTTAAATTGGCACTTAAAAAGTTTAAAGCCCTCTTGCCCAACTTTAATTGATCAGATTTAAGGGAAAGGACTCACTGCATATTCTACTACTCAGGATTGGTGGCCCCATACCTATGTGTACCCTATTGCTTGGCGGCCTGTACATACAGTTTAAAATTTCTAAAAGATAGAAAGCGTTGTCTCAGAACACACAGCCTTGCCCTGTCAGGCGTACACCTAGTGCTTTATCCGGATTCAAATGCCAGTACTCATTTTAGTAAAAAGAGCAGGTCCTGAACAGTTTTAAGCGCATCATCAAGGATCAGAAACAGGTGGCTTTAATGATCTTTTCATAAGCTCCCCAAACAAGCATCCCCTTGTGCTTAGTTATACCAGGCTGGGGGAATTGTTGGTGTTACAGCGGCTGTAACCTCACCGGTCAGCAGTTCCAAGTAAATTATTTAACATGTTAGAGCTGTTTGCACTGTTCCTTCCTCCACTACATCGATAAAACCCTGCCACCAGACAACAACCCAATTTCTTACAGTGTAGATAATATTGTCTCAACAGAACATATTTGCCAGACTGTGAGACACGAGTTCTAGTCTGTAGTGAACAGAGTATGTTATCTATTCCAAGAAATAAACTTGGAGAAGGGGCACTGATATTTTATCAGGGCATGATAATAATTGTGTCTTGATAAACAATAGCCAGATCCTGGTGGAAGATTCATAATTGCTCTAGTATTAATTCAGGGCATCCACATAACTCTAATGTATTTTGAGCATCCCTGTGTAGCTGTGCTGGAAAGCCATGAAAAGCCCCTATCAATTCCTAGACATCCTAATTTAATATGGCTTGAGAGTTTAATGTCACACTAGATGATGAACTAGATAAATCTAATAGCAGATTCTATTCTATAATGGTCCAGATAGACCATTCTCAAAATATGTAGTGCAAGAATCTAATGTAAGGGATATTTGAAGGAAAATAATAGAGACATAGTGGCAAACTAAGAATTCACCTTTGAATCAGAAGACAGATTAGATTGCTTTTTCACTGATTCCTACCAAACAAAATGAGTGAAAGTGGTCAATCCCTCAACTTATCAGCTATCAGTTCACACAGTGAGAGAGATAAGAGTCAAGACAGACTACTCCTGTTAGATGCAGGATTCAATGAATGTCTGCATAACACCACACAATACATTTTCCTGTTCAATTCAGAGACCTCAGATTTCTCTACAGTCTGAAATGTCTATAAGGTTTTTGTAGCAGGGCAAAATAACTACCTGCACTTTTCAAAGAAAACAAGATAAGAAGTAGTGTAATACAGTACCTCACAGACCCACTCACTCACTCACTCATACAGTTACTCATACACCCACTCACTTAGTCATACATATACTAACACATGTACTCACTCACCTATACAGGCATTAACACAAGCACACACTCACCCAGACACCCACTCTCATAATTGCTTATTTTCCCACACAGTCACTCACATACCCACTCACTCACCCATACAACACTTATGCACCCACTAAATCACTCATACAGCTACTCACACACCCCATCACTCACCTTTACAACCTCTCACATACCCAGTCACTCATCAACACACCACTGACTCACCCACTAACTCACACACAGCCACACACAGTCACTCACTCACCCATACAGCCACTCACACACAATAGACACTCACTCACCCAAACAACCACTCACACACCCCTAGAGCCACTGAGACACCTACTCATAACTGGATACAGTCACACATCCACTCAAAAAATATGTGTTACAAATAGTATCACTCATTAATAGTACACACAATGTACTGATTTACCATTTGTAGTATCTTACGATATATATTTAACACTCTTTACTGGATGATGTCATCAGTTATGTCATTTGAGATGTCATAAGAAATGGCATACGTGATGTAATATATGGCATACTATAACATCTCCCATCAATAAGTAAGTCCTCTGTACTCCCCAACCCCTCCAAGGCACCCTCTGGTGTCTCCCTCTAGGGGGCCAATTTCTTCGACAATCTTCCATGAGCCCCAAATTTTCTCAAACCTACTCAAGCAACCCTGCACCTGATACACTATTTTTTGCACCCTCGTGCACCAGTCCAGGTTTGATTCCCAGGTTTGTAGGATCAAACCCTTCTTTTTGTCCTCACATTCTGGCCACATCTCATCTTGCCAACATCAAGGCAATATTACAGAAGACTATGGCGGTCTAAGGTTTGGTCCCTCCATTACCCTGAGTTATCAGTTGCGGTTTAAGCTCTACTGTAAATTCCAAGACTGCACACACCCTTCAGCTTATCTTCCTCCAGCATTCCTAGATCTTGGTGCAACCCCAGAAGGTGTGTACCTGTGAGCCTTTCTGTCTGCAACCCCTTAGGTAGTGATCCTAATGAATCCTTCCCAACCTGGGCAATCTTGTCCTTGTGAATGTGGCCCTATGAAGATTTTTCAGTTGGATCAATTGGAATTAGGCCCTTATAGCTACCACCCCTGGGATACTGACAGACTAACCCCCAGTCATTGTCTTACAGTCTGTTTAGTTTCTCTCCCACTTCTCCTTGAGGCTGTTAAGGGGGAGGCTAATATTTAGAAACATGGAATACTGTCTGGGAACTGCATGACTGGTCCAGACGGCTCTCAAAACCCTACATGGGTTTGCAGGAGGCATCTTAGTTGCTGGTACCACAGACCTCAGGACAGCTCATATTGTTCCTGAAGTTCAGGAAACAGTGTCATCTCGTTACCTCTCCAGATGTTGCCCATCTTGTAGATTCCCAGCAGATACCATTTCTGGTGGCCATTTGCCACATGCAGTCTCGTCAGTTTCTCTGAGTCTCAGATCATGGTTTCTAATGTCGGTCTAATGTCAGTCTGCTCCTCCACCCCAGGGCCTTGATTGCATTGTGCCATATCTTAACTGACTCTGCTGTATGGCTGTGGGGGTCGGTAACACCATCCTCCCTCTTTCCCCATATAAGCATCAGACGTATCCCTCCAGGTCCATCAATCGTCTATCAGCCTTTACATTGGGTTAATGCTGGAAGGAGAATGTCCAATCATTGATCGCATGCAACTGTGTCTCCCAGTGATATAGGTGCAAGTCCAGAAGGGCGATTCTGCCTTCTGTGGATTTTCTGGTGAAGGACACCCAGGCAATTCTTGGCACCCCAACCTCCCACAGTATGTCCCTCATTACCTCTGCGGCTGCCCAAAATAACCCATCTGGATCTCAAACAAGGTGTTCTGTATAACACAGAGGAATTTTGTCAAGTAAATCATTTTGTATAGGGTAGTTTTACACATTAAGCGGTGTGGTAGTTTCTTCCATCGTTCGACATCTGTTTTGTATGATTAAGGATTGTTTCAAAGTTTTCCCTAAGACACATGTCTCAGTCTCATGTAATAAAGAAACTGAGATATCACAAACCTTGAGGTAGCCATTTCAGGGGGTGGCGCCAGCTCCTCTGATAGAGGGAAGGCAATAGACTTTTGTCAGTTGATGTTGAGTATAAGGTAAATACTTCCAGGATCTCTAACACCAAGCTGACGGAGTGTGTAGAGTCTGCTAAAAAACAAAAGTATGCCATCACTGTGTAATCTTCCCTGTCAGGGTCCCATCGTAATCCCCATATCAATGCTTCCTTCCACAGCCAGCAGACCAGATGCTTAACTGCCAATGCTTAGAATGAGAGGCACACTTTTTTGGTACCCCCCGTCTATACTGAACTGTAAAAGACGCCACTTGCCCTGACCCTGGCTACTAGGTACTTGTATAACAATTGTTACCAAGGGGCATATGTATGAAGCCTATTTCCCGTTCACAAACCGCACGGGAAAAGGCCTTTTGAGATGTACCATCCCAAAAGGCTCTCGCAAAATAGGGAATCGTAAAATTTGCGATTCCCTATTTTGCAAATGCATTAAAGGAATCGCAAATTGCGATTTCTTAAATGCTATGTGGAAAGCACCCAAGATGTGCGATATCTCCTTAAGAAATCGCAAATTACCACCAACTTCAAGTTGGTGGTAATTCATGATTTCTTTGAAAATTCACTTTTTGGCATTTTTCAAAGTGCCATGTGGCGCGCATAAATGCCATTATGGAATGTATGTGTGCCACATGTGCACAAATGCTCATTTCAGGGGTGCAACAGGGTGTCCTCATGACACCCTTGCACCCTTGAAATTGCATTTGCAATTTGCAAGTACCTAATGGGTACTCGCAAAATGCGAATGTCTTCCCATTCATTCCCATGGGCCAATAGGCCCATGGGAATGAATTGGACGATATTCCTTAATAGCGTTTCGCAAATTGTGAATCGCAATTAAGGAATTTCAAGGAATCGCAAAATATTTGCAAATTGTTTATTACATCCCGTTTTGCGATTCTCAAATAGCGATTCTCTAAAAATCGCTATTTGAGAATCGAAATAATGGCATTTGATACATATGCCCCATAGTCATGAACTCCATGCCCATTCCCATTTTATCCAGTATTGCCATTAGTTGTGGCCATTCCACCAAATCAAATGCTTTTTCAGTATCAAGAGAGAGCAAGTCTGCCGGCTCAGCAATCTAAGCACATTGTACGAGGCATTCTGCCAGTCTAAGACGGTTCCGTCTCATGACCCAATGAGGCATTAAGCTTAATTGGTCTGGGGCCACCAGTGTATCTACACCTAGCAGTAGGCAACTGTCCAGATCCTTTTCCAGGATCTTGTATCTGTGTTAGGTGATATTGGACAGAAGGAGGCATGCTCCTCCTTTGACTTAACTGGCTTGTATCATGACTATTCTTGCACACTTGAAGCCATGGGATAAGATGCCCACCTTCCTTGCCACGTGGAAAAGGAAACTGCCTTCAGCAGGCCTGCATGTTGTGATTTTGCCCATTCAAAGGGTATAGTTATTTCCCACTTTTTATCTGACTGAGGGCCTTGGCGATCTCGTACTGAGATAGGTCTGGGTCCAGGGATCAACTCACCTCCCCCTATAGTCTGGGTGCAGGCAGGTCCTTGATAAAGTCCCCTAAGTCGTTGTTGATTCCTTACATACATAGCATTTTGCGATTACCAAATAGCAATTCGGTAAAAATCGCTATTTGGTATTCGCAAAAGGCTTATTTGATCCATGTGGCCCCTTGTGATTTGCTTAATTAATTTTAATAAGCGAGTGGGCTATTTGTAACCCTCATGAATAGCTTCAAAAGGATAGATGGAGGTCTGCCAGAAGCAGTGGACCTCAGTTCTTGCTTTTGTATTCCTTACATATGTGAGCATTTTTGTAAGTCAGGCTAAGTCCTTTAGAGGCATAGGGCGTGCTTTAACAAAATGTTGAAATGAAAGAAATGACAATGGTGGAGAATGTTGTGGGCCTTTGCCTGCTCTACCTCCCGTCACTTATCAGCAGTCAGTTACTGATAGTTGTCCTTCCAGGACAGCTTTCACTTTGTGAATTGGTTACCACTTCAAGTAAGGGTGCTGGTAAACTTTCAGTTGTTTGGCACCACAAATGATTGATACATGGCATTGCAAGTCACTATTTGTGAGATGGAAGTAGG
This sequence comes from Lissotriton helveticus, assembly GCF_964261635.1. Classification (NCBI taxonomy): domain Eukaryota; kingdom Metazoa; phylum Chordata; class Amphibia; order Caudata; family Salamandridae; genus Lissotriton; species Lissotriton helveticus. The sequence goes on from NC_136061.1 coordinate 2,127,145,264, forward strand.
AGTTTGTGACTTACAAAATTACACTGTGATAGGTCTGGGTCCAGGGATCAACTCACCTCCCCCTATAGTCTGGGAGCAGGCAGGTCCTTGATAAAGTCCCCTGAGCTGTTTATGTGTGCCCCAGGATTAGGGAGGTCAGCCAAGTGCTCCGCAAAAGCTTGCGCTATAGCTGCTGGGTTTTCGGCCATCACGCCGGTTCCCATTATTTTAATCTTTGGGCTTATTCTTTCTTAGCCAGCCACACTAGCAGTTTGCCCACTTTGCTGCTAACCTCATAAAGTTTCCCTTGTTTCACTTTATGCAGCTCCCTGGCCTCCTGGTGGACCAGAGTACCCATGGCCTCCCTTACCCCTTATATCTTCTGTCCAAACTAGGAGTGGGGTTAGTCACATAGTCAGCCTCCCATAGTGCCAGTTTTGTTTCAAGTTCTCTGTTCCTTTAGTTCGCCCATAACATGTGCAATGCGTTGTCTTGTACATGACTGTCTTGTATACCTCACAGCGGTGGGTCTTGTACTCTACCAAATGATTTGCTATTTTGATGGGCAGGTATGATGTAGACTTCAGAACCATATTGGAATTGTGTACCCTAGATTTTCGAAAAATGCTGTGATGCCATACTAATGGCAGATTGCACATTTATGAAATGTCAGACAATAATGTATAGTTGTATAACTTTTTATCATCAGGTAAAGGAAATAATCTCTTTTTATTATAGGCAAATCTAACTCTTCTGCTTCCTAAAATAAGAGATCCATCTCATCTAATGAGACAGAGCGCTTGGCATTGTGTTAACTTTTTATTAACACTTGATAGGGTTAGAGTATTTGGTATCTTTTTAAAACTCATTATGAAGTGCATATACAGTGCTCCCATACACTATTTTAGGCATATAACAATAATACACAAAATGCTATCTTTATCTTAAAATGGTGTTTCATTTGACGTCCTGTAAAGAATTCCAGTCCTCATTCTATAGTGTCTACCACATGGCACTTTGAACAGGGCCAACAGGTGGGTTCTCTCGAACAGCACGGATCCATTAAAAAACAGATGACCCACTCCGATGCGGAGGAGAAGCAACTCTGCTGTGTTTCATTCGCTGCTCTGATCCCTCTGGACGATGACGCCAGCCGAGGCCACTGCAGGTAAGAGCAGTGGGGCCGGTTGGGGGGAGGATTTTGAGAGGCGACCACGAGGAAAAATTAATTATTTATTTAGTTTTCCATTGTGGTCATCTCTCTAAAACCCCCAGATGGTCCCACCACCCCACCGCTCTTACCTGAAGCGGCCGCGGCTGGACGTCACTAGATACTATGGCAGAGGCCCTGTGGCTGTGCTTCCTGTGTCATTTTCACTTTTAGCAGAGAGCCTGAGCCCGGTGGTGCAATTGGTGGTTGTAGGCATCAAGAATACATTCATGGTCTTTACGACCCTCCCGGTTCCCGCAAATTGCATTCCCGGGAGCAATGCATATTATCGACCATCCGTTGGGTGGATTCCAACATGCACCCATTATAGAATGGGTAATTACCCCGGTGCAAGTTGTATACTAGTACACATATAGCAGCACAACAACTGTGAACCCCTTGGATGCACCACAATGTAAATGTACAAACTCCTGTATTTCAAGTTGTTGAAGGAGGAGCTCTGTTTGCATAGCCCAGATTACAGGTGGGGCCCTGATTCATCTTCTGTAAAATCATACTATGTTGCAAATGCAAAAATTGTGTAATGGTTACATTTTTTATGATTTTTGTAGCAAATTGCTCAATGGGCTAAGTCCAGGTATTTTGCTTCAGGAGGGCTTTAGGCCCCTGGGCACCCTTGGCTTTGCATGACCTAATTTGCGATTACCAAGTAGGTAATTGCAAATTAGGAAATGCAAAGTATGCAATTATAGCGCTACGAGGCCTTCGGGTAGTAATGCGCTTTACAAATCCCACTTTCATTTCATTTAATTTCATTTCATTTCAAAACCATTCACACCTATGCGCCTTAAAGACCATAGGACTCAATGGAGTAATATTAACTAATAGCGATACGCAATTTACTGAGGCGTTATTAGGTAATACTAAGGAATTCCAAAGTAGTTGTTGATTCGTTACATACATAGCATTTTGCGATTACCAAATAGCAATTCGGTAAAAATCGCTATTTGGTATTTGCAAAATGCTTATTTGATCCATGTGGCCCCTTGTGATTTGCTTCATTAATTTTAATAAGCGAGTGGGCTATTTGTAACCCTCATGAATAGCTGCAAAAAGATAGATGGATGTCTGCCAGAAGTAGTGGACCTCGGTTCTTGCTTTTGTATTCCTTACATATGTGAACATTTTTGTAAGTCAGGCTAAGTCCTTTAGAGGCATAGAGCGTGCTTTAACAAAATGTTGAAATGAAACAAATGACAATGGTGGAGAATGTTGTGGGCCACTGCCTACTTTACCTCACGTCACTTATCAGCAGTCAGTTATTGATAGTTGTCCTTCCAGGACAGCTTTCACTTTGTGAATTGGTTACCACTTCAAGTAAGGATGCTGGTAAACTTTCAGTTATTTGGCACTACAAATAATTGATACATGGCATTGCAAGTCACTATTTGTGAGATGGAACTCGGAGTTTGTGACTTTCAAAATTACTTCTGTACATTGTGACCTTTGTTTTTGTGGTTGCTTGGTGTGTAATTTTGCAAATTACAGGCAATGCACCCAAGGAATCGTTTAGACCTTTAAAGAATAACTACATTGCTAATTAGCTGCTCAAATGAATATTTTCACATTGCCTGCTTTCTTTATGTTCAGTTTGCATTTCCACAGATGTGCATCAGGTTTGGATAACCAGTGTACGCAAAAACAACATTGACTCTGTACTCACCCACAAATTCTGCAGTTCTATTGTTTTATCTCACTAGAAAAGTTTGTCAATGTTTGTTTGGGGCAGATAAATTGAAGTTTGCTGTTTAAGTTTTTGACAGTTAAGAACCGAAGTTATTGGAGTATTTATGTAACTGCACTTCGGGTTACAGAGATTCCTGTTCGATTTAACACATTTGTTAGAATGGATTAAAGTAAAATAGTATTCTCCTAGGTTTATTATTTGTCTTTCAGCATTGAAAGCTGTGCTCCATTAAGTCCCCAAAGTGAACATTATGGCTGGAAAAATCTATTTTCCTTGCTCCTTACTGCGGCAGTTTTAAGCAGCAGATGGATGGCATTTTATGTCGAATGTACTGTAGCTTTTAACTAAAAAACGAATGGTTTCCACTAGCTTTCATTAGGAAACATAGTATTTCAACATAAAAAGTTGAAAGATATTTGGAAATTCTAAGTTGTGTGACATTCTAAGAGGACTGCGGCAATCTCCTTTATATTAAGATAGTATTGTCAGTATTAATACGTCTAAATATTTCCATCCTGTGCACGCAAATAGGTTACACTTAAAATGAGAAATAATAGTTATATTTCCAAAGACATGTTTTCATCTCTATAATGGGGTTAAATAACGGCGCAAATTACCAAGCGACAGCGATAATTATCGCTGGCCACCCTCAGCATGAAAATGTTTATCGCCGGCTATCACTGAATTATCTCCATGCTAGCGCTGTATTAACAACGCATAGCGATAATTATCCCAGTGATAGCTATGTCTTCCATGGAACATCGCTGGTTTTTCAGCGATGTTCTTTCGAAAATGGCGATAACCTTGCTGATACGACCCTGTGGTCGCATCAGCATAATTCACCCCAATGATAAGTATAGCTAAATAAGCATTTTAGCAGATGTTAGTTTTTAGCAAAAAAACGCAGTTTTTGCCAAAAACTAATGCCTGCAAAAACCCTGAGGGCCACCTTGTAAATACTGCGATGTGTATTTAGCAATAATTTACAAGGTAGTTCATCAGGGGTACGCCCAGTGATGCCCACTTTGCATCTCATTAGAGATGCAAAGCGAGGCATCGGGAAAACTGGTGCTAACATGCGCTAAAGCATGTTAGCATCCCCTTGTAGATAGGGCAATAAACTTATCTTCGCTTTTTTGGCTTTTAAAGCCAAAAAAGCGGAGATTAGGCCCTCGTTAATATGCCCCAACATCTCTTCAGTTTTCCTAATGCTCTACTCTGCTGTCTAATTTCATTGACCACACCAACTAATCTTCAATTAAGCTTCCCATTAGTTTCAAAGAAAATAATGCAAATATATAGTATGAATATGACTCAATACAAATTATGTTTTGGAGACCCTGACAGTCAGCAACATACACATTGTTCCTGCCTCCTTTAAATTGGTGCACCGGGTGTAAACAGAGACTGTGTGCTACATTAACGTCAATGTGCCGCCTCTAATGCAGCTGCAACCTCACACTGGCCTTGGCAGCAGAGAATAGTGAAAGACGTAGCTTCTGCTTTAAGCAGGTGCTCCACCTTTCACTGTGCAAGAAGCACCTGCCTACACTTCAAAAGAGGGGGGCGTCGATCCCCCTGCAAGGGGATGCAGTGAGAGACTGCACCTGCCTGCAGGGGATGTTTGGATGGTCCATGGACACCCTCCAGAGTTCTGCCTTAGTGGGTTGCACTGACTGCATCACTGTTTTGTGGTATGGCCCCTTTGAGCCAGGAAGGTAATACGAAGTATAAAATATCATTTACATCCCTCACTGGTAAAAGTGTCCAGTGTGTGGATATTAGGAATCTTAGTTCAAGCAGTAGTCCCTCACTGCAGATCCCAAAAGATGCACCTACATCACTGAGACCCTAATGGAGATCTCCCTACAAAGCTTTCATGGTTCTGTGGGGGATCTTCTGTAAGGTTTAGAGCATGAACCAGGCATCTCCTGCTCTAATCTTGCAACAGTTTTCTGTACTTTCCTCCCGCTCTGATTCCGGTCAAAAGCGAGAGTCTCCTTTTTAGTTTGTGATTGTTTTTAACATTTGTGTGAAAATACTTGCTACCTGCATTTAATTCTGTGGTGTGAAATACTTCCTTAGTACATTTTACTTTGTTGGGGCACTTTAAGCTGGTTGAAAGGCTTTGTGAGAACTTCCGCTCTGTCTTGCAGTAATTGGAGTTAGCGCTCTAGTTGTTCCTGCTGACACACATTCACGCACTCATTATCGGCGTTAAATCAAGCCGATGATCCTTCCGCGCAGCCGACACTCGCAGCGAGTGCTCCGGCGGCATGCTGAAAGCGCGCCAAATGGCAAGCCCATCTACGCCCATCCGCGACAGGACGGGGCCAGGGGCCAGAACCCCTGTCCAACATGCCTCAGACATGTATGGCTATGATAGGGATCAGTTGTTTAGAGTTAAAGGTGAGAGCAGGAGTGAGTGCGTGCATAGTCTGTCTTTAGAGGAGGAGAATATATGTTGCCCTCTGTGTAACTATAATTTTAAGCCCCTCCAAGCTGCTCCCCCATTGACTACCAGTAAGGGTAAAGTAAAACCAATTTCCATTCTTTTACTGAATTGTCGCTCCCTCCAAAAACATTCTATTCAAATTCACCTTCTTCTTGAGGAGAGGAGTCCTGATGTACTCTTTCACACGATAACATGGACAAATAAGGATTCTGATGCGGATATAGTTCAAGCTCTCCCCCCAAACTACGCCATTTTTAGGCAAGATCGTGCCATTGGTCGGGGTGGGGGGGAATTGCTATTATTTGTAAAGACATCTATGGATGTAGAGCCACCAACGGCCATATATCTGATTGTGAAAGCCTTTCGTTTGGCATAAGCTTCTCTCCAACTTGTATTTTCTCTGGGATTCTTATATATCGCCCACCAGGAGCATTATGTAATTTCTGTAAAGATCTCCCAGAGGTAGCTACCCGTGGGGCGAGTCTGTTGTCCAATTTTTCTATCTTGGGTGATTTCAATTTATACTTTGAGGATTTCGATTCCTCTCCAGTGCATGATCTTATTGAATGTTTAGAAACATTTCAATTCAAGTAAATAGTGATTGTCCCTACTCATAAACTGGGACATTTGCTCGATCCCTAATTGACAAATCTCACAGACATCACTTGGGTTGAGTCTATGGAGATTCCTTGGTCTGATCACTTCCTCTTATCTTTTATCTGGATTCCTTAAGAGTCCTTACAACCATCTGTCAGAACTAAAACAATTGTTGGTATATGGTCTAAACTTCCAGTGGAAAGATGGGCAACTAGTCTTATAGAGTCCACTCCCACTCCTCATTCTGATCCAACTAAGGCAAATGAGAATTTTAACAATTGGCTGCAGTCCTCGCTTGACCTAGTTCTCCCAAAGAAAGAGCTTTGTTACTGTGTAGGCCTGAATAAGAAAGCCTGGTATACTCATACTCTGGGACAGCTTATGAAATCTTGTAAACAACTTGAAAGGATATGGAGGAAGGACTTTAGAGCCTATAAAAAGAAAATAAAGGCTGCCCAAGCCAGCTATTATCACGGAAAAATCATTTTAGCATCTAATGCCCCTCTGGAAATTTTTTAAATCATAAAGTCTCTTCTTACCCCCCTAGTTTCCCTATTGATGTTGATAATGCTTTAAAGCGTTGTGAGGAGTTAGCTAACTTTTTTTCGACTAAAGTTCACAACATCTATTCTAGTTTTCACCATAGGATCCTAGATATAAATATTTCACTGCTTGCACAACAGGCTATGTTGGAAAGGTTCCCTCCACTTTCCCTGCCTGTACTGTAGGATCTTTTGAAGTGGCTAAAATCGGGAGCCAATGTTGTCGGGTTTTTTTTTAAAATGTTTTTAAATTTTATGCCCTCTCACTTATCGGGGAGAATATTTGGTGACAGTATTCTTTACACTTTTTTTAGGTCCCCTGGTCAAATGGATTCTATCGTCTGTTAGAGGTCCTGAAGAAGGTGGCCTTGAGCCACCGAAACGCGCGCCGACCCAGTGCGGGGTCTCATCTTTGAGACCGTTCATTTGGCATGACTACTCTGCCATTTGGATTCCAGTTACCTTTTTCAGTCAATTTTGTAGTGGATGTAGTGTTTGTATGATAGTGTGAGTTGGTGTATGATTGAGTGTGTTTTCCCAGGGGTTCATTTAATGTATTTTTTGCTAATTGTGTATATCGACACTATTATATTGACTGATTTCTTCCTTTTGTGTAATTGTACATATCTTTATAACTGTATTTGTATGTGTGTAAAAATGATTTCTCATAAAAAAATGAAATTAAACTGAAAAATATGAAAGTGCCTACAAGATGAAAATGATGAAAAAAATAAATATCTTATTTTTGAAGACTAATTAATTAGTATTTTTTTGTAATTGTCACCTTTTCTGAATTTAAATTTGTGATATATACGTGAGTTAAAAGAATATGGCCTATGTGGAACACCCTTTCCTAGTGTTAATTTTCTTTGCCCCTCTGTTCCTTGGCCGTAATTAATTTTTGAGGGGGTCCCATCAATTGTGCCGCTAAAATCGGGATCTCCTGCAGACCCTGCCCCACCGGCCACTCTGAATTTGGTCTTCGAAGGTAGATTGCCCAGTCATGCAGGATGTAATAAATGCCTCTCTTTTAACGGACCAGGTGCCCTGTTTTTGGAAACAGGCTAGAGTCAGGGCCCTCTTGAAAAAGAGCAATTTGGATCCAGAGGACTGGGCCAACTATCGCCCCATTTCTTTACTGCCAGTAACAGAAAAATATGTGAATTCCGTATTGGCAGATCATCTTGAGGAAAATTACTACTTCCACTCGACTCAGACTGGATTCAGGCATCATCTGGGCACGGAGACGGCCCTCCTTGCTGTGGTTGAAGAATTCAGAAACATCTTGGAAGATGGAGGCTGCGCTGCTAATATTTTATTAGATCTCAGCACAGCCTTCGACACCGTGAACCCTCATATATTGATCCAAAGACTCAGGGAGGTGGGAGTCACAGGCACTGCCTTAAAGTGGCTGCAGTCCTTTTTGACAGATAGATCTTTCGCCGTCTCTGATGAAGGAGCCCTCTCTAAGCAAAGACCTTTGCAGTATGGAGTTCCCCAGGGGTCGTAACTGAGCCCTACCATGTTTAACAACTAGATGAGGCCTTTGGCGGGGGTAGTACACCCCTGGGAAATACATATTGTGACCTATGCTGATGACACCCAATTGGTGGTGTGTCTTAGTCAGCAAGATACATCTGAGATGGGCTTAGCTGCCTGCCTTGCTATAGTATCTGAATGGATGGACCTGTCCTTTCTTAAGTTAAATGGGGCCAAGACAGAAATCATGATCCTGGGCCATGCATCCCCAAACAATTTAGATCTTATTTGGCCCAGTTGTCTTGGTTCTCCGCCGGCCCTAAAGAAACAAATTAAGAGTTTGGGTGTCTGGTTGGATTGCAACTTGAACATCTCTGCGCAAGCATGTAAAGTGGCGGGGACCTGTTATGGTCTTCTTGGGTGGACACGTAAGATCCTTCCCTTGCTCCCATTTGATGCCAGGCGGTTGTTGGTTCAGGTTCTCATCTTGTCTCGGCTGGACTACGCAAATGCAGTCTATTTTGGTGCACCACAGGGAACTATTAAGAGATTACAGATTACCCAGAATTGCGAGGCCCGTCTTTTGTTGAACATCCCTAAAAGCAATTCTGTTAAGTTGGCGCTTGGTCGGCTGCACTGGCTCCCTGTTCAGGAAAGAATCAGGTTTAAGGCCATGTGCATTGTCCACAAGTCCATCCCTGGTAATAGCCCCCTTTGATTCAGCCCATGGTACAACCTTATTGCACCAAGAAGACCTTAAGATCTAGTGATAAGCAACTGCTTGCAGTCCCTAGGATTACATGGGCTCAGGCTGGAGGCAGGCTGTTTTCTTATAATGCAGCCAATTTTTGGAACTAACTCCCAGATTACACCCACCTTGAACCTGACCATCTAAGATTCAGGAAGCAGTTAAAGACCATCCTCTTTCCGTGATCAGTGGTGAGTGAATGGTGTCACAGGAAGCGCCGGGAAGCCCTGGGGTAGCCATGCGCTATATAAGTGCGTATTCATTAATTCATTCTTCACCACCAGCTCAAACATTTGGTTCAACATTTGGATGACATTCCTGTAAGTAACAATGCCTGCCAGTATGGTTGCAGGAATACTGATTGCATTGCTCCATACCACCATATAGATATCACATGTGGTAATATTCCATACTACTGAGATGTATATCAGGGCACTGCAATCTTACTGTTGCATAAGAAAATTCATTCATATGTTGAGGCAGTGGATCGAGAACGCCAAAGAGAAACAATTTGGGGGTGGACTACCTCTACCAGAGATCTGAGCAGCAACTTCCCACCAGGATGCAACCAGGCCATTTGGATTGGCCCGGGAGATGCCTAACAACTCCGCAGCACTCCCCCAGTGCGGGAATGAAGAAAGCCACGAAACACCAGTTTGGCGGGCAGACTACCGCTACCAGAGGTCAAAGCAGCAACTTCCCACCAGAAGGTGTCCAGACTGTTTGGATTTGCTGGGAACTGCTTATCAACTCCACATCACTCTCGCCCGGGCTAAGGCTGAGCCGGGCTACCCATCTGTCAAGGCCGCTGAGTGGATTACTGTCTTTTAAAGTAGTTCCTGGTAAGCACAATGTTTCACTTTAATCAGTACCATGGGCAAACGGAAAACCATTGGGAACTCTGCATTACCACGTACGTCTACCAATATTGATACAATGCTAGAGAAATCCATAGGAGTTGTCGTCAATGAAACAGAACTAACCAAATGTAGACTGTCCCTGGGGTCGAGGGAAATTATTCAGGGGCCTGCTGTGCTGACTGATGCACTACACAGTTTGTCGGAGGACATTGAAGAAGTGGACACTAGGAGTTAACTTTTGACCACACCCAAAAATGGTCGCTCCCATATCCTCCCAGCCCCTGTTACTGTTACAGATGATAGCCCTAACACATCTACTGAACCAATTGCAAAACCGAAGAAAACAAATAATCAGGCCTCACCCACGAATATCAGATATAAACAGTTACCTAATGGGAAGGGTCCGAACCCACTGTGATTGGGCGGTATAAACATTGTAGAATCATGTGCAACATTTTCTGATATTCTAGTAAAGAATCTAAATTCCCTGACTGATCACCTGACTGTTATTGAAGGCCAATTGGCAACCATGCAGCATTTCATACCCTGTCAAATGGCTTGTCTAGGCACATGGAGGACTTTTCAGATTCTGTCACTTTTCATTAACAATTGGAGCCCACGGCAAGGTAACTTTCTTTGGAACCACCCACTTCCTGTAGTGCAAAATCAAAGGGTTGTATTAGAACTAAGGCTGCTGTAATGATATGAACACTGTAGAACATGGCAGTGTCTGTGATGTATGACCACTAATCCCTCAACTGCTATAATTGGATCAAATTGGACACCCTTAGATGGGGAGACGCAGGATCTACAAAGAAATACTGTGGTTGATCGTCTTCCCTCTGAAGCATGTCCTTATGCCCTGGTAATGACAGGCATGCTGCTTTTGAAGGAAAACCAAACTAGGTAATATGATCAGGTCTGCAATAAAGTTCTTTTAAGGTTTGGTGAACACCGTGAGTTTAATGCTGTAAATGTACACAACATTCTAATGACACAGCGAGTAGATTGGGTCGGCCCCTTGGAGAAAGATATCCAAGGGGACTGTATACTTAATAGTTATTAACTTTAGGGGGGCGTGGCTTGGCGCCCAGAGGTCATGGCAGCGTCGGTGTGAGGCTCCCAGACCGACGCAGCGGAAACGCACTCAAGGATTGCCATTTCTGGAGCTGCTCGAAGGCACTTGAGTCTAAGACGGTGATCATCACTCAGGGACTTTGCGTGCCTTTTTTCCGGTAAAACAAACTGTTTTATTTGCGGTTAATCGCGCGTCTGGAAGGACGAGATTAGACGGCCGCCATTTTGTTTCTCTCCGCCTGACGCGCGTGCTATCCTCCCTTAGGAAGTGGCCTCTTTGTCCTCCACCTCATATGCATCAGACCTCCCTAAAGCTCTATGGGTGGTATATCTTTCTTCAGCAGAGCTTTTTAGTGGTGCAGCAACCCAGTTTCACCCCACCTTTCTAAAGTGCTGGGGTGATGTAGTTGCAGCCGTCATTTTGTGGATCACCTCATATTTCAGCATGATAATCTCGCAAAACTTATAAGAGCCAAACTTGCTCTATTTTTATGGATTTATGAGGTTCTTAATGAAGCATTCCTCTTTGCTTCAGGATCATGATTTAGTAGTTTTACACTGTTTTCGGCGTGTACTTTACTTCAGCATTTATTTCGAAGGCATTGCGCTTTCCAGTTGTGCATCCTCTCAGTGGAGTTATACTTCTCTGTGCCAACTTCCTCATATCTAAATTTTGTATATTCCCTCTAGACTCTCTATGTTACTTTCCTCACAAGTTGATGAGCAGAACAAAAGGTACCCTCTCTGTCACCTCAAAACCAAAACGTGTTTTCATCAAAAACTCAACACTTTTTTCAGAACTCTCTAATTTGGAAAATTTGGGGGTTCTTGACATAGACAAGGAAAACACAGTTATGGATCCTATGCAGCTACCAACAGGAAAGTCAAATAAGAAACGCTTAAAAAAGGATCCCCCTTTGCCACCTAGGCCGGCCTCTCCAGTCTCAATGGAGTTATTACTACAGGACATAAGTGCCCTCAGGCCCTTTGTTGAGGAAACAAATGCCAAATTACAAGTCCTCTCAGATAATTGGTCAAAACTGGACGCTAGAATTACAACAGTGGAGCAGAATGTCTCCTCCCTCAATGATCCACCAAAAACTGTACTTTCTTGCACTCTCAGGTATAAACACTACAGAAACAAGTCAAGGATCCTTAAAATAGCAATAGGAGGAATAACATGCGCATATATGGTCTGGCAGAAGGGGTTGAAGTTACGGATACTATTGCCTTCTTCAAAACTTTTCTTCCCTAGGTTCTTCATTTACCAGAAGAAACTACATTGAATATACAACATGCTCACAGATTAGGTCGTATCACTACTAACACTTCATCTCCACGGAGACCCAGAGGAGTCATTCTGTACTTTCTGGAGTGCACAGACCTGCTAAAATTTCTGGCAGCTGCTAGGACCATTCAACGAATGTATTAGTCCAGTTCTACTTTATTCTTTGCACAAGATTATTCCAGAGTTACTGCGTCCAGACGTAAAGCTTTCCTCGACATGAGACCAGACCTCCGTTCCATGGGAGCAAGATATGGTTTATTCCATCCATGCTTATTTAAAGTTACTTATAACAGAACTACTTCATACGAAGATCCAGTTTGTTTGCAAAGCTTCAAAAATGCGCACAAGACGGTGCTCATGGATTCTTCTTAACCTTCCTCCTCACACGATACTTAACTCTCCTAAGCCTCTCATTTGAGTTGTCACTTTACCGCTTATTGCTGATTTTATGCGGTTATGTATCCTAATTAGATTTATATTCTGGTGTTTTCTTTGAATATATTAGCCAATGCTCTAAATTTATTGCTACTTTTATGTTCATTGTTCACTATATAAACTATAGTTATATATTTTTCATCTCTTTTTCTCTATTGCTTCCACAGTTATGTTTACATTATGGCGTGCTTCCCCCCTTGTCCAGTCCGGCTCTAACTAGATGTCTCGCCTGTTCCATGTGGTTCCACCCACCCCCACATGCATGTTCCCTCTGTGTAGGGATGTTATTTGTCTAGTCTTTTGTTCTTTGTTTTTTGCACCTCAGTTCCCTATTTTTTTCTCTTTGGATGTCTGTATTTTATCTAATTCTTTCCTCATTCATATAATTAAAAATGTGTTCATCATTATATTTTTGAACTTACCTTTATTTATTTTTTTCACCACTTCTGTACACATTTTCTCTTTTTCTGTGCTGCTCTACTGATGTCTCTTTTTTAGCTCCACTTATCTGGTTTTCCTAATCTTTTTTGGTTTAAGAGTAATCTACCCACTCACTTATTTCTTTTGTATTTCTACATTCTTATCCATGACTTTATTGAATTGGACTCGCATCTTAGCTTGCTTTATCAATTCATTGTTGATACTCCATGTCACTAAAATTATTCTCTTGGAAACGTGAGAGGATTACATTCTCCTATTAAGAGACAGAGAGTCCTAACTCATCTTGCTAAACTAGTTGCTGATATTGTTTTCCTGTAAGAAACACATCTTACAGAGGCTGAATCCTTGAAATTAAAAAAAGGCTGTGTAGGGCAAATTTTCCTTTCTCAAGGAGATGGCCAACGTAATGGAGTTATGATATTGTGTCGTAAATCTCTTCCAGTTACATTTATAACGCAAGAATCAGACGCGGATTGTAGATGGTTAATTGTTAAAATGTTGCTGAAGGGTGTTCCAGTTTCTTTTCTTAATGTCTATGCCCCCACTGGAGGAGATGTCTCTTTTTGGCCCACACTAGCCAGACAAATTTCCCATTGCATTGAGGACAATTTTGTGTGAGCAGGTGACTGTAATCAGGTATTAGACTCATTTATATATAGGAATTCCAAAGTGTCTTTTATCCCCAACAAGCTCCGCAAATCCTTTGTCCACACTATCAACCAACATAAACTTCTGGATGCTTGCCGTCTTTGTAATCCGGATACTAGAGAATACACCTTTTACTCCCCAATGCATCAAACTCAATCAATTTTATCTGATCATGCCCCTGTTTCAATTGGCCTAGATATATTACCCAAGGTTAACGCTCCTAGAAGGTAGCGATTTAGCAATCCACTTCTTTTAGATCCTAAATTTACTGCCTCCTTTGCTGCCTTTTTTAATGAATACTTTTTAATAAATCAAAACGAGTCCTTGCCTTTTTCTACTGTTGTCAGGATCCAGTTCTGTTGCTCTGCTATTATGGACTCTTCCATCATGCCCAAGTTGTTGTTTGTTCTCTATTATGCCAAAGCTGTATGTTTATGTGCCTATAAGCATGCACTATTACTTGTGGACTCTTTTACTTGCTGATTATGCAAATGTGTACTCTGTTTTATATAACTCCCGTCTTTTAGCGTTGTTCGCTTATTGTGGACTAATTGCTTTCTTTCCTCCAGTTGTAATTCATCTGCATGCTATGTTCCTCAAACGTGCAAGTTAAACATCAGGGTTTATTTCAGTCATGACGCTTGTGTACAAAGAGTTCGCTAATCTGTTTTGTTTTTTGACTCGCGGTTAACACACACATGGAAGGTGTGTTCAGCCGCGGCTTCCGTAGGACTCTTTGTTGCCTATAAATAGAAACCGCACCCATCTTCCAATGCGGATTACTCTGGCATGAGTGTAAGGACGCGTCTGGAGGTTTCTGGGTCCCGGAGCATTCACAGTTCTCCACGGCTTTGGCGGTTAGAATTCCTGATTTGCTGAGACCTTGCATGTCGCTGGAAACAGCAGATAAGGTATCCTGCGTCTTTTAAAAGACTTTGGAACAGAGAGGCTTCTCTAAACCATAGCGCATTTGGACATTAATGCACACATACTTGTACTTGACTAAGGATTGCATTTGATGTGATGTAAACACTTTTGGACATTATTATATATGCACTTGAAACATTGTCAAGGAGTACATTTGGACCCTATTGAGAGTGGTTTAAAAACACGATTTATAAGCGCTTTTGGACGCCTTGTTTTTTGAGCATTACTATTCGTTTTATTTGGAATTCAGAGAACTAGACTAAATAGAAACAATATCAGAGACGGGATTATTATAGAGACTTTTTCTAAGGATTGTATTTGGAGACAAGTGTTAAAATCTTCAGGTGAAATCAACCCAAGAAGATACAGTTTTATTTAAAGCACTTCATTTAATTCAAGACATATTATTCCAGTTGTGCATTGTGCTGTGAAATATAAAGCGGTACAAAAGGGGGTGGTGATGGACGGAGCATCTGAATCAATCAAACACTCACAACCAGTCAAAAGATCTGGGTTTAATCCATCACCGTTCTTTAGCCCACTCTGCCACCCCAGTTCTGACATGGCTATATGCAAATCAGTCTGACCCTGTGCCTCATGGGAACAGTCCAGCCCGAACTGCCAAGCCATGTCTTCCCTGGACCGGAAACAAGCTTCCGAGGACCGGTTTCTGGCATTCCAGCCGTCTTCAGCCCGGCTTGCTTGAATCCAGTGGCAAAGTGAGCAAGGGACTCCCGTCTGAGCATACCCTGCCACACTTATGGCGGCCAAAAGCGGTACAAAAGGGGGTGGTGATGGACGGAGCATCTGAATCAATCAAACACTCACACCCAGTCAAAAGATCTGGGTTTAATCCATCACCGTTCTTTAGCCCAGTCTGCCACCCCAGTTCTGACATGGCTATATGCAAATCAGTCTGACCCTGTGCCTCATGGGAACAGTCCAGCCCGAACTGCCAAGCCATGTCTTCCCTGGACCGGAAACAAGCTTCCGAGGACCGGTTTCTTGCATTCCAGCCGTCTTCAGCCTGGCTTGCTTGAATCCAGTGGCAAAGTGAGCAAGGGACTCACGTCTGAGCATACCCTGCCACACTTATGGTGGCCAAAAGCGGTACAAAAGGGGGTGGTGATGGACGGAGCATCTGAATCAATCAAACACTCACACCCAGTCAAAAAATCTGGGTTTAATCCATCACCGTTCTTTAGCCCACTCTGCCACCCCTGTTCTGACATGGCTATATGCAAATCAGTCTGACCCTGTGCCTCATGGGAACAGTCCAGCCCGAACTGCCAATCCATGTCTTCCCTGGACCGGAAACAAGCTTCCGAGGTCCGGTTTCTGGCATTCCAGCCATCTTCAGCCCGGCTTGCTTGAATCCAGTGGCAAAGTGAGCAAGGGACTCACGTCTGAGCATACCCTGCCACACTTATGGCGGCCAAAAGCGGTACAAAAGGGGGTGGTGATGGACGGAGCATCTGAATCAATCAAACACTCACACCCAGTCAAAAGATCTGGGTTTAATCCATCACCGTTCTTTAGCCCACTCTGCCACCCCAGTTCTGAAATGGCTATATGCAAATCAGTCTGACCCTGTGCCTCATGGGAACAGTCCAGCCCGAACTGCCAAGCCATGTCTTCCCTGGACCGGAAACAAGCTTCAGAGGATCGGTTTCTGGCATTCCAGCCGTCTTCAGCCCGGCTTGCTTGAATCCAGTGGCAAAGTGAGCAAGGGACTCACGTCTGAGCATACCCTGCCACACTTATGGTGGGCAAAAGCGGTATAAAAGGGGGTGGTAATGGACGGAGCATCTGAATCAATCAAACACTCACACCCAGTCAAAAGATCTGGGTTTAATCCATCACCGTGCTTTAGCCCACTCTGCCACCCCAGTTCTGACATGGCTATATGCAAATCAGTCTGACCCTGTGCCACATGGGAACAGTCCAGCCCGAACTGCCAAGCCATGTCTTCCCTGGACCGCAAACAAGCTTCCGAGGACCGGTTTCTGGCATTCCAGCCGTCTTCAGCCTGGCTTGCTTGAATCCAGTGGCAAAGTGAGCAAGGGAGTCACATCTGAGCATACCCTGCCACACTTATGGCGGCCAAAAGCGGTACAAAAGGGGGTGGTGATGAACGGAGCATCTGAATCAATCAAACACTCACACCCAGTCAAAAGATCTGGATTTAATCCATCACCGTTCTTTAGCCCACTCTGCCACCCCAGTTCTGACATGGCTATATGCAAATCAGTCTGACCCTGTGCCTCATGGGAACAGTCCAGCCCGAACTGCCAAGCCGTGTCTTCCCTAGACCGGAAACAAGCTTCCGAGGACCGGTTTCTGGCAATCCAGCCGTCTTCAGCCCGGCTTGCTTGAATCCAGTGGCAAAGTGAGCAAGGGACTCATGTCTGAGCATACCCTGCCACACTTATGGCGGCCAAAAGCGGTAGAAAAAGGGGTGGTGATGGACGGAGCATCTGAATCAATCAAACACTCACACCCAGTCAAAAGATCTGGGTTTAATCTATCACCGTTCTTTAGCCCACTCTGCCACCCCAGTTCTGACATGTCTATATGCAAATCAGTCTGACCCTGTGCCTCATGGGAACAGTCCAGCCCGAACTGCCAAGCCATGTCTTCCCTGGACCGGAAACAAGCTTCCGAGGACCGGTTTCTGGCATTCCAGCCGTCTTCAGCCCGGCTTGCGTGAATCTAGTGGCAAAGTGAGCAAGGGACTCACGTCTGAGCATACCCTGCCACACTTATGGCGGCCAAAAGCGATACAAAAGGAGGTGGTGATGGACAGAGCATCTGAATCAATCAAACACTCACACCCAGTCAAAAGATCTGGGTTTAATCCATCACCGTTCTTTTGCCCAGTCTGCCACCCCAGTTCTGACATGGCTATATGCAAACCAGTCTGACCCTGTGCCTCATGGGAACATTCCAGCCCGAACTGCCAAGCCATGTCTTCCCTGGACCGGAAACAAGCTTCCGAGGACCGGTTTCTGGCATTCCAGCCGTCTTCAGCCCGGCTTGCTTGAATCCAGTGGCAAAGTGAGCAAGGGACTCATGTCTGAGCATACCCTGCCACACTTATGGCGGCCAAAAGCGGTACAAAAGGGGGTGGTGATGGACGGAGCATATGAATCAATCAAACACTCACACCCAGTCAAAAGATCTGGGTTTAATCCATCAACGTTCTTTAGCCCACTCTGCCACCCCAGTTCTGACATGGCTATATGCAAATCAGTCTGACCCTGTGCCTCATGGGAACAGTCCAGCCCTAACTGCCAAGCCATGTCTTCCCTGGACCGGAAACAAGCTTCCGAGGACCGGTTTCTGGCATTCCAGCCGTCTTCAGCCCGGCTTGCTTGAATCCAGTGGCAAAGTGAGCAAGGGACTCACGTCTGAGCATACCCTGCCACACTTATGGTGGCCAAAAGCGGTACAAAAGGGGGTGGTGATGGACGGAGCATCTGAATCAATCAAACACTCACACCCAGTCAAAAGATCTGGGTTTAATCCATCACCGTTCTTTAGCCCACTCTGCCACCCCAGTTCTGACATGGCTATATGCAAATCAGTCTGACCCTGTGCCTCATGGGAACAGTCCAGCCCTAACTGCCAAGCCATGTCTTCCCTGGACCGGAAACAAGCTTCCGAGGACCGGTTTCTGGCATTCCAGCCGTCTTCAGCCCAGCTTGCTTGAATCCAGTGGCAAAGTGAGCAAGGGACTCACGTCTGAGCATACCCTGCCACACTTATGGCGGCCAAAAGCGGTACAAAAGGGGGTGGTGATGGACGGAGCATCTGAATCAATCAAACACTCACACCCAGTCAAAAGATCTGGGTTTAATCCATCACCGTTCTTTAGCCCAGTCTGCCACCCCAGTTCTGACATGGCTATATGCAAATCAGTCTGACCCTGTGCCTCATGGGAACAGTCCAGCCCGAACTGCCAAGCCATGTCTTCCCTGGACCGCAAACAAGCTTCCGAGGACCGGTTTCTGGCATTCCAGCCGTCTTCAGCCCGGCTTGCTTGAATCCAGTGGCAAAGTGAGCAAGGGACTCACGTCTGAGCATACCCTGCCACACTTATGGCGGCCAAAAGCGGTACAAAAGGGGGTGGTGATGGACTGAGCATCTGAATCAATCAAACACTCACACCCAGTCAAAAGATCTGGGTTTAATCCATCACCGTTCTTTAGCCCACTCTGCCACCCCAGTTCTGACATGGCTATATGCAAATCAGTCTGACCCTGTGCCTCATGGGAACAGTCCAGCCCGAACTGCCAAGCCGTGTCTTCCCTGGACCGGAAACAAGCTTCCGAGGACCAGTTTCTGGCATTCCAGCCGTCTTCAGCCCGGCTTGCTTGAATCCAGTGGCAAAGTGAGCAAGGGACTCACGTCTGAGCATACCCTGCCACACTTATGGCGGCCAAAAGCGGTACAAAAGGGGGTGGTGATGGACGGAGCATCTGAATCAATCAAACACTCACACCCAGTCAAAAGAGATCTGGGTTTAATCCATCACCGTTCTTTAGCCCACTCTGCCACCCCAGTTCTGACATGGCTATATGCAAATCAGTCTGACCCTGTGCCTCATGGGAACAGTCCAGCCCGAACTGCCAAGCCATGTCTTCCCTGGACCGGAAACAAGCTTCCGAGGACCGGTTTCTGGCATTCCAGCCGTCTTCAGCCCGGCTTGCTTGAATCTAGTGGCAAAGTGAGCAAGGGACTCACGTCTGAGCATACCCTGCCACACTTATGGCAGCCAAAAGCGGTACAAAAGGGGGTGGTGATGGACGGAGCATCTGAATCAATGAAACACTCACACCCAGTCAAAAGATCTGGGTTTAATCCATCACCGTTCTGTAGCCCAGTCTGCCACCCCAGTTCTGACATGGCTATATGCAAACCAGTCTGACCCTGTGCCTCATGGGAACAGTCCAGCCTGAACTGCCAAGCCATGTCTTCCCTGGACCGGAAACAAGCTTCCGAGGACCGGTTTCTGGCATTCCAGCCGTCTTCAGCCCGGCTTGCTTGAATCCAGTAGCAAAGTGAGCAAGGGACTCACGTCTGAGCATACCCTGCCACACTTATGGCAGCCAAAAGCGGTACAAGAGGGGGTGGTGATGGACGGAGCATCTGAATCAATCAAACACTCACACCCAGTCAAAAGATCTGGGTTTAATCCATCAACATTCTTTAGCCCACTCTGCCACCCCTGTTCTGACATGGCTATATGCAAATCAGTCTGACCTGTGCCTCATGGGAACAGTCCAGCCCGAACTGCCAAGCCATGTCTTCCCTGGACAGGAAACAAGCGTCCGAGGACCGGTTAGTGGCATTCCAGCCATCTTCAGCCCGGCTTGCTTGAATCCAGTGGCAAAGTGAGCAAGGGACTCACGTCTGAGCATACCCTGCCACACTTATGGCGGCCAAAAGCGGTACAAAAGGGGGTGGTGATGGACGGAGCATCTGAATCAATCAAACACTCACACCCAGTCAAAAGATCTGGGTTTAATCCATCACCGTTCTGTAGCCCACTCTGCCAGCCCAGTTCTGACATTGCGATATGCAAATCAGTCTGACCCTGTGCCTCATGGGAACAGTCCAGCCCGAACTGCCAAGCCATGTCTTCCCTGGACCGGAAACAAGCTTCCGAGGACCGGTTTCTGGCATTCCAGCCGTCTTCAGCCCGGCTTGCCTGAATCCAGTGGCAAAGTGAGACTCGGACTCACGTCTGAGCATATCCTGCCACACTTATGGCGGCCAAAAGCGGTACAAAAGGGGGTGGTGATGGACGGAGCATCTGAATCAATCAAACACTCACACCCAGTCAAAAGATCTGGGTTTAATCCATCACTGTTCTTTAGCCCACTCTTCCACCCCAGTTCTGACATGGCTATATGCAAATCAGTCTGACCCTGTGCCTCATGGGAACAGTCCAGCCCAAACTGCCAAGCCATGTCTTCCCTGGACCGGAAACAAGCTTCCGAGGACCGGTTTCTGGCATTCCAGCCGTCTTCAGCCCGGCTTTCTTGAATCCAGTGGCAAAGTGAGCAAGGGACTCACGTCTGAGCATGCCCTGCCACACTTATGGCGGCCAAAAGCGGTACAAAAGGGGGTGGTGATGGACGGAGCATCTGAATCAATCAAACACTCACACCCAGTCAAAAGATCTGGGTTTAATCCATCACCGTTCTTTAGCCCACTCTGCCACCCCTGTTCTGACATGGCTATATGCAAATCAGTCTGACCCTGTGCCTCATGGGAACAGTCCAGCCCGAACTGCCAAGCCATGTCTTCCCTGGACCGGGAACAAGCTTCCGAGGACCGGTTTCTGGCATTCCAGCCGTCTTCAGCCCGGCTTGCTTGAATCCAGTGGCAAAGTGAGCAAGGGACTCACGTCTGAGCATACCCTGCCACACTTATGGCGGCCAAAAGCGGTACAAAAGGGGGTGGTGATGGACGGAGCATCTGAATCAATCAAACAATTACACCCAGTCAAAAGATCTGGGTTTAATCCATCACCGTTCTTTAGCCCACTCTGCCACCCCAGTTCTGACATGGCTATATGCAAATCAGTCTGACCCTGTGCCTCAAGGGAACAGTCCAGCCCGAACTGCCAATCCATGTCTTCCCTGGACCGGAAACAAGCTTCCGAGGACCGGTTTCTGGCATTCCAGCCGTCTTCAGCCCGGCTTGCTTGAATCCAGTGGCAAAGTGAGCAAGGGACGCACGTCTGAGCATACCCTGCCACACTTATGGCGGCCAAAAGCGGTACAAAAGGGGGTGGTGATGGACGGAGCATCTGAATCAATCAAACACTTACACCCAGTCAAAAGATCTGGGTTTAATCCATCACCGTTCTTTAGCCCACTCTGCCACCCCAGTTCTGACATGGCTATATGCAAATCAGTCTGACCCTGTGCCTCATGGGAACAGTCCAGCCCGAACTGCCAATCCATGTCTTCCCTGGACCGGAAACAAGCTTCCGAGGACCGGTTTCTGGCATTCCAGCCGTCTTCAGCCCGGCTTGCTTGAATCCAGTGGCAAAGTGAGCAAGGGACTCACGTCTGAGCATACCCTGCCACACTTATGGCGGCCAAAAGCGGTACAAAAGGGGGTGGTGATGGACGGAGCATCTGAATCAATCAAACACTCACACCCAGTCAAAAGATCTGGGTTTGATCCATCACCGTTCTTTAGCCCACTCTGCCACCCCAGTTCTGACATGGCGATATGCAAATCAGTCTGACCCTGTGCCTCATGGGAACAGTCCAGCCCGAACTGCCAAGCCATGTCTTCCCTGGACCGGAAACAAGCTTCCGAGGACCGGTTTCTGGCATTCCAGCCGTCTTCAGCCCGGCTTGCTTGAATCCAGTGGCAAAGTGAGCAAGGGACTCACGTCTGAGCATACCCTGCCACACTTATGGCGGCCAAAAGCGGTACAAAAGGGGGGGTGATGGACGGAGCATCTAAATCAATCAAACACTCACACCCAGTCAAAAGATCTGGGTTTAATCCATCACCGTTCTTTAGCCCACTCTGTCACCCCAGTTCTGACATGGCTATATGCAAATCAGTCTGACCCTGTGCCTCATGGGAACAGTCCAGCCCGAACTGCCAAGCCAAGTCTTCCCTGGACAGGTAACAAGCGTCCGAGGACCGGTTTCTGGCATTCCAGCCGTCTTCAGCCCGGCTTGCTTGAATCCAGTGGCAAAGTGAGCAAGGGACTCACGTCTGAGCATACCCTGCCACACTTATGATGGCCAAAAGCGGTACAAAAGGGAGTGGTGATGGACGGAGCATCTGAATCACTCAAACACTCACACCTAGTCAAAAGATCTGGGTTTAATCCATCACCGTTCTTTAGCCCACTCTGCCAGCCCAATTCTGACATTGCGATATGCAAATCAGTCTGACCCTGTGCCTCATGGGAACAGTCCAGCCCGAACTGCCAAGCCATGTCTTCCCTGAACCGGAAACAAGCTTCCGAGGACCGGTTTCTGGCATTCCAGCCGTCTTCAGCCTGGCTTGCCTGAATCCAGTGGCAAAGTGAGCAAGGGACTCACGTCTGAGCATACCCTGCCACACTTATGGCGTCCAAAAGCGGTACAAAAGGGGGTGGTGATGGAGGGAGCATCTGAATCAATCAAACACTCACACCCAGTCAAAAGATCTGGGTTTAATCCATCACCGTTCTTTAGCCCACTCTGCCACCCCAGTTCTGACATGGCGATATGCAAATCAGTCTGACCCTGTGCCTCATGGGAACAGTCCAGCCCGAACGGCCAAGCCATGTCTTCCCTGGACCGGAAACAAGCTTCCGAGGACCGGTTTCTGGCATTCCAGCCGTCTTCAGCCCGGCTTGCTTGAATCCAGTGGCAAAGTGAGCAAGGGACTCACGTCTGAGCATACCCTGCCACACTTATGGCGGCCAAAAGCGGTACAAAAGGGGGTGGTGATGGACGGAGCATCTGAATCAATCAAACACTCACACCCAGTCAAAAGATCTGGGTTTAATCCATCACCGTTCTTTAGCCCACTCTGCCACCCCAGTTCTGACATGGCTATATGCAAATCAGTCTGACCCTGTGCCTCATGGGAACAGTCCAGCCCGAACTGCCAGGCCATGTCTTCCCTGGACCGGAAACAAGCTTCCGAGGACCGGTTTCTGGCATTCCAGCCGTCTTCAGCCCGGCTTGCTTGAATCCAGTGGCAAAGTGAGCAAGGGACTCACGTCTGAGCATACCCTGCCACACTTATGGCGGCCAAAAGCGGTACAAAAGGGGGTGGTGATGGACGGAGCATCTGAATCAATCAAACACTCACACCCAGTCAAAAGATCTGGGTTTAATCCATCACCGTTCTTTAGCCCACTCTGCCACCCCAGTTCTGACATGGCTATATGCAAATCAGTCTGACCCTGTGCCTCATGGGAACAGTCCAGCCCGAACTGCCAGGCCATGTCTTCCCTGGACCGGAAACAAGCTTCCGAGGACCGGTTTCTGGCATTCCAGCCGTCTTCAGCCCGGCTTGCTTGAATCCAGTGGCAAAGTGAGCCAGGGACTCACGTCTGAGCATACCCTGCCACACTTATGGCGGCCAAAAGCGGTACAAAAGGGGGTGGTGATGGACGGAGCATCTGAATCAATCAAACACTCACACCCAGT
Organism: Lissotriton helveticus; assembly: GCF_964261635.1. Classification (NCBI taxonomy): domain Eukaryota; kingdom Metazoa; phylum Chordata; class Amphibia; order Caudata; family Salamandridae; genus Lissotriton; species Lissotriton helveticus. Next base: position 2,127,168,843 of record NC_136061.1, read on the forward strand.
CAAAAGATCTGGGTTTAATCCATCACCGTTCTTTAGCCCACTCTGCCACCCCAGTTCTGACATGGCTATATGCAAATCAGTCTGACCCTGTGCCTCATGGGAACAGTCCAGCCCGAACTGCCAAGCCATGTCTTCCCTGGACCGGAAACAAGCTTCCGAGGACCGGTTTCTGGCATTCCAGCCGTCTTCAGCCCGGCTTGCTTGAATCCAGTGGCAAAGTGAGCAAGGGACTCACGTCTGAGCATACCCTGACACACTTATGGTGGCCAAAAGCGGTACAAAAGGGGGTGGTGATGGACGGAGCATCTGAATCAATCAAACACTCACACCCAGTCAAAAGATCTGGGTTTAATCCATCACCGTTCTTTAGCCCACTCTGCCACCCCAGTTCTGATATGGCGATATGCAAATCAGTCTGACCCTGTGCCTCATGGGAACAGTCCAGCCCGAACTGCCAAGCCATGTCTTCCCTGGACCGAAAACAAGCTTCCGAGGACCGGTTTCTGGCATTCCAGCCGTCTTCAGCCCGGCTTGCCTGAATCCAGTGGCAAAGTGAGCAAGGGACTCACGTCTGAGCATACCCTGCCACACTTATGGCGGCCAAAAGCGGTACAAAAGTAGTGTAGTGTAGCTCCTATCTTCCCAATAGGCTCTGCGCATTGGAATAATACCTACAGCAGTAAAGGCCTAGACCAGACGTTAACTAGGTCTACTACTGTCGATACTAGACTTAAGTTTTGGGTTTGCCAGCGTAGCTCAGAGTTCGCTAGAAACTTTCTCGAATGTTCAAGGAGGACTTAACTTCCCTGATTAGACAAGAAGGGATTTAGTTTCTGACAACCATAGAACATGACAACTTTGCTCTCCCCTAATCAAGAGTGTATCTCCAGAGTCGTGTGAGCACAAGGCAATTATTTTACTCAGTCAGTACGTGCATTCTTAGTCTCATCAGATTGTAGAGAAAAGGAAGAGACGGGCGTGTTCAATAAAAAGGTGTTATTTATTGATCAGTCTCTTTTCTCGTACAAGAGAAATGGATCGATATTATTGCAATACTTATAGTTAAGTAAAGTGCATACATTAAAAGCAATAGTATAAAATAATACTGTAAAAACATTGATATGGTTTCTGAGCCATATGATGTTTAAAATGATTAAAATATATTTACATACACATATACATTTGACTAAACGTACTCAACTGGTGTTTCTAAATACGCCTACCCCGTGTACCTGACCTAAGTCTAAATGCGTGGGCGGGAATAGAAAGTTACAGTTTAAGTTAAGTTTGTTTTTGCCAAGTGAATAACTAAAGAATTCTCTGTGAGGGGTTATTCAGTTCTGTACCTGGAATTTAGGATGAATGAGGAATGGTATCTCTTTCTCTGCTCTCGATATTCCAGGCCGCCTGCGAGGGCTGCCCGAAAGCGCCGGTGCTGGGTCTCTCGGCTTGAGATAGCAGCGCGTCTCTCAGCGCGTCAGGAAGGCGGGGCTGCTGCCAGCGGGGTCTGCTCTGCTTCTGGGCTTCGGCAAGTATGGCTGCTCCGTCTCGTCACCACGCGTGTGTTTGCATAGGGCAAGATCGGTAATATTTATACCTTAAAGGTGGCGAGATTGACGTAAGGATGGACATAGATACGTCAATAAAGATGTCATACGACTTGCTCGTTAGCACATTCTTTTACTAAAGTTCTCTGTGAAATCAAAACAATGGCCGCACGGATTTTCCAGGTTGTCATAGGTTTGATTTGTTATGAGAACGTCGTATGCCTTATCAGGGGCTGGAGGAATGTCGCTTGTCTAATTAAATCTCAAGCGTTATGACCTAATCAGATAACACGTTCCTGTGCCGTAGTGTGACTGCGTCAGATAACGGTATCTGCATCATGGGGGCTTGTCTTGCCTCATGGGCTGACTGTTAGTTAACTTGATAGTTAGTTTAACCAGAATAGGGTCAGGAATAGGGGGATCGATTCAGAACCTATAGGAATACACGACACCCACTCCACGCTAACTATGGTCATATTTACTAATCTATGCATAGTATAACATAGTACAACATACTACAGAGTATAGTGTATACCTTACCACCCCAAAACACATAAAAGCATTTTGAAATTTTCAAATATACTGAAAAATTGCAGTCATATATATTGTATGCACTTAAGCTATGAATTAAATGCAAAAGTAAACACGCATTTGTATGCATTATTGCTAATTTGGTATTTGAGAAATACACATGAAATGGCTCTTAATATGGCTATACAGAAAGGAAGTCCGAGACCATTTCATCACATAATAAAATGTTTGTCAACATACCAGCGGGCAACTAAAGTTCATAAAGTATCTAAAAATAGAAATCTTAGTTCTCTAGGAATAGTTTCTTACTTTAAGCAGAAGACAAGTGTCCCGAAAATTTTCTAAAAAATAATTTGGGGCTGCTAAAAAATTGCTGTCCGTGAACTGGTGGGAAAATTGTTCATGTGACTTTATTTTTAAAGTTGAAGGCCGAATTCAGGGAACGCCGTGTGCGAGCTTGCTCAAAAGTCTCTATTTCTGTTCTGGAGAGAACATCATATCATTAAGGCTTTCGAAAAAACTGTCAACAGCTTCATGGGAAAGTTCCACTAAGTCGGAAATAGGTGTAACCATGCATTCGTGCGCATGATTGTCTCCATTGACATTCTGATTTGCATTACTGACAGAAGGTCGTACCTGTTCGATGCTGCTTTCATCTTGAACTTCACTACTCTTCAATCGTAGTGGTGAAGATTCCACGAATGCCGTCATCAGGATTGGCAGCCTTTGAGGGCAGCACAAAGCGTGAACCTTGGTAGGAACCAACAGTGTATCTGCATCCACCGGCGCATCTGATTGTAGCGTCAGACAGGTGTCTAACACGCATTCTTCTCCGCATAGCAGACACCTCAATACAGGTAAAACACACCTTTGCCACATTGGTCGAAATGATAGAAACCAAGTCATGTTCAGGTCTCTAAGCCGGGAGAGTCCCAGGATTTTTGATATCCGGTCCCGGTATCCAATGGCTAGGATTGTATCTTCCATTGTCGCGAGAGTTTGATCTGTGACATGGGTTGCCATAACGAAAAATAAGGACTAAGAATAGGATTCCTGCAATTAGACCCAGGATCAGGGGAAGTCCGCCAAAAATCGAATGGACGAAATCTGGAAAAATACCCAGTATGGCTTTGAATGGTGTTAATGCCATCGAAAATACTGTCTTAAATACCTTTGAGACCCCTGTGGTATCAGAAATATTTAAGATTTCGCTCAGGATTTCCGCGAAATGTACGGGGGAATTAGTTGATAATAATGTATGTATCTCTGCAGTCGTCCTTGCGACTTGTAGATCATACGTTTCTTTTGATGACGTGAGCCTTGTAGGCGTCTGAAGAAGCACTGTTTTCATTCTGCTTAAAGTATCTATTCGAATAGAAGTAATTTTCAAATTGGGCCATGCCCTTGCCTCCCTGTCTGGAAAGGAGCTGGGGAACAAAGAACGTCCACAGCACTTGACCTTCGCAGTCGTAGTGACTAGATAAGGAGTCCCGGGCATAAGACTACAACATCTGCGGTCTACAATAAGAACGTAACTCCCATTATAGAGTCTTTGAAAGAATGGTTCTATTTCTGTTGCAGGTGCGCCTTGCTGGTGACATGAAAGGTTGTATGAATTCCCTTCACAGGCTCCATGCAAACTAATTCCGTTACACAGAAGCGTGCCGCTTAGTGACATAGCACAATTGTTGCCACTAAGAAACACTTTCTGTCCTTTATTACTGACACATGCATGTGAATAGGGCAGGTTCCATGTTGTTTTAAGGTACCCCTTTCCCAATTTCTCGTACATGCCAGCCTGTATATATTTTTGGCAGTATTGAAACCTGAAGGTTGAGATAGGAATATTTATGATTCCGTGTATTATCCATTCACTGACAGGTCGTTCTGACATTGTCATTGGTAATCTTTCTAGTTTTTCAATGCTCAAGATTGTATAATCAGCACCCTTTTGCGCCATACCGATTTGTCTATCAGTAAGGTTAAAGATTTGGAATAGTGACGTTGTGTTGATTAAACGCCAAGGCACATAGCCTGAACGCAGATTTTGTAACGTCCAGCCAAGCTGTACAATAGAACGCAATTGTGACTGTCCATGTTGTAATAACAGTAAGTCTTGCGATAATATATCGATTGCTGAAGACACAATGCTGTCCAATGAAAAAATTCTGGAGGACAGGGTCATTAACCCATTGTCCACTACAGAAAGTGATTTTTCCAAATTGATACGGTCAATTTCCCGTATTCTTTCTGCTGTTTCAATTTGAGTAACCTTCCAGGCCTCATTGTATGCTGCATATACAGAGGCTGCTATGAAACGCTTTTGACGCTGTTTGCGTGGTCCCAAAATGAAATCACGCAAGTCAGCACCATCAGTAAGTAAAGTTAGGTGTTGCTTAATTTCAGGCAGTGTGGAAGTTTGAAGCCATTGAAGGCATAATTTGCCCACACTGTAGGTTGTTATTATCCCTGGGTGATGTCTTTGGGGATATCTAGGGTCTGGCCTGGTCATTTTGAACCCCTGTGTTTTGTTCAGGAATCTGTCTTGACAGTTATTTGTATCTGTGGGCCAGATCAACCATTGTTTCCAATCAGGATGTGTTCTGTTTTGGTTTAATATATGGTTTACGTCTATCTCTTCATCTGTATCAGAGCTATTGCTAAACATTGTTGGCTTTGGAATAGACGGTTTATTTAAATCTTTGATTTTGGCTAAGCCAAGACAGGTGGTTTGTTGAACAGTGTCATTTAAAAATATAATTTGTTCTGGGATCATGCAGGCTCTAAACAAAGCTTCTACACCCTGTACTTGCCATTCTTTTGTACCCCAAACACTTTTCAAATCAACATTTTTGTCCCAATAATCAAATCCAAAAGTATTCATTTTTTCAAAAAATGAGTCTGAATATAACAATTTTGTGTTGGTTATCATGGTTTTCATCCCTGTCTTGTTTGACAATTTAAAATAAAATGTTTCAGCATTACTTGTGTTAAAACCTGAAAAATATGAATATTTGTCATAAACGGTTCTTGAGCTCCCTTTTGGAGGTGTAGCACAATGTTCCCATTGATTATAATTTAAAACATTTCTAGGTTGTGCAGATTTATGCAAAAAGTGATTACCATAGTGGTTATAGCAATACATACTGTCATAATTTGTAGAACCTTGCAAATAATCATGTTTGGCAAATTTAGCAGACATTACTAAATCAGACATCATGTTATTAATGCTTTCGAAGTCCCAATCATCAGCAAATGAGTTCGGTTTTGCAAAGTCACTCAAGGAGATCTTAATTTGGTGTGGATATTTCAGGATCTCGACCGGACCATAAATTTCATAGTCAGTGTTGTCCCAGGCTACCCCACCAGGTATCGGATTGGCTGTGAAGTTGGCTGAAGAAAGTTCTGAAGAAAGTTCTCTTTTCTCGACGTGTGAAGATGTGTGTGGTTTGAGGATCAAGTTGATGTTCTGACTTGCTGTGTCCATTTTAGCATATTTTCCCTCAATGAAGCGTCCCAAAGTAAATACCATGATGAGCCAAAGTAAGAGGATAAATGCACCAAAACCCACCCAAAATTCAATCCATGGAGAAATCAGATATGTTTCTTTCAGTTGTTTCAAAAGTTCCTTAGCTTTGTCTTTAAAGGATTTTGATGATGGCTGTGTCTTTGATTCACTGAAGCCTTCAGAGGAATCATCGAAGTTTATGAAGTAACCGGATGCAGTTCTGTCAATTGTTCCAATTGGTTCAGGATTTTTGTTTCTTGCATTGTCACTCGGTACTTCATTGTAGATTGGTGTGTCTCTGCTAAATGTTTTTATTTGGGTTTTCAGAGGTCTGAGTTCTATTGCATTGTTGCATAGTCCTTGCTGTTCTTCTGTAGGCGTTTCGAATGTGATGAGCCTCTTCGTTAGGACCTCTGTACTGGTAGCAAACCTGGGTGTTCTGCTACTTATTGGGAGTCCACTTGGCCTACTGTTTGTTATCGGCCACATGTTGTGGTTTTACCAGGTCGATGGATACAACTCGGTTCTCCTTTTTTCCAGCAAGTGGCGGTAGTACAACTGATCTTGTCCCGTTGACAGACAAGACAGGAACTGCTTTTCTGTAAGAAGGCCCAAATTCCTTCTTTACCGCGATCTTCTCCCTGACTAGATCCCCGACTTTTGGAATCCAGACAGGTCTTGCTGGGACAGGTGGTGATTCTTCAGTGGTTGTTGGCTGTTGTTTCAACTGTATGTTGCTCAGGTCTTTTCTTGTTTTGTTTAAGTCCTGCAAAATAGCCAAACGGTCTTTGATATCAAAGGTTTTTTCTTTCACCACTGAAGTCTGACTATCAAGGTCAGAGATCATCATCCTAGTTCCAAATAATAATTCGTACGGACTGAATCCCTTCAGAGAATTTCTTGGCAAGTTATTTAGACTATGTTGGACACTTATTAGATGTTTGACCCACCCAGCTCCCGAACCTAATATCCTTTCTGCTATAGATTGCTTTCTGCCTTGGTTTTTTCTTTACACCATCCCGTACCCTCAGGAAGGAAGTGAGAAGATTCCCGCTGGGCTGTGCTCATTTGGCCATGTTTCCCCCCAGGCTGGTGGGCCTGAGTGAAAACAATGGTCGAACGTAGCATGCTCTTAGCGTATATGCCATTTAGACTCGCAAATCTTGTATAACAGTCCGGACGTCAGCCGAGTGCTGGTGATCTACATTATAAGTGGAAACTAGCCTGTATATGTTAATCGCAAGCCATTCTTTTTACTGGTAATATTATCTGCCTTGATACGACGAGGTATTAAACTGTTTCTCTCCCCACTGCGATCTCTGTTGCAGTTTGGGCAGTTTTTTACAAACATGGTGTAATGCAGGCTCATGCCTGGCCACCAGTACCGTGATTGTAATTCTTCCAGAGAATCTTTTAATTTAAGGTGTCTGAGACCCTCGCCCATGTGTGCGTCTGCGATTAACAAGTTTCTCCTGTCCATGTTTGGAATCACTCTATCCCCCACTCCAGGGATTCGAGCAAAAGGGACGGAGTTTGCATCGATTATGTATGTATAATTGAGTGGATAGTTGATCGGTAGTGCTGAGCAGTCGCCTTTTGATGACGTTTTCACCGCCAGCAATGTTTCACCGTCAATGTATTTTAATGTACGCTTTTTTCGAACTACGGAAGCCGAGTTAGTGGCTGCCGCTGCGGCTGTTTCAGCCAATGAATTCCCTGCAACGTGAACGCCATCACGCTGATGACTCAGTGAGTGAGTCACGTGAGTCTTTGGTAGTTCTTTTTGTAAAAGAGCTATTTGTTCCCAGAGCAGTTTCTGCTTTATTGGTGCATCTGTGTCATCTTTGTAACCGTTTTGAATCCATGTCTGCAAATCCTTGTTGTATGATTTGACGCAGTAATATGAATCTGACACTATAAGTGTCGGGAATTCGCGATCCGCATTATCTAGCGCCATTTTCAATGCTATTATTTCAGTTTGTTTTTCTGAATTAGTTTCTACCGAGTGTGATTTTGTTAATAGAGGTCTCAGTTTACCTCCGCGCCACGCTTCTTTTGTAATCTCACATGTGGGGTTGTATGCTTGTTCTCCCCAAACGGAGGGTTGAGCATGTCCGTCTGTATAGATTACACAGGCGTAATGTCGTAGAGGCAGAATGTCGATTGGCAGAGGATATGTTTTTTTATATTCTAGATTTTCCATGTCTTCTAGTTCTGGATCAAAGAAGTAGTATACTTTGTCCGTTGTGATTGAATTTACCCATTGTAACCATTCTGGATCCAATGTTGTTGATGGTAAATTACACGGTGTTGTTAATGCCTCAAAGGCTGATTCAGCTGTTCTGACTGTGATATGTCTACCGTCAGCTATGTCTTTTTCTCTAGCTATTGTGGTTTGAACTGCATGAACAATTTTTTCTTTGTTGCTGAATCTCTGTTCAGCTTTTGTGTACAAGTGTGATTTGAATGCAATTGGTACCTTTTCTCCCTCATTAGAGGTTAGGTATGTGAATCCGCATCTCCCTGGGATGACTCGAATCACAAGATTGCGTGTGTTATCACGTGTTTCTAATTTTGTTTTAATTAGCATGTCCGTTTGTAAGGATCTCAAAATTTCTGTGTGTGTTTGAGTCCAACTGGATCTTTTTAAAGTCTGGTTTAATTAGATCATAAAGGGGTTTGACCCTTTCTGCGTAATTTGCAATGTATGTTCTTCCGAAATTTAGGAAACCTAGAATCGACTGTAAGTTTTTTAGTGTTCTAGGTGCTTGGAGTACGGCACATTTCTCTAGAAAAATGTCAGCCAGGCTTTTGCCTTCACTTGATAACTCATATCCTAAGAATAGGACCGTCAGATGGGCAATTCTGGACTTTTTAAAGTTGAATTTGTAACCCTCTGCAGCGAACCCAAGTATTATGGTGTTCACTCTTTTCAAGTGAGTCTCTGTTAAGTAAATGTCGTCGACATAGGATAATGCTTCATCATCATATAGTTGTAGTAATTCTGTTACTCTCGCTGAGAATACCCCCGGGCTGTTCTTGTACCCCTGGGCTAACCGACAGAATTGTTTTTGAGTGCCATTTACTGAGAATGCAGTTAAATATCTGCTCTCTGGTGCTATGTTTTGACAAAAGAATCCATTGGAGATGTCCAAGGTTGTTTTGTATTTTTTGCGCACTATGTTATTCATTAGTGCAGCACTGTGTGAGTTTTGCACTGCAAAAGTTTTGCAACATGTGTTAAGGTGTCGGTAATCCAAAACTAGACGATATGAATTGTCTGGTTTGGAGACCGGAAACAAAGGATTGTTCATTTGTGAGGTGCAAGTTTCAATCACCCCCTGGTATTCTAGCTGATCTAGTATTTCATTTACCTGTTTTTTAGCTTCTTGCTTAATTGGGTACTGCCTTTGTGCAGTTGGTTGTGATTTTAACTGGATTTTGTGAGGAGGAGAATCCTCATCCCATCCTACATGATTTTTATATAAAGCAGGTGCTAGGGCCACTGCCCACTTTCTAGCAAGTGTATATTTTTTATGAATCGGGATTTGATTCGAGAAGGCAGGCATAATTACTTCTTCGCCATGAGGGCACTCCCTGACAAACTCTGGTGGCCAGTCTTTTTCAGCTAGGAGGATGTCATAGCCCTTGGAGAGGTTATCCCAAAATAGTCCCCTTATTTTCCTAGTCTTATCTCCCTCTATACGTAATGTTATCTCGTATATCTTGTGGGGTTTGCTAACTCTGGTGTCTGCAGTTTCTACTTGAAGATATTCATTCGTGTCCACTGTCTCCAGATGATTCATAAGGACTTTGCGAGCTATGCTCACCTCTGCTGCGCTGTCTAGCATTGTCTGAGCCCACTCTCCGTTTTTCAGTTGTGTCCTCAGTATTCTCGGCATTGTTAACTAACTTGATACTGGCTACCTTCTTTTTTTGAAATTGTAATTATAAAATATTTTTTCTGGACTTTCAGTCAGTTGCGGTTTTACTGGTATTCCACCTAGACTATCTCTGCCTAGTTCCTCATAGGATTTTTCTATGATTCTGGCAATTTCAGCTGGTTGGTCTGCTATATCTGTCTCTTTTAACCTCTGGCGGATCGCCACGTTTGCTGCTTCACCTTTTATATTGGCTAATAATATAGCCGAGACCTGCTTGAAGTCTTTCAGTAATTTCATACCAAGAGTTAAAGCAGGTTCTGGACCGTATTCATCTTGAATTTGTTTTAGCACATCTGGTATTACCGAAATGGATGGAACACCGTGCGTTTTTGTGTAGATGGAAGCAAAGACTGTACCCCAAGTGTCACAGTCCTCAATGTGTGGTGCGATTCCCATTGGGAGACATATAGTCAGTATCCTGTGTTTTTCTAATGGGGTGGTGTCAGGAAACACCGCCTCTATTTGGGTAATTTTCTGTGCCAACCAGAATGGTATTTGTTCCCGTTTAGCCGGAACTTTACCTAAGCAGGATTGGATGTTCTGTGGTATGATTTTATTTGTGTTCCCCTGGTGAGGGGTCAGCTGTGGAAGTTTAATCGCTGGCTGAATTGTTGAAGTCCGCATTACATACTGAACTAATTGTCTGTGAATTTTTAGTAATTGTTTTAGCTGTATTAACAGCTCTCCTGTAGACATCCCTTCGATGTCTGGGTGTGGTGTGTATCCGGCTAAGACCGGCCACGTTGCTCCTGGTCTACCTAAAGGACCGAGCCTGGTGATGTGATTATTGTGTTTTAGGGCGCCATCAAATAAGAGCAAATGCTCTTGGAATTTGAGTGGTACTTCCACCTCCTCGAAAGGAGTGTACTCATTAGGAGGTTCCTCTATTTTGTAATAGTGGAAGTACTTTGTTACAGCATTAGCTGCTGGAAAATGTATCCATGAATAATATACCTCTGTCTGCCGATATTCGTGTGCCTCAATTACGAATATGACTGTGCCACCTCTAGGTGTCAGTCCATTTTCTATAAGTTTTAAGGTTATAGATCTCCTTTTGGTGACCGGGATGAGTATTATATCCCCGTCCGCATTTAGTGCTGCAGTATCAGCTGCTGCTATTTCAGCTGCTAATCTAACTGCTTCTCTTTCTTCATCATTGTCTGACATTTTACTGTCAGGATGGTATTATGTTTGTTTGCAGATCAGGTTTCTTATGGAAACAGAGATTAGATGCACAATATTTTGGAACAGTGTATCCTTCAACGTTGACTATACCAAGAACCATACATAGGAGTTCCCTCCTGCGAGGTTTTGGAGGATATAACCTTTCACCCACTCCAGACGTCTTTGGAGTATAATGGGAAAAGGGGTCTGAGTGAGAAAGCACGACTGAGTTACTCTAAATGTCTTACGTTAGTTTTATCGCCCTTTCCAAACGCGTTGGGCGCCATGTAGTGTAGCTCCTATCTTCCCAATAGGCTCTGCGCATTGGAATAATACCTACAGCAGTAAAGGCCTAGACCAGACGTTAACTAGGTCTACTACTGTCGATACTAGACTTAAGTTTTGGGTTTGCCAGCGTAGCTCAGAGTTCGCTAGAAACTTTCTCGAATGTTCAAGGAGGACTTAACTTCCCTGATTAGACAAGAAGGGATTTAGTTTCTGACAACCATAGAACATGACAACTTTGCTCTCCCCTAATCAAGAGTGTATCTCCAGAGTCGTGTGAGCACAAGGCAATTATTTTACTCAGTCAGTACGTGCATTCTTAGTCTCATCAGATTGTAGAGAAAAGGAAGAGACGGGCGTGTTCAATAAAAAGGTGTTATTTATTGATCAGTCTCTTTTCTCGTACAAGAGAAATGGATCGATATTATTGCAATACTTATAGTTAAGTAAAGTGCATACATTAAAAGCAATAGCATAAAATAATACTGTAAAAACATTGATATGGTTTCTGAGCCATATGATGTTTAAAATGATTAAAATATATTTACATACACATATACATTTGACTAAACGTACTCAACTGGTGTTTCTAAATACGCCTACCCCGTGTACCTGACCTAAGTCTAAATGCGTGGGCGGGAATAGAAAGTTACAGTTTAAGTTAAGTTTGTTTTTGCCAAGTGAATAACTAAAGAATTCTCTGTGAGGGGTTATTCAGTTCTGTACCTGGAATTTAGGATGAATGAGGAATGGTATCTCTTTCTCTGCTCTCGATATTCCAGGCCGCCTGCGAGGGCTGCCCGAAAGCGCCGGTGCTGGGTCTCTCGGCTTGAGATAGCAGCGCGTCTCTCAGCGCGTCAGGAAGGCGGGGCTGCTGCCAGCGGGGTCTGCTCTGCTTCTGGGCTTCGGCAAGTATGGCTGCTCCGTCTCGTCACCACGCGTGTGTTTGCATAGGGCAAGATCGGTAATATTTATACCTTAAAGGTGCCGAGATTGACAAAAGGATGGACATAGATACGTCAATAAAGATGTCATACGACTTGCTCGTTAGCACATTCTTTTACTAAAGTTCTCTGTGAAATCAAAACAATGGCCGCACGGATTTTCCAGGTTGTCATAGGTTTGATTTGTTATGAGAACGTCGTATGCCTTATCAGGGGCTGGAGGAATGTCGCTTGTCTAATTAGATCTCAAGCGTTATGACCTAATCAGATAACACGTTCCTGTGCCGTAGTGTGACTGCGTCAGATAACGGTATCTGCATCATGGGGGCTTGTCTTGCCTCATGGGCTGACTGTTAGTTAACTTGATAGTTAGTTTAACCAGAATAGGGTCAGGAATAGGGGGATCGATTCAGAACCTATAGGAATACACGACAAGGGGGTGGTGATGGACGGAGCATCTGAATCAATCAAACACTCACACCCAGTCAAAAGATCTGGGTTTAATCCATCACCGTTCTTTAGCCCACTCTGCCACCCCAGTTCTGACATGGCGATATGCAAATCAGTCTGACCCTGTGCCTCATGGGAACAGTCCAGCCCGAACTGCCAAGACATGTCTTCCCTGGACCGGAAACAAGCTTCCGAGGACCGGTTTCTGGCATTCCAGCCGTCTTCAGCCCGGCTTGCTTGAATCCAGTGGCAAAGTGAGCAAGGGACTCACGTCTGAGCATACCCTGCCACACTTATGGCGGCCAAAAGCGGTACAAAAGGGGGTGGTGATGGACGGAGCATCTGAATCAATAAAACACTCACAACCAGTCAAAAGATCTGGGTTTAATCCATCACCGTTCTTTAGCCCACTCTGTCACCCCAGTTCTGACATGGCTATATGCAAATCAGTCTGACCCTGTGCCTCATGGGAACAGTCCAGCCCGAACTGCCAAGCCATGTCTTCCCTGGACAGGTAACAAGCGTCCGAGGACCGGTTTCTGGCATTCCAGCCGTCTTCAGCCCGGCTTGCTTGAATCCAGTGGCAAAGTGAGCAAGGGACTCACATCTGAGCATACCCTGCCACACTTATGGCGGCCAAAAGCGGTACAAAAGGGAGTGGTGATGGACGGAGCATCTGAATCAATCAAACACTCACACCCAGTCAAAAGATCTGGGTTTAATCCATCACCGTTCTTTAGCCCACTCTGCCACCCCAGTTCTGACATTGCGATATGCAAATCAGTCTGACCCTGTGCCTCATGGGAACAGTCCAGCCCGAACTGCCAAGCCATGTCTTCCCTGGACCGGAAACAAGCTTCCGAGGACCGGTTTCTGGCATTCCAGCCGTCTTCAGCCCGGCTTGCCTGAATCCAGTGGCAAAGTGAGCAAGGGACTCACGTCTGAGCATACCCTGCCACACTTATGGCGTCCAAAAGTGGTACAAAAGGGGGTGGTGATGGACGGAGCATCTGAATCAATCAAACACTCACACCCAGTCAAAAGATCTGGGTTTAATCCATCACCGTTCTTTAGCCCACTCTGCCACCCCAGTTCTGACATGGCTATATGCAAATCAGTCTGACCCTGTGCCTCATGGGAACAGTCCAGCCCGAACTGCCAAGCCATGTCTTCCCTGGACCGGAAACAAGCTTCCGAGGACCGGTTTCTGGCATTCCAGCCGTCTTCAGCCCGGCTTGCTTTAATCCAGTGGCAAAGTGAGCAAGGGACTCACGTCTGAGCATACCCTGCCACACTTATGGCAGTCAAAAGCGGTACAAAAGGGGGTGGTGATGGACGGAGCATCTGAATCAATCAAACACTCACACCCAGTCAAAAGATCTGGGTTTAATCCATCACCGTTCTTTAGCCCACTCTGCCACCCCAGTTCTGACATGGCGATATGCAAATCAGTCTGACCCTGTGCCTCATGGGAACAGTCCAACCCGAACTGCCAAACCATGTCTTCCCTGGACCGGAAACAAGCTTCCGAGGACCGGTTTCTGGCATTCCAGCCGTCTTCAGCCCGGCTTGCTTGAATCCAGTGGCAAAGTGAGCAAGGGACTCACGTCTGAGCATACCCTGCCTCACTTATGGCGGCCAAAAGCGGTACAAAAGGGGGTGGTGATGGACGGAGCATCTGAATCAATCAAACACTCACACCCAGTCAAAAGATCTGGGTTTAATCCATCACCGTTCTGTAGCCCACTCTGCCACTCCAGTTCTGACATGGCTATATGCAAATCAGTCTGACCCTGTGCCTCATGGGAACAGTCCAGCCCGAACTGCCAAGCCATGTCTTCCCTGGACCGGAAACAAGCTTCCGAGGACCGGTTTCTGGCATTCCAGCCGTCTTCAGCATGGCTTGCTTGAGTCCAGTGGCAAAGTGAGCAAGGGACTCACGTCTGAGCATACCCTGCCACACTTATGGCGGCCAAAAGCGGTACAAAAGGGGGTGGTGATGGACGGAGCATCTGAATCAATCAAACACTCACACCGAGTCAAAAGATCTGGGTTTAATCCATCACCGTTCTTTAGCCCACTCTGCCACCCCAGTTTTGACATGGCTATATGCAAATCAGTCTGACCCTGTGCCTCATGGGAACAGTCCAGCCCGAACTGCCAAGCCATGTCTTCCCTGGACCGGAAACAAGCTTCCGAGGACCGGTTTCTGGCATTCCAGCCGTCTTCAGCCCGGCTTGCTTGAATCCAGTGGCAAAGTGAGCAAGGGACTCACGTCTGAGCATACCCTGCCACACTTATGGCGGCCAAAAGCGGTACAAAAGGGGGTGGTGATGGACGGAGCATCTGAATCAATCAAACACTCACAACCAGTCAAAAGATCTGGGTTTAATCCATCACCGTTCTTTAGCCCACTCTGTCACCCCAGTTCTGACATGGCTATATGCAAATCAGTCTGACCCTGTGCCTCATGGGAACAGTCCAGCCCGAACTGCCAAGCCATGTCTTCCCTGGACAGGTAACAAGCGTCCGAGGACCGGTTTCTGGCATTCCAGCCGTCTTCAGCCCGGCTTGCTTGAATCCAGTGGCAAAGTGAGCAAGGGACTCACATCTGAGCATACCCTGCCACACTTATGGCGGCCAAAAGCGGTACAAAAGGGAGTGGTGATGGACGGAGCATCTGAATCAATCAAACACTCACACCCAGTCAAAAGATCTGGGTTTAATCCATCACCGTTCTTTAGCCCACTCTGCCACCCCAGTTCTGACATTGCGATATGCAAATCAGTCTGACCCTGTGCCTCATGGGAACAGTCCAGCCCGAACTGCCAAGCCATGTCTTCCCTGGACCGGAAACAAGCTTCCGAGGACCGGTTTCTGGCATTCCAGCCGTCTTCAGCCCGGCTTGCCTGAATCCAGTGGCAAAGTGAGCAAGGGACTCACGTCTGAGCATACCCTGCCACACTTATGGCGTCCAAAAGTGGTACAAAAGGGGGTGGTGATGAACGGAGCATCTGAATCAATCAAACACTCACACCCAGTCAAAAGATCTGGGTTTAATCAATCACCGTTCTTTAGCCCACTCTGCCACCCCAGTTCTGACATGGCTATATGCAAATCAGTCTGACCCTGTGCCGCATGGGAACAGTCCAGCCTGAACTGCCAAGCTGTGTCTTCCCTGGACCGGAAACAAGCTTCCGAGGACCGGTTTCTGGCATTCCAGCCGTCTTCAGCCCGGCTTGCCTGAATCCAGTGGCAAAGTGAGCAAGGGACTCACGTCTGAGCATACCCTGCCACACTTATGGTGTCCAAAAGTGGTACAAAAGGGGGTGGTGATGGACGGAGCATCTGAATCAATCAAACACTCACACCCAGTCAAAAGATCTGGGTTTAATCCATCACCGTTCTTTAGCCCACTCTGCCACCCCAGTTCTGACATGGCTATATGCAAATCAGTCTGACCCTGTGCCTCATGGGAACAGTCCAGCCCGAACTGCCAAGCCATGTCTTCCCTGGACCGGAAACAAGCTTCCGAGGACCGATTTCTGGCATTCCAGCCGTCTTCAGCCCGGCTTGCTTTAATCCAGTGGCAAAGTGAGCAAGGGACTCACGTCTGAGCATACCCTGCCACACTTATGGCAGTCAAAAGCGGTACAAAAGGGGGTGGTGATGGACGGAGCATCTGAATCAATCAAACACTCACACCCAGTCAAAAGATCTGGGTTTAATCCATCACCGTTCTTTAGCCCACTCTGCCACCCCAGTTCTGACATGGCGATATGCAAATCAGTCTGACCCTGTGCCTCATGGGAACAGTCCAACCCGAACTGCCAAACCATGTCTTCCCTGGACCGGAAACAAGCTTCCGAGGACCGGTTTCTGGCATTCCAGCCGTCTTCAGCCCGGCTTGCTTGAATCCAGTGGCAAAGTGAGCAAGGGACTCACGTCTGAGCATACCCTGCCACACTTATGGCGGCCAAAAGCGGTACAAAAGGGGGTGGTGATGGACGGAGCATCTGAATCAATCAAACACTCACACCCAGTCAAAAGATCTGGGTTTAATCCATCACCGTTCTGTAGCCCACTCTGCCACTCCAGTTCTGACATGGCTATATGCAAATCAGTCTGACCCTGTGCCTCATGGGAACAGTCCAGCCCGAACTGCCAAGCCATGTCTTCCCTGGACCGGAAACAAGCTTCCGAGGACCGGTTTCTGGCATTCCAGCCGTCTTCAGCATGGCTTGCTTGAGTCCAGTGGCAAAGTGAGCAAGGGACTCACGTCTGAGCATACCCTGCCACACGTATGGCGGCCAAAAGCGGTACAAAAGGGGGTGGTGATGGACGGAGCATCTGAATCAATCAAACACTCACACCGAGTCAAAAGATCTGGGTTTAATCCATCACCGTTCTTTAGCCCACTCTGCCACCCCAGTTTTGACATGGCTATATGCAAATCAGTCTGACCCTGTGCCTCATGGGAACAGTTCAGCCCGAACTGCCAAGCCATGTCTTCCCTGGACCGGAAACAAGCTTCCGAGGACCGGTTTCTGGCATTCCAGCCGTCTTCAGCCCGGCTTGCTTGAATCCAGTGGCAAAGTGAGCAAGGGACTCACATCTGAGCATACCCTGCCACACTTATGGCGGCCAAAAGCGGTACAAAAGGGAGTGGTGATGGACGGAGCATCTGAATCAATCAAACACTCACACCCAGTCAAAAGATCTGGGTTTAATCCATCACCGTTCTTTAGCCCACTCTGCCACCCCAGTTCTGACATTGCGATATGCAAATCAGTCTGACCCTGTGCCTCATGGGAACAGTCCAGCCCGAACTGCCAAGCCATGTCTTCCCTGGACCGGAAACAAGCTTCCGAGGACCGGTTTCTGGCATTCCAGCCGTCTTCAGCCCGGCTTGCCTGAATCCAGTGGCAAAGTGAGCAAGGGACTCACGTCTGAGCATACCCTGCCACACTTATGGCGTCCAAAAGTGGTACAAAAGGGGGTGGTGATGGACGGAGCATCTGAATCAATCAAACACTCACACCCAGTCAAAAGATCTGGGTTTAATCCATCACCGTTCTTTAGCCCACTCTGCCACCCCAGTTCTGACATGGCTATATGCAAATCAGTCTGACCCTGTGCCGCATGGGAACAGTCCAGCCTGAACTGCCAAGCTGTGTCTTCCCTGGACCGGAAACAAGCTTCCGAGGACCGGTTTCTGGCATTCCAGCCGTCTTCAGCCCGGCTTGCTTGAATCCAGTGGCAAAGTGAGCAAGGCACTCACGTCTGAGCATACCCTGCCACACTTATGGCGGCCAAAAGCGGTACAAAAGGGGGTGGTGATGGACGGAGCATCTGAATCAATCAAACACTCACACCCAGTCAAATGATCTGGGTTTAATCCATCACCGTTCTTTAGCCCACTCTGCCACCCCAGTTCTGACATGGCTATATGCAAATCAGTCTGACCCTGTGCCTCATGGGAACAGTCCAGCCCGAACTGCCAAGCCATGTCTTCCCTGGACCGGAAACAAGCTTCCGAGGACCGGTTTCTGGCATTCCAGGCGTCTTCAGCCCGGCTTGCCTGAATCCAGTGGCAAAGTGAGCAAGGGACTCACGTCTGAGCATATCCTGCCACACTTATGGCGGCCAAAAGCGGTACAAAAGGGGGTGGTGATGGACGGAGCATCTGAATCAATCAAACACTCACACCCAGTCAAAAGATCTGGGTTTAATCCATCACCGTTCTTTAGCCCACTCTGCCACCCCAGTTCTGACATGGCTATATGCAAATCAGTCTGACCCTGTGCCTCATGGGAACAGTCCAGCCCGAACTGCCAAGCCATGTCTTCCCTGGACCGGAAACAAGCTTCCGAGGACCGGTTTCTGGCATTCCAGCCGTCTTCAGCCCGGCTTGCCTGAATCCAGTGGCAAAGTGAGCAAGGGACTCACGTCTGAGCATACCCTGCCACACTTATGGCGTCCAAAAGTGGTACAAAAGGGGGTGGTGATGGACGGAGCATCTGAATCAATCAAACACTCACACCCAGTCAAAAGATCTGGGTTTAATCCATCACCGTTCTTTAGCCCACTCTGCCACCCCAGTTCTGACATGGCTATATGCAAATCAGTCTGACCCTGTGCCTCATGGGAACAGTCCAGCCCGAACTGCCAAGCCATGTCTTCCCTGGACCGGAAACAAGCTTCCGAGGACCGGTTTCTGGCATTCCAGCCGTCTTCAGCCCGGCTTGCTTAAATCCAGTGGCAAAGTGAGCAAGGGACTCACGTCTGAGCATACCCTGCCACACTTATGGCAGTCAAAAGCGGTACAAAAGGGGGTGGTGATGGACGGAGCATCTGAATCAATCAAACACTCACACCCAGTCAAAAGATCTGGGTTTAATCCATCACCGTTCTTTAGCCCACTCTGCCACCCCAGTTCTGACATGGCGATATGCAAATCAGTCTGACCCTGTGCCTCATGGGAACAGTCCAGCCCGAACTGCCAAACCATGTCTTCCCTGGACCGGAAACAAGCTTCCGAGGACCGGTTTCTGGCATTCCAGCCGTCTTCAGCCCGGCTTGCTTGAATCCAGTGGCAAAGTGAGCAAGGGACTCACGTCTGAGCATACCCTGCCACACTTATGGCGGCCAAAAGCGGTACAAAAGGGGGTGGTGATGGACGGAGCATCTGAATCAATCAAACACTCACACCCAGTCAAAAGATCTGGGTTTAATCCATCACCGTTCTGTAGCCCACTCTGCCACTCCAGTTCTGACATGGCTATATGCAAATCAGTCTGACCCTGTGCCTCATGGGAACAGTCCAGCCCGAACTGCCAAGCCATGTCTTCCCTGGACCGGAAACAAGCTTCCGAGGACCGGTTTCTGGCATTCCAGCCGTCTTCAGCATGGCTTGCTTGAGTCCAGTGGCAAAGTGAGCAAGGGACTCACGTCTGAGCATACCCTGCCACACTTATGGCGGCCAAAAGCGGTACAAAAGGGGGTGGTGATGGACGGAGCATCTGAATCAATCAAACACTCACACCGAGTCAAAAGATCTGGGTTTAATCCATCACCGTTCTTTAGCCCACTCTGCCACCCAAGTTCTGACATGGCTATATGCAAATCAGTCTGACCCTGTGCCGCATGGGAACAGTCCAGCCTGAACTGCCAAGCTGTGTCTTCCCTGGACCGGAAACAAGCTTCCGAGGACCGGTTTCTGGCATTCCAGCCGTCTTCAGCCCGGCTTGCTTGAATCCAGTGGCAAAGTGAGCAAGAGACTCACGTCTGAGCATACCCTGCCACACTTATGGCGGCCAAAAGCGGTACAAAAGGGGGTGGTGATGGACGGAGCATCTGAATCAATCAAACACTCACACCCAGTCAAATGATCTGGGTTTAATCCATCACCGTTCTTTAGCCCACTCTGCCACCCCAGTTCTGACATGGCTATATGCAAATCAGTCTGACCCTGTGCCTCATGGGAACAGTCCAGCCCGAACTGCCAAGCCATGTCTTCCCTGGACCGGAAACAAGCTTCCGAGGACCGGTTTCTGGCATTCCAGGCGTCTTCAGCCCGGCTTGCCTGAATCCAGTGGCAAAGTGAGCAAGGGACTCACGTCTGAGCATATCCTGCCACACTTATGGCTGCCAAAAGCGGTACAAAAGGGGGTGGTGATGGACGGAGCATCTGAATCAATCAAACACTCACACCCAGTCAAAAGATCTGGGTTTAATCCATCACCGTTCTTTAGCCCACTCTGCCACCCCAGTTCTGACATGGCTATATGCAAATCAGTCTGACCCTGTGCCTCATGGGAACAGTCCAGCCCGAACTGCCAAGCCATGTCTTCCCTGGACCGGAAACAAGCTTCCGAGGACCGGTTTCTGGCATTCCAGCCGTCTTCAGCCCGGCTTGCTGGAATCCAGTGGCAAAGTGAGCAAGGGACTCACGTCTGAGCATACCCTGCCACACTTATGGCGGCCAAAAGCGGTACAAAAGGGGGTGGTGATGGACGGAGCATCTGAATCAATCAAACACTCACACCCAGTCAAAAGATCTGGGTTTAATCCATCACCGTTCTTTAACCCACTCTGCCACCCCAGTTCTGACATGGCGCTATGCAAATCAGTCTGACCCTGTGCCTCATGGGAACAGTCCAGCCCGAACTGCCAAGCCATGTCTTCCCTGGACCGGAAACAAGCTTCCGAGGACCGGTTTCTGGCATTCCAGCCGTCTTCAGCCCCGCTTGCTTGAATCCAGTGGCAAAGTGAGCAAGGGACTCACGTCTGAGCATACCCTGCCACACTTATGGCGGCCAAAAGCGGTACAAAAGGGGGTGGTGATGGACGGAGCATCTGAATCAATCAAACACTCACACCCAGTCAAAAGATCTGGGTTTAATCCATCACCGTTCTTTAGCCCACTCTGCCACCCCAGTTCTGACATGGCTACATGCAAATCAGTCTGACCCTGTGCCTCATGGGAACAGTCCAGCCCGAACTGCCAAGTCATGTCTTCCCTGGACCGGAAACAAGCTTCCGAGGACCGGTTTCTGGCATTCCAGCCGTCTTCAGCCCGGCTTGCTTGAATCCAGTGGCAAAGTGAGCAAGGGACTCACGTCTGAGCATACCCTGCCACACTTATGGCGGCCAAAAGCGGTACAAAAGGGGGTGGTGATGGACGGAGCATCTGAATCAATAAAACACTCACACCCAGTCAAAAGATCTGGGTTTAATCCATCACCGTTCTTTAGCCCACTCTGCCACCCCAGTTCTGACATGGCTATATGCAAATCAGTCTGACCCTGTGCCTCATGGGAACAGTCCAGCCCGAACTGCCAAGCCATGTTTTTCCTGGATCGGAAACAAGCTTCCGAGGACCGGTTTCTGGCATTCCAGCCGTCTTCAGCCCGGCTTGCTTGAATCCAGTGGCAAAGTGAGCAAGGGACTCACGTCTGAGCATACCCTGCCACACTTATGGCGGCCAAAAGCGGTACAAAAGGGGGTGGTGATGGACGGAGCATCTGAATCAATCAAACACTCACACCCAGTCAAAAGATCTGGGTTTAATCCATCACCGTTCTTTAGCCCACTCTGCCACCCCAGTTCTGACATGGCGATATGCAAATCAGTCTGACCCTGTGCCTCATGGGAACAGTCCAGCCCGAACTGCCAAGCCATGTCTTCCCTGGACCGGAAACAAGCTTCCGAGGACCGGTTTCTGGCATTCCAGCCGTCTTCAGCCCGGCTTGCTTGAATCCAGTGGCAAAGTGAGCAAGGGACTCACGTCTGAGCATACCCTGCCACACTTATGGCGGCCAAAAGCGGTACAAAAGGGGGTGGTGATGGATGGAGCATCTGAATCAATCAAACACTCACACCCAGTCAAAAGATCTGGGTTTAATCCATCACCGTTCTTTAGCCCACTCTGCCACTCCAGTTCTGACATGGCTATATGCAAATCAGTCTGACCCTGTGCCTCATGGGAACAGTCCAGCCCGAACTGCCAAGCCATGTCTTCCCTGGACCGGAAACAAGCTTCCGAGGACCGGTTTCTGGCATTCCAGCTGTCTTCAGCCCGGCTTGCTTGAATCCAGTGGCAAAGTGAGCAAGGGACTCACGTCTGAGCATACCCTGCCACACTTATGGCGGCCAAAAGCGGTACAAAAGGGGGTGGTGATGGACGGAGCATCTGAATCAATCAAACACTCACACCCAGTCAAAAGATCTGGGTTGAATCCATCACCGTTCTTTAGCCCACTCTGCCACCCCAGTTCTGACATGGCTATATGCAAATCAGTCTGACCCTGTGCCTCATGGGAACAGTCCAGCCCGAACTGCCAAGCCATGTCTTCCCTGGACCGGAAACAAGCTTCCGAGAACCGGTTTCTGGCATTCCAGCCGTCTTCAGCCCGGCTTGCTTGAATCCCGTGGCAAAGTGAGCAAGGGACTCACGTCTGAGCATACCCTGCCACACTTATGGCGGCCAACAGCGGTACAAAATGGGGTGGTGATGGACGGAGCATCTGAATCAATCAAACACTCACACCCAGTCAAAAGATCTGGGTTTAATCCATCACCGTTCTTTAGCCCACTCTGCCACCCCAGTTCTGACATGGCTATATGCAAATCCGTCTGACCCTGTGCCTCATGGGAACAGTCCAGCCGAACTGCCAAGCCATGTTTTCCCTGGACCGGAAACAAGCTTCCGAGGACCGGTTTCTGGCATTCCAGCCGTCTTCAGCCCGGCTTGCCTGAATCCAGTGGCAAAGTGAGCAAGGGACTCACGTCTGAGCATATCCTGCCACACTTATGGCGGCCAAAAGCGGTACAAAAGGGGGTGGTCATGGACGGAGCATCTGAATCAATCAAACACTCACACCCAGTCAAAAGATCTGGGTTTAATCCATCACCGTTCTTTAGCCCACTCTGCCACCCCAGTTCTGACATGGCTATATGCAAATCAGTCTGACCCTGTGCCTCATGGGAACAGTCCAGCCCGAACTGCCAAGCCATGTCTTCCCTGGACCGGAAACAAGCTTCCGAGGACCGGTTTCTGGCATTCCAGCCGTCTTCAGCCCGGCTTGCTGGAATCCAGTGGCAAAGTGAGCAAGGGACTCACGTCTGAGCATACCCTGCCACACTTATGGCGGCCAAAAGCGGTACAAAAGGGGGTGGTGATGGACGGAGCATCTGAATCAATCAAACACTCACACCCAGTCAAAAGATCTGGGTTTAATCCATCACCGTTCTTTAGCCCACTCTGCCACCCCAGTTCTGACATGGCGCTATGCAAATCAGTCTGACCCTGTGCCTCATGGGAACAGTCCAGCCCGAACTGCCAAGCCATGTCTTCCCTGGACCGGAAACAAGCTTCCGAGGACCGGTTTCTGGCATTCCAGCCGTCTTCAGCCCGGCTTGCTTGAATCCAGTGGCAAAGTGAGCAAGGGACTCACGTCTGAGCATACCCTGCCACACTTATGGCGGCCAAAAGCGGTACAAAAGGGGGTGGTGATGGACGGAGCATCTGAATCAATCAAACACTCACACCCAGTCAAAAGATCTGGGTTTAATCCATCACCGTTCATTAGCCCACTCCAGCCACCCCAGTTCTGACATGGCTATATGGAAATCAGTCTGACCCTGTGCCTCATGGGAACAGTCCAGCCCGAACTGCCAAGCCATGTCTTCCCTGGACCGGAAACAAGCTTCCGAGGACCGGTTTCTGGCATTCCAGCCGTCTTCAGCCCGGCTTGCTTGAATCCAGTGGCAAAGTGAGCAAGGGACTCACGTCTGAGCATACCCTGCCACACTTATGGCGGCAAAAAGCGGTACAAAAGGGGGTGGTGATGGACGGAGCATCTGAATCAATAAAACACTCACACCCAGTCAAAAGATCTGGGTTTAATCCATCACCGTTCTTTAGCCCACTCTGCCACCCCAGTTCTGACATGGCTATATGCAAATCAGTCTGACCCTGTGCCTCATGGGAACAGTCCAGCCCGAACTGCCAAGCCATGTCTTCCCTGGATCGGAAACAAGCTTCCGAGGACCGGTTTCTGGCATTCCAGCCGTCTTCAGCCCGGCTTGCTTGAATCCAGTGGCAAAGTGAGCAAGGGACTCACGTCTGAGCATACCCTGCCACACTTATGGCGGCCAAAAGCGGTACAAAAGGGGGTGGTGATGGACGGAGCATCTGAATCAATCAAACACTCACACCCAGTCAAAAGATCTGGGTTTAATCCATCACCGTTCTTTAGCCCACTCTGCCACTCCAGTTCTGACATGGCTATATGCAAATCAGTCTGACCCTGTGCCTCATGGGAACAGTCCAGCCTGAACTGCCAAGCCATGTCTTCCCTGGACCGGAAACAAGCTTCCGAGGACCGGTTTCTGGCATTCCAGCCGTCTTCAGCCCGGCTTGCTTGAATCCAGTGGCAAAGTGAGCAAGGGACTCACGTCTGAGCATACCCTGCCACACTTATGGCGGCCAAAAGCGGTACAAAAGGGGGTGGTGATGGATGGAGCATCTGAATCAATCAAACACTCACACCCAGTCAAAAGATCTGGGTTTAATCCATCACCGTTCTTTAGCCCACTCTGCCACTCCAGTTCTGACATGGCTATATGCAAATCAGTCTGACCCTGTGCCTCATGGGAACAGTCCAGCCCGAACTGCCAAGCCATGTCTTCCCTGGACCGGAAACAAGCTTCCGAGGACCGGTTTCTGGCATTCCAGCTGTCTTCAGCCCGGCTTGCTTGAATCCAGTGGCAAAGTGAGCAAGGGACTCACGTCTGAGCATACCCTGCCACACTTATGGCGGCCAAAAGCGGTACAAAAGGGGGTGGTGATGGACGGAGCATCTGAATCAATCAAACACTCACACCCAGTCAAAAGATCTGGGTTGAATCCATCACCGTTCTTTAGCCCACTCTGCCACCCCAGTTCTGACATGGCTATATGCAAATCAGTCTGACCCTGTGCCTCATGGGAACAGTCCAGCCCGAACTGCCAAGCCATGTCTTCCCTGGACCGGAAACAAGCTTCCGAGAACCGGTTTCTGGCATTCCAGCCGTCTTCAGCCCGGCTTGCTTGAATCCCGTGGCAAAGTGAGCAAGGGACTCACGTCTGAGCATACCCTGCCACACTTATGGCGGCCAACAGCGGTACAAAATGGGGTGGTGATGGACGGAGCATCTGAATCAATCAAACACTCACACCCAGTCAAAAGATCTGGGTTTAATCCATCACCGTTCTTTAGCCCACTCTGCCACCCCAGTTCTGACATGGCTATATGCAAATCCGTCTGACCCTGTGCCTCATGGGAACAGTCCAGCCGAACTGCCAAGCCATGTTTTCCCTGGACCGGAAACAAGCTTCCGAGGACCGGTTTCTGGCATTCCAGCCGTCTTCAGCCCGGCTTGCCTGAATCCAGTGGCAAAGTGAGCAAGGGACTCACGTCTGAGCATATCCTGCCACACTTATGGCGGCCAAAAGCGGTACAAAAGGGGGTGGTGATGGACGGAGCATCTGAATCAATCAAACACTCACACCCAGTCAAAAGATCTGGGTTTAATCCATCACCGTTCTTTAGCCCACTCTGCCACCCCAGTTCTGACATGGCTATATGCAAATCAGTCTGACCCTGTGCCTCATGGGAACAGTCCAGCCCGAACTGCCAAGCCATGTCTTCCCTGGACCGGAAACAAGCTTCCGAGGACCGGTTTCTGGCATTCCAGCCGTCTTCAGCCCGGCTTGCTGGAATCCAGTGGCAAAGTGAGCAAGGGACTCACGTCTGAGCATACCCTGCCACACTTATGGCGGCCAAAAGCGGTACAAAAGGGGGTGGTGATGGACGGAGCATCTGAATCAATCAAACACTCACACCCAGTCAAAAGATCTGGGTTTAATCCATCACCGTTCTTTAGCCCACTCTGCCACCCCAGTTCTGACATGGCGCTATGCAAATCAGTCTGACCCTGTGCCTCATGGGAACAGTCCAGCCCGAACTGCCAAGCCATGTCTTCCCTGGACCGGAAACAAGCTTCCGAGGACCGGTTTCTGGCATTCCAGCCGTCTTCAGCCCGGCTTGCTTGAATCCAGTGGCAAAGTGAGCAAGGGACTCACGTCTGAGCATACCCTGCCACACTTATGGCGGCCAAAAGCGGTACAAAAGGGGGTGGTGATGGACGGAGCATCTGAATCAATCAAACACTCACACCCAGTCAAAAGATCTGGGTTTAATCCATCACCGTTCATTAGCCCACTCCAGCCACCCCAGTTCTGACATGGCTATATGGAAATCAGTCTGACCCTGTGCCTCATGGGAACAGTCCAGCCCGAACTGCCAAGCCATGTCTTCCCTGGACCGGAAACAAGCTTCCGAGGACCGGTTTCTGGCATTCCAGCCGTCTTCAGCCCGGCTTGCTTGAATCCAGTGGCAAAGTGAGCAAGGGACTCACGTCTGAGCATACCCTGCCACACTTATGGCGGCAAAAAGCGGTACAAAAGGGGGTGGTGATGGACGGAGCATCTGAATCAATAAAACACTCACACCCAGTCAAAAGATCTGGGTTTAATCCATCACCGTTCTTTAGCCCACTCTGCCACCCCAGTTCTGACATGGCTATATGCAAATCAGTCTGACCCTGTGCCTCATGGGAACAGTCCAGCCCGAACTGCCAAGCCATGTCTTCCCTGGATCGGAAACAAGCTTCCGAGGACCGGTTTCTGGCATTCCAGCCGTCTTCAGCCCGGCTTGCTTGAATCCAGTGGCAAAGTGAGCAAGGGACTCACGTCTGAGCATACCCTGCCACACTTATGGCGGCCAAAAGCGGTACAAAAGGGGGTGGTGATGGACGGAGCATCTGAATCAATCAAACACTCACACCCAGTCAAAAGATCTGGGTTTAATCCATCACCGTTCTTTAGCCCACTCTGCCACTCCAGTTCTGACATGGCTATATGCAAATCAGTCTGACCCTGTGCCTCATGGGAACAGTCCAGCCTGAACTGCCAAGCCATGTCTTCCCTGGACCGGAAACAAGCTTCCGAGGACCGGTTTCTGGCATTCCAGCTGTCTTCAGCCCGGCTTGCTTGAATCCAGTGGCAAAGTGAGCAAGGGACTCACGTCTGAGCATACCCTGCCACACTTATGGCGGCCAAAAGCGGTACAAAAGGGGGTGGTGATGGACGGAGCATCTGAATCAATCAAACACTCACACCCAGTCAAAAGATCTGGGTTTAATCCATCACCGTTCTTTAGCCCACTCTGCCACCCCAGTTCTGACATGGCTATATGCAAATCAGTCTGACCCTGTGCCTCATGGGAACAGTCCAGCCCGAACTGCCAAGCCATGTCTTCCCTGGACCGGAAACAAGCTTCCGAGAACCGGTTTCTGGCATTCCAGCCGTCTTCAGCCCGGCTTGCTTGAATCCAGTGGCAAAGTGAGCAAGGGACTCACGTCTGAGCATACCCTGCCACACTTATGGCGGCCAAAAGCGGTACAAAAGGGGGTGGTGATGGACAGAGCATCTGAATCAATCAAACACTCACACCCAGTCAAAAGATCTGGGTTTAATCCATCACTGTTCTTTAGCCCACTCTGCCACCCCAGTTCTGACATGGCGATATGCAAATCAGTCTGACCCTGTGCCTCATGGGAACAGTCCAGCCCGAACTGCCAAGCCATGTCTTCCCTGGACCGGAAACAAGCTTCCGAGGACCGGTTTCTGGCATTCCAGCCGTCTTCAGCCCGGCTTGCTTGAATCCCGTGGCAAAGTGAGCAAGGGACTCACGTCTGAGCATACCCTGCCACACTTATGGCGGCCAACAGCGGTACAAAATGGGGTGGTGATGGACGGAGCATCTGAATCAATCAAACACTCACACCCAGTCAAAAGATCTGGGTTTAATCCATCACCGTTCTTTAGCCCACTCTGCCACCCCAGTTCTGACATGGCTATATGCAAATCCGTCTGACCCTGTGCCTCATGGGAACAGTCCAGCCGAACTGCCAAGCCATGTTTTCCCTGGACCGGAAACAAGCTTCCGAGGACCGGTTTCTGGCATTCCAGCCGTCTTCAGCCCGGCTTGCCTGAATCCAGTGGCAAAGTGAGCAAGGGACTCACGTCTGAGCATATCCTGCCACACTTATGGCGGCCAAAAGCGGTACAAAAGGGGGTGGTGATGGACGGAGCATCTGAATCAATCAAACACTCACACCCAGTCAAAAGATCTGGGTTTAATCCATCACCGTTCTTTAGCCCACTCTGCCACCCCAGTTCTGACATGGCTATATGCAAATCAGTCTGACCCTGTGCCTCATGGGAACAGTCCAGCCCGAACTGCCAAGCCATGTCTTCCCTGGACCGGAAACAAGCTTCCGAGGACCGGTTTCTGGCATTCCAGCCGTCTTCAGCCCGGCTTGCTGGAATCCAGTGGCAAAGTGAGCAAGGGACTCACGTCTGAGCATACCCTGCCACACTTATGGCGGCCAAAAGCGTTACAAAAGGGGGTGGTGATGGACGGAGCATCTGAATCAATCAAACACTCACACCCAGTCAAAAGATCTGGGTTTAATCCATCACCGTTCTTTAGCCCACTCTGCCACCCCAGTTCTGACATGGCGCTATGCAAATCAGTCTGACCCTGTGCCTCATGGGAACAGTCCAGCCCGAACTGCCAAGCCATGTCTTCCCTGGACCGGAAACAAGCTTCCGAGGACCGGTTTCTGGCATTCCAGCCGTCTTCAGCCCGGCTTGCTTGAATCCAGTGGCAAAGTGAGCAAGGGACTCACGTCTGAGCATACCCTGCCACACTTATGGCGGCCAAAAGCGGTACAAAAGGGGGTGGTGATGGACGGAGCATCTGAATCAATCAAACACTCACACCCAGTCAAAAGATCTGGGTTTAATCCATCACCGTTCATTAGCCCACTCCAGCCACCCCAGTTCTGACATGGCTATATGCAAATCAGTCTGACCCTGTGCCTCATGGGAACAGTCCAGCCCGAACTGCCAAGCCATGTCTTCCCTGGACCGGAAACAAGCTTCCGAGGACCGGTTTCTGGCATTCCAGCCGTCTTCAGCCCGGCTTGCTTGAATCCAGTGGCAAAGTGAGCAAGGGACTCACGTCTGAGCATACCCTGCCACACTTATGGCGGCAAAAAGCGGTACAAAAGGGGGTGGTGATGGACGGAGCATCTGAATCAATAAAACACTCACACCCAGTCAAAAGATCTGGGTTTAATCCATCACCGTTCTTTAGCCCACTCTGCCACCCCAGTTCTGACATGGCTATATGCAAATCAGTCTGACCCTGTGCCTCATGGGAACAGTCCAGCCCGAACTGCCAAGCCATGTCTTCCCTGGATCGGAAACAAGCTTCCGAGGACCGGTTTCTGGCATTCCAGCCGTCTTCAGCCCGGCTTGCTTGAATCCAGTGGCAAAGTGAGCAAGGGACTCACGTCTGAGCATACCCTGCCACACTTATGGCGGCCAAAAGCGGTACAAAAGGGGGTGGTGATGGACGGAGCATCTGAATCAATCAAACACTCACACCCAGTCAAAAGATCTGGGTTTAATCCATCACCGTTCTTTAGCCCACTCTGCCACTCCAGTTCTGACATGGCTATATGCAAATCAGTCTGACCCTGTGCCTCATGGGAACAGTCCAGCCTGAACTGCCAAGCCATGTCTTCCCTGGACCGGAAACAAGCTTCCGAGGACCGGTTTCTGGCATTCCAGCTGTCTTCAGCCCGGCTTGCTTGAATCCAGTGGCAAAGTGAGCAAGGGACTCACGTCTGAGCATACCCTGCCACACTTATGGCGGCCAAAAGAGGTACAAAAGGGGGTGGTGATGGACGGAGCATCTGAATCAATCAAACACTCACACCCAGTCAAAAGATCTGGGTTTAATCCATCACCGTTCTTTAGCCCACTCTGCCACCCCAGTTCTGACATGGCTATATGCAAATCAGTCTGACCCTGTGCCTCATGGGAACAGTCCAGCCCGAACTGCCAAGCCATGTCTTCCCTGGACCGGAAACAAGCTTCCGAGAACCGGTTTCTGGCATTCCAGCCGTCTTCAGCCCGGCTTGCTTGAATCCCGTGGCAAAGTGAGCAAGGGACTCACGTCTGAGCATACCCTGCCACACTTATGGCGGCCAACAGCGGTACAAAATGGGGTGGTGATGGACGGAGCATCTGAATCAATCAAACACTCACACCCAGTCAAAAGATCTGGGTTTAATCCATCACCGTTCTTTAGCCCACTCTGCCACCCCAGTTCTGACATGGCTATATGCAAATCAGTCTGACCCTGTGCCTCATGGGAACAGTCCAGCCCGAACTGCCAAGCCATGTCTTCCCTGGACCGGAAACAAGCTTCCGAGAACCGGTTTCTGGCATTCCAGCCGTCTTCAGCATGGCTTGCTTGAGTCCAGTGGCAAAGAGAGCAAGGGACTCACGTCTGAGCATACCCTGCCACACTTATGGCGGCCAAAAGCGGTACAAAAGGGGGTGGTGATGGACGGAGCATCTGAATCAATCAAACACTCACACCGAGTCAAAAGATCTGGGTTTAATCCATCACCGTTCTTTAGCCCACTCTGCCACCCCAGTTCTGACATGGCTATATGCAAATCAGTCTGACCCTGTGCCGCATGGGAACAGTCCAGCCTGAACTGCCAAGCTGTGTCTTCCCTGGACCGGAAACAAGCTTCCGAGGACCGGTTTCTGGCATTCCAGCCGTCTACAGCCCGGCTTGCTTGAATCCAGTGGCAAAGTGAGCAAGGGACTCACGTCTGAGCATACCCTGCCACACTTATGGCGGCCAAAAGCGGTACAAAAGGGGGTGGTGATGGACGGAGCATCTGAATCAATCAAACACTCACACCCAGTCAAAAGATCTGGGTTGAATCCATCACCGTTCTTTAGCCCACTCTGCCACCCCAGTTCTGACATGGCTATATGCAAATCAGTCTGACCCTGTGCCTCATGGGAACAGTCCAGCCCGAACTGCCAAGCCATGTCTTCCCTGGACCGGAAACAAGCTTCCGAGAACCGGTTTCTGGCATTCCAGCCGTCTTCAGCCCGGCTTGCTTGAATCCCGTGGCAAAGTGAGCAAGGGACTCACGTCTGAGCATACCCTGCCACACTTATGGCGGCCAACAGCGGTACAAAATGGGGTGGTGATGGACGGAGCATCTGAATCAATCAAACACTCACACCCAGTCAAAAGATCTGGGTTTAATCCATCACCGTTCTTTAGCCCACTCTGCCACCCCAGTTCTGACATGGCTATATGCAAATCCGTCTGACCCTGTGCCTCATGGGAACAGTCCAGCCGAACTGCCAAGCCATGTTTTCCCTGGACCGGAAACAAGCTTCCGAGGACCGGTTTCTGGCATTCCAGCCGTCTTCAGCCCGGCTTGCCTGAATCCAGTGGCAAAGTGAGCAAGGGACTCACGTCTGAGCATATCCTGCCACACTTATGGCGGCCAAAAGCGGTACAAAAGGGGGTGGTGATGGACGGAGCATCTGAATCAATCAAACACTCACACCCAGTCAAAAGATCTGGGTTTAATCCATCACCGTTCTTTAGCCCACTCTGCCACCCCAGTTCTGACATGGCTATATGCAAATCAGTCTGACCCTGTGCCTCATGGGAACAGTCCAGCCCGAACTGCCAAGCCATGTCTTCCCTGGACCGGAAACAAGCTTCCGAGGACCGGTTTCTGGCATTCCAGCCGTCTTCAGCCCGGCTTGCTGGAATCCAGTGGCAAAGTGAGCAAGGGACTCACGTCTGAGCATACCCTGCCACACTTATGGCGGCCAAAAGCGGTACAAAAGGGGGTGGTGATGGACGGAGCATCTGAATCAATCAAACACTCACACCCAGTCAAAAGATCTGGGTTTAATCCATCACCGTTCTTTAGCCCACTCTGCCACCCCAGTTCTGACATGGCGCTATGCAAATCAGTCTGACCCTGTGCCTCATGGGAACAGTCCAGCCCGAACTGCCAAGCCATGTCTTCCCTGGACCGGAAACAAGCTTCCGAGGACCGGTTTCTGGCATTCCAGCCGTCTTCAGCCCGGCTTGCTTGAATCCAGTGGCAAAGTGAGCAAGGGACTCACGTCTGAGCATACCCTGCCACACTTATGGCGGCCAAAAGCGGTACAAAAGGGGGTGGTGATGGATGGAGCATCTGAATCAATCAAACACTCACACCCAGTCAAAAGATCTGGGTTTAATCCATCACCGTTCATTAGCCCACTCCAGCCACCCCAGTTCTGACATGGCTATATGCAAATCAGTCTGACCCTGTGCCTCATGGGAACAGTCCAGCCCGAACTGCCAAGCCATGTCTTCCCTGGACCGGAAACAAGCTTCCGAGGACCGGTTTCTGGCATTCCAGCCGTCTTCAGCCCGGCTTGCTTGAATCCAGTGGCAAAGTGAGCAAGGGACTCACGTCTGAGCATACCCTGCCACACTTATGGCGGCAAAAAGCGGTACAAAAGGGGGTGGTGATGGACGGAGCATCTGAATCAATAAAACACTCACACCCAGTCAAAAGATCTGGGTTTAATCCATCACCGTTCTTTAGCCCACTCTGCCACCCCAGTTCTGACATGGCTATATGCAAATCAGTCTGACCCTGTGCCTCATGGGAACAGTCCAGCCCGAACTGCCAAGCCATGTCTTCCCTGGATCGGAAACAAGCATCCGAGGACCGGTTTCTGGCATTCCAGCCGTCTTCAGCCCGGCTTGCTTGAATCCAGTGGCAAAGTGAGCAAGGGACTCACGTCTGAGCATACCCTGCCACACTTATGGCGGCCAAAAGCGGTACAAAAGGGGGTGGTGATGGACGGAGCATCTGAATCAATCAAACACTCACACCCAGTCAAAAGATCTGGGTTTAATCCATCACCGTTCTTTAGCCCACTCTGCCACTCCAGTTCTGACATGGCTATATGCAAATCAGTCTGACCCTGTGCCTCATGGGAACAGTCCAGCCTGAACTGCCAAGCCATGTCTTCCCTGGACCGGAAACAAGCTTCCGAGGACCGGTTTCTGGCATTCCAGCTGTCTTCAGCCCGGCTTGCTTGAATCCAGTGGCAAAGTGAGCAAGGGACTCACGTCTGAGCATACCCTGCCACACTTATGGCGGCCAAAAGCGGTACAAAAGGGGGTGGTGATGGACGGAGCATCTGAATCAATCAAACACTCACACCCAGTCAAAAGATCTGGGTTTAATCCATCACCGTTCTTTAGCCCACTCTGCCACCCCAGTTCTGACATGGCTATATGCAAATCAGTCTGACCCT
Source organism: Lissotriton helveticus (assembly GCF_964261635.1). NCBI lineage: Eukaryota > Metazoa > Chordata > Amphibia > Caudata > Salamandridae > Lissotriton > Lissotriton helveticus. The sequence goes on from NC_136061.1 coordinate 2,127,202,049, forward strand.
GTGCCTCATGGGAACAGTCCAGCCCGAACTGCCAAGCCATGTCTTCCCTGGACCGGAAACAAGCTTCCGAGAACCGGTTTCTGGCATTCCAGCCGTCTTCAGCCCGGCTTGCTTGAATCCCGTGGCAAAGTGAGCAAGGGACTCACATCTGAGCATACCCTGCCACACTTATGGCGGCCAACAGCGGTACAAAATGGGGTGGTGATGGACGGAGCATCTGAATCAATCAAACACTCACACCCAGTCAAAAGATCTGGGTTTAATCCATCACCGTTCTTTAGCCCACTCTGCCACCCCAGTTCTGACATGGCTATATGCAAATCAGTCTGACCCTGTGCCTCATGGGAACAGTCCAGCCCGAACTGCCAAGCCATGTCTTCCCTGGACCGGAAACAAGCTTCCGAGAACCGGTTTCTGGCATTCCAGCCGTCTTCAGCATGGCTTGCTTGAGTCCAGTGGCAAAGAGAGCAAGGGACTCACGTCTGAGCATACCCTGCCACACTTATGGCGGCCAAAAGCGGTACAAAAGGGGGTGGTGATGGACGGAGCATCTGAATCAATCAAACACTCACACCGAGTCAAAAGATCTGGGTTTAATCCATCACCGTTCTTTAGCCCACTCTGCCACCCCAGTTCTGACATGGCTATATGCAAATCAGTCTGACCCTGTGCCGCATGGGAACAGTCCAGCCTGAACTGCCAAGCTGTGTCTTCCCTGGACCGGAAACAAGCTTCCGAGGACCGGTTTCTGGCATTCCAGCCGTCTTCAGCCCGGCTTGCTTGAATCCAGTGGCAAAGTGAGCAAGGGACTCACGTCTGAGCATACCCTGCCACACTTATGGCGGCCAAAAGCGGTACAAAAGGGGGTGGTGATGGACGGAGCATCTGAATCAATCAAACACTCACACCCAGTCAAATGATCTGGGTTTAATCCATCACCGTTCTTTAGCCCACTCTGCCACCCCAGTTCTGACATGGCTATATGCAAATCAGTCTGACCCTGTGCCTCATGGGAACAGTCCAGCCCGAACTGCCAAGCCATGTCTTCCCTGGACCGGAAACAAGCTTCCGAGGACCGGTTTCTGGCATTCCAGGCGTCTTCAGCCCGGCTTGCCTGAATCCAGTGGCAAAGTGAGCAAGGGACTCACGTCTGAGCATATCCTGCCACACTTATGGCGGCCAAAAGCGGTACAAAAGGGGGTGGTGATGGACGGAGCATCTGAATCAATCAAACACTCACACCCAGTCAAAAGATCTGGGTTTAATCCATCACCGTTCTTTAGCCCACTCTGCCACCCCAGTTCTGACATGGCTATATGCAAATCAGTCTGACCCTGTGCCTCATGGGAACAGTCCAGCCCGAACTGCCAAGCCATGTCTTCCCTGGACCGGAAACAAGCTTCCGAGGACCGGTTTCTGGCATTCCAGCCGTCTTCAGCCCGGCTTGCTGGAATCCAGTGGCAAAGTGAGCAAGGGACTCACGTCTGAGCATACCCTGCCACACTTATGGCGGCCAAAAGCGGTACAAAAGGGGGTGGTGATGGACGGAGCATCTGAATCAATCAAACACTCACACCCAGTCAAAAGATCTGGGTTTAATCCATCACCGTTCTTTAACCCACTCTGCCACCCCAGTTCTGACATGGCGCTATGCAAATCAGTCTGACCCTGTGCCTCATGGGAACAGTCCAGCCCGAACTGCCAAGCCATGTCTTCCCTGGACCGGAAACAAGCTTCCGAGGACCGGTTTCTGGCATTCCAGCCGTCTTCAGCCCGGCTTGCTTGAATCCAGTGGCAAAGTGAGCAAGGGACTCACGTCTGAGCATACCCTGCCACACTTATGGCGGCCAAAAGCGGTACAAAAGGGGGTGGTGATGGACGGAGCATCTGAATCAATCAAACACTCACACCCAGTCAAAAGATCTGTGTTTAATCCATCACCGTTCTTTAGCCCACTCTGCCACCCCAGTTCTGACATGGCTATATGCAAATCAGTCTGACCCTGTGCCTCATGGGAACAGTCCAGCCCGAACTGCCAAGCCATGTCTTCCCTGGACCGGAAACAAGCTTCCGAGGACCGGTTTCTGGCATTCCAGCCGTCTTCAGCCCGGCTTGCTTGAATCCAGTGGCAAAGTGAGCAAGGGACTCACGTCTGAGCATACCCTGCCACACTTATGGCGGCCAAAAGCGGTACAAAAGGGGGTGGTGATGGACGGAGCATCTGAATCAATAAAACACTCACACCCAGTCAAAAGATCTGGGTTTAATCCATCACCGTTCTTTAGCCCACTCTGCCCCCCCAGTTCTGACATGGCTATATGCAAATCAGTCTGACCCTGTGCCTCATGGGAACAGTCCAGCCCGAACTGCCAAGCCATGTCTTCCCTGGATCGGAAACAAGCTTCCGAGGACCGGTTTCTGGCATTCCAGCCGTCTTCAGCCCGGCTTGCTTGAATCCAGTGGCAAAGTGAGCAAGGGACTCACGTCTGAGCATACCCTGCCACACTTATGGCGGCCAAAAGCGGTACAAAAGGGGGTGGTGATGGACGGAGCATCTGAATCAATCAAACACTCACACCCAGTCAAAAGATCTGGGTTTAATCCATCACCGTTCTTTAGCCCACTCTGCCACTCCAGTTCTGACATGGCTATATGCAAATCAGTCTGACCCTGTGCCTCATGGGAACAGTCCAGCCTGAACTGCCAAGCCATGTCTTCCCTGGACTGGAAACAAGCTTCCGAGGACCGGTTTCTGGCATTCCAGCTGTCTTCAGCCCGGCTTGCTTGAATCCAGTGGCAAAGTGAGCAAGGGACTCACGTCTGAGCATACCCTGCCACACTTATGGCGGCCAAAAGCGGTACAAAAGGGGGTGGTGATGGACGGAGCATCTGAATCAATCAAACACTCACACCCAGTCAAAAGATCTGGGTTTAATCCATCACCGTTCTTTAGCCCACTCTGCCACCCCAGTTCTGACATGGCTATATGCAAATCAGTCTGACCCTGTGCCTCATGGGAACAGTCCAGCCCGAACTGCCAAGCCATGTCTTCCCTGGACCGGAAACAAGCTTCCGAGAACCGGTTTCTGGCATTCCAGCCGTCTTCAGCCCGGCTTGCTTGAATCCCGTGGCAAAGTGAGCAAGGGACTCACATCTGAGCATACCCTGCCACACTTATGGCGGCCAACAGCGGTACAAAATGGGGTGGTGATGGACGGAGCATCTGAATCAATCAAACACTCACACCCAGTCAAAAGATCTGGGTTTAATCCATCACCGTTCTTTAGCCCACTCTGCCACCCCAGTTCTGACATGGCTATATGCAAATCAGTCTGACCCTGTGCCTCATGGGAACAGTCCAGCCCGAACTGCCAAGCCATGTCTTCCCTGGACCGGAAACAAGCTTCCGAGAACCGGTTTCTGGCATTCCAGCCGTCTTCAGCATGGCTTGCTTGAGTCCAGTGGCAAAGAGAGCAAGGGACTCACGTCTGAGCATACCCTGCCACACTTATGGCGGCCAAAAGCGGTACAAAAGGGGGTGGTGATGGACGGAGCATCTGAATCAATCAAACACTCACACCCAGTCAAAAGATCTGGGTTTAATCCATCACCGTTCTTTAGCCCACTCTGCCACCCCAGTTCTGACATGGCTATATGCAAATCAGTCTGACCCTGTGCCGCATGGGAACAGTCCAGCCTGAACTGCCAAGCTGTGTCTTCCCTGGACCGGAAACAAGCTTCCGAGGACCGGTTTCTGGCATTCCAGCCGTCTTCAGCCCGGCTTGCTTGAATCCAGTGGCAAAGTGAGCAAGGGACTCACGTCTGAGCATACCCTGCCACACTTATGGCGGCCAAAAGCGGTACAAAAGGGGGTGGTGATGGACGGAGCATCTGAATCAATCAAACACTCACACCCAGTCAAATGATCTGGGTTTAATCCATCACCGTTCTTTAGCCCACTCTGCCACCCCAGTTCTGACATGGCTATATGCAAATCAGTCTGACCCTGTGCCTCATGGGAACAGTCCAGCCCGAACTGCCAAGCCATGTCTTCCCTGGACCGGAAACAAGCTTCCGAGGACCGGTTTCTGGCATTCCAGGCGTCTTCAGCCCGGCTTGCCTGAATCCAGTGGCAAAGTGAGCAAGGGACTCACGTCTGAGCATATCCTGCCACACTTATGGCGGCCAAAAGCGGTACAAAAGGGGGTGGTGATGGACGGAGCATCTGAATCAATCAAACACTCACACCCAGTCAAAAGATCTGGGTTTAATCCATCACCGTTCTTTAGCCCACTCTGCCACCCCAGTTCTGACATGGCTATATGCAAATCAGTCTGACCCTGTGCCTCATGGGAACAGTCCAGCCCGAACTGCCAAGCCATGTCTTCCCTGGACCGGAAACAAGCTTCCGAGGACCGGTTTCTGGCATTCCAGCCGTCTTCAGCCCGGCTTGCTGGAATCCAGTGGCAAAGTGAGCAAGGGACTCACGTCTGAGCATACCCTGCCACACTTATGGCGGCCAAAAGCGGTACAAAAGGGGGTGGTGATGGACGGAGCATCTGAATCAATCAAACACTCACACCCAGTCAAAAGATCTGGGTTTAATCCATCACCGTTCTTTAACCCACTCTGCCACCCCAGTTCTGACATGGCGCTATGCAAATCAGTCTGACCCTGTGCCTCATGGGAACAGTCCAGCCCGAACTGCCAAGCCATGTCTTCCCTGGACCGGAAACAAGCTTCCGAGGACCGGTTTCTGGCATTCCAGCCGTCTTCAGCCCGGCTTGCTTGAATCCAGTGGCAAAGTGAGCAAGGGACTCACGTCTGAGCATACCCTGCCACACTTATGGCGGCCAAAAGCGGTACAAAAGGGGGTGGTGATGGACGGAGCATCTGAATCAATCAAACACTCACACCCAGTCAAAAGATCTGTGTTTAATCCATCACCGTTCTTTAGCCCACTCTGCCACCCCAGTTCTGACATGGCTATATGCAAATCAGTCTGACCCTGTGCCTCATGGGAACAGTCCAGCCCGAACTGCCAAGCCATGTCTTCCCTGGACCGGAAACAAGCTTCCGAGGACCGGTTTCTGGCATTCCAGCCGTCTTCAGCCCGGCTTGCTTGAATCCAGTGGCAAAGTGAGCAAGGGACTCACGTCTGAGCATACCCTGCCACACTTATGGCGGCCAAAAGCGGTACAAAAGGGGGTGGTGATGGACGGAGCATCTGAATCAATAAAACACTCACACCCAGTCAAAAGATCTGGGTTTAATCCATCACCGTTCTTTAGCCCACTCTGCCCCCCCAGTTCTGACATGGCTATATGCAAATCAGTCTGACCCTGTGCCTCATGGGAACAGTCCAGCCCGAACTGCCAAGCCATGTCTTCCCTGGATCGGAAACAAGCTTCCGAGGACCGGTTTCTGGCATTCCAGCCGTCTTCAGCCCGGCTTGCTTGAATCCAGTGGCAAAGTGAGCAAGGGACTCACGTCTGAGCATACCCTGCCACACTTATGGCGGCCAAAAGCGGTACAAAAGGGGGTGGTGATGGACGGAGCATCTGAATCAATCAAACACTCACACCCAGTCAAAAGATCTGGGTTTAATCCATCACCGTTCTTTAGCCCACTCTGCCACCCCAGTTCTGACATGGCGATATGCAAATCAGTCTGACCCTGTGCCTCATGGGAACAGTCCAGCCCGAACTGCCAAGCCATGTCTTCCCTGGACCGGAAACAAGCTTCCGAGGACCGGTTTCTGGCATTCCAGCCGTCTTCAGCCCGGCTTGCTTGAATCCAGTGGCAAAGTGAGCAAGGGACTCACGTCTGAGCATACCCTGCCACACTTATGGCGGCCAAAAGCGGTACAAAAGGGGGTGGTGATGGATGGAGCATCTAAATCAATCAAACACTCACACCCAGTCAAAAGATCTGGGTTTAATCCATCACCGTTCTTTAGCCCACTCTGCCACTCCAGTTCTGACATGGCTATATGCAAATCAGTCTGACCCTGTGCCTCATGGGAACAGTCCAGCCCGAACTGCCAAGCCATGTCTTCCCTGGACCGGAAACAAGCTTCCGAGGACCGGTTTCTGGCATTCCAGCTGTCTTCAGCCCGGCTTGCTTGAATCCAGTGGCAAAGTGAGCAAGGGACTCACGTCTGAGCATACCCTGCCACACTTATGGCGGCCAACAGCGGTACAAAATGGGGTGGTGATGGACGGAGCATCTGAATCAATCAAACACTCACACCCAGTCAAAAGATCTGGGTTTAATCCATCACCGTTCTTTAGCCCACTCTGCCACCCCAGTTCTGACATGGCTATATGCAAATCCGTCTGACCCTGTGCCTCATGGGAACAGTCCAGCCGAACTGCCAAGCCATGTTTTCCCTGGACCGGAAACAAGCTTCCGAGGACCGGTTTCTGGCATTCCAGCCGTCTTCAGCCCAGCTTGCCTGAATCCAGTGGCAAAGTGAGCAAGGGACTCACGTCTGAGCATATCCTGCCACACGTATGGCGGCCAAAAGCGGTACAAAAGGGGGTGGTGATGGACGGAGCATCTGAATCAATCAAACACTCACACCCAGTCAAAAGATCTGGGTTTAATCCATCACCGTTCTTTAGCCCACTCTGCCACCCCAGTTCTGACATGGCTATATGCAAATCAGTCTGACCCTGTGCCTCATGGGAACAGTCCAGCCCGAACTGCCAAGCCATGTCTTCCCTGGACCGGAAACAAGCTTCCGAGGACCGGTTTCTGGCATTCCAGCCGTCTTCAGCCCGGCTTGCTGGAATCCAGTGGCAAAGTGAGCAAGGGACTCACGTCTGAGCATACCCTGCCACACTTATGGCGGCCAAAAGCGGTATAAAAGGGGGTGGTGATGGACGGAGCATCTGAATCAATCAAACACTCACACCCAGTCAAAAGATCTGGGTTTAATCCATCACCGTTCTTTAGCCCACTCTGCCACCCCAGTTCTGACATGGCGCTATGCAAATCAGTCTGACCCTGTGCCTCATGGGAACAGTCCAGCCCGAACTGCCAAGCCATGTCTTCCCTGGACCGGAAACAAGCTTCCGAGGACCGGTTTCTGGCATTCCAGCCGTCTTCAGCCCGGCTTGCTTGAATCCAGTGGCAAAGTGAGCAAGGGACTCACGTCTGAGCATACCCTGCCACACTTATGGCGGCCAAAAGCGGTACAAAAGGGGGTGGTGATGGACGGAGCATCTGAATCAATCAAACACTCACACCCAGTCAAAAGATCTGGGTTTAATCCATCACCGTTCATTAGCCCACTCCAGCCACCCCAGTTCTGACATGGCTATATGCAAATCAGTCTGACCCTGTGCCTCATGGGAACAGTCCAGCCCGAACTGCCAAGCCATGTCTTCCCTGGACCGGAAACAAGCTTCCGAGGACCGGTTTCTGGCATTCCAGCCGTCTTCAGCCCGGCTTGCTTGAATCCAGTGGCAAAGTGAGCAAGGGACTCACGTCTGAGCATACCCTGCCACACTTATGGCGGCAAAAAGCGGTACAAAAGGGGGTGGTGATGGACGGAGCATCTGAATCAATAAAACACTCACACCCAGTCAAAAGATCTGGGTTTAATCCATCACCGTTCTTTAGCCCACTCTGCCACCCCAGTTCTGACATGGCTATATGCAAATCAGTCTGACCCTGTGCCTCATGGGAACAGTCCAGCCCGAACTGCCAAGCCATGTCTTCCCTGGATCGGAAACAAGCTTCCGAGGACCGGTTTCTGGCATTCCAGCCGTCTTCAGCCCGGCTTGCTTGAATCCAGTGGCAAAGTGAGCAAGGGACTCACGTCTGAGCATACCCTGCCACACTTATGGCGGCCAAAAGCGGTACAAAAGGGGGTGGTGATGGACGGAGCATCTGAATCAATCAAACACTCACACCCAGTCAAAAGATCTGGGTTTAATCCATCACCGTTCTTTAGCCCACTCTGCCACTCCAGTTCTGACATGGCTATATGCAAATCAGTCTGACCCTGTGCCTCATGGGAACAGTCCAGCCTGAACTGCCAAGCCATGTCTTCCCTGGACCGGAAACAAGCTTCCGAGGACCGGTTTCTGGCATTCCAGCTGTCTTCAGCCCGGCTTGCTTGAATCCAGTGGCAAAGTGAGCAAGGGACTCACGTCTGAGCATACCCTGCCACACTTATGGCGGCCAAAAGCGGTACAAAAGGGGGTGGTGATGGACGGAGCATCTGAATCAATCAAACACTCACACCCAGTCAAAAGATCTGGGTTTAATCCATCACCGTTCTTTAGCCCACTCTGCCACCCCAGTTCTGACATGGCTATATGCAAATCAGTCTGACCCTGTGCCTCATGGGAACAGTCCAGCCCGAACTGCCAAGCCATGTCTTCCCTGGACCGGAAACAAGCTTCCGAGAACCGGTTTCTGGCATTCCAGCCGTCTTCAGCCCGGCTTGCTTGAATCCAGTGGCAAAGTGAGCAAGGGACTCACGTCTGAGCATACCCTGCCACACTTATGGCGGCCAAAAGCGGTACAAAAGGGGGTGGTGATGGACAGAGCATCTGAATCAATCAAACACTCACACCCAGTCAAAAGATCTGGGTTTAATCCATCACCGTTCTTTAGCCCACTCTGCCACCCCAGTTCTGACATGGCGATATGCAAATCAGTCTGACCCTGTGCCTCATGGGAACAGTCCAGCCCGAACTGCCAAGCCATGTCTTCCCTGGACCGGAAACAAGCTTCCGAGGACCGGTTTCTGGCATTCCAGCCGTCTTCAGCCCGGCTTGCTTGAATCCAGTGGCAAAGTGAGCAAGGGACTCACGTCTGAGCATACCCTGCCACACTTATGGCGGCCAAAAGCGGTACAAAAGGGGGTGGTGATGGATGGAGCATCTGAATCAATCAAACACTCACACCCAGTCAAAAGATCTGGGTTTAATCCATCACCGTTCTTTAGCCCACTCTGCCACTCCAGTTCTGACATGGCTATATGCAAATCAGTCTGACCCTGTGCCTCATGGGAACAGTCCAGCCCGAACTGCCAAGCCATGTCTTCCCTGGACCGGAAACAAGCTTCCGAGGACCGGTTTCTGGCATTCCAGCTGTCTTCAGCCCGGCTTGCTTGAATCCAGTGGCAAAGTGAGCAAGGGACTCACGTCTGAGCATACCCTGCCACACTTATGGCGGCCAAAAGCGGTACAAAAGGGGGTGGTGATGGACGGAGCATCTGAATCAATCAAACACTCACACCCAGTCAAAAGATCTGGGTTGAATCCATCACCGTTCTTTAGCCCACTCTGCCACCCCAGTTCTGACATGGCTATATGCAAATCAGTCTGACCCTGTGCCTCATGGGAACAGTCCAGCCCGAACTGCCAAGCCATGTCTTCCCTGGACCGGAAACAAGCTTCCGAGAACCGGTTTCTGGCATTCCAGCCGTCTTCAGCCCGGCTTGCTTGAATCCCGTGGCAAAGTGAGCAAGGGACTCACGTCTGAGCATACCCTGCCACACTTATGGCGGCCAACAGCGGTACAAAATGGGGTGGTGATGGACGGAGCATCTGAATCAATCAAACACTCACACCCAGTCAAAAGATCTGGGTTTAATCCATCACCGTTCTTTAGCCCACTCTGCCACCCCAGTTCTGACATGGCTATATGCAAATCCGTCTGACCCTGTGCCTCATGGGAACAGTCCAGCCGAACTGCCAAGCCATGTTTTCCCTGGACCGGAAACAAGCTTCCGAGGACCGGTTTCTGGCATTCCAGCCGTCTTCAGCCCGGCTTGCCTGAATCCAGTGGCAAAGTGAGCAAGGGACTCACGTCTGAGCATATCCTGCCACACTTATGGCGGCCAAAAGCGGTACAAAAGGGGGTGGTGATGGACGGAGCATCTGAATCAATCAAACACTCACACCCAGTCAAAAGATCTGGGTTTAATCCATCACCGTTCTTTAGCCCACTCTGCCACCCCAGTTCTGACATGGCTATATGCAAATCAGTCTGACCCTGTGCCTCATGGGAACAGTCCAGCCCGAACTGCCAAGCCATGTCTTCCCTGGACCGGAAACAAGCTTCCGAGGACCGGTTTCTGGCATTCCAGCCGTCTTCAGCCCGGCTTGCTGGAATCCAGTGGCAAAGTGAGCAAGGGACTCACGTCTGAGCATACCCTGCCACACTTATGGCGGCCAAAAGCGGTACAAAAGGGGGTGGTGATGGACGGAGCATCTGAATCAATCAAACACTCACACCCAGTCAAAAGATCTGGGTTTAATCCATCACCGTTCTTTAGCCCACTCTGCCACCCCAGTTCTGACATGGCGCTATGCAAATCAGTCTGACCCTGTGCCTCATGGGAACAGTCCAGCCCGAACTGCCAAGCCATGTCTTCCCTGGACCGGAAACAAGCTTCCGAGGACCGGTTTCTGGCATTCCAGCCGTCTTCAGCCCGGCTTGCTTGAATCCAGTGGCAAAGTGAGCAAGGGACTCACGTCTGAGCATACCCTGCCACACTTATGGCGGCCAAAAGCGGTACAAAAGGGGGTGGTGATGGACGGAGCATCTGAATCAATCAAACACTCACACCCAGTCAAAAGATCTGGGTTTAATCCATCACCGTTCATTAGCCCACTCCAGCCACCCCAGTTCTGACATGGCTATATGCAAATCAGTCTGACCCTGTGCCTCATGGGAACAGTCCAGCCCGAACTGCCAAGCCATGTCTTCCCTGGACCGGAAACAAGCTTCCGAGGACCGGTTTCTGGCATTCCAGACGTCTTCAGCCCGGCTTGCTTGAATCCAGTGGCAAAGTGAGCAAGGGACTCACGTCTGAGCATACCCTGCCACACTTATGGCGGCAAAAAGCGGTACAAAAGGGGGTGGTGATGGACGGAGCATCTGAATCAATAAAACACTCACACCCAGTCAAAAGATCTGGGTTTAATCCATCACCGTTCTTTAGCCCACTCTGCCACCCCAGTTCTGACATGGCTATATGCAAATCAGTCTGACCCTGTGCCTCATGGGAACAGTCCAGCCCGAACTGCCAAGCCATGTCTTCCCTGGATCGGAAACAAGCTTCCGAGGACCGGTTTCTGGCATTCCAGCCGTCTTCAGCCCGGCTTGCTTGAATCCAGTGGCAAAGTGAGCAAGGGACTCACGTCTGAGCATACCCTGCCACACTTATGGCGGCCAAAAGCGGTACAAAAGGGGGTGGTGATGGACGGAGCATCTGAATCAATCAAACACTCACACCCAGTCAAAAGATCTGGGTTTAATCCATCACCGTTCTTTAGCCCACTCTGCCACTCCAGTTCTGACATGGCTATATGCAAATCAGTCTGACCCTGTGCCTCATGGGAACAGTCCAACCTGAACTGCCAAGCCATGTCTTCCCTGGACCGGAAACAAGCTTCCGAGGACCGGTTTCTGGCATTCCAGCTGTCTTCAGCCCGGCTTGCTTGAATCCAGTGGCAAAGTGAGCAAGGGACTCACGTCTGAGCATACCCTGCCACACTTATGGCGGCCAAAAGCGGTACAAAAGGGGGTGGTGATGGACGGAGCATCTGAATCAATCAAACACTCACACCCAGTCAAAAGATCTGGGTTTAATCCATCACCGTTCTTTAGCCCACTCTGCCACCCCAGTTCTGACATGGCTATATGCAAATCAGTCTGACCCTGTGCCTCATGGGAACAGTCCAGCCCGAACTGCCAAGCCATGTCTTCCCTGGACCGGAAACAAGCTTCCGAGAACCGGTTTCTGGCATTCCAGCCGTCTTCAGCATGGCTTGCTTGAATCCAGTGGCAAAGTGAGCAAGGGACTCACGTCTGAGCATACCCTGCCACACTTATGGCGGCCAAAAGCGGTACAAAAGGGGGTGGTGATGGACGGAGCATCTGAATCAATCAAACACTCACACCCAGTCAAAAGATCTGGGTTTAATCCATCACCGTTCTTTAGCCCACTCTGCCACTCCAGTTCTGACATGGCTATATGCAAATCAGTCTGACCCTGTGCCTCATGGGAACAGTCCAGCCTGAACTGCCAAGCCATGTCTTCCCTGGACCGGAAACAAGCTTCCGAGGACCGGTTTCTGGCATTCCAGCTGTCTTCAGCCCGGCTTGCTTGAATCCAGTGGCAAAGTGAGCAAGGGACTCACGTCTGAGCATACCCTGCCACACTTATGGCGGCCAAAAGCGGTACAAAAGGGGGTGGTGATGGACGGAGCATCTGAATCAATCAAACACTCACACCCAGTCAAAAGATCTGGGTTTAATCCATCACCGTTCTTTAGCCCACTCTGCCACCCCAGTTCTGACATGGCTATATGCAAATCAGTCTGACCCTGTGCCTCATGGGAACAGTCCAGCCCGAACTGCCAAGCCATGTCTTCCCTGGACCGGAAACAAGCTTCCGAGAACCGGTTTCTGGCATTCCAGCCGTCTTCAGCATGGCTTGCTTGAGTCCAGTGGCAAAGTGAGCAAGGGACTCACGTCTGAGCATACCCTGCCACACTTATGGCGGCCAAAAGCGGTACAAAAGGGGGTGGTGATGGACGGAGCATCTGAATCAATCAAACACTCACACCGAGTCAAAAGATCTGGGTTTAATCCATCACCGTTCTTTAGCCCACTCTGCCACCCCAGTTCTGACATGGCTATATGCAAATCAGTCTGACCCTGTGCCGCATGGGAACAGTCCAGCCTGAACTGCCAAGCTGTGTCTTCCCTGGACCGGAAACAAGCTTCCGAGGACCGGTTTCTGGCATTCCAGCCGTCTTCAGCCCGGCTTGCTTGAATCCAGTGGCAAAGTGAGCAAGGGACTCACGTCTGAGCATACCCTGCCACACTTATGGCGGCCAAAAGCGGTACAAAAGGGGGTGGTGATGGACGGAGCATCTGAATCAATCAAACACTCACACCCAGTCAAATGATCTGGGTTTAATCCATCACCGTTCTTTAGCCCACTCTGCCACCCCAGTTCTGACATGGCTATATGCAAATCAGTCTGACCCTGTGCCTCATGGGAACAGTCCAGCCCGAACTGCCAAGCCATGTCTTCCCTGGACCGGAAACAAGCTTCCGAGGACCGGTTTCTGGCATTCCAGGCGTCTTCAGCCCGGCTTGCCTGAATCCAGTGGCAAAGTGAGCAAGGGACTCACGTCTGAGCATATCCTGCCACACTTATGGCGGCCAAAAGCGGTACAAAAGGGGGTGGTGATGGACGGAGCATCTGAATCAATCAAACACTCACACCCAGTCAAAAGATCTGGGTTTAATCCATCACCGTTCTTTAGCCCACTCTGCCACCCCAGTTCTGACATGGCTATATGCAAATCAGTCTGACCCTGTGCCTCATGGGAACAGTCCAGCCCGAACTGCCAAGCCATGTCTTCCCTGGACCGGAAACAAGCTTCCGAGGACCGGTTTCTGGCATTCCAGCCGTCTTCAGCCCGGCTTGCTGGAATCCAGTGGCAAAGTGAGCAAGGGACTCACGTCTGAGCATACCCTGCCACACTTATGGCGGCCAAAAGCGGTACAAAAGGGGGTGGTGATGGACGGAGCATCTGAATCAATCAAACACTCACACCCAGTCCAAAGATCTGGGTTTAATCCATCACCGTTCTTTAACCCACTCTGCCACCCCAGTTCTGACATGGCGCTATGCAAATCAGTCTGACCCTGTGCCTCATGGGAACAGTCCAGCCCGATCTGCCAAGCCATGTCTTCCCTGGACCGGAAACAAGCTTCCGAGGACCGGTTTCTGGCATTCCAGCCGTCTTCAGCCCGGCTTGCTTGAATCCAGTGGCAAAGTGAGCAAGGGACTCACGTCTGAGCATACCCTGCCACACTTATGGCGGCCAAAAGCGGTACAAAAGGGGGTGGTGATGGACGGAGCATCTGAATCAATCAAACACTCACACCCAGTCAAAAGATCTGTGTTTAATCCATCACCGTTCTTTAACCCACTCTGCCACCCCAGTTCTGACATGGCGCTATGCAAATCAGTCTGACCCTGTGCCTCATGGGAACAGTCCAGCCCGATCTGCCAAGCCATGTCTTCCCTGGACCGGAAACAAGCTTCCGAGGACCGGTTTCTGGCATTCCAGCCGTCTTCAGCCCGGCTTGCTTGAATCCAGTGGCAAAGTGAGCAAGGGACTCACGTCTGAGCATACCCTGCCACACTTATGGCGGCCAAAAGCGGTACAAAAGGGGGTGGTGATGGACGGAGCATCTGAATCAATAAAACACTCACACCCAGTCAAAAGATCTGGGTTTAATCCATCACCGTTCTTTAGCCCACTCTGCCCCCCCAGTTCTGACATGGCTATATGCAAATCAGTCTGACCCTGTGCCTCATGGGAACAGTCCAGCCCGAACTGCCAAGCCATGTCTTCCCTGGATCGGAAACAAGCTTCCGAGGACCGGTTTCTGGCATTCCAGCCGTCTTCAGCCCGGCTTGCTTGAATCCAGTGGCAAAGTGAGCAAGGGACTCACGTCTGAGCATACCCTGCCACACTTATGGCGGCCAAAAGCGGTACAAAAGGGGGTGGTGATGGACGGAGCATCTGAATCAATCAAACACTCACACCCAGTCAAAAGATCTGGGTTTAATCCATCACCGTTCTTTAGCCCACTCTGCCACCCCAGTTCTGACATGGCGATATGCAAATCAGTCTGACCCTGTGCCTCATGGGAACAGTCCAGCCCGAACTGCCAAGCCATGTCTTCCCTGGACCGGAAACAAGCTTCCGAGGACCGGTTTCTGGCATTCCAGCCGTCTTCAGCCCGGCTTGCTTGAATCCAGTGGCAAAGTGAGCAAGGGACTCACGTCTGAGCATACCCTGCCACACTTATGGCGGCCAAAAGCGGTACAAAAGGGGGTGGTGATGGATGGAGCATCTAAATCAATCAAACACTCACACCCAGTCAAAAGATCTGGGTTTAATCCATCACCGTTCTTTAGCCCACTCTGCCACTCCAGTTCTGACATGGCTATATGCAAATCAGTCTGACCCTGTGCCTCATGGGAACAGTCCAGCCCGAACTGCCAAGCCATGTCTTCCCTGGACCGGAAACAAGCTTCCGAGGACCGGTTTCTGGCATTCCAGCTGTCTTCAGCCCGGCTTGCTTGAATCCAGTGGCAAAGTGAGCAAGGGACTCACGTCTGAGCATACCCTGCCACACTTATGGCGGCCAAAAGCGGTACAAAAGGGGGTGGTGATGGACGGAGCATCTGAATCAATCAAACACTCACACCCAGTCAAAAGATCTGGGTTTAATCCATCACCGTTCTTTAGCCCACTCTGCCACCCCAGTTCTGACATGGCTATATGCAAATCAGTCTGACCCTGTGCCTCATGGGAACAGTCCAGCCCGAACTGCCAAGCCATGTCTTCCCTGGACCGGAAACAAGCTTCCGAGAACCGGTTTCTGGCATTCCAGCCGTCTTCAGCCCGGCTTGCTTGAATCCCGTGGCAAAGTGAGCAAGGGACTCACGTCTGAGCATACCCTGCCACACTTATGGCGGCCAACAGCGGTACAAAATGGGGTGGTGATGGACGGAGCATCTGAATCAATCAAACACTCACACCCAGTCAAAAGATCTGGGTTTAATCCATCACCGTTCTTTAGCCCACTCTGCCACCCCAGTTCTGACATGGCTATATGCAAATCCGTCTGACCCTGTGCCTCATGGGAACAGTCCAGCCGAACTGCCAAGCCATGTTTTCCCTGGACCGGAAACAAGCTTCCGAGGACCGGTTTCTGGCATTCCAGCCGTCTTCAGCCCGGCTTGCCTGAATCCAGTGGCAAAGTGAGCAAGGGACTCACGTCTGAGCATATCCTGCCACACTTATGGCGGCCAAAAGCGGTACAAAAGGGGGTGGTGATGGACGGAGCATCTGAATCAATCAAACACTCACACCCAGTCAAAAGATCTGGGTTTAATCCATCACCGTTCTTTAGCCCACTCTGCCACCCCAGTTCTGACATGGCTATATGCAAATCCGTCTGACCCTGTGCCTCATGGGAACAGTCCAGCCGAACTGCCAAGCCATGTTTTCCCTGGACCGGAAACAAGCTTCCGAGGACCGGTTTCTGGCATTCCAGCCGTCTTCAGCCCGGCTTGCCTGAATCCAGTGGCAAAGTGAGCAAGGGACTCACGTCTGAGCATATCCTGCCACACGTATGGCGGCCAAAAGCGGTACAAAAGGGGGTGGTGATGGACGGAGCATCTGAATCAATCAAACACTCACACCCAGTCAAAAGATCTGGGTTTAATCCATCACCGTTCTTTAGCCCACTCTGCCACCCCAGTTCTGACATGGCTATATGCAAATCAGTCTGACCCTGTGCCTCATGGGAACAGTCCAGCCCGAACTGCCAAGCCATGTCTTCCCTGGACCGGAAACAAGCTTCCGAGGACCGGTTTCTGGCATTCCAGCCGTCTTCAGCCCGGCTTGCTGGAATCCAGTGGCAAAGTGAGCAAGGGACTCACGTCTGAGCATACCCTGCCACACTTATGGCGGCCAAAAGCGGTATAAAAGGGGGTGGTGATGGACGGAGCATCTGAATCAATCAAACACTCACACCCAGTCAAAAGATCTGGGTTTAATCCATCACCGTTCTTTAGCCCACTCTGCCACCCCAGTTCTGACATGGCGCTATGCAAATCAGTCTGACCCTGTGCCTCATGGGAACAGTCCAGCCCGAACTGCCAAGCCATGTCTTCCCTGGACCGGAAACAAGCTTCCGAGGACCGGTTTCTGGCATTCCAGCCGTCTTCAGCCCGGCTTGCTTGAATCCAGTGGCAAAGTGAGCAAGGGACTCACGTCTGAGCATACCCTGCCACACTTATGGCGGCCAAAAGCGGTACAAAAGGGGGTGGTGATGGACGGAGCATCTGAATCAATCAAACACTCACACCCAGTCAAAAGATCTGGGTTTAATCCATCACCGTTCATTAGCCCACTCCAGCCACCCCAGTTCTGACATGGCTATATGCAAATCAGTCTGACCCTGTGCCTCATGGGAACAGTCCAGCCCGAACTGCCAAGCCATGTCTTCCCTGGACCGGAAACAAGCTTCCGAGGACCGGTTTCTGGCATTCCAGCCGTCTTCAGCCCGGCTTGCTTGAATCCAGTGGCAAAGTGAGCAAGGGACTCACGTCTGAGCATACCCTGCCACACTTATGGCGGCAAAAAGCGGTACAAAAGGGGGTGGTGATGGACGGAGCATCTGAATCAATAAAACACTCACACCCAGTCAAAAGATCTGGGTTTAATCCATCACCGTTCTTTAGCCCACTCTGCCACCCCAGTTCTGACATGGCTATATGCAAATCAGTCTGACCCTGTGCCTCATGGGAACAGTCCAGCCCGAACTGCCAAGCCATGTCTTCCCTGGATCGGAAACAAGCTTCCGAGGACCGGTTTCTGGCATTCCAGCCGTCTTCAGCCCGGCTTGCTTGAATCCAGTGGCAAAGTGAGCAAGGGACTCACGTCTGAGCATACCCTGCCACACTTATGGCGGCCAAAAGCGGTACAAAAGGGGGTGGTGATGGACGGAGCATCTGAATCAATCAAACACTCACACCCAGTCAAAAGATCTGGGTTTAATCCATCACCGTTCTTTAGCCCACTCTGCCACTCCAGTTCTGACATGGCTATATGCAAATCAGTCTGACCCTGTGCCTCATGGGAACAGTCCAGCCTGAACTGCCAAGCCATGTCTTCCCTGGACCGGAAACAAGCTTCCGAGGACCGGTTTCTGGCATTCCAGCTGTCTTCAGCCCGGCTTGCTTGAATCCAGTGGCAAAGTGAGCAAGGGACTCACGTCTGAGCATACCCTGCCACACTTATGGCGGCCAAAAGCGGTACAAAAGGGGGTGGTGATGGACGGAGCATCTGAATCAATCAAACACTCACACCCAGTCAAAAGATCTGGGTTTAATCCATCACCGTTCTTTAGCCCACTCTGCCACCCCAGTTCTGACATGGCTATATGCAAATCAGTCTGACCCTGTGCCTCATGGGAACAGTCCAGCCCGAACTGCCAAGCCATGTCTTCCCTGGACCGGAAACAAGCTTCCGAGAACCGGTTTCTGGCATTCCAGCCGTCTTCAGCCCGGCTTGCTTGAATCCAGTGGCAAAGTGAGCAAGGGACTCACGTCTGAGCATACCCTGCCACACTTATGGCGGCCAAAAGCGGTACAAAAGGGGGTGGTGATGGACAGAGCATCTGAATCAATCAAACACTCACACCCAGTCAAAAGATCTGGGTTTAATCCATCACCGTTCTTTAGCCCACTCTGCCACCCCAGTTCTGACATGGCGATATGCAAATCAGTCTGACCCTGTGCCTCATGGGAACAGTCCAGCCCGAACTGCCAAGCCATGTCTTCCCTGGACCGGAAACAAGCTTCCGAGGACCGGTTTCTGGCATTCCAGCCGTCTTCAGCCCGGCTTGCTTGAATCCAGTGGCAAAGTGAGCAAGGGACTCACGTCTGAGCATACCCTGCCACACTTATGGCGGCCAAAAGCGGTACAAAAGGGGGTGGTGATGGATGGAGCATCTGAATCAATCAAACACTCACACCCAGTCAAAAGATCTGGGTTTAATCCATCACCGTTCTTTAGCCCACTCTGCCACTCCAGTTCTGACATGGCTATATGCAAATCAGTCTGACCCTGTGCCTCATGGGAACAGTCCAGCCCGAACTGCCAAGCCATGTCTTCCCTGGACCGGAAACAAGCTTCCGAGGACCGGTTTCTGGCATTCCAGCTGTCTTCAGCCCGGCTTGCTTGAATCCAGTGGCAAAGTGAGCAAGGGACTCACGTCTGAGCATACCCTGCCACACTTATGGCGGCCAAAAGCGGTACAAAAGGGGGTGGTGATGGACGGAGCATCTGAATCAATCAAACACTCACACCCAGTCAAAAGATCTGGGTTGAATCCATCACCGTTCTTTAGCCCACTCTGCCACCCCAGTTCTGACATGGCTATATGCAAATCAGTCTGACCCTGTGCCTCATGGGAACAGTCCAGCCCGAACTGCCAAGCCATGTCTTCCCTGGACCGGAAACAAGCTTCCGAGAACCGGTTTCTGGCATTCCAGCCGTCTTCAGCCCGGCTTGCTTGAATCCCGTGGCAAAGTGAGCAAGGGACTCACGTCTGAGCATACCCTGCCACACTTATGGCGGCCAACAGCGGTACAAAATGGGGTGGTGATGGACGGAGCATCTGAATCAATCAAACACTCACACCCAGTCAAAAGATCTGGGTTTAATCCATCACCGTTCTTTAGCCCACTCTGCCACCCCAGTTCTGACATGGCTATATGCAAATCCGTCTGACCCTGTGCCTCATGGGAACAGTCCAGCCGAACTGCCAAGCCATGTTTTCCCTGGACCGGAAACAAGCTTCCGAGGACCGGTTTCTGGCATTCCAGCCGTCTTCAGCCCGGCTTGCCTGAATCCAGTGGCAAAGTGAGCAAGGGACTCACGTCTGAGCATATCCTGCCACACTTATGGCGGCCAAAAGCGGTACAAAAGGGGGTGGTGATGGACGGAGCATCTGAATCAATCAAACACTCACACCCAGTCAAAAGATCTGGGTTTAATCCATCACCGTTCTTTAGCCCACTCTGCCACCCCAGTTCTGACATGGCTATATGCAAATCAGTCTGACCCTGTGCCTCATGGGAACAGTCCAGCCCGAACTGCCAAGCCATGTCTTCCCTGGACCGGAAACAAGCTTCCGAGGACCGGTTTCTGGCATTCCAGCCGTCTTCAGCCCGGCTTGCTGGAATCCAGTGGCAAAGTGAGCAAGGGACTCACGTCTGAGCATACCCTGCCACACTTATGGCGGCCAAAAGCGGTACAAAAGGGGGTGGTGATGGACGGAGCATCTGAATCAATCAAACACTCACACCCAGTCAAAAGATCTGGGTTTAATCCATCACCGTTCTTTAGCCCACTCTGCCACCCCAGTTCTGACATGGCGCTATGCAAATCAGTCTGACCCTGTGCCTCATGGGAACAGTCCAGCCCGAACTGCCAAGCCATGTCTTCCCTGGACCGGAAACAAGCTTCCGAGGACCGGTTTCTGGCATTCCAGCCGTCTTCAGCCCGGCTTGCTTGAATCCAGTGGCAAAGTGAGCAAGGGACTCACGTCTGAGCATACCCTGCCACACTTATGGCGGCCAAAAGCGGTACAAAAGGGGGTGGTGATGGACGGAGCATCTGAATCAATCAAACACTCACACCCAGTCAAAAGATCTGGGTTTAATCCATCACCGTTCATTAGCCCACTCCAGCCACCCCAGTTCTGACATGGCTATATGCAAATCAGCCTGACCCTGTCCCTCATGGGAACAGTCCAGCCCGAACTGCCAAGCCATGTCTTCCCTGGACCGGAAACAAGCTTCCGAGGACCGGTTTCTGGCATTCCAGCCGTCTTCAGCCCGGCTTGCTTGAATCCAGTGGCAAAGTGAGCAAGGGACTCACGTCTGAGCATACCCTGCCACACTTATGGCGGCAAAAAGCGGTACAAAAGGGGGTGGTGATGGACGGAGCATCTGAATCAATAAAACACTCACACCCAGTCAAAAGATCTGGGTTTAATCCATCACCGTTCTTTAGCCCACTCTGCCACCCCAGTTCTGACATGGCTATATGCAAATCAGTCTGACCCTGTGCCTCATGGGAACAGTCCAGCCCGAACTGCCAAGCCATGTCTTCCCTGGATCGGAAACAAGCTTCCGAGGACCGGTTTCTGGCATTCCAGCCGTCTTCAGCCCGGCTTGCTTGAATCCAGTGGCAAAGTGAGCAAGGGACTCACGTCTGAGCATACCCAGCCACACTTATGGCGGCCAAAAGCGGTACAAAAGGGGGTGGTGATGGACGGAGCATCTGAATCAATCAAACACTCACACCCAGTCAAAAGATCTGGGTTTAATCCATCACCGTTCTTTAGCCCACTCTGCCACTCCAGTTCTGACATGGCTATATGCAAATCAGTCTGACCCTGTGCCTCATGGGAACAGTCCAGCCTGAACTGCCAAGCCATGTCTTCCCTGGACCGGAAACAAGCTTCCGAGGACCGGTTTCTGGCATTCC
This sequence comes from Lissotriton helveticus, assembly GCF_964261635.1. NCBI lineage: Eukaryota > Metazoa > Chordata > Amphibia > Caudata > Salamandridae > Lissotriton > Lissotriton helveticus. The sequence goes on from NC_136061.1 coordinate 2,127,223,180, forward strand.
AGCTGTCTTCAGCCCGGCTTGCTTGAATCCAGTGGCAAAGTGAGCAAGGGACTCACGTCTGAGCATACCCTGCCACACTTATGGCGGCCAAAAGCGGTACAAAAGGGGGTGGTGATGGACGGAGCATCTGAATCAATCAAACACTCACACCCAGTCAAAAGATCTGGGTTTAATCCATCACCGTTCTTTAGCCCACTCTGCCACCCCAGTTCTGACATGGCTATATGCAAATCAGTCTGACCCTGTGCCTCATGGGAACAGTCCATCCCGAACTACCAAGCCATGTCTTCCCTGGACCGGAAACAAGCTTCCGAGAACCGGTTTCTGGCATTCCAGCCGTCTTCAGCCCGGCTTGCTTGAATCCCGTGGCAAAGTGAGCAAGGGACTCACTTCTGAGCATACCCTGCCACACTTATGGCGGCCAACAGCGGTACAAAATGGGGTGGTGATGGACGGAGCATCTGAATCAATCAAACACTCACACCCAGTCAAAAGATCTGGGTTTAATCCATCACCGTTCTTTAGCCCACTCTGCCACCCCAGTTCTGACATGGCTATATGCAAATCAGTCTGACCCTGTGCCTCATGGGAACAGTCCAGCCCGAACTGCCAAGCCATGTCTTCCCTGGACCGGAAACAAGCTTCCGAGAACCGGTTTCTGGCATTCCAGCCGTCTTCAGCATGGCTTGCTTGAGTCCAGTGGCAAAGTGAGCAAGGGACTCACGTCTGAGCATACCCTGCCACACTTATGGCGGCCAAAAGCGGTACAAAAGGGGGTGGTGATGGACGGAGCATCTGAATCAATCAAACACTCACACCGAGTCAAAAGATCTGGGTTTAATCCATCACCGTTCTTTAGCCCACTCTGCCACCCCAGTTCTGACATGGCTATATGCAAATCAGTCTGACCCTGTGCCGCATGGGAACAGTCCAGCCTGAACTGCCAAGCTGTGTCTTCCCTGGACCGGAAACAAGCTTCCGAGGACCGGTTTCTGGCATTCCAGCCGTCTTCAGCCCGGCTTGCTTGAATCCAGTGGCAAAGTGAGCAAGGGACTCACGTCTGAGCATACCCTGCCACACTTATGGCGGCCAAAAGCGGTACAAAAGGGGGTGGTGATGGACGGAGCATCTGAATCAATCAAACACTCACACCCAGTCAAATGATCTGGGTTTAATCCATCACCGTTCTTTAGCCCACTCTGCCACCCCAGTTCTGACATGGCTATATGCAAATCAGTCTGACCCTGTGCCTCATGGGAACAGTCCAGCCCGAACTGCCAAGCCATGTCTTCCCTGGACCGGAAACAAGCTTCCGAGGACCGGTTTCTGGCATTCCAGGCGTCTTCAGCCCGGCTTGCCTGAATCCAGTGGCAAAGTGAGCAAGGGACTCACGTCTGAGCATATCCTGCCACACTTATGGCGGCCAAAAGCGGTACAAAAGGGGGTGGTGATGGACGGAGCATCTGAATCAATCAAACACTCACACCCAGTCAAAAGATCTGGGTTTAATCCATCACCGTTCTTTAGCCCACTCTGCCACCCCAGTTCTGACATGGCTATATGCAAATCAGTCTGACCCTGTGCCTCATGGGAACAGTCCAGCCCGAACTGCCAAGCCATGTCTTCCCTGGACCGGAAACAAGCTTCCGAGGACCGGTTTCTGGCATTCCAGCCGTCTTCAGCCCGGCTTGCTGGAATCCAGTGGCAAAGTGAGCAAGGGACTCACGTCTGAGCATACCCTGCCACACTTATGGCGGCCAAAAGCGGTACAAAAGGGGGTGGTGATGGACGGAGCATCTGAATCAATCAAACACTCACACCCAGTCCAAAGATCTGGGTTTAATCCATCACCGTTCTTTAACCCACTCTGCCACCCCAGTTCTGACATGGCGCTATGCAAATCAGTCTGACCCTGTGCCTCATGGGAACAGTCCAGCCCGATCTGCCAAGCCATGTCTTCCCTGGACCGGAAACAAGCTTCCGAGGACCGGTTTCTGGCATTCCAGCCGTCTTCAGCCCGGCTTGCTTGAATCCAGTGGCAAAGTGAGCAAGGGACTCACGTCTGAGCATACCCTGCCACACTTATGGCGGCCAAAAGCGGTACAAAAGGGGGTGGTGATGGACGGAGCATCTGAATCAATCAAACACTCACACCCAGTCAAAAGATCTGTGTTTAATCCATCACCGTTCTTTAACCCACTCTGCCACCCCAGTTCTGACATGGCGCTATGCAAATCAGTCTGACCCTGTGCCTCATGGGAACAGTCCAGCCCGATCTGCCAAGCCATGTCTTCCCTGGACCGGAAACAAGCTTCCGAGGACCGGTTTCTGGCATTCCAGCCGTCTTCAGCCCGGCTTGCTTGAATCCAGTGGCAAAGTGAGCAAGGGACTCACGTCTGAGCATACCCTGCCACACTTATGGCGGCCAAAAGCGGTACAAAAGGGGGTGGTGATGGACGGAGCATCTGAATCAATAAAACACTCACACCCAGTCAAAAGATCTGGGTTTAATCCATCACCGTTCTTTAGCCCACTCTGCCCCCCCAGTTCTGACATGGCTATATGCAAATCAGTCTGACCCTGTGCCTCATGGGAACAGTCCAGCCCGAACTGCCAAGCCATGTCTTCCCTGGATCGGAAACAAGCTTCCGAGGACCGGTTTCTGGCATTCCAGCCGTCTTCAGCCCGGCTTGCTTGAATCCAGTGGCAAAGTGAGCAAGGGACTCACGTCTGAGCATACCCTGCCACACTTATGGCGGCCAAAAGCGGTACAAAAGGGGGTGGTGATGGACGGAGCATCTGAATCAATCAAACACTCACACCCAGTCAAAAGATCTGGGTTTAATCCATCACCGTTCTTTAGCCCACTCTGCCACCCCAGTTCTGACATGGCGATATGCAAATCAGTCTGACCCTGTGCCTCATGGGAACAGTCCAGCCCGAACTGCCAAGCCATGTCTTCCCTGGACCGGAAACAAGCTTCCGAGGACCGGTTTCTGGCATTCCAGCCGTCTTCAGCCCGGCTTGCTTGAATCCAGTGGCAAAGTGAGCAAGGGACTCACGTCTGAGCATACCCTGCCACACTTATGGCGGCCAAAAGCGGTACAAAAGGGGGTGGTGATGGATGGAGCATCTAAATCAATCAAACACTCACACCCAGTCAAAAGATCTGGGTTTAATCCATCACCGTTCTTTAGCCCACTCTGCCACTCCAGTTCTGACATGGCTATATGCAAATCAGTCTGACCCTGTGCCTCATGGGAACAGTCCAGCCCGAACTGCCAAGCCATGTCTTCCCTGGACCGGAAACAAGCTTCCGAGGACCGGTTTCTGGCATTCCAGCTGTCTTCAGCCCGGCTTGCTTGAATCCAGTGGCAAAGTGAGCAAGGGACTCACGTCTGAGCATACCCTGCCACACTTATGGCGGCCAAAAGCGGTACAAAAGGGGGTGGTGATGGACGGAGCATCTGAATCAATCAAACACTCACACCCAGTCAAAAGATCTGGGTTTAATCCATCACCGTTCTTTAGCCCACTCTGCCACCCCAGTTCTGACATGGCTATATGCAAATCAGTCTGACCCTGTGCCTCATGGGAACAGTCCAGCCCGAACTGCCAAGCCATGTCTTCCCTGGACCGGAAACAAGCTTCCGAGAACCGGTTTCTGGCATTCCAGCCGTCTTCAGCCCGGCTTGCTTGAATCCCGTGGCAAAGTGAGCAAGGGACTCACGTCTGAGCATACCCTGCCACACTTATGGCGGCCAACAGCGGTACAAAATGGGGTGGTGATGGACGGAGCATCTGAATCAATCAAACACTCACACCCAGTCAAAAGATCTGGGTTTAATCCATCACCGTTCTTTAGCCCACTCTGCCACCCCAGTTCTGACATGGCTATATGCAAATCCGTCTGACCCTGTGCCTCATGGGAACAGTCCAGCCGAACTGCCAAGCCATGTTTTCCCTGGACCGGAAACAAGCTTCCGAGGACCGGTTTCTGGCATTCCAGCCGTCTTCAGCCCGGCTTGCCTGAATCCAGTGGCAAAGTGAGCAAGGGACTCACGTCTGAGCATATCCTGCCACACTTATGGCGGCCAAAAGCGGTACAAAAGGGGGTGGTGATGGACGGAGCATCTGAATCAATCAAACACTCACACCCAGTCAAAAGATCTGGGTTTAATCCATCACCGTTCTTTAGCCCACTCTGCCACCCCAGTTCTGACATGGCTATATGCAAATCAGTCTGACCCTGTGCCTCATGGGAACAGTCCAGCCCGAACTGCCAAGCCATGTCTTCCCTGGACCGGAAACAAGCTTCCGAGGACCGGTTTCTGGCATTCCAGCGGTCTTCAGCCCGGCTTGCTGGAATCCAGTGGCAAAGTGAGCAAGGGACTCACGTCTGAGCATACCCTGCCACACTTATGGCGGCCAAAAGCGGTACAAAAGGGGGTGGTGATGGACGGAGCATCTGAATCAATCAAACACTCACACCCAGTCAAAAGATCTGGGTTTAATCCATCACCGTTCTTTAGCCCACTCTGCCACCCCAGTTCTGACATGGCTATATGCAAATCAGTCTGACCCTGTGCCTCATGGGAACAGTCCAGCCCGAACTGCCAAGCCATGTCTTCCCTGGACCGGAAACAAGCTTCCGAGAACCGGTTTCTGGCATTCCAGCCGTCTTCAGCCCGGCTTGCTTGAATCCCGTGGCAAAGTGAGCAAGGGACTCACGTCTGAGCATACCCTGCCACACTTATGGCGGCCAACAGCGGTACAAAATGGGGTGGTGATGGACGGAGCATCTGAATCAATCAAACACTCACACCCAGTCAAAAGATCTGGGTTTAATCCATCACCGTTCTTTAGCCCACTCTGCCACCCCAGTTCTGACATGGCTATATGCAAATCCGTCTGACCCTGTGCCTCATGGGAACAGTCCAGCCGAACTGCCAAGCCATGTTTTCCCTGGACCGGAAACAAGCTTCCGAGGACCGGTTTCTGGCATTCCAGCCGTCTTCAGCCCGGCTTGCCTGAATCCAGTGGCAAAGTGAGCAAGGGACTCACGTCTGAGCATATCCTGCCACACTTATGGCGGCCAAAAGCGGTACAAAAGGGGGTGGTGATGGACGGAGCATCTGAATCAATCAAACACTCACACCCAGTCAAAAGATCTGGGTTTAATCCATCACCGTTCTTTAGCCCACTCTGCCACCCCAGTTCTGACATGGCTATATGCAAATCAGTCTGACCCTGTGCCTCATGGGAACAGTCCAGCCCGAACTGCCAAGCCATGTCTTCCCTGGACCGGAAACAAGCTTCCGAGGACCGGTTTCTGGCATTCCAGCCGTCTTCAGCCCGGCTTGCTGGAATCCAGTGGCAAAGTGAGCAAGGGACTCACGTCTGAGCATACCCTGCCACACTTATGGCGGCCAAAAGCGGTACAAAAGGGGGTGGTGATGGACGGAGCATCTGAATCAATCAAACACTCACACCCAGTCAAAAGATCTGGGTTTAATCCATCACCATTCTTTAGCCCACTCTGCCACCCCAGTTCTGACATGGGGCTATGCAAATCAGTCTGACCCTGTGCCTCATGGGAACAGTCCAGCCCGAACTGCCAAGCCATTTCTTCCCTGGACCGGAAACAAGCTTCCGAGGACCGGTTTCTGGCATTCCAGCCGTCTTCAGCCCGGCTTGCTTGAATCCAGTGGCAAAGTGAGCAAGGGACTCACGTCTGAGCATACCCTGCCACACTTATGGCGGCCAAAAGCGGTACAAAAGGGGGTGGTGATGGACGGAGCATCTGAATCAATCAAACACTCAAACCCAGTCAAAAGATCTGGGTTTAATCCATCACCGTTCTTTAGCCCACTCTGCCACCCCAGTTCTGACATGGCTATATGCAAATCAGTCTGACCCTGTGCCTCATGAGAACAGTCCAGCCCGAACTGCCAAGCCATGTCTTCCCTGGACCGGAAACAAGCTTCCGAGGACCGGTTTCTGGCATTCCAGCCGTCTTCAGCCCGGCTTGCTTGAATCCAGTGGCAAAGTGAGCAAGGGACTCACGTCTGAGCATACCCTGCCACACTTATGGCTGCCAAAAGCGGTACAAAAGGGGGTGGTGATGGACGGAGCATCTGAATCAATAAAACACTCACACCCAGTCAAAAGATCTGGGTTTAATCCATCACCGTTCTTTAGCCCACTCTGCCACCCCAGTTCTGACATGGCTATATGCAAATCAGTCTGACCCTGTGCCTCATGGGAACAGTCCAGCCCGAACTGCCAAGCCATGTCTTCCCTGGATCGGAAACAAGCTTCCGAGGACCGGTTTCTGGCATTCCAGCCGTCTTCAGCCCGGCTTGCTTGAATCCAGTGGCAAAGTGAGCAAGGGACTCACGTCTGAGCATACCCTGCCACACTTATGGCGGCCAAAAGCGGTACAAAAGGGGGTGGTGATGGACGGAGCATCTGAATCAATCAAACACTCACACCCAGTCAAAAGATCTGGGTTTAATCCATCACCGTTCTTTAGCCCACTCTGCCACCCCAGTTCTGACATGGCTATATGCAAATCAGTCTGACCCTGTGCCTCATGGGAACAGTCCAGCCCGAACTGCCAAGCCATGTCTTCCCTGGACCGGAAACAAGCTTCCGAGAACCGGTTTCTGGCATTCCAGCCGTCTTCAGCCCGGCTTGCTTGAATCCCGTGGCAAAGTGAGCAAGGGACTCACGTCTGAGCATACCCTGCCACACTTATGGCGGCCAACAGCGGTACAAAATGGGGTGGTGATGGACGGAGCATCTGAATCAATCAAACACTCACACCCAGTCAAAAGATCTGGGTTTAATCCATCACCGTTCTTTAGCCCACTCTGCCACCCCAGTTCTGACATGGCTATATGCAAATCCGTCTGACCCTGTGCCTCATGGGAACAGTCCAGCCGAACTGCCAAGCCATGTTTTCCCTGGACCGGAAACAAGCTTCCGAGGACCGGTTTCTGGCATTCCAGCCGTCTTCAGCCCGGCTTGCCTGAATCCAGTGGCAAAGTGAGCAAGGGACTCACGTCTGAGCATATCCTGCCACACTTATGGCGGCCAAAAGCGGTACAAAAGGGGGTGGTGATGGACGGAGCATCTGAATCAATCAAACACTCACACCCAGTCAAAAGATCTGGGTTTAATCCATCACCGTTCTTTAGCCCACTCTGCCACCCCAGTTCTGACATGGCTATATGCAAATCAGTCTGACCCTGTGCCTCATGGGAACAGTCCAGCCCGAACTGCCAAGCCATGTCTTCCCTGGACCGGAAACAAGCTTCCGAGGACCGGTTTCTGGCATTCCAGCCGTCTTCAGCCCGGCTTGCTGGAATCCAGTGGCAAAGTGAGCAAGGGACTCACGTCTGAGCATACCCTGCCACACTTATGGCGGCCAAAAGCGGTACAAAAGGGGGTGGTGATGGACGGAGCATCTGAATCAATCAAACACTCACACCCAGTCAAAAGATCTGGGTTTAATCCATCACCATTCTTTAGCCCACTCTGCCACCCCAGTTCTGACATGGGGCTATGCAAATCAGTCTGACCCTGTGCCTCATGGGAACAGTCCAGCCCGAACTGCCAAGCCATTTCTTCCCTGGACCGGAAACAAGCTTCCGAGGACCGGTTTCTGGCATTCCAGCCGTCTTCAGCCCGGCTTGCTTGAATCCAGTGGCAAAGTGAGCAAGGGACTCACGTCTGAGCATACCCTGCCACACTTATGGCGGCCAAAAGCGGTACAAAAGGGGGTGGTGATGGACGGAGCATCTGAATCAATCAAACACTCAAACCCAGTCAAAAGATCTGGGTTTAATCCATCACCGTTCTTTAGCCCACTCTGCCACCCCAGTTCTGACATGGCTATATGCAAATCAGTCTGACCCTGTGCCTCATGAGAACAGTCCAGCCCGAACTGCCAAGCCATGTCTTCCCTGGACCGGAAACAAGCTTCCGAGGACCGGTTTCTGGCATTCCAGCCGTCTTCAGCCCGGCTTGCTTGAATCCAGTGGCAAAGTGAGCAAGGGACTCACGTCTGAGCATACCCTGCCACACTTATGGCTGCCAAAAGCGGTACAAAAGGGGGTGGTGATGGACGGAGCATCTGAATCAATAAAACACTCACACCCAGTCAAAAGATCTGGGTTTAATCCATCACCGTTCTTTAGCCCACTCTGCCACCCCAGTTCTGACATGGCTATATGCAAATCAGTCTGACCCTGTGCCTCATGGGAACAGTCCAGCCCGAACTGCCAAGCCATGTCTTCCCTGGATCGGAAACAAGCTTCCGAGGACCGGTTTCTGGCATTCCAGCCGTCTTCAGCCCGGCTTGCTTGAATCCAGTGGCAAAGTGAGCAAGGGACTCACGTCTGAGCATACCCTGCCACACTTATGGCGGCCAAAAGCGGTACAAAAGGGGGTGGTGATGGACGGAGCATCTGAATCAATCAAACACTCACACCCAGTCAAAAGATCTGGGTTTAATCCATCACCGTTCTTTAGCCCACTCTGCCACCCCAGTTCTGACATGGCGATATGCAAATCAGTCTGACCCTGTGCCTCATGGGAACAGTCCAGCCCGAACTGCCAAGCCATGTCTTCCCTGGACCGGAAACAAGCTTCCGAGGACCGGTTTCTGGCATTCCAGCCGTCTTCAGCCCGGCTTGCTTGAATCCAGTGGCAAAGTGAGCAAGGGACTCACGTCTGAGCATACCCTGCCACACTTATGGCGGCCAAAAGCGGTACAAAAGGGGGTGGTGATGGATGGAGCATCTGAATCAATCAAACACTCACACCCAGTCAAAAGATCTGGGTTTAATCCATCACCGTTCTTTAGCCCACTCTGCCACTCCAGTTCTGACATGGCTATATGCAAATCAGTCTGACCCTGTGCCTCATGGGAACAGTCCAGCCCGAACTGCCAAGCCATGTCTTCCCTGGACCGGAAACAAGCTTCCGAGGACCGGTTTCTGGCATTCCAGCTGTCTTCAGCCCGGCTTGCTTGAATCCAGTGGCAAAGTGAGCAAGGGACTCACGTCTGAGCATACCCTGCCACACTTATGGCAGCCAAAAGCGGTACAAAAGGGGGTGGTGATGGACGGAGCATCTGAATCAATCAAACACTCACACCCAGTCAAAAGATCTGGGTTTAATCCATCACCGTTCTTTAGCCCACTCTGCCACCCCAGTTCTGACATGGCTATATGCAAATCAGTCTGACCCTGTGCCTCATGGGAACAGTCCAGCCCGAACTGCCAAGCCATGTCTTCCCTGGACCGGAAACAAGCTTCCGAGAACCGGTTTCTGGCATTCCAGCCGTCTTCATCCCGGCTTGCTTGAATCCCGTGGCAAAGTGAGCAAGGGACTCACGTCTGAGCATACCCTGCCACACTTATGGCGGCCAACAGCGGTACAAAATGGGGTGGTGATGGACGGAGCATCTGAATCAATCAAACACTCACACCCAGTCAAAAGATCTGGGTTTAATCCATCACCGTTCTTTAGCCCACTCTGCCACCCCAGTTCTGACATGGCTATATGCAAATCCGTCTGACCCTGTGCCTCATGGGAACAGTCCAGCCAAACTGCCAAGCCATGTTTTCCCTGGACCGGAAACAAGCTTCCGAGGACCGGTTTCTGGCATTCCAGCCGTCTTCAGCCCGGCTTGCCTGAATCCAGTGGCAAAGTGAGCAAGGGACTCACGTCTGAGCATATCCTGCCACACTTATGGCGGCCAAAAGCGGTACAAAAGGGGGTGGTGATGGACGGAGCATCTGAATCAATCAAACACTCACACCCAGTCAAAAGATCTGGGTTTAATCCATCACCGTTCTTTAGCCCACTCTGCCACCCCAGTTCTGACATGGCTATATGCAAATCAGTCTGACCCTGTGCCTCATGGGAACAGTCCAGCCCGAACTGCCAAGCCATGTCTTCCCTGGACCGGAAATAAGCTTCCGAGGACCGGTTTCTGGCATTCCAGCCGTCTTCAGCCCGGCTTGCTGGAATCCAGTGGCAAAGTGAGCAAGGGACTCACGTCTGAGCATACCCTGCCACACTTATGGCGGCCAAAAGCGGTACAAAAGGGGGTGGTGATGGACGGAGCATCTGAATCAATCAAACACTCACACCCAGTCAAAAGATCTGGGTTTAATCCATCACCGTTCATTAGCCCACTCTGCCACCCCAGTTCTGACATGGCTATATGCAAATCAGTCTGACCCTGTGCCTCATGGGAACAGTCCAGCCCGAACTGCCAAGCCATGTCTTCCCTGGACCGGAAACAAGCTTCCGAGGACCGGTTTCTGGCATTCCAGCCGTCTTCAGCCCGGCTTGATTGAATCCAGTGGCAAAGTGAGCAAGGGACTCACGTCTGAGCATACCCTGCCACACTTATGGCGGCCAAAAGCGGTACAAAAGGGGGTGGTGATGGACGGAGCATCTGAATCAATAAAACACTCACACCCAGTCAAAAGATCTGGGTTTAATCCATCACCGTTCTTTAGCCCACTCTGCCACCCCAGTTCTGACATGGCTATATGCAAATCAGTCTGACCCTGTGCCTCATGGGAACAGTCCAGCCCGAACTGCCAAGCCATGTCTTCCCTGGATCGGAAACAAGCTTCCGAGGACCGGTTTCTGGCATTCCAGCCGTCTTCAGCCCGGCTTGCTTGAATCCAGTGGCAAAGTGAGCAAGGGACTCACGTCTGAGCATACCCTGCCACACTTATGGCGGCAAAAAGCGGTACAAAAGGGGGTGGTGATGGACGGAGCATCTGAATCAATCAAACACTCACACCCAGTCAAAAGATCTGGGTTTAATCCATCACCGTTCTTTAGCCCACTCTGCCACTCCAGTTCTGACATGGCTATATGCAAATCAGTCTGACCCTGTGCCTCATGGGAACAGTCCAGCCCGAACTGCCAAGCCATTTCTTCCCTGGACCGGAAACAAGCTTCCGAGGACCGGTTTCTGGCATTCCAGCTGTCTTCAGCCCGGCTTGCTTGAATCCAGTGGCAAAGTGAGCAAGGGACTCACGTCTGAGCATACCCTGCCACACTTATGGCGGCCAAAAGCGGTACAAAAGGGGGTGGTGATGGACGGAGCATCTGAATCAATCAAACACTCACACCCAGTCAAAAGATCTGGGTTTAATCCATCACCGTTCTTTAGCCCACTCTGCCACCCCAGTTCTGACATGGCGCTATGCAAATCAGTCTGACCCTGTGCCTCATGGGAACAGTCCAGCCCGAACTGCCAAGCCATGTCTTCCCTGGACCGGAAACAAGCTTCCGAGGACCGGTTTCTGGCATTCCAGCCGTCTTCAGCCCGGCTTGCTTGAATCCAGTGGCAAAGTGAGCAAGGGACTCACGTCTGAGCATACCCTGCCACACTTATGGCGGCCAAAAGCGGTACAAAAGGGGGTGGTGATGGACGGAGCATCTGAATCAATCAAACACTCACACCCAGTCAAAAGATCTGGGTTTAATCCATCACCGTTCATTAGCCCACTCCAGCCACCCCAGTTCTGACATGGCTATATGCAAATCAGTCTGACCCTGTGCCTTATGGGAACAGTCCAGCCCGAACTGCCAAGCCATGTCTTCCCTGGACCGGAAACAAGCTTCCGAGGACCGGTTTCTGGCATTCCAGCCGTCTTCAGCCCGGCTTGCTTGAATCCAGTGGCAAAGTGAGCAAGGGACTCACGTCTGAGCATACCCTGCCACACTTATGGCGGCCAAAAGCGGTACAAAAGGGGGTGGTGATGGACGGAGCATCTGAATCAATAAAACACTCACACCCAGTCAAAAGATCTGGGTTTAATCCATCACCGTTCTTTAGCCCACTCTGCCACCCCAGTTCTGACATGGCTATATGCAAATCAGTCTGACCCTGTGCCTCATGGGAACAGTCCAGCCCGAACTGCCAAGCCATGTCTTCCCTGGATCGGAAACAAGCTTCCGAGGACCGGTTTCTGGCATTCCAGCCGTCTTCAGCCCGGCTTGCTTGAATCCAGTGGCAAAGTGAGCAAGGGACTCACGTCTGAGCATACCCTGCCACACTTATGGCGGCCAAAAGCGGTACAAAAGGGGGTGGTGATGGACGGAGCATCTGAATCAATCAAACACTCACACCCAGTCAAAAGATCTGGGTTTAATCCATCACCGTTCTTTAGCCCACTCTGCCACTCCAGTTCTGACATGGCTATATGCAAATCAGTCTGACCCTGTGCCTCATGGGAACAGTCCAGCCCGAACTGCCAAGCCATGTCTTCCCTGGACCGGAAACAAGCTTCCGAGGACCGGTTTCTGGCATTCCAGCTGTCTTCAGCCCGGCTTGCTTGAATCCAGTGGCAAAGTGAGCAAGGGACTCACGTCTGAGCATACCCTGCCACACTTATGGCGGCCAAAAGCGGTACAAAAGGGGGTGGTGATGGACGGAGCATCTGAATCAATCAAACACTCACACCCAGTCAAAAGATCTGGGTTTAATCCATCACCGTTCTTTAGCCCACTCTGCCACCCCAGTTCTGACATGGCTATATGCAAATCAGTCTGACCCTGTGCCTCATGGGAACAGTCCAGCCCGAACTGCCAAGCCATGTCTTCCCTGGACCGGAAACAAGCTTCCGAGAACCGGTTTCTGGCATTCCAGCCGTCTTCAGCCCGGCTTGCTTGAATCCCGTGGCAAAGTGAGCAAGGGACTCACGTCTGAGCATACCCTGCCACACTTATGGCGGCCAACAGCGGTACAAAATGGGGTGGTGATGGACGGAGCATCTGAATCAATCAAACACTCACACCCAGTCAAAAGATCTGGGTTTAATCCATCACCGTTCTTTAGCCCACTCTGCCACCCCAGTTCTGACATGGCTATATGCAAATCAGTCTGACCCTGTGCCTCATGGGAACAGTCCAGCCCGAACTGCCAAGCCATGTCTTCCCTGGACCGGAAACAAGCTTCCGAGAACCGGTTTCTGGCATTCCAGCCGTCTTCAGCATGGCTTGCTTGAGTCCAGTGGCAAAGTGAGCAAGGGACTCACGTCTGAGCATACCCTGCCACACTTATGGCGGCCAAAAGCGGTACAAAAGGGGGTGGTGATGGACGGAGCATCTGAATCAATCAAACACTCACACCGAGTCAAAAGATCTGGGTTTAATCCATCACCGTTCTTTAGCCCACTCTGCCACCCCAGTTCTGACATGGCTATATGCAAATCAGTCTGACCCTGTGCCGCATGGGAACAGTCCAGCCTGAACTGCCAAGCTGTGTCTTCCCTGGACCGGAAACAAGCTTCCGAGGACCGGTTTCTGGCATTCCAGCCATCTTCAGCCCGGCTTGCTTGAATCCAGTGGCAAAGTGAGCAAGGGACTCACGTCTGAGCATACCCTGCCACACTTATGGCGGCCAAAAGCGGTACAAAAGGGGGTGGTGATGGACGGAGCATCTGAATCAATAAAACACTCACACCCAGTCAAAAGATCTGGGTTTAATCCATCACCGTTCATTAGCCCACTCCAGCCACCCCAGTTCTGACATGGCTATATGCAAATCAGTCTGACCCTGTGCCTCATGGGACCAGTCCAGCCCGAACTGCCAAGCCATGTCTTCCCTGGACCGGAAACAAGCTTCCGAGGACCGGTTTCTGGCATTCCAGCCGTCTTCAGCCCGGCTTGCTTGAATCCAGTGGCAAAGTGAGCAAGGGACTCACGTCTGAGCATACCCTGCCACACTTATGGCGGCCAAAAGCGGTACAAAAGGGGGTGGTGATGGACGGAGCATCTGAATCAATAAAACACTCACACCCAGTCAAAAGATCTGGGTTTAATCCATCACCGTTCTTTAGCCCACTCTGCCACCCCAGTTCTGACATGGCTATATGCAAATCAGTCTGACCCTGTGCCTCATGGGAACAGTCCAGCCCGAACTGCCAAGCCATGTCTTCCCTGGATCGGAAACAAGCTTCCGAGGACCGGTTTCTGGCATTCCAGCCGTCTTCAGCCCGGCTTGCTTGAATCCAGTGGCAAAGTGAGCAAGGGACTCACGTCTGAGCATACCCTGCCACACTTATGGCGGCCAAAAGCGGTACAAAAGGGGGTGGTGATGGACGGAGCATCTGAATCAATCAAACACTCACACCCAGTCAAAAGATCTGGGTTTAATCCATCACCGTTCTTTAGCCCACTCTGCCACTCCAGTTCTGACATGGCTATATGCAAATCAGTCTGACCCTGTGCCTCATGGGAACAGTCCAGCCCGAACTGCCAAGCCATGTCTTCCCTGGACCGGAAACAAGCTTCCGAGGACGGGTTTCTGGCATTCCAGCTGTCTTCAGCCCGGCTTGCTTGAATCCAGTGGCAAAGTGAGCAAGGGACTCACGTCTGAGCATACCCTGCCACACTTATGGCGGCCAAAAGCGGTACAAAAAGGGGTGGTGATGGACGGAGCATCTGAATCAATCAAACACTCACACCCAGTCAAAAGATCTGGGTTTAATCCATCACCGTTCTTTAGCCCACTCTGCCACCCCAGTTCTGACATGGCTATATGCAAATCAGTCTGACCCTGTGCCTCATGGGAACAGTCCAGCCCGAACTGCCAAGCCATGTCTTCCCTGGACCGGAAACAAGCTTCCAAGAACCGGTTTCTGGCATTCCAGCCGTCTTCAGCCCGGCTTGCTTGAATCCCGTGGCAAAGTGAGCAAGGGACTCACGTCTGAGCATACCCTGCCACACTTATGGCGGCCAACAGCGGTACAAAATGGGGTGGTGATGGACGGAGCATCTGAATCAATCAAACACTCACACCCAGTCAAAAGATCTGGGTTTAATCCATCACCGTTCTTTAGCCCACTCTGCCACCCCAGTTCTGACATGGCTATATGCAAATCAGTCTGACCCTGTGCCTCATGGGAACAGTCCAGCCCGAACTGCCAAGCCATGTCTTCCCTGGACCGGAAACAAGCTTCCGAGAACCGGTTTCTGGCATTCCAGCCGTCTTCAGCATGGCTTGCTTGAGTCCAGTGGCAAAGTGAGCAAGGGACTCACGTCTGAGCATACCCTGCCACACTTATGGCGGCCAAAAGCGGTACAAAAGGGGGTGGTGATGGACGGAGCATCTGAATCAATCAAACACTCACACCGAGTCAAAAGATCTGGGTTTAATCCATCACTGTTCTTTAGCCCACTCTGCCACCCCAGTTCTGACATGGCTATATGCAAATCAGTCTGACCCTGTGCCGCATGGGAACAGTCCAGCCTGAACTGCCAAGCTGTGTCTTCCCTGGACCGGAAACAAGCTTCCGAGGACCGGTTTCTGGCATTCCAGCCGTCTTCAGCCCGGCTTGCTTGAATCCAGTGGCAAAGTGAGCAAGGGACTCACGTCTGAGCATACCCTGCCACACTTATGGCGGCCAAAAGCGGTACAAAAGGGGGTGGTGATGGACGGAGCATCTGAATCAATCAAACACTCACACCCAGTCAAATGATCTGGGTTTAATCCATCACCGTTCTTTAGCCCACTCTGCCACCCCAGTTCTGACATGGCTATATGCAAATCAGTCTGACCCTGTGCCTCATGGGAACAGTCCAGCCCGAACTGCCAAGCCATGTCTTCCCTGGACCGGAAACAAGCTTCCGAGGACCGGTTTCTGGCATTCCAGGCGTCTTCAGCCCGGCTTGCCTGAATCCAGTGGCAAAGTGAGCAAGGGACTCACGTCTGAGCATATCCTGCCACACTTATGGCGGCCAAAAGCGGTACAAAAGGGGGTGGTGATGGACGGAGCATCTGAATCAATCAAACACTCACACCCAGTCAAAAGATCTGGGTTTAATCCATCACCGTTCTTTAGCCCACTCTGCCACCCCAGTTCTGACATGGCTATATGCAAATCAGTCTGACCCTGTGCCTCATGGGAACAGTCCAGCCCGAACTGCCAAGCCATGTCTTCCCTGGACCTGAAACAAGCTTCCGAGGACCGGTTTCTGGCATTCCAGCCGTCTTCAGCCCGGCTTGCTGGAATCCAGTGGCAAAGTGAGCAAGGGACTCACGTCTGAGCATACCCTGCCACACTTATGGCGGCCAAAAGCGGTACAAAAGGGGGTGGTGATGGACGGAGCATCTGAATCAATCAAACACTCACACCCAGTCAAAAGATCTGGGTTTAATCCATCACCGTTCTTTAACCCACTCTGCCACCCCAGTTCTGACATGGCGCTATGCAAATCAGTCTGACCCTGTGCCTCATGGGAACAGTCCAGCCCGAACTGCCAAGCCATGTCTTCCCTGGACCGGAAACAAGCTTCCGAGGACCGGTTTCTGGCATTCCAGCCGTCTTCAGCCCGGCTTGCTTGAATCCAGTGGCAAAGTGAGCAAGGGACTCACGTCTGAGCATACCCTGCCACACTTATGGCGGCCAAAAGCGGTACAAAAGGGGGTGGTGATGGACGGAGCATCTGAATCAATCAAACACTCACACCCAGTCAAAAGATCTGGGTTTAATCCATCACCGTTCTTTAGCCCACTCTGCCACCCCAGTTCTGACATGGCTATATGCAAATCAGTCTGACCCTGTGCCTCATGGGAACAGTCCAGCCCGAACTGCCAAGCCATGTCTTCCCTGGACCGGAAACAAGCTTCCGAGGACCGGTTTCTGGCATTCCAGCCGTCTTCAGCCCGGCTTGCTTGAATCCAGTGGCAAAGTGAGCAAGGGACTCACGTCTAAGCATACCCTGCCACACTTATGGCGGCCAAAAGCGGTACAAAAGGGGGTGGTGATGGGCGGAGCATCTGAATCAATAAAACACTCACACCCAGTCAAAAGATCTGGGTTTAATCCATCACCGTTCTTTAGCCCACTCTGCCACCCCAGTTCTGACATGGCTATATGCAAATCAGTCTGACCCTGTGCCTCATGGGAACAGTCCAGCCCGAACTGCCAAGCCATGTCTTCCCTGGATCGGAAACAAGCTTCCGAGGACCGGTTTCTGGCATTCCAGCCGTCTTCAGCCCGGCTTGCTTGAATCCAGTGGCAAAGTGAGCAAGGGACTCACGTCTGAGCATACCCTGCCACACTTATGGCGGCCAAAAGCGGTACAAAAGGGGGTGGTGATGGACGGAGCATCTGAATCAATCAAACACTCACACCCAGTCAAAAGATCTGGGTTTAATCCATCACCGTTCTTTAGCCCACTCTGCCACCCCAGTTCTGACATGGCGATATGCAAATCAGTCTGACCCTGTGCCTCATGGGAACAGTCCAGCCCGAACTGCCAAGCCATGTCTTCCCTGGACCGGAAACAAGCTTCCGAGGATCGGTTTCTGGCATTTCAGCCGTCTTCAGCCCGGCTTGCTGGAATCCAGTGGCAAAGTGAGCAAGGGACTCACGTCTGAGCATACCCTGCCACACTTATGGCGGCCAAAAGCGGTACAAAAGGGGGTGGTGATGGACGGAGCATCTGAATCAATCAAACACTCACACCCAGTCAAAAGATCTGGGTTTAATCCATCACCGTTCTTTAACCCACTCTGCCACCCCAGTTCTGACATGGCGCTATGCAAATCAGTCTGACCCTGTGCCTCATGGGAACAGTCCAGCCCGAACTGCCAAGCCATGTCTTCCCTGGACCGGAAACAAGCTTCCGAGGACCGGTTTCTGGCATTCCAGCCGTCTTCAGCCCGGCTTGCTTGAATCCAGTGGCAAAGTGAGCAAGGGACTCACGTCTGAGCATACCCTGCCACACTTATGGCGGCCAAAAGCGGTACAAAAGGGGGTGGTGATGGACGGAGCATCGAATCAATCAAACACTCACACCCAGTCAAAAGATCTGGGTTTAATCCATCACCGTTCTTTAGCCCACTCTGCCACCCCAGTTCTGACATGGCTATATGCAAATCAGTCTGACCCTGTGCCTCATGGGAACAGTCCAGCCCGAACTGCCAAGCCATGTCTTCCCTGGACCAGAAACAAGCTTCCGAGGACCGGTTTCTGGCATTCCAGCCGTCTTCAGCCCGGCTTGCTTGAATCCAGTGGCAAAGTGAGCAAGGGACTCACGTCTGAGCATACCCTGCCACACTTATGGCGGCCAAAAGCGGTACAAAAGGGGGTGGTGATGGACGGAGCATCTGAATCAATAAAACACTCACACCCAGTCAAAAGATCTGGGTTTAATCCATCACCGTTCTTTAGCCCACTCTGCCACCCCAGTTCTGACATGGCTATATGCAAATCAGTCTGACCCTGTGCCTCATGGGAACAGTCCAGCCCGAACTGCCAAGCCATGTCTTCCCTGGATCGGAAACAAGCTTCCGAGGACCGGTTTCTGGCATTCCAGCCGTCTTCAGCCCGGCTTGCTTGAATCCAGTGGCAAAGTGAGCAAGGGACTCACGTCTGAGCATACCCTGCCACACTTATGGCGGCCAAAAGCGGTACAAAAGGGGGTGGTGATGGACGGAGCATCTGAATCAATCAAACACTCACACCCAGTCAAAAGATCTGGGTTTAATCCATCACCGTTCTTTAGCCCACTCTGCCACCCCAGTTCTGACATGGCGATATGCAAATCAGTCTGACCCTGTGCCTCATGGGAACAGTCCAGCCCGAACTGCCAAGCCATGTCTTCCCTGGACCGGAAACAAGCTTCCGAGGACCGGTTTCTGGCATTCCAGCCGTCTTCAGCCCGGCTTGCTTGAATCCAGTGGCAAAGTGAGCAAGGGACTCACGTCTGAGCATACCCTGCCACACTTATGGTGGCCAAAAGCGGTACAAAAGGGGGTGGTGATGGATGGAGCATCTGAATCAATCAAACACTCACACCCAGTCAAAAGATCTGGGTTTAATCCATCACCGTTCTTTAGCCCACTCTGCCACTCCAGTTCTGACATGGCTATATGCAAATCAGTCTGACCCTGTGCCTCATGGGAACAGTCCAGCCCGAACTGCCAAGCCATGTCTTCCCTGGACCGGAAACAAGCTTCCGAGGACCGGTTTCTGGCATTCCAGCTGTCTTCAGCCCGGCTTGCTTGAATCCAGTGGCAAAGTGAGCAAGGGACTCACGTCTGAGCATACCCTGCCACACTTATGGCGGCCAAAAGCGGTACAAAAGGGGGTGGTGATGGACGGAGCATCTGAATCAATCAAACACTCACACCCAGTCAAAAGATCTGGGTTTAATCCATCACCGTTCTTTAGCCCACTCTGCCACCCCAGTTCTGACATGGCTATATGCAAATCAGTCTGACCCTGTGCCTCATGGGAACAGTCCAGCCCGAACTGCCAAGCCATGTCTTCCCTGGACCGGAAACAAGCTTCCGAGAACCGGTTTCTGGCATTCCAGCCGTCTTCAGCCCGGCTTGCTTGAATCCCGTGGCAAAGTGAGCAAGGGACTCACGTCTGAGCATACCCTGCCACACTTATGGCGGCCAACAGCGGTACAAAATGGGGTGGTGATGGACGGAGCATCTGAATCAATCAAACACTCACACCCAGTCAAAAGATCTGGGTTTAATCCATCACCGTTCTTTAGCCCACTCTGCCACCCCAGTTCTGACATGGCTATATGCAAATCAGTCTGACCCTGTGCCTCATGGGAACAGTCCAGCCCGAACTGCCAAGCCATGTCTTCCCTGGACCGGAAACAAGCTTCCGAGAACCGGTTTCTGGCATTCCAGCCGTCTTCAGCATGGCTTGCTTGAGTCCAGTGGCAAAGTGAGCAAGGGACTCACGTCTGAGCATACCCTGCCACACTTATGGCGGCCAAAAGCGGTACAAAAGGGGGTGGTGATGGACGGAGCATCTGAATCAATCAAACACTCACACCGAGTCAAAAGATCTGGGTTTAATCCATCACTGTTCTTTAGCCCACTCTGCCACCCCAGTTCTGACATGGCTATATGCAAATCAGTCTGACCCTGTGCCGCATGGGAACAGTCCAGCCTGAACTGCCAAGCTGTGTCTTCCCTGGACCGGAAACAAGCTTCCGAGGACCGGTTTCTGGCATTCCAGCCGTCTTCAGCCCGGCTTGCTTGAATCCAGTGGCAAAGTGAGCAAGGGACTCACGTCTGAGCATACCCTGCCACACTTATGGCGGCCAAAAGCGGTACAAAAGGGGGTGGTGATGGACGGAGCATCTGAATCAATCAAACACTCACACCCAGTCAAATGATCTGGGTTTAATCCATCACCGTTCTTTAGCCCACTCTGCCACCCCAGTTCTGACATGGCTATATGCAAATCAGTCTGACCCTGTGCCTCATGGGAACAGTCCAGCCCGAACTGCCAAGCCATGTCTTCCCTGGACCGGAAACAAGCTTCCGAGGACCGGTTTCTGGCATTCCAGGCGTCTTCAGCCCGGCTTGCCTGAATCCAGTGGCAAAGTGAGCAAGGGACTCACGTCTGAGCATATCCTGCCACACTTATGGCGGCCAAAAGCGGTACAAAAGGGGGTGGTGATGGACGGAGCATCTGAATCAATCAAACACTCACACCCAGTCAAAAGATCTGGGTTTAATCCATCACCGTTCTTTAGCCCACTCTGCCACCCCAGTTCTGACATGGCTATATGCAAATCAGTCTGACCCTGTGCCTCATGGGAACAGTCCAGCCCGAACTGCCAAGCCATGTCTTCCCTGGACCTGAAACAAGCTTCCGAGGACCGGTTTCTGGCATTCCAGCCGTCTTCAGCCCGGCTTGCTGGAATCCAGTGGCAAAGTGAGCAAGGGACTCACGTCTGAGCATACCCTGCCACACTTATGGCGGCCAAAAGCGGTACAAAAGGGGGTGGTGATGGACGGAGCATCTGAATCAATCAAACACTCACACCCAGTCAAAAGATCTGGGTTTAATCCATCACCGTTCTTTAACCCACTCTGCCACCCCAGTTCTGACATGGCGCTATGCAAATCAGTCTGACCCTGTGCCTCATGGGAACAGTCCAGCCCGAACTGCCAAGCCATGTCTTCCCTGGACCGGAAACAAGCTTCCGAGGACCGGTTTCTGGCATTCCAGCCGTCTTCAGCCCGGCTTGCTTGAATCCAGTGGCAAAGTGAGCAAGGGACTCACGTCTGAGCATACCCTGCCACACTTATGGCGGCCAAAAGCGGTACAAAAGGGGGTGGTGATGGACGGAGCATCTGAATCAATCAAACACTCACACCCAGTCAAAAGATCTGGGTTTAATCCATCACCGTTCTTTAGCCCACTCTGCCACCCCAGTTCTGACATGGCTATATGCAAATCAGTCTGACCCTGTGCCTCATGGGAACAGTCCAGCCCGAACTGCCAAGCCATGTCTTCCCTGGACCGGAAACAAGCTTCCGAGGACCGGTTTCTGGCATTCCAGCCGTCTTCAGCCCGGCTTGCTTGAATCCAGTGGCAAAGTGAGCAAGGGACTCACGTCTAAGCATACCCTGCCACACTTATGGCGGCCAAAAGCGGTACAAAAGGGGGTGGTGATGGGCGGAGCATCTGAATCAATAAAACACTCACACCCAGTCAAAAGATCTGGGTTTAATCCATCACCGTTCTTTAGCCCACTCTGCCACCCCAGTTCTGACATGGCTATATGCAAATCAGTCTGACCCTGTGCCTCATGGGAACAGTCCAGCCCGAACTGCCAAGCCATGTCTTCCCTGGATCGGAAACAAGCTTCCGAGGACCGGTTTCTGGCATTCCAGCCGTCTTCAGCCCGGCTTGCTTGAATCCAGTGGCAAAGTGAGCAAGGGACTCACGTCTGAGCATACCCTGCCACACTTATGGCGGCCAAAAGCGGTACAAAAGGGGGTGGTGATGGACGGAGCATCTGAATCAATCAAACACTCACACCCAGTCAAAAGATCTGGGTTTAATCCATCACCGTTCTTTAGCCCACTCTGCCACCCCAGTTCTGACATGGCGATATGCAAATCAGTCTGACCCTGTGCCTCATGGGAACAGTCCAGCCCGAACTGCCAAGCCATGTCTTCCCTGGACCGGAAACAAGCTTCCGAGGATCGGTTTCTGGCATTTCAGCCGTCTTCAGCCCGGCTTGCTGGAATCCAGTGGCAAAGTGAGCAAGGGACTCACGTCTGAGCATACCCTGCCACACTTATGGCGGCCAAAAGCGGTACAAAAGGGGGTGGTGATGGACGGAGCATCTGAATCAATCAAACACTCACACCCAGTCAAAAGATCTGGGTTTAATCCATCACCGTTCTTTAACCCACTCTGCCACCCCAGTTCTGACATGGCGCTATGCAAATCAGTCTGACCCTGTGCCTCATGGGAACAGTCCAGCCCGAACTGCCAAGCCATGTCTTCCCTGGACCGGAAACAAGCTTCCGAGGACCGGTTTCTGGCATTCCAGCCGTCTTCAGCCCGGCTTGCTTGAATCCAGTGGCAAAGTGAGCAAGGGACTCACGTCTGAGCATACCCTGCCACACTTATGGCGGCCAAAAGCGGTACAAAAGGGGGTGGTGATGGACGGAGCATCGAATCAATCAAACACTCACACCCAGTCAAAAGATCTGGGTTTAATCCATCACCGTTCTTTAGCCCACTCTGCCACCCCAGTTCTGACATGGCTATATGCAAATCAGTCTGACCCTGTGCCTCATGGGAACAGTCCAGCCCGAACTGCCAAGCCATGTCTTCCCTGGACCAGAAACAAGCTTCCGAGGACCGGTTTCTGGCATTCCAGCCGTCTTCAGCCCGGCTTGCTTGAATCCAGTGGCAAAGTGAGCAAGGGACTCACGTCTGAGCATACCCTGCCACACTTATGGCGGCCAAAAGCGGTACAAAAGGGGGTGGTGATGGACGGAGCATCTGAATCAATAAAACACTCACACCCAGTCAAAAGATCTGGGTTTAATCCATCACCGTTCTTTAGCCCACTCTGCCACCCCAGTTCTGACATGGCTATATGCAAATCAGTCTGACCCTGTGCCTCATGGGAACAGTCCAGCCCGAACTGCCAAGCCATGTCTTCCCTGGATCGGAAACAAGCTTCCGAGGACCGGTTTCTGGCATTCCAGCCGTCTTCAGCCCGGCTTGCTTGAATCCAGTGGCAAAGTGAGCAAGGGACTCACGTCTGAGCATACCCTGCCACACTTATGGCGGCCAAAAGCGGTACAAAAGGGGGTGGTGATGGACGGAGCATCTGAATCAATCAAACACTCACACCCAGTCAAAAGATCTGGGTTTAATCCATCACCGTTCTTTAGCCCACTCTGCCACCCCAGTTCTGACATGGCGATATGCAAATCAGTCTGACCCTGTGCCTCATGGGAACAGTCCAGCCCGAACTGCCAAGCCATGTCTTCCCTGGACCGGAAACAAGCTTCCGAGGACCGGTTTCTGGCATTCCAGCCGTCTTCAGCCCGGCTTGCTTGAATCCAGTGGCAAAGTGAGCAAGGGACTCACGTCTGAGCATACCCTGCCACACTTATGGTGGCCAAAAGCGGTACAAAAGGGGGTGGTGATGGATGGAGCATCTGAATCAATCAAACACTCACACCCAGTCAAAAGATCTGGGTTTAATCCATCACCGTTCTTTAGCCCACTCTGCCACTCCAGTTCTGACATGGCTATATGCAAATCAGTCTGACCCTGTGCCTCATGGGAACAGTCCAGCCCGAACTGCCAAGCCATGTCTTCCCTGGACCGGAAACAAGCTTCCGAGGACCGGTTTCTGGCATTCCAGCTGTCTTCAGCCCGGCTTGCTTGAATCCAGTGGCAAAGTGAGCAAGGGACTCACGTCTGAGCATACCCTGCCACACTTATGGCGGCCAAAAGCGGTACAAAAGGGGGTGGTGATGGACGGAGCATCTGAATCAATCAAACACTCACACCCAGTCAAAAGATCTGGGTTTAATCCATCACCGTTCTTTAGCCCACTCTGCCACCCCAGTTCTGACATGGCTATATGCAAATCAGTCTGACCCTGTGCCTCATGGGAACAGTCCAGCCCGAACTGCCAAGCCATGTCTTCCCTGGACCGGAAACAAGCTTCCGAGAACCGGTTTCTGGCATTCCAGCCGTCTTCAGCCCGGCTTGCTTGAATCCCGTGGCAAAGTGAGCAAGGGACTCACGTCTGAGCATACCCTGCCACACTTATGGCGGCCAACAGCGGTACAAAATGGGGTGGTGATGGACGGAGCATCTGAATCAATCAAACACTCACACCCAGTCAAAAGATCTGGGTTTAATCCATCACCGTTCTTTAGCCCACTCTGCCACCCCAGTTCTGACATGGCTATATGCAAATCCGTCTGACCCTGTGCCTCATGGGAACAGTCCAGCCGAACTGCCAAGCCATGTTTTCCCTGGACCGGAAACAAGCTTCCGAGGACCGGTTTCTGGCATTCCAGCCGTCTTCAGCCCGGCTTGCCTGAATCCAGTGGCAAAGTGAGCAAGGGACTCACGTCTGAGCATATCCTGCCACACTTATGGCGGCCAAAAGCGGTACAAAAGGGGGTGGTGATGGACGGAGCATCTGAATCAATCAAACACTCACACCCAGTCAAAAGATCTGGGTTTAATCCATCACCGTTCTTTAGCCCACTCTGCCACCCCAGTTCTGACATGGCTATATGCAAATCAGTCTGACCCTGTGCCTCATGGGAACAGTCCAGCCCGAACTGCCAAGCCATGTCTTCCCTGGACCGGAAACAAGCTTCCGAGGACCGGTTTCTGGCATTCCAGCCGTCTTCAGCCCGGCTTGCTGGAATCCAGTGGCAAAGTGAGCAAGGGACTCACGTCTGAGCATACCCTGCCACACTTATGGCGGCCAAAAGCGGTACAAAAGTGGGTGGTGATGGACGGAGCATCTGAATCAATCAAACACTCACACCCAGTCAAAAGATCTGGGTTTAATCCATCACCGTTCTTTAGCCCACTCTGCCACCCCAGTTCTGACATGGCGCTATGCAAATCAGTCTGACCCTGTGCCTCATGGGAACAGTCCAGCCCGAACTGCCAAGCCATGTCTTCCCTGGACCGGAAACAAGCTTCCGAGGACCGGTTTCTGGCATTCCAGCCGTCTTCAGCCCGGCTTGCTTGAATCCAGTGGCAAAGTGAGCAAGGGACTCACGTCTGAGCATACCCTGCCACACTTATGGCGGCCAAAAGCGGTACAAAAGGGGGTGGTGATGGACGGAGCATCTGAATCAATCAAACACTCACACCCAGTCAAAAGATCTGGGTTTAATCCATCACCGTTCATTAGCCCACTCTGCCACCCCAGTTCTGACATGGCTATATGCAAATCAGTCTGACCCTGTGCCTCATGGGAACAGTACAGCCCGAACTGCCAAGCCATGTCTTCCCTGGACTGGAAACAAGCTTCCGAGGACCGGTTTCTGGCATTCCAGCCGTCTTCAGCCCGGCTTGCTTGAATCCAGTGGCAAAGTGAGCAAGGGACTCACGTCTGAGCATACCCTGCCACACTTATGGCGGCCAAAAGCGGTACAAAAGGGGGTGGTGATGGACGGAGCATCTGAATCAATAAAACACTCACACCCAGTCAAAAGATCTGGGTTTAATCCATCACCGTTCTTTAGCCCACTCTGCCACCCCAGTTCTGACATGGCTATATGCAAATCAGTCTGACCCTGTGCCTCATGGGAACAGTCCAGCCCGAACTGCCAAGCCATGTCTTCCCTGGATCGGAAACAAGCTTCCGAGGACCGGTTTCTGGCATTCCAGCCGTCTTCAGCCCGGCTTGCTTGAATCCAGTGGCAAAGTGAGCAAGGGACTCACGTCTGAGCATACCCTGCCACACTTATGGCGGCCAAAAGCGGTACAAAAGGGGGTGGTGATGGACGGAGCATCTGATTCAATCAAACACTCACACCCAGTCAAAAGATCTGGGTTTAATCCATCACCGTTCTTTAGCCCACTCTGCCACTCCAGTTCTGACATGGCTATATGCAAATCAGTCTGACCCAGTGCCTCATGGGAACAGTCCAGCCCGAACTGCCAAGCCATTTCTTCCCTGGACCGGAAACAAGCTTCCGAGGACCGGTTTCTGGCATTCCAGCTGTCTTCAGCCCGGCTTGCTTGAATCCAGTGGCAAAGTGAGCAAGGGACTCACGTTTTATCATACCCTGCCACACTTATGGCGGCCAAAAGCGGTACAAAAGGGGGTGGTGATGGACGGAGCATCTGAATCAATCAAACACTCACACCCAGTCAAAAGATCTGGGTTTAATCCATCACCGTTCTTTAGCCCACTCTGCCACCCCAGTTCTGACATGGCTATATGCAAATCAGTCTGACCCTGTGCCTCATGGGAACAGTCCAGCCCGAACTGCCAAGCCATGTCTTCCCTGGACCGGAAACAAGCTTCCGAGAACCGGTTTCTGGCATTCCAGCCGTCTTCAGCCCGGCTTGCTTGAATCCCGTGGCAAAGTGAGCAAGGGACTCACGTCTGAGCATACCCTGCCACACTTATGGCGGCCAACAGCGGTACAAAATGGGGTGGTGATGGACGGAGCATCTGAATCAATCAAACACTCACACCCAGTCAAAAGATCTGGGTTTAATCCATCACCGTTCTTTAGCCCACTCTGCCACCCCAGTTCTGACATGGCTATATGCAAATCAGTCTGACCCTGTGCCTCATGGGAACAGTCCAGCCGAACTGCCAAGCCATGTCTTCCCTGGACCGGAAACAAGCTTCCGAGGACCGGTTTCTGGCATTCCAGCCGTCTTCAGCCCGGCTTGCCTGAATCCAGTGGCAAAGTGAGCAAGGGACTCACGTCTGAGCATATCCTGCCACAATTATGGCGGCCAAAAGCGGTACAAATGGGGGTGGTGATGGACGGAGCATCTGAATCAATCAAACACTCACACCCAGTCAAAAGATCTGGGTTTAATCCATCACCGTTCTTTAGCCCACTCTGCCACCCCAGTTCTGACATGGCTATATGCAAATCAGTCTGACCCTGTGCCTCATGGGAACAGTCCAGCCCGAACTGCCAAGCCATGTCTTCCCTGGACCGGAAATAAGCTTCCGAGAACTGGTTTCTGGCATTCCAGCCGTCTTCAGCCCGGCTTGCTTGAATCCCGTGGCAAAGTGAGCAAGGGACTCACGTCTGAGCAAACCCTGCCACACCTATGGCGGCCAACAGCGGTACAAAAGGGGGTGGTGATGGACGGAGCATCTGAATCAATCAAACACTCACACCCAGTCAAAAGATCTGGGTTTAATCCATCACCATTCTTTAGCCCACTCTGCCACCCCAGTTCTGACATGGCGATATGCAAATCAGTCTGACCCTGTGCCTCATGGGAACAGTCCAGCCCGAACTGCCAAGCCATGTCTTCCCTGGACCGGAAACAAGCTTCCGAGGACCGGTTTCTGGCATTCCAGCTGTCTTCAGCATGGCTTGCTTGAATCCAGTGGCAAAGTGAGCAGGGGACTCACGTCTGAGCATACCCTACCACACTTATGGTGGCCAAAAGCGGTACAAAAGGGGGTGGTGATGGACGGAGCATCTGAATCAATCAAACACTCACACCAAGTCAAAAGATCTGGGTTTAATCCATCACCGTTCTTTAGCCCACTCTGCCACCCCAGTTCTGACATGGCTATATGCAAATCAGTCTGACCCTGTGCCGCATGGGAACAGTCCAGCCCGAACTGCCAAGTTGTGTCTTCCCTGGACCGGAAACAAGCTTCCGAGGACCGGTTTCTGGCATTCCAGCCGTCTTCAGCCCGGCTTGCTTGAATCCAGTGGCAAAGTGAGCAAGGGACTCACGTCTGAGCATACCCTGCCACACTTATGGCGGCCAAAAGCGGTACAAAAGGGGGTGGTGATGGACGGAGCATCTGAATCAATCAAACACTCACACCCAGTCAAAAGATCTGGGTTTAATCCATCACCGTTCTTTAGCCCACTCTGCCACCCCAGTTCTGACATGGCTATATGCAAATCAGTCTGACCCTGTGCCTCATGGGAACAGTCCAGCCCGAACTGCCAAGCCATGTCTTCCCTGGACCGGAAACAAGCTTCCGAGGACAGGTTTCTGGCATTCCAGCCGTCTTCAGCCCGGCTTGCCTGAATCCAGTGGCAAAGTGAGCAAGGGACTCACGTCTGAGCATACCCTGCCACACTTATGGCGGCCAAAAGCGGTACAAAAGCAGGTGGTGATGGACGGAGCATCTGAATCAATAAAACACTCACACCCAGTCAAAAGATCTGGGTTTAATCCATCACCGTTCTTTAGCCCACTCTGCCACCCCAGTTCTGACATGGCTATATGCAAATCAGTCTGACCCTGTGCCTCATGGGAACAGTCCAGCCCGAACTGCCAAGCCATGTCTTCCCTGGATCGGAAACAAGCTTCCGAGGACCGGTTTCTGGCATTCCAGCCGTCTTCAGCCCGGCTTGCTTGAATCCAGTGGCAAAGTGAGCAAGGGACGCACGTCTGAGCATACCCTGCCACACTTATGGCGGCCAAAAGCGGTACAAAAGGGGGTGGTGATGGACGGAGCATCTGAATCAATCAAACACTCACACCCAGTCAAAAGATCTGGGTTTAATCCATCACCGTTCTTTAGCCCACTCTGCCACTCCAGTTCTGACATGGCTATATGCAAATCAGTCTGACCCTGTGCCTCATGGGAACAGTCCAGCCCGAACTGCCAAGCCATGTCTTCCCTGGACCGGAAACAAGCTTCCGAGGACCGGTTTCTGGCATTCCAGCTGTCTTCAGCCCGGCTTGCTTGAATCCAGTGGCAAAGTGAGCAAGGGACTCACGTCTGAGCATACCCTGCCACACTTATGGCGGCCAAAAGCGGTACAAAAGGGGGTGGTGATGGACGGAGCATCTGAATCAATCAAACACTCACACCCAGTCAAAAGATCTGGGTTTAATCCATCACCGTTCTTTAGCCCACTCTGCCACCCCAGTTCTGACATGGCTATATGCAAATCAGTCTGACCCTGTGCCTCATGGGAACAGTCCAGCCCGAACTGCCAAGCCATGTCTTCCCTGGACCGGAAACAAGCTTCCGAGAACCGGTTTCTGGCATTCCAGCCGTCTTCAGCCCGGCTTGCTTGAATCCCGTGGCAAAGTGAGCAAGGGGCTCACGTCTGAGCATACCCTGCCACACTTATGGCGGCCAACAGCGGTACAAAATGGGGTGGTGATGGACGGAGCATCTGAATCAATCAAACACTCACACCCAGTCAAAAGATCTGGGTTTAATCCATCACCGTTCTTTAGCCCACTCTGCCACTCCAGTTCAGACATGGCTATATGCAAATCAGTCTGACCCTGTGCCTCATGGGAACAGTCCAGCCCGAACTGCCAAGCCATGTCTTCCCTGGACCGGAAACAAGCTTCCGAGAACCGGTTTCTGGCATTCCAGCCGTCTTCAGCATGGCTTGCTTGAGTCCAGTGGCAAAGTGAGCAAGGGACTCACGTCTGAGCATACCCTGCCACACTTATGGCGGCCAAAAGCGGTACAAAAGGGGGTGGTGATGGACGGAGCATCTGAATCAATCAAACACTCACACCGAGTCAAAAGATCTGGGTTTAATCCATCACCGTTCTTTAGCCCACTCTGCCACCCCAGTTCTGACATGGCTATATGCAAATCAGTCTGACCCTGTGCCGCATGGGAACAGTCCAGCCTGAACTGCCAAGCTGTGTCTTCCCTGGAACGGAAACAAGCTTCCGAGGACCGGTTTCTGGCATTCCAGCCGTCTTCAGCCCGGCTTGCTTGAATCCAGTGGCAAAGTGAGCAAGGGACTCACGTCTGAGCATACCCTGCCACACTTATGGCGGCCAAAAGCGGTACAAAAGGGGGTGGTGATGGACGGAGCATCTGAATCAATCAAACACTCACACCCAGTCAAAAGATCTGGGTTTAATCCATCACCGTTCATTAGCCCACTCCAGCCACCCCAGTTCTGACATGGCTATATGCAAATCAGTCTGACCCTGTGCCTCATGGGAACAGTCCAGCCCGAACTGCCAAGCCATGTCTTCCCTGGACCGGAAACAAGCTTCCGAGGACCGGTTTCTGGCATTCCAGCCGTCTTCAGCCCGGCTTGCTTGAATCCAGTGGCAAAGTGAGCAAGGGACTCACGTCTGAGCATACCCTGCCACACTTATGGCGGCCAAAAGCGGTACAAAAGGGGGTGGTGATGGACGGAGCATCTGAATCAATAAAACACTCACACCCAGTCAAAAGATCTGGGTTTAATCCATCACCGTTCTTTAGCCCACTCTGCCACCCCAGTTCTGACATGGCTATATGCTAATCAGTCTGACCCTGTGCCTCATGGGAACAGTCCAGCCCGAACTGCCAAGCCATGTCTTCCCTGGACCGGAAACAAGCTTCCGAGGACCGGTTTCTGGCATTCCAGCTGTCTTCAGCCCGGCTTGCTTGAATCCAGTGGCAAAGTGAGCAAGGGACTCACGTCTGAGCATACCCTGCCACACTTATGGCGGCCAAAAGCGGTACAAAAGGGGGTGGTGATGGACGGAGCATCTGAATCAATCAAACACTCACACCCAGTCAAAAGATCTGGGTTTAATCCATCACCGTTCTTTAGCCCACTCTGCCACCCCAGTTCTGACATGGCTATATGCAAATCAGTCTGACCCTGTGCCTCATGGGAACAGTCCAGCCCGAACTGCCAAGCCATGTCTTCCCTGGACCGGAAACAAGCTTCCGAGAACCGGTTTCTGGCATTCCAGCCGTCTTCAGCCCGGCTTGCTTGAATCCCGTGGCAAAGTGAGCAAGGGACTCACGTCTGAGCATACCCTGCAACACTTATGGCGGCCAACAGCGGTACAAAATGGGGTGGTGATGGACGGAGCATCTGAATCAATCAAACACTCACACCCAGTCAAAAGATCTGGGTTTAATCCATCACCGTTCTTTAGCCCACTCTGCGACCCCAGTTCTGACATGGCTATATGCAAATCAGTCTGACCCTGTGCCTCATGGGAACAGTCCAGCCCGAACTGCCAAGCCATGTCTTCCCTGGACCGGAAACAAGCTTCCGAGAACCGGTTTCTGGCATTCCAGCCGTCTTCAGCATGGCTTGCTTGAGTCCAGTGGCAAAGTGAGCAAGGGACTCACGTCTGAGCATACCCTGCCACACTTATGGCGGCCAAAAGCGGTACAAAAGGGGGTGGTGATGGACGGAGCATCTGAATCAATCAAACACTCACACCGAGTCAAAAGATCTGGGTTTAATCCATCACCGTTCTTTAGCCCACTCTGCCACCCCAGTTCTGACATGGCTATATGCAAATCAGTCTGACCCTGTGCCGCATGGGAACAGTCCAGCCTGAACTGCCAAGCTGTGTCTTCCCTGGACCGGAAACAAGCTTCCGAGGACCGGTTTCTGGCATTCCAGCCGTCTTCAGCCCGGCTTGCCTGAATCCAGTGGCAAAGTGAGCAAGGGACTCACGTCTGAGCATATCCTGCCACACTTATGGCGGCCAAAAGCGGTACAAAAGGGGGTGGTGATGGACGGAGCATCTGAATCAATCAAACACTCACACCCAGTCAAAAGATCTGGGTTTAATCCATCACCGTTCTTTAGCCCACTCTGCCACCCCAGTTCTGACATGGCTATATGCAAATCAGTCTGACCCTGTGCCTCATGGGAACAGTCCAGCCCGAACTGCCAAGCCATGTCTTCCCTGGACGGGAAACAAGCTTCCGAGGACCGGTTTCTGGCATTCCAGCCGTCTTCAGCCCGGCTTGCTGGAATCCAGTGGCAAAGTGAGCAAGGGACTCACGTCTGAGCATACCCTGCCACACTTATGGCGGCCAAAAGCGGTACAAAAGGGGGTGGTGATGGACGGAGCATCTGAATCAATCAAACACTCACACCCAGTCAAAAGATCTGGGTTTAATCCATCACCGTTCTTTAACCCACTCTGCCACCCCAGTTCTGACATGGCGCTATGCAAATCAGTCTGACCCTGTGCCTCATGGGAACAGTCCAGCCCGAACTGCCAAGCCATGTCTTCCCTGGACCGGAAACAAGCTTCCGAGGACCGGTTTCTGGCATTCCAGCCGTCTTCAGCCCGGCTTGCTTGAATCCAGTGGCAAAGTGAGCAAGGGACTCACGTCTGAGCATACCCTGCCACACTTATGGTGGCCAAAAGCGGTACAAAAGGGGGTGGTGATGGACGGAGCATCTGAATCAATCAAACACTCACACCCAGTCAAAAGATCTGGGTTTAATCCATCACCGTTCTTTAGCCCACTCTGCCACCCCAGTTCTGACATGGCTATATGCAAATCAGTCTGACCCTGTGCCTCATGGGAACAGTCCAGCCCGAACTGCCAAGCCATGTCTTCCCTGGACCGGAAACAAGCTTCCGAGGACCGGTTTCTGGCATTCCAGCCGTCTTCAGCCCGGCTTGCTTGAATCCAGTGGCAAAGTGAGCAAGGGACTCACGTCTGAGCATACCCTGCCACACTTATGGCGGCCAAAAGCGGTACAAAAGGGGGTGGTGATGGACGGAGCATCTGAATCAATCAAACACTCACACCCAGTCAAAAGATCTGGGTTTAATCCATCACCGTTCTTTAGCCCACTCTGCCACCCCAGTTCTGACATGGCTATATGCAAATCAGTCTGACCCTGTGCCTCATGGGAACAGTCCAGCCCGAACTGCCAAGCCATGTCTTCCCTGGACCGGAAACAAGCTTCCGAGGACCGGTTTCTGGCATTCCAGCCGTCTTCAGCCCGGCTTGCTGGAATCCAGTGGCAAAGTGAGCAAGGGACTCACGTCTGAGCATACCCTGCCACACTTATGGCGGCCAAAAGCGGTACAAAAGGGGGTGGTGATGGACGGAGCATCTGAATCAATCAAACACTCACACCCAGTCAAAAGATCTGGGTTTAATCCATCACCGTTCTTTAACCCACTCTGCCACCCCAGTTCTGACATGGCGCTATGCAAATCAGTCTGACCCTGTGCCTCATGGGAACAGTCCAGCCCGAACTGCCAAGCCATGTCTTCCCTGGACCGGAAACAAGCTTCCGAGGACCGGTTTCTGGCATTCCAGCCGTCTTCAGCCCGGCTTGCTTGAATCCAGTGGCAAAGTGAGCAAGGGACTCACGTCTGAGCATACCCTGCCACACTTATGGCGGCCAAAAGCGGTACAAAAGGGGGTGGTGATGGACGGAGCATCTGAATCAATCAAACACTCACACCCAGTCAAAAGATCTGGGTTTAATCCATCACCGTTCTTTAGCCCACTCTGCCACCCCAGTTCTGACATGGCTATATGCAAATCAGTCTGACCCTGTGCCGCATGGGAACAGTCCAGCCTGAACTGCCAAGCTGTGTCTTCCCTGGACCGGAAACAAGCTTCCGAGGACCGGTTTCTGGCATTCCAGCCGTCTTCAGCCCGGCTTGCCTGAATCCAGTGGCAAAGTGAGCAAGGGACTCACGTCTGAGCATATCCTGCCACACTTATGGCGGCCAAAAGCGGTACAAAAGGGGGTGGTGATGGACGGAGCATCTGAATCAATCAAACACTCACACCCAGTCAAAAGATCTGGGTTTAATCCATCACCGTTCTTTAGCCCACTCTGCCACCCCAGTTCTGACATGGCTATATGCAAATCAGTCTGACCCTGTGCCTCATGGGAACAGTCCAGCCCGAACTGCCAAGCCATGTCTTCCCTGGACGGGAAACAAGCTTCCGAGGACCGGTTTCTGGCATTCCAGCCGTCTTCAGCCCGGCTTGCTGGAATCCAGTGGCAAAGTGAGCAAGGGACTCACGTCTGAGCATACCCTGCCACACTTATGGCGGCCAAAAGCGGTACAAAAGGGGGTGGTGATGGACGGAGCATCTGAATCAATCAAACACTCACACCCAGTCAAAAGATCTGGGTTTAATCCATCACCGTTCTTTAACCCACTCTGCCACCCCAGTTCTGACATGGCGCTATGCAAATCAGTCTGACCCTGTGCCTCATGGGAACAGTCCAGCCCGAACTGCCAAGCCATGTCTTCCCTGGACCGGAAACAAGCTTCCGAGGACCGGTTTCTGGCATTCCAGCCGTCTTCAGCCCGGCTTGCTTGAATCCAGTGGCAAAGTGAGCAAGGGACTCACGTCTGAGCATACCCTGCCACACTTATGGTGGCCAAAAGCGGTACAAAAGGGGGTGGTGATGGACGGAGCATCTGAATCAATCAAACACTCACACCCAGTCAAAAGATCTGGGTTTAATCCATCACCGTTCTTTAGCCCACTCTGCCACCCCAGTTCTGACATGGCTATATGCAAATCAGTCTGACCCTGTGCCTCATGGGAACAGTCCAGCCCGAACTGCCAAGCCATGTCTTCCCTGGACCGGAAACAAGCTTCCGAGGACCGGTTTCTGGCATTCCAGCCGTCTTCAGCCCGGCTTGCTTGAATCCAGTGGCAAAGTGAGCAAGGGACTCACGTCTGAGCATACCCTGCCACACTTATGGCGGCCAAAAGCGGTACAAAAGGGGGTGGTGATGGACGGAGCATCTGAATCAATCAAACACTCACACCCAGTCAAAAGATCTGGGTTTAATCCATCACCGTTCTTTAGCCCACTCTGCCACCCCAGTTCTGACATGGCTATATGCAAATCAGTCTGACCCTGTGCCTCATGGGAACAGTCCAGCCCGAACTGCCAAGCCATGTCTTCCCTGGACCGGAAACAAGCTTCCGAGGACCGGTTTCTGGCATTCCAGCCGTCTTCAGCCCGGCTTGCTGGAATCCAGTGGCAAAGTGAGCAAGGGACTCACGTCTGAGCATACCCTGCCACACTTATGGCGGCCAAAAGCGGTACAAAAGGGGGTGGTGATGGACGGAGCATCTGAATCAATCAAACACTCACACCCAGTCAAAAGATCTGGGTTTAATCCATCACCGTTCTTTAACCCACTCTGCCACCCCAGTTCTGACATGGCGCTATGCAAATCAGTCTGACCCTGTGCCTCATGGGAACAGTCCAGCCCGAACTGCCAAGCCATGTCTTCCCTGGACCGGAAACAAGCTTCCGAGGACCGGTTTCTGGCATTCCAGCCGTCTTCAGCCCGGCTTGCTTGAATCCAGTGGCAAAGTGAGCAAGGGACTCACGTCTGAGCATACCCTGCCACACTTATGGCGGCCAAAAGCGGTACAAAAGGGGGTGGTGATGGACGGAGCATCTGAATCAATCAAACACTCACACCCAGTCAAAAGATCTGGGTTTAATCCATCACCGTTCTTTAGCCCACTCTGCCACCCCAGTTCTGACATGGCTATATGCAAATCAGTCTGACCCTGTGCCTCATGGGAACAGTCCAGCCCGAACTGCCAAGCCATGTCTTCCCTGGACCGGAAACAAGCTTCCGAGGACCGGTTTCTGGCATTCCAGCCGTCTTCAGCCCGGCTTGCTTGAATCCAGTGGCAAAGTGAGCAAGGGACTCACGTCTGAGCATACCCTGCCACACTTATGGCGGCCAAAAGCGGTACAAAAGGGGGTGGTGATGGACGGAGCATCTGAATCAATAAAACACTCACACCCAGTCAAAAGATCTGGGTTGAATCCATCACCGTTCTTTAGCCCACTCTGCCACCCCAGTTCTGACATGGCTATATGCAAATCAGTCTGACCCTGTGCCTCATGGGAACAGTCCAGCCCGAACTGCCAAGCCATGTCTTCCCTGGATCGGAAACAAGCTTCCGAGGACCGGTTTCTGGCATTCCAGCCGTCTTCAGCCCGGCTTGCTTGAATCCAGTGGCAAAGTGAGCAAGGGACTCACATCTGAGCATACCCTGCCACACTTATGGCGGCCAAAAGCGGTACAAAAGAGGGTGGTGATGGACGGAGCATCTGAATCAATCAAACACTCACACCCAGTCAAAAGATCTGGGTTTAATCCATCACCGTTCTTTAGCCCACTCTGCCACCCCAGTTCTGACATGGCGATATGCAAATCAGTCTGACCCTGTGCCTCATGGGAACAGTCCAGCCCGAACTGCCAAGCCATGTCTTCCCTGGACCGGAAACATGCTTCCGAGGACCGGTTTCTGGCATTCCAGGCGTCTTCAGCCCGGCTTGCCTGAATCCAGTGGCAAAGTGAGCAAGGGACTCACGTCTGAGCATATCCTGCCACACTTATGGCGGCCAAAAGCGGTACAAAAGGGGGTGGTGATGGACGGAGCATCTGAATCAATCAAACACTCACACCCAGTCAAAAGATCTGGGTTTAATCCATCACCGTTCTTTAGCCCACTCTGCCACCCCAGTTCTGACATGGCTATATGCAAATCAGTCTGACCCTGTGCCTCATGGGAACAGTCCAGCCCGAACTGCCAAGCCATGTCTTCCCTGGACCGGAAACAAGCTTCCGAGGACCGGTTTCTGGCATTCCAGCCGTCTTCAGCCCGGCTTGCTGGAATCCAGTGGCAAAGTGAGCAAGGGACTCACGTCTGAGCATACCCTGCCACACTTATGGCGGCCAAAAGCGGTACAAAAGGGGGTGGTGATGGACGGAGCATCTGAATCAATCAAACACTCACACCCAGTCAAAAGATCTGGGTTTAATCCATCACCGTTCTTTAACCCACTCTGCCACCCCAGTTCTGACATGGCGCTATGCAAATCAGTCTGACCCTGTGCCTCATGGGAACAGTCCAGCCCGAACTGCCAAGCCATGTCTTCCCTGGACCGGAAACAAGCTTCCGAGGACCGGTTTCTGGCATTCCAGCCGTCTTCAGCCCGGCTTGCTTGAATCCAGTGGCAAAGTGAGCAAGGGACTCACGTCTGAGCATACCCTGCCACACTTATGGCGGCCAAAAGCGGTACAAAAGGGGGTGGTGATGGACGGAGCATCTGAATCAATCAAACACTCACACCCAGTCAAAAGATCTGGGTTTAATCCATCACCGTTCTTTAGCCCACTCTGCCACCCCAGTTCTGACATGGCTATATGCAAATCAGTCTGACCCTGTGCCTCATGGGAACAGTCCAGCCCGAACTGCCAAGCCATGTCTTCCCTGGACCGGAAACAAGCTTCCGAGGACCGGTTTCTGGCATTCCAGCCGTCTTCAGCCCGGCTTGCTTGAATCCAGTGGCAAAGTGAGCAAGGGACTCACGTCTGAGCATACCCTGCCACACTTATGGCGGCCAAAAGCGGTACAAAAGGGGGTGGTGATGGACGGAGCATCTGAATCAATAAAACACTCACACCCAGTCAAAAGATCTGGGTTTAATCCATCACCGTTCTTTAGCCCACTCTGCCACCCCAGTTCTGACATGGCTATATGCAAATCAGTCTGACCCTGTGCCTCATGGGAACAGTCCAGCCCGAACTGCCAAGCCATGTCTTCCCTGGATCGGAAACAAGCTTCCGAGGACCGGTTTCTGGCATTCCAGCCGTCTTCAGCCCGGCTTGCTTGAATCCAGTGGCAAAGTGAGCAAGGGACTCACGTCTGAGCATACCCTGCCACACTTATGGCGGCCAAAAGCGGTACAAAAGGGGGTGGTGATGGACGGAGCATCTGAATCAATCAAACACTCACACCCAGTCAAAAGATCTGGGTTTAATCCATCACCGTTCTTTAGCCCACTCTGCCACCCCAGTTCTGACATGGCGATATGCAAATCAGTCTGACCCTGTGCCTCATGGGAACAGTCCAGCCCGAACTGCCAAGCCATGTCTTCCCTGGACCGGAAACAAGCTTCCGAGGACCGGTTTCTGGCATTCCAGCCGTCTTCAGCCCGGCTTGCTTGAATCCAGTGGCAAAGTGAGCAAGGGACTCACGTCTGAGCATACCCTGCCACACTTACGGCGGCCAAAAGCGGTACAAAAGGGGGTGGTGATGGATGGAGCATCTGAATCAATCAAACTCTCACACCCAGTCAAAAGATCTGGGTTTAATCCATCACCGTTCTTTAGCCCACTCTGCCACTCCAGTTCTGACATGGCTATATGCAAATCAGTCTGACCCTGTGCCTCATGGGAACAGTCCAGCCCGAACTGCCAAGCCATGTCTTCCCTGGACCGGAAACAAGCTTCCGAGGACCGGTTTCTGGCATTCCAGCTGTCTTCAGCCCGGCTTGCTTGAATCCAGTGGCAAAGTGAGCAAGGGACTCACGTCTGAGCATACCCTGCCACACTTATGGCGGCCAAAAGCGGTACAAAAGGGGGTGGTGATGGACGGAGCATCTGAATCAATCAAACACTCACACCCAGTCAAAAGATCTGGGTTTAATCCATCACCGTTCTTTAGCC
This sequence comes from Lissotriton helveticus, assembly GCF_964261635.1. Lineage (NCBI taxonomy): Eukaryota > Metazoa > Chordata > Amphibia > Caudata > Salamandridae > Lissotriton > Lissotriton helveticus. Next base: position 2,127,261,444 of record NC_136061.1, read on the forward strand.
CACTCTGCCACCCCAGTTCTGACATGGCTATATGCAAATCCGTCTGACCCTGTGCCTCATGGGAACAGTCCAGCCGAACTGCCAAGCCATGTTTTCCCTGGACCGGAAACAAGCTTCCGAGGACCGGTTTCTGGCATTCCAGCCGTCTTCAGCCCGGCTTGCCTGAATCCAGTGGCAAAGTGAGCAAGGGACTCACGTCTGAGCATATCCTGCCACACTTATGGCGGCCAAAAGCGGTACAAAAGGGGGTGGTGATGGACGGAGCATCTGAATCAATCAAACACTCACACCCAGTCAAAAGATCTGGGTTTAATCCATCACCGTTCTTTAGCCCACTCTGCCACCCCAGTTCTGACATGGCTATATGCAAATCAGTCTGACCCTGTGCCTCATGGGAACAGTCCAGCCCGAACTGCCAAGCCATGTCTTCCCTGGACCGGAAACAAGCTTCCGAGGACCGGTTTCTGGCATTCCAGCCGTCTTCAGCCCGGCTTGCTGGAATCCAGTGGCAAAGTGAGCAAGGGACCCACGTCTGAGCATACCCTGCCACACTTATGGCGGCCAAAAGCGGTACAAAAGGGGGTGGTGATGGACGGAGCATCTGAATCAATCAAACACTCACACCCAGTCAAAAGATCTGGGTTTAATCCATCACCGTTCTTTAGCCCACTCTGCCACCCCAGTTCTGACATGGCGCTATGCAAATCAGTCTGACCCTGTGCCTCATGGGAACAGTCCAGCCCGAACTGCCAAGCCATGTCTTCCCTGGACCGGAAACAAGCTTCCGAGGACCGGTTTCTGGCATTCCAGCCGTCTTCAGCCCGGCTTGCTTGAATCCAGTGGCAAAGTGAGCAAGGGACTCACGTCTGAGCATACCCTGCCACACTTATGGCGGCCAAAAGCGGTACAAAAGGGGGTGGTGATGGACGGAGCATCTGAATCAATCAAACACTCACATCCAGTCAAAAGATCTGGGTTTAATCCATCACCGTTCATTAGCCCACTCTGCCACCCCAGTTCTGACATGGCTATATGCAAATCAGTCTGACCCTGTGCCTCATGGGAACAGTCCAGCCCGAACTGCCAAGCCATGTCTTCCCTGGACCGGAAACAAGCTTCCGAGGACCGGTTTCTGGCATTCCAGCCGTCTTCAGCCCGGCTTGCTTGAATCCAGTGGCAAAGTGAGCAAGGGACTCACGTCTGAGCATACCCTGCCACACTTATGGCGGCCAAAAGCGGTACAAAAGGGGGTGGTGATGGACGGAGCATCTGAATCAATAAAACACTCACACCCAGTCAAAAGATCTGGGTTTAATCCATCACCGTTCTTTAGCCCACTCTGCCACCCCAGTTCTGACATGGCTATATGCAAATCAGTCTGACCCTGTGCCTCATGGGAACAGTCCAGCCCGAACTGCCAAGCCATGTCTTCCCTGGATCGGAAACAAGCTTCCGAGGACCGGTTTCTGGCATTCCAGCCGTCTTCAGCCCGGCTTGCTTGAATCCAGTGGCAAAGTGAGCAAGGGACTCACGTCTGAGCATACCCTGCCACACTTATGGCGGCCAAAAGCGGTACAAAAGGGGGTGGTGATGGACGGAGCATCTGAATCAATCAAACACTCACACCCAGTCAAAAGATCTGGGTTTAATCCATCACCGTTCTTTAGCCCACTCTGCCACTCCAGTTCTGACATGGCTATATGCAAATCAGTCTGACCCTGTGCCTCATGGGAACAGTCCAGCCCGAACTGCCAAGCCATTTCTTCCCTGGACCGGAAACAAGCTTCCGAGGACCGGTTTCTGGCATTCCAGCTGTCTTCAGCCCGGCTTGCTTGAATCCAGTGGCAAAGTGAGCAAGGGACTCACGTCTGAGCATACCCTGCCACACTTATGGCGGCCAAAAGCGGTACAAAAGGGGGTGGTGATGGACGGAGCATCTGAATCAATCAAACACTCACACCCAGTCAAAAGATCTGGGTTTAATCCATCACCGTTCTTTAGCCCACTCTGCCACCCCAGTTCTGACATGGCTATATGCAAATCAGTCTGACCCTGTGCCTCATGGGAACAGTCCAGCCCGAACTGCCAAGCCATGTCTTCCCTGGACCGGAAACAAGCTTCCGAGAACCGGTTTCTGGCATTCCAGCCGTCTTCAGCCCGGCTTGCTTGAATCCCGTGGCAAAGTGAGCAAGGGACTCACGTCTGAGCATACCCTGCCACACTTATGGCGGCCAACAGCGGTACAAAATGGGGTGGTGATGGACGGAGCATCTGAATCAATCAAACACTCACACCCAGTCAAAAGATCTGGGTTTAATCCATCACCGTTCTTTAGCCCACTCTGCCACCCCAGTTATGACATGGCTATATGCAAATCAGTCTGACCCTGTGCCTCATGGGAACAGTCCAGCCGAACTGCCAAGCCATGTCTTCCCTGGACCGGAAACAAGCTTCCGAGGACCGGTTTCTGGCATTCCAGCCGTCTTCAGCCCGGCTTGCCTGAATCCAGTGGCAAAGTGAGCAAGGGACTCACGTCTGAGCATATCCTGCCACAATTATGGCGGCCAAAAGCGGTACAAATGGGGGTGGTGATGGACGGAGCATCTGAATCAATCAAACACTCACACCCAGTCAAAAGATCTGGGTTTAATCCATCACCGTTCTTTAGCCCACTCTGCCACCCCAGTTCTGACATGGCTATATGCAAATCAGTCTGACCCTGTGCCTCATGGGAACAGTCCAGCCCGAACTGCCAAGCCATGTCTTCCCTGGACCGGAAATAAGCTTCCGAGAACCGGTTTCTGGCATTCCAGCCGTCTTCAGCCCGGCTTGCTTGAATCCCGTGGCAAAGTGAGCAAGGGACTCACGTCTGAGCAAACCCTGCCACACCTATGGCGGCCAACAGCGGTACAAAAGGGGGTGGTGATGGACGGAGCATCTGAATCAATCAAACACTCACACCCAGTCAAAAGATCTGGGTTTAATCCATCACCATTCTTTAGCCCACTCTGCCACCCCAGTTCTGACATGGCGATATGCAAATCAGTCTGACCCTGTGCCTCATGGGAACAGTCCAGCCCGAACTGCCAAGCCATGTCTTCCCTGGACCGGAAACAAGCTTCCGAGGACCGGTTTCTGGCATTCCAGCTGTCTTCAGCATGGCTTGCTTGAATCCAGTGGCAAAGTGAGCAGGGGACTCACGTCTGAGCATACCCTGCCACACTTATGGCGGCCAAAAGCGGTACAAAAGGGGGTGGTGATGGACGGAGCATCTGAATCAATCAAACACTCACACCAAGTCAAAAGATCTGGGTTTAATCCATCACCGTTCTTTAGCCCACTCTGCCACCCCAGTTCTGACATGGCTATATGCAAATCAGTCTGACCCTGTGCCGCATGGGAACAGTCCAGCCCGAACTGCCAAGTTGTGTCTTCCCTGTACCGGAAACAAGCTTCCGAGGACCGGTTTCTGGCATTCCAGCCGTCTTCAGCCCGGCTTGCTTGAATCCAGTGGCAAAGTGAGCAAGGGACTCACGTCTGAGCATACCCTGCCACCACTTATGGCGGCCAAAAGCGGTACAAAAGGGGGTGGTGATGGACGGAGCATCTGAATCAATCAAACACTCACACCCAGTCAAAAGATCTGGGTTTAATCCATCACCGTTCTTTAGCCCACTCTGCCACCCCAGTTCTGACATGGCTATATGCAAATCAGTCTGACCCTGTGCCTCATGGGAACAGTCCAGCCCGAACTGCCAAGCCATGTCTTCCCTGGACCGGAAACAAGCTTCCGAGGACCGGTTTCTGGCATTCCAGCCGTCTTCAGCCCGGCTTGCTTGAATCCAGTGGCAAAGTGAGCAAGGGACTCACGTCTGAGCATACCCTGCCACACTTATGGCGGCCAAAAGCGGTACAAAAGGGGGTGGTGATGGATGGAGCATCTGAATCAATCAAACACTCACACCCAGTCAAAAGATCTGGGTTTAATCCATCACCGTTCTTTAGCCCACTCTGCCACTCCAGTTCTGACATGGCTATATGCAAATCAGTCTGACCCTGTGCCTCATGGGAACAGTCCAGCCCGAACTGCCAAGCCATGTCTTCCCTGGACCGGAAACAAGCTTCCGAGGACCGGTTTCTGGCATTCCAGCTGTCTTCAGCCCGGCTTGCTTGAATCCAGTGGCAAAGTGAGCAAGGGACTCACGTCTGAGCATACCCTGCCACACTTATGGCGGCCAAAAGCGGTACAAAAGGGGGTGGTGATGGACGGAGCATCTGAATCAATCAAACACTCACACCCAGTCAAAAGATCTGGGTTTAATCCATCACCGTTCTTTAGCCCACTCTGCCACCCCAGTTCTGACATGGCTATATGCAAATCAGTCTGACCCTGTGCCTCATGGGAACAGTCCAGCCCGAACTGCCAAGCCATGTCTTCCCTGGACCGGAAACAAGCTTCCGAGAACCGGTTTCTGGCATTCCAGCCGTCTTCAGCCCTGCTTGCTTGAATCCCGTGGCAAAGTGAGCAAGGGACTCACGTCTGAGCATACCCTGCCACACTTATGGCGGCCAACAGCGGTACAAAATGGGGTGGTGATGGACGGAGCATCTGAATCAATCAAACACTCACACCCAGTCAAAAGATCTGGGTTTAATCCATCACCGTTCTTTAGCCCACTCTGCCACCCCAGTTCTGACATGGCTATATGCAAATCCGTCTGACCCTGTGCCTCATGGGAACAGTCCAGCCGAACTGCCAAGCCATGTTTTCCCTGGACCGGAAACAAGCTTCCGAGGACCGGTTTCTGGCATTCCAGCCGTCTTCAGCCCGGCTTGCCTGAATCCAGTGGCAAAGTGAGCAAGGGACTCACGTCTGAGCATATCCTGCCACACTTATGGCGGCCAAAAGCGGTACAAAAGGGGGTGGTGATGGACGGAGCATCTGAATCAATCAAACACTCACACCCAGTCAAAAGATCTGGGTTTAATCCATCACCGTTCTTTAGCCCACTCTGCCACCCCAGTTCTGACATGGCTATATGCAAATCAGTCTGACCCTGTGCCTCATGGGAACAGTCCAGCCCGAACTGCCAAGCCATGTCTTCCCTGGACCGGAAACAAGCTTCCGAGGACCGGTTTCTGGCATTCCAGCCGTCTTCAGCCCGGCTTGCTGGAATCCAGTGGCAAAGTGAGCAAGGGACCCACGTCTGAGCATACCCTGCCACACTTATGGCGGCCAAAAGCGGTACAAAAGGGGGTGGTGATGGACGGAGCATCTGAATCAATCAAACACTCACACCCAGTCAAAAGATCTGGGTTTAATCCATCACCGTTCTTTAGCCCACTCTGCCACCCCAGTTCTGACATGGCGCTATGCAAATCAGTCTGACCCTGTGCCTCATGGGAACAGTCCAGCCCGAACTGCCAAGCCATGTCTTCCCTGGACCGGAAACAAGCTTCCGAGGACCGGTTTCTGGCATTCCAGCCGTCTTCAGCCCGGCTTGCTTGAATCCAGTGGCAAAGTGAGCAAGGGACTCACGTCTGAGCATACCCTGCCACACTTATGGCGGCCAAAAGCGGTACAAAAGGGGGTGGTGATGGACGGAGCATCTGAATCAATCAAACACTCACACCCAGTCAAAAGATCTGGGTTTAATCCATCACCGTTCATTAGCCCACTCTGCCACCCCAGTTCTGACATGGCTATATGCAAATCAGTCTGACCCTGTGCCTCATGGGAACAGTCCAGCCCGAACTGCCAAGCCATGTCTTCCCTGGACCGGAAACAAGCTTCCGAGGACCGGTTTCTGGCATTCCAGCCGTCTTCAGCCCGGCTTGCTTGAATCCAGTGGCAAAGTGAGCAAGGGACTCACGTCTGAGCATACCCTGCCACACTTATGGCGGCCAAAAGCGGTACAAAAGGGGGTGGTGATGGACGGAGCATCTGAATCAATAAAACACTCACACCCAGTCAAAAGATCTGGGTTTAATCCATCACCGTTCTTTAGCCCACTCTGCCACCCCAGTTCTGACATGGCTATATGCAAATCAGTCTGACCCTGTGCCTCATGGGAACAGTCCAGCCCGAACTGCCAAGCCATGTCTTCCCTGGATCGGAAACAAGCTTCCGAGGACCGGTTTCTGGCATTCCAGCCGTCTTCAGCCCGGCTTGCTTGAATCCAGTGGCAAAGTGAGCAAGGGACTCACGTCTGAGCATACCCTGCCACACTTATGGCGGCCAAAAGCGGTACAAAAGGGGGTGGTGATGGACGGAGCATCTGAATCAATCAAACACTCACACCCAGTCAAAAGATCTGGGTTTAATCCATCACCGTTCTTTAGCCCACTCTGCCACTCCAGTTCTGACATGGCTATATGCAAATCAGTCTGACCCTGTGCCTCATGGGAACAGTCCAGCCCGAACTGCCAAGCCATTTCTTCCCTGGACCGGAAACAAGCTTCCGAGGACCGGTTTCTGGCATTCCAGCTGTCTTCAGCCCGGCTTGCTTGAATCCAGTGGCAAAGTGAGCAAGGGACTCACGTCTGAGCATACCCTGCCACACTTATGGCGGCCAAAAGCGGTACAAAAGGGGGTGGTGATGGACGGAGCATCTGAATCAATCAAACACTCACACCCAGTCAAAAGATCTGGGTTTAATCCATCACCGTTCTTTAGCCCACTCTGCCACCCCAGTTCTGACATGGCTATATGCAAATCAGTCTGACCCTGTGCCTCATGGGAACAGTCCAGCCCGAACTGCCAAGCCATGTCTTCCCTGGACCGGAAACAAGCTTCCGAGAACCGGTTTCTGGCATTCCAGCCGTCTTCAGCCCGGCTTGCTTGAATCCCGTGGCAAAGTGAGCAAGGGACTCACGTCTGAGCATACCCTGCCACACTTATGGCGGCCAACAGCGGTACAAAATGGGGTGGTGATGGACGGAGCATCTGAATCAATCAAACACTCACACCCAGTCAAAAGATCTGGGTTTAATCCATCACCGTTCTTTAGCCCACTCTGCCACCCTAGTTATGACATGGCTATATGCAAATCAGTCTGACCCTGTGCCTCATGGGAACAGTCCAGCCGAACTGCCAAGCCATGTCTTCCCTGGACCGGAAACAAGCTTCCGAGGACCGGTTTCTGGCATTCCAGCCGTCTTCAGCCCGGCTTGCCTGAATCCAGTGGCAAAGTGAGCAAGGGACTCACGTCTGAGCATATCCTGCCACAATTATGGCGGCCAAAAGCGGTACAAATGGGGGTGGTGATGGACGGAGCATCTGAATCAATCAAACACTCACACCCAGTCAAAAGATCTGGGTTTAATCCATCACCGTTCTTTAGCCCACTCTGCCACCCCAGTTCTGACATGGCTATATGCAAATCAGTCTGACCCTGTGCCTCATGGGAACAGTCCAGCCCGAACTGCCAAGCCATGTCTTCCCTGGACCGGAAATAAGCTTCCGAGAACCGGTTTCTGGCATTCCAGCCGTCTTCAGCCCGGCTTGCTTGAATCCCGTGGCAAAGTGAGCAAGGGACTCACGTCTGAGCAAACCCTGCCACACCTATGGCGGCCAACAGCGGTACAAAAGGGGGTGGTGATGGACGGAGCATCTGAATCAATCAAACACTCACACCCAGTCAAAAGATCTGGGTTTAATCCATCACCATTCTTTAGCCCACTCTGCCACCCCAGTTCTGACATGGCGATATGCAAATCAGTCTGACCCTGTGCCTCATGGGAACAGTCCAGCCCGAACTGCCAAGCCATGTCTTCCCTGGACCGGAAACAAGCTTCCGAGGACCGGTTTCTGGCATTCCAGCTGTCTTCAGCATGGCTTGCTTGAATCCAGTGGCAAAGTGAGCAGGGGACTCACGTCTGAGCATACCCTGCCACACTTATGGCGGCCAAAAGCGGTACAAAAGGGGGTGGTGATGGACGGAGCATCTGAATCAATCAAACACTCACACCAAGTCAAAAGATCTGGGTTTAATCCATCACCGTTCTTTAGCCCACTCTGCCACCCCAGTTCTGACATGGCTATATGCAAATCAGTCTGACCCTGTGCCGCATGGGAACAGTCCAGCCCGAACTGCCAAGTTGTGTCTTCCCTGTACCGGAAACAAGCTTCCGAGGACCGGTTTCTGGCATTCCAGCCGTCTTCAGCCCGGCTTGCTTGAATCCAGTGGCAAAGTGAGCAAGGGACTCACGTCTGAGCATACCCTGCCACCACTTATGGCGGCCAAAAGCGGTACAAAAGGGGGTGGTGATGGACGGAGCATCTGAATCAATCAAACACTCACACCCAGTCAAAAGATCTGGGTTTAATCCATCACCGTTCTTTAGCCCACTCTGCCACCCCAGTTCTGACATGGCTATATGCAAATCAGTCTGACCCTGTGCCTCATGGGAACAGTCCAGCCCGAACTGCCAAGCCATGTCTTCCCTGGACCGGAAACAAGCTTCCTAGGACAGGTTTCTGGCATTCCAGCCGTCTTCAGCCCGGCTTGCCTGAATCCAGTGGCAAAGTGAGCAAGGGACTCACGTCTGAGCATATCCGGCCACACTTATGGCGGCCAAAAGCGGTACAAAAGGGGGTGGTGATGGACGGAGCATCTGAATCAATCAAACACTCACACCCAGTCAAAAGATCTGGGTTTAATCCATCACCGTTCTTTAGCCCACTCTGCCACCCCAGTTCTGACATGGCTATATGCAAATCAGTCTGACCCTGTGCCTCATGGGAACAGTCCAGCCCGAACTGCCAAGCCATGTCTTCCCTGGACGGGAAACAAGCTTCCGAGGACCGGTTTCTGGCATTCGAGCCGTCTTCAGCCCGGCTTGCTTGAATCCAGTGGCAAAGTGAGCAAGGGACTCACGTCTGAGCATACCCTGCCACACTTATGGCGGCCAAAAGCGGTACAAAAGGGGGTGGTGATGGACGGAGCATCTGAATCAATCAAACACTCACACCCAGTCAAAAGATCTGGGTTTAATCCATCACCGTTCTTTAGCCCACTCTGCCACCCCAGTTCTGACATGGCGATATGCAAATCAGTCTGACCCTGTGCCTCATGGGAACAGTCCAGCCCGAACTGCCAAGCCATGTCTTCCCTGGACCGGAAACAAGCTTCCGAGGACCGGTTTCTGGCATTCCAGCCGTCTTCAGCCCGGCTTGCTTGAATCCAGTGGCAAAGTGAGCAAGGGACTCACGTCTGAGCATACCCTGCCACACTTATGGCGGCCAAAAGCGGTACAAAAGGGGGTGGTGATGGATGGAGCATCTGAATCAATCAAACACTCACACCCAGTCAAAAGATCTGGGTTTAATCCATCACCGTTCTTTAGCCCACTCTGCCACTCCAGTTCTGACATGGCTATATGCAAATCAGTCTGACCCTGTGCCTCATGGGAACAGTCCAGCCCGAACTGCCAAGCCATGTCTTCCCTGGACCGGAAACAAGCTTCTGAGGACCGGTTTCTGGCATTCCAGCTGTCTTCAGCCCGGCTTGCTTGAATCCAGTGGCAAAGTGAGCAAGGGACTCACGTCTGAGCATACCCTGCCACACTTATGGCGGCCAAAAGCGGTACAAAAGGGGGTGGTGATGGACGGAGCATCTGAATCAATCAAACACTCACACCCAGTCAAAAGATCTGGGTTTAATCCATCACCGTTCTTTAGCCCACTCTGCCACCCCAGTTCTGACATGGCTATATGCAAATCAGTCTGACCCTGTGCCTCATGGGAACAGTCCAGCCCGAACTGCCAAGCCATGTCTTCCCTGGACCGGAAACAAGCTTCCGAGAACCGGTTTCTGGCATTCCAGCCGTCTTCAGCCCGGCTTGCTTGAATCCCGTGGCATAGTGAGCAAGGGACTCACGTCTGAGCATACCCTGCCACACTTATGGCGGCCAACAGCGGTACAAAATGGGGTGGTGATGGACGGAGCATCTGAATCAATCAAACACTCACACCCAGTCAAAAGATCTGGGTTTAATCCATCACCGTTCTTTAGCCCACTCTGCCACCCCAGTTCTGACATGGCTATATGCAAATCCGTCTGACCCTGTGCCTCATGGGAACAGTCCAGCCGAACTGCCAAGCCATGTTTTCCCTGGACCGGAAACAAGCTTCCGAGGACCGGTTTCTGGCATTCCAGCCGTCTTCAGCCCGGCTTGCCTGAATCCAGTGGAAAAGTGAGCAAGGGACTCACGTCTGAGCATATCCTGCCACACTTATGGCGGCCAAAAGCGGTACAAAAGGGGGTGGTGATGGACGGAGCATCTGAATCAATCAAACACTCACACCCAGTCAAAAGATCTGGGTTTAATCCATCACCGTTCTTTAGCCCACTCTGCCACCCCAGTTCTGACATGGCTATATGCAAATCAGTCTGACCCTGTGCCTCATGGGAACAGTCCAGCCCGAACTGCCAAGCCATGTCTTCCCTGGACCGGAAACAAGCTTCCGAGGACCGGTTTCTGGCATTCCAGCCGTCTTCAGCCCGGCTTGCTGGAATCCAGTGGCAAAGTGAGCAAGGGACTCACGTCTGAGCATACCCTGCCACACTTATGGCGGCCAAAAGCGGTACAAAAGGGGGTGGTGATGGACGGAGCATCTGAATCAATCAAACACTCACACCCAGTCAAAAGATCTGGGTTTAATCCATCACCGTTCTTTAGCCCACTCTGCCACCCCAGTTCTGACATGGCGCTATGCAAATCAGTCTGACCCTGTGCCTCATGGGAACAGTCCAGCCCGAACTGCCAAGCCATGTCTTCCCTGGACCGGAAACAAGCTTCCGAGGACTGGTTTCTGGCATTCCAGCCGTCTTCAGCCCGGCTTGCTTGAATCCAGTGGCAAAGTGAGCAAGGGACTCACGTCTGAGCATACCCTGCCACACTTATGGCGGCCAAAAGCGGTACAAAAGGGGGTGGTGATGGACGGAGCATCTGAATCAATCAAACACTCACACCCAGTCAAAAGATCTGGGTTTAATCCATCACCGTTCATTAGCCTACTCTGCCACCCCAGTTCTGACATGGCTATATGCAAATCAGTCTGACCCTGTGCCTCATGGGAACAGTCCAGCCCGAACTGCCAAGCCATGTCTTCCCTGGACCGGAAACAAGCTTCCGAGGACCGGTTTCTGGCATTCCAGCTGTCTTCAGCCCGGCTTGCTTGAATCCAGTGGCAAAGTGAGCAAGGGACTCACGTCTGAGCATACCCTGCCACACTTATGGCGGCCAAAAGCGGTACAAAAGGGGGTGGTGATGGACGGAGCATCTGAATCAATCAAACACTCACACCCAGTCAAAAGATCTGGGTTTAATCCATCACCGTTCTTTAGCCCACTCTGCCACCCCAGTTCTGACATGGCTATATGCAAATCAGTCTGACCCTGTGCCTCATGGGAACAGTCCAGCCCGAACTGCCAAGCCATGTCTTCCCTGGACCGGAAACAAGCTTCCGAGAACCGGTTTCTGGCATTCCAGCCGTCTTCAGCCCGGCTTGCTTGAATCCCGTGGCATAGTGAGCAAGGGACTCACGTCTGAGCATACCCTGCCACACTTATGGCGGCCAACAGCGGTACAAAATGGGGTGGTGATGGACGGAGCATCTGAATCAATCAAACACTCACACCCAGTCAAAAGATCTGGGTTTAATCCATCACCGTTCTTTAGCCCACTCTGCCACCCCAGTTCTGACATGGCTATATGCAAATCCGTCTGACCCTGTGCCTCATGGGAACAGTCCAGCCGAACTGCCAAGCCATGTTTTCCCTGGACCGGAAACAAGCTTCCGAGGACCGGTTTCTGGCATTCCAGCCGTCTTCAGCCCGGCTTGCCTGAATCCAGTGGAAAAGTGAGCAAGGGACTCACGTCTGAGCATATCCTGCCACACTTATGGCGGCCAAAAGCGGTACAAAAGGGGGTGGTGATGGACGGAGCATCTGAATCAATCAAACACTCACACCCAGTCAAAAGATCTGGGTTTAATCCATCACCGTTCTTTAGCCCACTCTGCCACCCCAGTTCTGACATGGCTATATGCAAATCAGTCTGACCCTGTGCCTCATGGGAACAGTCCAGCCCGAACTGCCAAGCCATGTCTTCCCTGGACCGGAAACAAGCTTCCGAGGACCGGTTTCTGGCATTCCAGCCGTCTTCAGCCCGGCTTGCTGGAATCCAGTGGCAAAGTGAGCAAGGGACTCACGTCTGAGCATACCCTGCCACACTTATGGCGGCCAAAAGCGGTACAAAAGGGGGTGGTGATGGACGGAGCATCTGAATCAATCAAACACTCACACCCAGTCAAAAGATCTGGGTTTAATCCATCACCGTTCTTTAGCCCACTCTGCCACCCCAGTTCTGACATGGCGCTATGCAAATCAGTCTGACCCTGTGCCTCATGGGAACAGTCCAGCCCGAACTGCCAAGCCATGTCTTCCCTGGACCGGAAACAAGCTTCCGAGGACTGGTTTCTGGCATTCCAGCCGTCTTCAGCCCGGCTTGCTTGAATCCAGTGGCAAAGTGAGCAAGGGACTCACGTCTGAGCATACCCTGCCACACTTATGGCGGCCAAAAGCGGTACAAAAGGGGGTGGTGATGGACGGAGCATCTGAATCAATCAAACACTCACACCCAGTCAAAAGATCTGGGTTTAATCCATCACCGTTCATTAGCCTACTCTGCCACCCCAGTTCTGACATGGCTATATGCAAATCAGTCTGACCCTGTGCCTCATGGGAACAGTCCAGCCCGAACTGCCAAGCCATGTCTTCTCTGGACCGGAAACAAGCTTCCGAGGACCGGTTTCTGGCATTCCAGCCGTCTTCAGCCCGGCTTGCTTGAATCCAGTGGCAAAGTGAGCAAGGGACTCACGTCTGAGCATACCCTGCCACACTTATGGCGGCCAAAAGCGGTACAAAAGGGGGTGGTGATGGACGGAGCATCTGAATCAATAAAACACTCACACCCAGTCAAAAGATCTGGGTTTAATCCATCACCGTTCTTTAGTCCACTCTGCCACCCCAGTTCTGACATGGCTATATGCAAATCAGTCTGACCCTGTGCCTCATGGGAACAGTCCAGCCCGAACTGCCAAGCCATGTCTTCCCTGGATCGGAAACAAGCTTCCGAGGACCGGTTTCTGGCATTCCAGCCGTCTTCAGCCCGGCTTGCTTGAATCCAGTGGCAAAGTGAGCAAGGGACTCACGTCTGAGCATACCCTGCCACACTTATGGCGGCCAAAAGCGGTACAAAAGGGGGTGGTGATGGACGGAGCATCTGAATCAATCAAACACTCACACCCAGTCAAAAGATCTGGGTTTAATCCATCACCGTTCTTTAGCCCACTCTGCCACTCCAGTTCTGACATGGCTATATGCAAATCAGTCTGACCCTGTGCCTCATGGGAACAGTCCAGCCCGAACTGCCAAGCCATGTCTTCCCTGGACCGGAAACAAGCTTCCGAGGACCGGTTTCTGGCATTCCAGCTGTCTTCAGCCCGGCTTGCTTGAATCCAGTGGCAAAGTGAGCAAGGGACTCACGTCTGAGCATACCCTGCCACACTTATGGCGGCCAAAAGCGGTACAAAAGGGGGTGGTGATGGACGGAGCATCTGAATCAATCAAACACTCACACCCAGTCAAAAGATCTGGGTTTAATCCATCACCGTTCTTTAGCCCACTCTGCCACCCCAGTTCTGACATGGCTATATGCAAATCAGTCTGACCCTGTGCCTCATGGGAACAGTCCAGCCCGAACTGCCAAGCCATGTCTTCCCTGGACCGGAAACAAGCTTCCGAGAACCGGTTTCTGGCATTCCAGCCGTCTTCAGCCCGGCTTGCTTGAATCCCGTGGCAAAGTGAGCAAGGGACTCACGTCTGAGCATACCCTGCCACACTTATGGCGGCCAACAGCGGTACAAAATGGGGTGGTGATGGACGGAGCATCTGAATCAATCAAACACTCACACCCAGTCAAAAGATCTGGGTTTAATCCATCACCGTTCTTTAGCCCACTCTGCCACCCCAGTTCTGACATGGCTATATGCAAATCAGTCTGACCCTGTGCCTCATGGGAACAGTCCAGCCGAACTGTCAAGCCATGTCTTCCCTGGACCGGAAACAAGCTTCCGAGGACCGGTTTCTGGCATTCCAGCCGTCTTCAGCCCGGCTTGCCTGAATCCAGTGGCAAAGTGAGCAAGGGACTCACGTCTGAGCATATCCTGCCACAATTATGGTGGCCAAAAGCGGTACAAATGGGGGTGGTGATGGACGGAGCATCTGAATCAATCAAACACTCACACCCAGTCAAAAGATCTGGGTTTAATCCATCACAGTTCTTTAGCCCACTCTGCCACCCCAGTTCTGACATGGCTATATGCAAATCAGTCTGACCCTGTGCCTCATGGGAACAGTCCAGCCCGAACTGCCAAGCCATGTCTTCCCTGGACCGGAAATAAGCTTCCGAGAACCGGTTTCTGGCATTCGAGCCGTCTTCAGCCCGGCTTGCTTGAATCCCGTGGCAAAGTGAGCAAGGGACTCACGTCTGAGCATACCCTGCCACACCTATGGCGGCCAACAGCGGTACAAAAGGGGGTGGTGATGGACGGAGCATCTGAATCAATCAAACACTCACACCCAGTCAAAAGATCTGGGTTTAATCCATCACCATTCTTTAGCCCACTCTGCCACCCCAGTTCTGACATGGCGATATGCAAATCAGTCTGACCCTGTGCCTCATGGGAACAGTCCAGCCCGAACTGCCAAGCCATGTCTTCCCTGGACCGGAAACAAGCTTCCGAGGACCGGTTTCTGGCATTCCAGCTGTCTTCAGCATGGCTTGCTTGAATCCAGTGGCAAAGTGAGCAGGGGACTCACGTCTGAGCATACCCTGCCACACTTATGGCGGCCAAAAGCGGTACAAAAGGGGGTGGTGATGGACGGAGCATCTGAATCAATCAAACACTCACACCAAGTCAAAAGATCTGGGTTTAATCCATCACCGTTCTTTAGCCCACTCTGCCACCCCAGTTCTGACATGGCTATATGCAAATCAGTCTGACCCTGTGCCGCATGGGAACAGTCCAGCCCGAACTGCCAAGTTGTGTCTTCCCTGGACCGGAAACAAGCTTCCGAGGACCGGTTTCTGGCATTCCAGCCGTCTTCAGCCCGGCTTGCTTGAATCCAGTGGCAAAGTGAGCAAGGGACTCACGTCTGAGCATACCCTGCCACACTTATGGCGGCCAAAAGCGGTACAAAAGGGGGTGGTGATGGACGGAGCATCTGAATCAATCAAACACTCACACCCAGTCAAAAGATCTGGGTTTAATCCATCACCGTTCTTTAGCCCACTCTGCCACCCCAGTTCTGACATGGCTATATGCAAATCAGTCTGACCCTGTGCCTCATGGGAACAGTCCAGCCCGAACTGCCAAGCCATGTCTTCCCTGGACCGGAAACAAGCTTCCGAGGACAGGTTTCTGGCATTCCAGCCGTCTTCAGCCCGGCTTGCCTGAATCCAGTGGCAAAGTGAGCAAGGGACTCACGTCTGAGCATATCCTGCCACACTTATGGCGGCCAAAAGCGGTACAAAAGGGGGTGGTGATGGACGGAGCATCTGAATCAATCAAACACTCACACCCAGTCAAAAGATCTGGGTTTAATCCATCACCGTTCTTTAGCCCACTCTGCCACCCCAGTTCTGACATGGCTATATGCAAATCAGTCTGACCCTGTGCCTCATGGGAACAGTCCAGCCCGAACTGCCAAGCCATGTCTTCCCTGGACGGGAAACAAGCTTCCGAGGACCGGTTTCTGGCATTCCAGCCGTCTTCAGCCCGGCTTGCTTGAATCCAGTGGCAAAGTGAGCAAGGGACTCACGTCTGAGCATACCCTGCCACACTTATGGCGGCCAAAAGCGGTACAAAAGGGGGTGGTGATGGACGGAGCATCTGAATCAATCAAACACTCACACCCAGTCAAAAGATCTGGGTTTAATCCATCACCGTTCTTTAGCCCACTCTGCCACCCCAGTTCTGACATGGCGATATGCAAATCAGTCTGACCCTGTGCCTCATGGGAACAGTCCAGCCCGAACTGCCAAGCCATGTCTTCCCTGGACCGGAAACAAGCTTCCGAGGACCGGTTTCTGGCATTCCAGCCGTCTTCAGCCCGGCTTGCTTGAATCCAGTGGCAAAGTGAGCAAGGGACTCACGTCTGAGCATACCCTGCCACACTTATGGCGTCCAAAAGCGGTACAAAAGGGGGTGGTGATGGACGGAGCATCTGAATCAATCAAACACTCACACCCAGTCAAAAGATCTGGGTTTAATCCATCACCGTTCTTTAGCCCACTCTGCCACTCCAGTTCTGACATGGCTATATGCAAATCAGTCTGACCCTGTGCCTCATGGGAACAGTCCAGCCCGAACTGCCAAGCCATGTCTTCCCTGGACCGGAAACAAGCTTCCGAGAACCGGTTTCTGGCATTCCAGCCGTCTTCAGCCCGGCTTGCTTGAATCCCGTGGCAAAGTGAGCAAGGGACTCACGTCTGAGCATACCCTGCCACACTTATGGCGGCCAACCGCGGTACAAAATGGGGTGGTGATGGACGGAGCATCTGAATCAATCAAACACTCACACCCAGTCAAAAGATCTGGGTTTAATCCATCACCGTTCTTTAGCCCACTCTGCCACCCCAGTTCTGACATGGCTATATGCAAATCAGTCTGACCCTGTGCCTCATGGGAACAGTCCAGCCGAACTGCCAAGCCATGTCTTCCCTGGACCGGAAACAAGCTTCCGAGGACCGGTTTCTGGCATTCCAGCCGTCTTCAGCCCGGCTTGCCTGAATCCAGTGGCAAAGTGAGCAAGGGACTCACGTCTGAGCATATCCTGCCACAATTATGGCGGCCAAAAGCGGTACAAATGGGGGTGGTGATGGACGGAGCATCTGAATCAATCAAACACTCACACCCAGTCAAAAGATCTGGGTTTAATCCATCACCGTTCTTTAGCCCACTCTGCCACCCCAGTTCTGACATGGCTATATGCAAATCAGTCTGACCCTGTGCCTCATGGGAACAGTCCAGCCCGAACTGCCAAGCCATGTCTTCCCTGGACCGGAAATAAGCTTCCGAGAACCGGTTTCTGGCATTCCAGCCATCTTCAGCCCGGCTTGCTTGAATCCCGTGGCAAAGTGAGCAAGGGACTCACGTCTGAGCAAACCCTGCCACACCTATGGCGGCCAACAGCGGTACAAAAGGGGGTGGTGATGGACGGAGCATCTGAATCAATCAAACACTCACACCCAGTCAAAAGATCTGGGTTTAATCCATCACCATTCTTTAGCCCACTCTGCCACCCCAGTTCTGACATGGCGATATGCAAATCAGTCTGACCCTGTGCCTCATGGGAACAGTCCAGCCCGAACTGCCAAGCCATGTCTTCCCTGGACCGGAAACAAGCTTCCGAGGACCGGTTTCTGGCATTCCAGCTGTCTTCAGCATGGCTTGCTTGAATCCAGTGGCAAAGTGAGCAGGGGACTCACGTCTGAGCATACCCTGCCACACTTATGGCGGCCAAAAGCGGTACAAAAGGGGGTGGTGATGGACGGAGCATCTGAATCAATCAAACACTCACACCAAGTCAAAAGATCTGGGTTTAATCCATCACCGTTCTTTAGCCCACTCTGCCACCCCAGTTCTGACATGGCTATATGCAAATCAGTCTGACCCTGTGCCGCATGGGAACAGTCCAGCCCGAACTGCCAAGTTGTGTCTTCCCTGGACCGGAAACAAGCTTCCGAGGACCGGTTTCTGGCATTCCAGCCGTCTTCAGCCCGGCTTGCTTGAATCCAGTGGCAAAGTGAGCAAGGGACTCACGTCTGAGCATACCCTGCCACACTTATGGCGGCCAAAAGCGGTACAAAAGGGGGTGGTGATGGACGGAGCATCTGAATCAATCAAACACTCACACCCAGTCAAAAGATCTGGGTTTAATCCATCACCGTTCTTTAGCCCACTCTGCCACCCCAGTTCTGACATGGCTATATGCAAATCAGTCTGACCCTGTGCCTCATGGGAACAGTCCAGCCCGAACTGCCAAGCCATGTCTTCCCTGGACCGGAAACAAGCTTCCGAGGACAGGTTTCTGGCATTCCAGCCGTCTTCAGCCCGGCTTGCCTGAATCCAGTGGCAAAGTGAGCAAGGGACTCACGTCTGAGCATATCCTGCCACACTTATGGCGGCCAAAAGCGGTACAAAAGGGGGTGGTGATGGACGGAGCATCTGAATCAATCAAACACTCACACCCAGTCAAAAGATCTGGGTTTAATCCATCACCGTTCTTTAGCCCACTCTGCCACCCCAGTTCTGACATGGCTATATGCAAATCAGTCTGACCCTGTGCCTCATGGGAACAGTCCAGCCCGAACTGCCAAGCCATGTCTTCCCTGGACGGGAAACAAGCTTCCGAGGACCGGTTTCTGGCATTCCAGCCGTCTTCAGCCCGGCTTGCTTGAATCCAGTGGCAAAGTGAGCAAGGGACTCACGTCTGAGCATACCCTGCCACACTTATGGCGGCCAAAAGCGGTACAAAAGGGGGTGGTGATGGACGGAGCATCTGAATCAATCAAACACTCACACCCAGTCAAAAGATCTGGGTTTAATCCATCACCGTTCTTTAGCCCACTCTGCCACCCCAGTTCTGACATGGCGATATGCAAATCAGTCTGACCCTGTGCCTCATGGGAACTGTCCAGCCCGAACTGCCAAGCCATGTCTTCCCTGGACCGGAAACAAGCTTCCGAGGACCGGTTTCTGGCATTCCAGCCGTCTTCAGCCCGGCTTGCTTGAATCCAGTGGCAAAGTGAGCAAGGGACTCACGTCTGAGCATACCCTGCCACACTTATGGCGGCCAAAAGCGGTACAAAAGGGGGTGGTGATGGATGGAGCATCTGAATCAATCAAACACTCACACCCAGTCAAAAGATCTGGGTTTAATCCATCACCGTTCTTTAGCCCACTCTGCCACTCCAGTTCTGACATGGCTATATGCAAATCAGTCTGACCCTGTGCCTCATGGGAACAGTCCAGCCCGAACTGCCAAGCCATGTCTTCCCTGGACCGGAAACAAGCTTCCGAGGACCGGTTTCTGGCATTCCAGCTGTCTTCAGCCCGGCTTGCTTGAATCCAGTGGCAAAGTGAGCAAGGGACTCACGTCTGAGCATACCCTGCCACACTTATGGCGGCCAAAAGCGGTACAAAAGGGGGTGGTGATGGACGGAGCATCTGAATCAATCAAACACTCACACCCAGTCAAAAGATCTGGGTTTAATCCATCACCGTTCTTTAGCCCACTCTGCCACCCCAGTTCTGACATGGCTATATGCAAATCAGTCTGACCCTGTGCCTCATGGGAACAGTCCAGCCCGAACTGCCAAGCCATGTCTTCCCTGGACCGGAAACAAGCTTCCGAGAACCGGTTTCTGGCATTCCAGCCGTCTTCAGCCCGGCTTGCTTGAATCCCGTGGCATAGTGAGCAAGGGACTCACGTCTGAGCATACCCTGCCACACTTATGGCGGCCAACAGCGGTACAAAATGGGGTGGTGATGGACGGAGCATCTGAATCAATCAAACACTCACTCCCAGTCAAAAGATCTGGGTTTAATCCATCACCGTTCTTTAGCCCACTCTGCCACCCCAGTTCTGACATGGCTATATGCAAATCCGTCTGACCCTGTGCCTCATGGGAACAGTCCAGCCGAACTGCCAAGCCATGTTTTCCCTGGACCGGAAACAAGCTTCCGAGGACCGGTTTCTGGCATTCCAGCCGTCTTCAGCCCGGCTTGCCTGAATCCAGTGGCAAAGTGAGCAAGGGACTCACGTCTGAGCATATCCTGCCACACTTATGGCGGCCAAAAGCGGTACAAAAGGGGGTGGTGATGGACGGAGCATCTGAATCAATCAAACACTCACACCCAGTCAAAAGATCTGGGTTTAATCCATCACCGTTCTTTAGCCCACTCTGCCACCCCAGTTCTGACATGGCTATATGCAAATCAGTCTGACCCTGTGCCTCATGGGAACAGTCCAGCCCGAACTGCCAAGCCATGTCTTCCCTGGACCGGAAACAAGCTTCCGAGGACCGGTTTCTGGCATTCCAGCCGTCTTCAGCCCGGCTTGCTGGAATCCAGTGGCAAAGTGAGCAAGGGACTCACGTCTGAGCATACCCTGCCACACTTATGGCGGCCAAAAGCGGTACAAAAGGGGGTGGTGATGGACGGAGCATCTGAATCAATCAAACACTCACACCCAGTCAAAAGATCTGGGTTTAATCCATCACCGTTCTTTAGCCCACTCTGCCACCCCAGTTCTGACATGGCGCTATGCAAATCAGTCTGACCCTGTGCCTCATGGGAACAGTCCAGCCCGAACTGCCAAGCCATGTCTTCCCTGGACCGGAAACAAGCTTCCGAGGACCGGTTTCTGGCATTCCAGCCGTCTTCAGCCCGGCTTGCTTGAATCCAGTGGCAAAGTGAGCAAGGGACTCACGTCTGAGCATACCCTGCCACACTTATGGCGGCCAAAAGCGGTACAAAAGGGGGTGGTGATGGACGGAGCATCTGAATCAATCAAACACTCACACCCAGTCAAAAGATCTGGGTTTAATCCATCACCGTTCATTAGCCCACTCTGCCACCCCAGTTCTGACATGGCTATATGCAAATCAGTCTGACCCTGTGCCTCATGGGAACAGTCCAGCCCGAACTGCCAAGCCATGTCTTCCCTGGATCGGAAACAAGCTTCCGAGGACCGGTTTCTGGCATTCCAGCCGTCTTCAGCCCGGCTTGCTTGAATCCAGTGGCAAAGTGAGCAAGGGACTCACGTCTGAGCATATCCTGCCACACTTATGGCGGCCAAAAGCGGTACAAAAGGGGGTGGTGATGGACGGAGCATCTGAATCAATCAAACACTCACACCCAGTCAAAAGATCTGGGTTTAATCCATCACCGTTCTTTAGCCCACTCTGCCACTCCAGTTCTGACATGGCTATATGCAAATCAGTCTGACCCTGTGCCTCATGGGAACAGTCCAGCCCGAACTGCCAAGCCATGTCTTCCCTGGACCGGAAACAAGCTTCCGAGGACCGGTTTCTGGCATTCCAGCTGTCTTCAGCCCGGCTTGCTTGAATCCAGTGGCAAAGTGAGCAAGGGACTCACGTCTGAGCATACCCTGCCACACTTATGGCGTCCAAAAGTGGTACAAAAGGGGGTGGTGATGGACGGAGCATCTGAATCAATCAAGCACTCACACCCAGTCAAAAGATCTGGGTTTAATCCATCACCGTTCTTTAGCCCACTCTGCCACCCCAGTTCTGACATGGCTATATGCAAATCAGTCTGACCCTGTGCCTCATGGGAACAGTCCAGCCCGAACTGCCAAGCCATGTCTTCCCTGGACCGGAAACAAGCTTCCGAGAACCGGTTTCTGGCATTCCAGCCGTCTTCAGCCCGGCTTGCTTGAATCCCGTGGCAAAGTGAGCAAGGGACTCACGTCTGAGCATACCCTGCCACACTTATGGCGGCCAACAGCGGTACAAAATGGGGTGGTGATGGACGGAGCATCTGAATCAATCAAACACTCACACCCAGTCAAAAGATCTGGGTTTAATCCATCACCGTTCTTTAGCCCACTCTGCCACCCCAGTTCTGACATGGCTATATGCAAATCAGTCTGACCCTGTGCCTCATGGGAACAGTCCAGCCGAACTGCCAAGCCATGTCTTCCCTGGACCGGAAACAAGCTTCCGAGGACCGGTTTCTGGCATTCCAGCCGTCTTCAGCCCGGCTTGCCTGAATCCAGTGGCAAAGTGAGCAAGGGACTCACGTCTGAGCATATCCTGCCACAATTATGGCGGCCAAAAGCGGTACAAATGGGGGTGGTGATGGACGGAGCATCTGAATCAATCAAACACTCACACCCAGTCAAAAGATCTGGGTTTAATCCATCACCGTTCTCCCACTCTGCCACCCCAGTTCTGACATGGCTATATGCAAATCAGTCTGACCCTGTGCCTCATGGGAACAGTCCAGCCCGAACTGCCAAGCCATGTCTTCCCTGGACCGGAAATAAGCTTCCGAGAACCGGTTTCTGGCATTCGAGCCGTCTTCAGCCCGGCTTGCTTGAATCCCGTGGCAAAGTGAGCAAGGGACTCACGTCTGAGCATACCCTGCCACACCTATGGCGGCCAACAGCGGTACAAAAGGGGGTGGTGATGGACGGAGCATCTGAATCAATCAAACACTCACACCCAGTCAAAAGATCTGGGTTTAATCCATCACCATTCTTTAGCCCACTCTGCCACCCCAGTTCTGACATGGCGATATGCAAATCAGTCTGACCCTGTGCCTCATGGGAACAGTCCAGCCCGAACTGCCAAGCCATGTCTTCCCTGGACCGGAAACAAGCTTCCGAGGACCGGTTTCTGGCATTCCAGCTGTCTTCAGCATGGCTTGCTTGAATCCAGTGGCAAAGTGAGCAGGGGACTCACGTCTGAGCATACCCTGCCACACTTATGGCGGCCAAAAGCGGTACAAAAGGGGGTGGTGATGGACGGAGCATCTGAATCAATCAAACACTCACACCAAGTCAAAAGATCTGGGTTTAATCCATCACCGTTCTTTAGCCCACTCTGCCACCCCAGTTCTGCCATGGCTATATGCAAATCAGTCTGACCCTGTGCCGCATGGGAACAGTCCAGCCCGAACTGCCAAGTTGTGTCTTCCCTGGACCGGAAACAAGCTTCCGAGGACCGGTTTCTGGCATTCCAGCCGTCTTCAGCCCGGCTTGCTTGAATCCAGTGGCAAAGTGAGCAAGGGACTCACGTCTGAGCATACCCTGCCACACTTATGGCGGCCAAAAGCGGTACAAAAGGGGGTGGTGATGGACGGAGCATCTGAATCAATCAAACACTCACACCCAGTCAAAAGATCTGGGTTTAATCCATCACCGTTCTTTAGCCCACTCTGCCACCCCAGTTCTGACATGGCTATATGCAAATCAGTCTGACCCTGTGCCTCATGGGAACAGTCCAGCCCGAACTGCCAAGCCATGTCTTCCCTGGACCGGAAACAAGCTTCCGAGGACAGGTTTCTGGCATTCCAGCCGTCTTCAGCCCGGCTTGCCTGAATCCAGTGGCAAAGTGAGCAAGGGACTCACGTCTGAGCATATCCTGCCACACTTATGGCGGCCAAAAGCGGTACAAAAGGGGGTGGTGATGGACGGAGCATCTGAATCAATCAAACACTCACACCCAGTCAAAAGATCTGGGTTTAATCCATCACCGTTCTTTAGCCCACTCTGCCACCCCAGTTCTGACATGGCTATATGCAAATCAGTCTGACCCTGTGCCTCATGGGAACAGTCCAGCCCGAACTGCCAAGCCATGTCTTCCCTGGACGGGAAACAAGCTTCCGAGGACCGGTTTCTGGCATTCCAGCCGTCTTCAGCCCGGCTTGCTTGAATCCAGTGGCAAAGTGAGCAAGGGACTCACGTCTGAGCATACCCTGCCACACTTATGGCGGCCAAAAGCGGTACAAAAGGGGGTGGTGATGGACGGAGCATCTGAATCAATCAAACACTCACACCCAGTCAAAAGATCTGGGTTTAATCCATCACCGTTCTTTAGCCCACTCTGCCACCCCAGTTCTGACATGGCGATATGCAAATCAGTCTGACCCTGTGCCTCATGGGAACAGTCCAGCCCGAACTGCCAAGCCATGTCTTCCCTGGACCGGAAACAAGCTTCCGAGGACCGGTTTCTGGCATTCCAGCCGTCTTCAGCCCGGCTTGCTTGAATCCAGTGGCAAAGTGAGCAAGGGACTCACGTCTGAGCATACCCTGCCACACTTATGGCGGCCAAAAGCGGTACAAAAGGGGGTGGTGATGGACGGAGCATCTGAATCAATCAAACACTCACAACCAGTCAAAAGATCTGGGTTTAATCCATCACCGTTCTTTAGCCCACTCTGCCACCCCAGTTCTGACATGGCTATATGCAAATCAGTCTGACCCTGTGCCTCATGGGAACAGTCCAGCCCGAACTGCCAAGCCATGTCTTCCTTGGACTGGAAACAAGCTTCCGAGGACCGGTTTCTGGCATTCCAGCCGTCTTCAGCCCGGCTTGCTTGAATCCAGTGGCAAAGTGAGCAAGGGACTCACGTCTGAGCATATCCTGCCACACTTATGGCGGCCAAAAGCGGTACAAAAGGGGGTGGTGATGGACGGAGCATCTGAATCAATCAAACACTCACACCCAGTCAAAAGATCTGGGTTTAATCCATCACCGTTCTTTAGCCCACTCTGCCACCCGAGTTCTGACATGGCTATATGCAAATCAGTCTGACCCTGTGCCTCATGGGAACAGTCCAGCCCGAACTGCCAAGCCATGTCTTCCCTGGATCGGAAACAAGCTTCCGAGGACCGGTTTCTGGCATTCCAGCCGTCTTCAGCCCGGCTTGCTTGAATCCAGTGGCAAAGTGAGCAAGGGACTCACGTCTGAGCATACCCTGCCACACTTATGGCGGCCAAAAGCGGTACAAAAGGGGGTGGTGATGGACGGAGCATCTGAATCAATCAAACACTCACACCCAGTCAAAAGATCTGGGTTTAATCCATCACCGTTCTTTAGCCCACTCTGCCACCCCAGTTCTGACATTGCGATATGCAAATCAGTCTGACCCTGTGCCTCATGGGAACAGTCCAGCCCGAACTGCCAAGCCATGTCTTCCCTGGACCGGAAACAAGCTTCCGAGGACCGGTTTCTGGCATTCCAGCCGTCTTCAGCCCGGCTTGCTTGAATCCAGTGGCAAAGTGAGCAAGGGACTCACGTCTGAGCATACCCTGCCACACTTATGGCGGCCAAAAGCGGTACAAAAGGGGGTGGTGATGGACGGAGCATCTGAATCAATCAAACACTCACACCCAGTCAAAAGATCTGGGTTTAATCCATCACCGTTCTTTAGCCCACTCTACCACTCCAGTTCTGACATGGCTATATGCAAATCAGTCTGACCCTGTGCCTCATGGGAACAGTCCAGCCCGAACTGCCAAGCCATGTCTTCCCTGGACCGGAAACAAGCTTCCGCGGACCGGTTTCTGGCATTCCAGCTGTCTTCAGCCCGGCTTGCTTGAATCCAGTGGCAAAGTGAGCAAGGGACTCACGTCTGAGCATACCCTGCCACACTTATGGCGGCCAAAAGCGGTACAAAAGGGGGTGGTGATGGACGGAGCATCTGAATCAATCAAACACTCACACCCAGTCAAAAGATCTGGTTTTAATCCATCACCGTTCTTTAGCCCACTCTGCCACCCCAGTTCTGACATGGCTATATGCAAATCAGTCTGACCCTGTGCCTCATGGGAACAGTCCAGCCCGAACTGCCAAGCCGTGTCTTCCCTAAACCGGAAACAAGCTTCCGAGGACCGGTTTCTCGCATTCCAGCAGTCTTCAGCCCGGCTTGCTTGAATCCAGTGGCAAAGTGAGCAAGGGACTCACGTCTGAGCATACCCTGCCACACTTATGGCGGCCAAAAGCGGTACAAAAGGGGGTGGTGATGGACGGAGCATCTGAATCAATCAAACACTCACACCCAGTCAAAAGATCTGGGTTTAATCCATCACCGTTCTTTAGCCCACTCTGCCACCCCAGTTCTGACATGGCTATATGCAAATCAGTCTGACCCTGTGCCTCATGGGAACAGTCCAGCCGAACTGCCAAGCCATGTCTTCCCTGGACCGGAAACAAGCTTCCGAGGACCGGTTTCTGGCATTCCAGCCGTCTTCAGCCCGGCTTGCCTGAATCCAGTGGCAAAGTGAGCAAGGGACTCACGTCTGAGCATATCCTGCCACACTTATGGCGGCCAAAAGCGGTACAAAAGGGGGTGGTGATGGACAGAGCATCTGAATCAATCAAACACTCACACCCAGTCAAAAGATCTGGGTTTAATCCATCACTGTTCTTTAGCCCACTCTGCCACCCCAGTTCTGACATGGCTATATGCAAATCAGTCTGACCCTGTGCCTCATGGGAACAGTCCAGCCCGAACTGCCAAGCCATGTCTTCCCTGGACCGGAAACAAGCTTCCGAGTACCGGTTTCTGGCATTCCAGCCGTCTTCAGCCCGGCTTGCTTGAATCCCGTGGCAAAGTGAGCAAGGGACTCACGTCTGAGCATACCCTGCCACACTTATGGCGGCCAACAGCGGTACAAAAGGGGGTGGTGATGGACGGAGCATCTGAATCAATCAAACACTCACATCCAGTCAAAAGATCTGGGTTTAATCCATCACCGTTCTTTAGCCCACTCTGCCACCCCAGTTCTGACATGGCTATATGCAAATCAGTCTGACCCTGTGCCTCATGGGAACAGTCCAGCCGAACTGCCAAGCCATGTCTTCCCCGGACCGGAAACAAGCTTCCGAGGACCGGTTTCTGGCATTCCAGCCGTCTTCAGCCCGGCTTGCCTGAATCCAGTGGCAAAGTGAGCAAGGGACTCACGTCTGAGCATATCCTGCCACACTTATGGCGGCCAAAAGCGGTACAAAAGGGGGTGGTGATGGACGGAGCATCTGAATCAATCAAACACTCACACCCAGTCAAAAGATCTGGGTTTAATCCATCACCGTTCTTTAGCCCACTCTGCCACCCCAGTTCTGACATGGCTATATGCAAATCAGTCTGACCCTGTGCCTCATGGGAACAGTCCAGCCCGAACTGCCAAGCCATGTCTTCCCTGGACCGGAAACAAGCTTCCGAGAACCGGTTTCTGGCATTCCAGCCGTCTTCAGCCCGGCTTGCTTGAATCCCGTGGCAAAGTGAGCAAGGGACTCACGTCTGAGCATACCCTGCCACACTTATGGCGGCCAACAGCGGTACAAAAGGGGGTGGTGATGGACGGAGCATCTGAATCAATCAAACACTCACACCCAGTCAAAAGATCTGGGTTTAATCCATCACCGTTCTTTAGCCCACTCTGCCACCCCAGTTCTGACATGGCTATATGCAAATCAGTCTGACCCTGTGCCTCATGGGAACAGTCCAGCCGAACTGCCAAGCCATGTCTTCCCTGGACCGGAAACAAGCTTCCGAGGACCGGTTTCTGGCATTCCAGCCGTCTTCAGCCCGGCTTGCCTGAATCCAGTGGCAAAGTGAGCAAGGGACTCACGTCTGAGCATATCCTGCCACACTTATGGCGGCCAAAAGCGGTACAAAAGGGGGTGGTGATGGACGGAGCATCTGAATCAATAAAACACTCACACCCAATCAAAAGATCTGGGTTTAATCCATCACCGTTCTTTAGCCCACTCTGCCACCCCAGTTCTGACATGGCTATATGCAAATCAGTCTGACCCTGTGCCTCATGGGAACAGTCCAGCCCGAACTGCCAAGCCATGTCTTCCCTGGACCGGAAACAAGCTTCCGAGAACCGGTTTCTGGCATTCCAGCGTCTTCAGCCCGGCTTGCTTGAATCCCGTGGCAAAGTGAGCAAGGGACTCACGTCTGAGCATACCCTGCCACACTTATGGCGGCCAACAGCGGTACAAAAGGGGGTGGTGATGGACGGAGCATCTGAATCAATCAAACACTCACATCCAGTCAAAAGATCTGGGTTTAATCCATCACCGTTCTTTAGCCCACTCTGCCACCCCAGTTCTGACATGGCTATATGCAAATCAGTCTGACCCTGTGCCTCATGGGAACAGTCCAGCCGAACTGCCAAGCCATGTCTTCCCTGGACCGGAAACAAGCTTCCGAGGACCGGTTTCTGGCATTCCAGCCGTCTTCAGCCCGGCTTGCCTGAATCCAGTGGCAAAGTGAGCAAGGGACTCACGTCTGAGCATATCCTGCCACACTTATGGCGGCCAAAAGCGGTACAAAAGGGGGTGGTGATGGACGGAGCATCTGAATCAATCAAACACTCACACCAAGTCAAAAGATCTGGGTTTAATCCATCACCGTTCTTTAGCCCACTCTGCCACCCCAGTTCTGACATGGCTATATGCAAATCAGTCTGACCCTGTGCCTCATGGGAACAGTCCAGCCCGAACTGCCAAGCCATGTCTTCCCTGGACCGGAAACAAGCTTCCGAGAACCGGTTTCTGGCATTCCAGCCGTCTTCAGCCCGGCTTGCTTGAATCCCGTGGCAAAGTGAGCAAGGGACTCACGTCTGAGCATACCCTGCCACACTTATGGCGGCCAACAGCGGTACAAAAGGGGGTGGTGATGGACGGAGCATCTGAATCAATCAAACACTCACACCCAGTCAAAAGATCTGGGTTTAATCCATCACCGTTCTTTAGCCCACTCTGCCACCCCAGTTCTGACATGGCTATATGCAAATCAGTCTGACCCTGTGCCTCATGGGAACAGTCCAGCCGAACTGCCAAGCCATGTCTTCCCTGGACCGGAAACAAGCTTCCGAGGACCGGTTTCTGGCATTCCAGCCGTCTTCAGCCCGGCTTGCCTGAATCCAGTGGCAAAGTGAGCAAGGGACTCACGTCTGAGCATATCCTGCCACACTTATGGCGGCCAAAAGCGGTACAAAAGGGGGTGGTGATGGACGGAGCATCTGAATCAATAAAACACTCACACCCAGTCAAAAGATCTGGGTTTAATCCATCACCGTTCTTTAGCCCACTCTGCCACCCCAGTTCTGACATGGCTATATGCAAATCAGTCTGACCCTGTGCCTCATGGGAACAGTCCAGCCCGAACTGCCAAGCCATGTCTTCCCTGGACCGGAAACAAGCTTCCGAGAACCGGTTTCTGGCATTCCAGCGTCTTCAGCCCGGCTTGCTTGAATCCCGTGGCAAAGTGAGCAAGGGACTCACGTCTGAGCATACCCTGCCACACTTATGGCGGCCAACAGCGGTACAAAAGGGGGTGGTGATGGACGGAGCATCTGAATCAATCAAACACTCACATCCAGTCAAAAGATCTGGGTTTAATCCATCACCGTTCTTTAGCCCACTCTGCCACCCCAGTTCTGACATGGCTATATGCAAATCAGTCTGACCCTGTGCCTCATGGGAACAGTCCAGCCGAACTGCCAAGCCATGTCTTCCCTGGACCGGAAACAAGCTTCCGAGGACCGGTTTCTGGCATTCCAGCCGTCTTCAGCCCGGCTTGCCTGAATCCAGTGGCAAAGTGAGCAAGGGACTCACGTCTGAGCATATCCTGCCACACTTATGGCGGCCAAAAGCGGTACAAAAGGGGGTGGTGATGGACGGAGCATCTGAATCAATCAAACACTCACACCAAGTCAAAAGATCTGGGTTTAATCCATCACCGTTCTTTAGCCCACTCTGCCACCCCAGTTCTGACATGGCTATATGCAAATCAGTCTGACCCTGTGCCTCATGGGAACAGTCCAGCCCGAACTGCCAAGCCATGTCTTCCCTGGACCGGAAACAAGCTTCCGAGAACCGGTTTCTGGCATTCCAGCCGTCTTCAGCCCGGCTTGCTTGAATCCCGTGGCAAAGTGAGCAAGGGACTCACGTCTGAGCATACCCTGCCACACTTATGGCGGCCAACAGCGGTACAAAAGGGGGTGGTGATGGACGGAGCATCTGAATCAATCAAACACTCACACCCAGTCAAAAGATCTGGGTTTAATCCATCACCGTTCTTTAGCCCACTCTGCCACCCCAGTTCTGACATGGCTATATGCAAATCAGTCTGACCCTGTGCCTCATGGGAACAGTCCAGCCGAACTGCCAAGCCATGTCTTCCCTGGACCGGAAACAAGCTTCCGAGGACCGGTTTCTGGCATTCCAGCCGTCTTCAGCCCGGCTTGCCTGAATCCAGTGGCAAAGTGAGCAAGGGACTCACGTCTGAGCATATCCTGCCACACTTATGGCGGCCAAAAGCGGTACAAAAGGGGGTGGTGATGGACGGAGCATCTGAATCAATAAAACACTCACACCCAATCAAAAGATCTGGGTTTAATCCATCACCGTTCTTTAGCCCACTCTGCCACCCCAGTTCTGACATGGCTATATGCAAATCAGTCTGACCCTGTGCCTCATGGGAACAGTCCAGCCCGAACTGCCAAGCCATGTCTTCCCTGGACCGGAAACAAGCTTCCGAGAACCGGTTTCTGGCATTCCAGCGTCTTCAGCCCGGCTTGCTTGAATCCCGTGGCAAAGTGAGCAAGGGACTCACGTCTGAGCATACCCTGCCACACTTATGGCGGCCAACAGCGGTACAAAAGGGGGTGGTGATGGACGGAGCATCTGAATCAATCAAACACTCACATCCAGTCAAAAGATCTGGGTTTAATCCATCACCGTTCTTTAGCCCACTCTGCCACCCCAGTTCTGACATGGCTATATGCAAATCAGTCTGACCCTGTGCCTCATGGGAACAGTCCAGCCGAACTGCCAAGCCATGTCTTCCCTGGACCGGAAACAAGCTTCCGAGGACCGGTTTCTGGCATTCCAGCCGTCTTCAGCCCGGCTTGCCTGAATCCAGTGGCAAAGTGAGCAAGGGACTCACGTCTGAGCATATCCTGCCACACTTATGGCGGCCAAAAGCGGTACAAAAGGGGGTGGTGATGGACGGAGCATCTGAATCAATCAAACACTCACACCAAGTCAAAAGATCTGGGTTTAATCCATCACCGTTCTTTAGCCCACTCTGCCACCCCAGTTCTGACATGGCTATATGCAAATCAGTCTGACCCTGTGCCTCATGGGAACAGTCCAGCCCGAACTGCCAAGCCATGTCTTCCCTGGACCGGAAACAAGCTTCCGAGAACCGGTTTCTGGCATTCCAGCCGTCTTCAGCCCGGCTTGCTTGAATCCCGTGGCAAAGTGAGCAAGGGACTCACGTCTGAGCATACCCTGCCACACTTATGGCGGCCAACAGCGGTACAAAAGGGGGTGGTGATGGACGGAGCATCTGAATCAATCAAACACTCACACCCAGTCAAAAGATCTGGGTTTAATCCATCACCGTTCTTTAGCCCACTCTGCCACCCCAGTTCTGACATGGCTATATGCAAATCAGTCTGACCCTGTGCCTCATGGGAACAGTCCAGCCGAACTGCCAAGCCATGTCTTCCCTGGACCGGAAACAAGCTTCCGAGGACCGGTTTCTGGCATTCCAGCCGTCTTCAGCCCGGCTTGCCTGAATCCAGTGGCAAAGTGAGCAAGGGACTCACGTCTGAGCATATCCTGCCACACTTATGGCGGCCAAAAGCGGTACAAAAGGGGGTGGTGATGGACGGAGCATCTGAATCAATAAAACACTCACACCCAGTCAAAAGATCTGGGTTTAATCCATCACCGTTCTTTAGCCCACTCTGCCACCCCAGTTCTGACATGGCTATATGCAAATCAGTCTGACCCTGTGCCTCATGGGAACAGTCCAGCCCGAACTGCCAAGCCATGTCTTCCCTGGACCGGAAACAAGCTTCCGAGAACCGGTTTCTGGCATTCCAGCGTCTTCAGCCCGGCTTGCTTGAATCCCGTGGCAAAGTGAGCAAGGGACTCACGTCTGAGCATACCCTGCCACACTTATGGCGGCCAACAGCGGTACAAAAGGGGGTGGTGATGGACGGAGCATCTGAATCAATCAAACACTCACATCCAGTCAAAAGATCTGGGTTTAATCCATCACCGTTCTTTAGCCCACTCTGCCACCCCAGTTCTGACATGGCTATATGCAAATCAGTCTGACCCTGTGCCTCATGGGAACAGTCCAGCCGAACTGCCAAGCCATGTCTTCCCTGGACCGGAAACAAGCTTCCGAGGACCGGTTTCTGGCATTCCAGCCGTCTTCAGCCCGGCTTGCCTGAATCCAGTGGCAAAGTGAGCAAGGGACTCACGTCTGAGCATATCCTGCCACACTTATGGCGGCCAAAAGCGGTACAAAAGGGGGTGGTGATGGACGGAGCATCTGAATCAATCAAACACTCACACCAAGTCAAAAGATCTGGGTTTAATCCATCACCGTTCTTTAGCCCACTCTGCCACCCCAGTTCTGACATGGCTATATGCAAATCAGTCTGACCCTGTGCCTCATGGGAACAGTCCAGCCCGAACTGCCAAGCCATGTCTTCCCTGGACCGGAAACAAGCTTCCGAGAACCGGTTTCTGGCATTCCAGCCGTCTTCAGCCCGGCTTGCTTGAATCCCGTGGCAAAGTGAGCAAGGGACTCACGTCTGAGCATACCCTGCCACACTTATGGCGGCCAACAGCGGTACAAAAGGGGGTGGTGATGGACGGAGCATCTGAATCAATCAAACACTCACACCCAGTCAAAAGATCTGGGTTTAATCCATCACCGTTCTTTAGCCCACTCTGCCACCCCAGTTCTGACATGGCTATATGCAAATCAGTCTGACCCTGTGCCTCATGGGAACAGTCCAGCCGAACTGCCAAGCCATGTCTTCCCTGGACCGGAAACAAGCTTCCGAGGACCGGTTTCTGGCATTCCAGCCGTCTTCAGCCCGGCTTGCCTGAATCCAGTGGCAAAGTGAGCAAGGGACTCACGTCTGAGCATATCCTGCCACACTTATGGCGGCCAAAAGCGGTACAAAAGGGGGTGGTGATGGACGGAGCATCTGAATCAATCAAACACTCACACCCAGCCAAAAGATCTGGGTTTAATCCATCACCGTTCTTTAGCCCACTCTGCCACCCCAGTTCTGACATGGCTATATGCAAATCAGTCTGACCCTGTGCCTCATGGGAACAGTCCAGCCCGAACTGCCAAGCCATGTCTTCCCTGGACCGGAAACAAGCTTCCGAGAACCGGTTTCTGGCATTCCAGCCGTCTTCAGCCCGGCTTGCTTGAATCCCGTGGCAAAGTGAGCAAGGGACTCACGTCTGAGCATACCCTGCCACACTTATGGCGGCCAACAGCGGTACAAAAGGGGGTGGTGATGGACGGAGCATCTGAATCAATCAATCAAACACTCACACCCAGTCAAAAGATCTGGGTTCAATCCATCACCGTTCTTTAGCCCACTCTGCCACCCCAGTTCTGACATGGCTATATGCAAATCAGTCTGACCCTGTGCCTCATGGGAACAGTCCAGCCCGAACTGCCAAGCCATGTCTTCCCTGGACCGGAAACAAGCTTCCGAGAACCGGTTTCTGGCATTTCAGCCGTCTTCAGCCCGGCTTGCTTGAATCCCGTGGCAAAGTGAGCAAGGGACTCACGTCTGAGCATACCCTGCCACACTTATGGCGGCCAACAGCGGTACAAAAGGGGGTGGTGATGGACGGAGCATCTGAATCAATCAAACACTCACACCCAGTCAAAAGATCTGGGTTTAATCCATCACCATTCTTTAGCCCACTCTGCCACCCCAGTTCTGACATGGCGATATGCAAATCAGTCTGACCCTGTGCCTCATGGGAACAGTCCAGCCCGAACTGCCAAGCCATGTCTTCCCTGGACCGGAAACAAGCTTCCGAGGACCGGTTTCTGGCATTCCAGCCGTCTTCAGCCCGGCTTGCTTGAATCCAGTGGCAAAGTGAGCAAGGGACTCACGTCTGAGCATACCCTGCCACACTTATGGTGGCCAAAAGTGGTACAAAAGGGGGTGGTGATGGACGGAGCATCTGAATCAATCAAACACTCACACCCAGTCAAAAGATCTGGGTTTAATCCATCACCGTTCTTTAGCCCACTCAGCCACCTCAGTTCTGACATGGCTATATGCAAATCAGTCTGACCCTGTGCCTCATGGGAACAGTCCAGCCCGAACTGCCAAGCCATGTCTTCCCTGGACCGGAAACAAGCTTCCGAGGACCGGTTTCTGGCATTCCAGCTGTCTTCAGCCCGGCTTGCTTGAATCCAGTGGCAAAGTGAGCAAGGGACTCACGTCTGAGCATACCCTGCCACACTTATGGCGGCCAAAAGCGGTACAAAAGGGGGTGGTGATGGACGGAGCATCTGAATCAATCAAACACTCACACCCAGTCAAAAGATCTGGGTTTAATCCATCACCGTTCTTTAGCCCACTCTGCCACCCCAGTTCTGACATGGCTATATGCAAATCAGTCTGACCCTGTGCCTCATGGGAACAGTCCAGCCCGAACTGCCAAGCCATGTCTTCCCTGGACCGGAAACAAGCTTCCGAGGACCGGTTTCTGGCATTCCAGCCGTCTTCAGCCCGGCTTGCTGGAATCCAGTGGCAAAGTGAGCAAGGGACCCACGTCTGAACATACCCTGCCACACTTATGGCGGCCAAAAGCGGTACAAAAGGGGGTGGTGATGGACGGAGCATCTGAATCAATCAAACACTCACACCCAGTCAAAAGATCTGGGTTTAATCCATCACCGTTCTTTAGCCCACTCTGCCACCCCAGTTCTGACATGGCGCTATGCAAATCAGTCTGACCCTGTGCCTCATGGGAACAGTCCAGCCCGAACTGCCAAGCCATGTCTTCCCTGGACCGGAAACAAGCTTCCGAGGACCGGTTTCTGGCATTCCAGCCGTCTTCAGCCCGGCTTGCTTGAATCCAGTGGCAAAGTGAGCAAGGGACTCACGTCTGAGCATACCCTGCCACACTTATGGCGGCCAAAAGCGGTACAAAAGGGGGTGGTGATGGACGGAGCATCTGAATCAATCAAACACTCACACCCAGTCAAAAGATCTGGGTTTAATCCATCACCGTTCATTAGCCCACTCTGCCACCCCAGTTCTGACATGGCTATATGCAAATCAGTCTGACCCTGTGCCTCATGGGAACAGTCCAGCCCGAACTGCCAAGCCATGTCTTCCCTGGACCGGAAACAAGCTTCCGAGGACCGGTTTCTGGCATTCCAGCCGTCTTCAGCCCGGCTTGCTTGAATCCAGTGGCAAAGTGAGCAAGGGACTCACGTCTGAGCATACCCTGCCACACTTATGGCGGCCAAAAGCGGTACAAAAGGGGGTGGTGATGGACGGAGCATCTGAATCAATAAAACACTCACACCCAGTCAAAAGATCTGGGTTTAATCCATCACCGTTCTTTAGCCCACTCTGCCACCCCAGTTCTGACATGGCTATATGCAAATCAGTCTGACCCTGTGCCTCATGGGAACAGTCCAGCCCGAACTGCCAAGCCATGTCTTCCCTGGATCGGAAACAAGCTTCCGAGGACCGGTTTCTGGCATTCCAGCCGTCTTCAGCCCGGCTTGCTTGAATCCAGTGGCAAAGTGAGCAAGGGACTCACGTCTGAGCATACCCTGCCACACTTATGGCGGCCAAAAGCGGTACAAAAGGGGGTGGTGATGGACGGAGCATCTGAATCAATCAAACACTCACACCCAGTCAAAAGATCTGGGTTTAATCCATCACCGTTCTTTAGCCCACTCTGCCACTCCAGTTCTGACATGGCTATATGCAAATCAGTCTGACCCTGTGCCTCATGGGAACAGTCCAGCCCGAACTGCCAAGCCATTTCTTCCCTGGACCGGAAACAAGCTTCCGAGGACCGGTTTCTGGCATTCCAGCTGTCTTCAGCCCGGCTTGCTTGAATCCAGTGGCAAAGTGAGCAAGGGACTCACGTCTGAGCATACCCTGCCACACTTATGGCGGCCAAAAGCGGTACAAAAGGGGGTGGTGATGGACGGAGCATCTGAATCAATCAAACACTCACACCCAGTCAAAAGATCTGGGTTTAATCCATCACCGTTCTTTAGCCCACTCTGCCACCCCAGTTATGACATGGCTATATGCAAATCAGTCTGACCCTGTGCCTCATGGGAACAGTCCAGCCGAACTGCCAAGCCATGTCTTCCCTGGACCGGAAACAAGCTTCCGAGGACCGGTTTCTGGCATTCCAGCCGTCTTCAGCCCGGCTTGCCTGAATCCAGTGGCAAAGTGAGCAAGGGACTCACGTCTGAGCATATCCTGCCACAATTATGGCGGCCAAAAGCGGTACAAATGGGGGTGGTGATGGACGGAGCATCTGAATCAATCAAACACTCACACCCAGTCAAAAGATCTGGGTTTAATCCATCACCGTTCTTTAGCCCACTCTGCCACCCCAGTTCTGACATGGCTATATGCAAATCAGTCTGACCCTGTGCCTCATGGGAACAGTCCAGCCCGAACTGCCAAGCCATGTCTTCCCTGGACCGGAAATAAGCTTCCGAGAACCAGTTTCTGGCATTCCAGCCGTCTTCAGCCCGGCTTGCTTGAATCCCGTGGCAAAGTGAGCAAGGGACTCACGTCTGAGCAAACCCTGCCACACCTATGGCGGCCAACAGCGGTACAAAAGGGGGTGGTGATGGACGGAGCATCTGAATCAATCAAACACTCACACCCAGTCAAAAGATCTGGGTTTAATCCATCACCATTCTTTAGCCCACTCTGCCACCCCAGTTCTGACATGGCGATATGCAAATCAGTCTGACCCTGTGCCTCATGGGAACAGTCCAGCCCGAACTGCCAAGCCATGTCTTCCCTGGACCGGAAACAAGCTTCCGAGGACCGGTTTCTGGCATTCCAGCTGTCTTCAGCATGGCTTGCTTGAATCCAGTGGCAAAGTGAGCAGGGGACTCACGTCTGAGCATACCCTGCCACACTTATGGCGGCCAAAAGCGGTACAAAAGGGGGTGGTGATGGACGGAGCATCTGAATCAATCAAACACTCACACCAAGTCAAAAGATCTGGGTTTAATCCATCACCGTTCTTTAGCCCACTCTGCCACCCCAGTTCTGACATGGCTATATGCAAATCAGTCTGACCCTGTGCCGCATGGGAACAGTCCAGCCCGAACTGCCAAGTTGTGTCTTCCCTGTACCGGAAACAAGCTTCCGAGGACCGGTTTCTGGCATTCCAGCCGTCTTCAGCCCGGCTTGCTTGAATCCAGTGGCAAAGTGAGCAAGGGACTCACGTCTGAGCATACCCTGCCACCACTTATGGCGGCCAAAAGCGGTACAAAAGGGGGTGGTGATGGACGGAGCATCTGAATCAATCAAACACTCACACCCAGTCAAAAGATCTGGGTTTAATCCATCACCGTTCTTTAGCCCACTCTGCCACCCCAGTTCTGACATGGCTATATGCAAATCAGTCTGACCCTGTGCCTCATGGGAACAGTCCAGCCCGAACTGCCAAGCCATGTCTTCCCTGGACCGGAAACAAGCTTCCTAGGACCGGTTTCTGGCATTCCAGCCGTCTTCAGCCCGGCTTGCTTGAATCCAGTGGCAAAGTGAGCAAGGGACTCACGTCTGAGCATACCCTGCCACACTTATGGCGGCCAAAAGCGGTACAAAAGGGGGTGGTGATGGATGGAGCATCTGAATCAATCAAACACTCACACCCAGTCAAAAGATCTGGGTTTAATCCATCACCGTTCTTTAGCCCACTCTGCCACTCCAGTTCTGACATGGCTATATGCAAATCAGTCTGACCCTGTGCCTCATGGGAACAGTCCAGCCCGAACTGCCAAGCCATGTCTTCCCTGGACCGGAAACAAGCTTCCGAGGACCGGTTTCTGGCATTCCAGCTGTCTTCAGCCCGGCTTGCTTGAATCCAGTGGCAAAGTGAGCAAGGGACTCACGTCTGAGCATACCCTGCCACACTTATGGCGGCCAAAAGCGGTACAAAAGGGGGTGGTGATGGACGGAGCATCTGAATCAATCAAACACTCACACCCAGTCAAAAGATCTGGGTTTAATCCATCACCGTTCTTTAGCCCACTCTGCCACCCCAGTTCTGACATGGCTATATGCAAATCAGTCTGACCCTGTGCCTCATGGGAACAGTCCAGCCCGAACTGCCAAGCCATGTCTTCCCTGGACCGGAAACAAGCTTCCGAGAACCGGTTTCTGGCATTCCAGCCGTCTTCAGCCCTGCTTGCTTGAATCCCGTGGCAAAGTGAGCAAGGGACTCACGTCTGAGCATACCCTGCCACACTTATGGCGGCCAACAGCGGTACAAAATGGGGTGGTGATGGACGGAGCATCTGAATCAATCAAACACTCACACCCAGTCAAAAGATCTGGGTTTAATCCATCACCGTTCTTTAGCCCACTCTGCCACCCCAGTTCTGACATGGCTATATGCAAATCCGTCTGACCCTGTGCCTCATGGGAACAGTCCAGCCGAACTGCCAAGCCATGTTTTCCCTGGACCGGAAACAAGCTTCCGAGGACCGGTTTCTGGCATTCCAGCCGTCTTCAGCCCGGCTTGCCTGAATCCAGTGGCAAAGTGAGCAAGGGACTCACGTCTGAGCATATCCTGCCACACTTATGGCGGCCAAAAGCGGTACAAAAGGGGGTGGTGATGGACGGAGCATCTGAATCAATCAAACACTCACACCCAGTCAAAAGATCTGGGTTTAATCCATCACCGTTCTTTAGCCCACTCTGCCACCCCAGTTCTGACATGGCGCTATGCAAATCAGTCTGACCCTGTGCCTCATGGGAACAGTCCAGTCCGAACTGCCAAGCCATGTCTTCCCTGGACCGGAAACAAGCTTCCGAGGACCGGTTTCTGGCATTCCAGCCGTCTTCAGCCCGGCTTGCTTGAATCCAGTGGCAAAGTGAGCAAGGGACTCACGTCTGAGCATACCCTGCCACACTTATGGCGGCCAAAAGCGGTACAAAAGGGGGTGGTGATGGACGGAGCATCTGAATCAATCAAACACTCACACCCAGTCAAAAGATCTGGGTTTAATCCATCACCGTTCATTAGCCCACTCTGCCACCCCAGTTCTGACATGGCTATATGCAAATCAGTCTGACCCTGTGCCTCATGGGAACAGTCCAGCCCGAACTGCCAAGCCATGTCTTCCCTGGACCGGAAACAAGCTTCCGAGGACCGGTTTCTGGCATTCCAGCCGTCTTCAGCCCGGCTTGCTTGAATCCAGTGGCAAAGTGAGCAAGGGACTCACGTCTGAGCATACCCTGCCACACTTATGGCGGCCAAAAGCGGTACAAAAGGGGGTGGTGATGGACGGAGCATCTGAATCAATAAAACACTCACACCCAGTCAAAAGATCTGGGTTTAATCCATCACCGTTCTTTAGCCCACTCTGCCACCCCAGTTCTGACATGGCTATATGCAAATCAGTCTGACCCTGTGCCTCATGGGAACAGTCCAGCCCGAACTGCCAAGCCATGTCTTCCCTGGATCGGAAACAAGCTTCCGAGGACCGGTTTCTGGCATTCCAGCCGTCTTCAGCCCGGCTTGCTTGAATCCAGTGGCAAAGTGAGCAAGGGACTCACGTCTGAGCATACCCTGCCACACTTATGGCGGCCAAAAGCGGTACAAAAGGGGGTGGTGATGGACGGAGCATCTGAATCAATCAAACACTCACACCCAGTCAAAAGATCTGGGTTTAATCCATCACCGTTCTTTAGCCCACTCTGCCACTCCAGTTCTGACATGGCTATATGCAAATCAGTCTGACCCTGTGCCTCATGGGAACAGTCCAGCCCGAACTGCCAAGCCATTTCTTCCCTGGACCGGAAACAAGCTTCCGAGGACCGGTTTCTGGCATTCCAGCTGTCTTCAGCCCGGCTTGCTTGAATCCAGTGGCAAAGTGAGCAAGGGACTCACGTCTGAGCATACCCTGCCACACTTATGGCGGCCAAAAGCGGTACAAAAGGGGGTGGTGATGGACGGAGCATCTGAATCAATCAAACACTCACACCCAGTCAAAAGATCTGGGTTTAATCCATCACCGTTCTTTAGCCCACTCTGCCACCCCAGTTCTGACATGGCTATATGCAAATCAGTCTGACCCTGTGCCTCATGGGAACAGTCCAGCCCGAACTGCCAAGCCATGTCTTCCCTGGACCGGAAACAAGCTTCCGAGAACCGGTTTCTGGCATTCCAGCCGTCTTCAGCCCGGCTTGCTTGAATCCCGTGGCAAAGTGAGCAAGGGACTCACGTCTGAGCATACCCTGCCACACTTATGGCGGCCAACAGCGGTACAAAATGGGGTGGTGATGGACGGAGCATCTGAATCAATCAAACACTCACACCCAGTCAAAAGATCTGGGTTTAATCCATCACCGTTCTTTAGCCCACTCTGCCACCCCAGTTATGACATGGCTATATGCAAATCAGTCTGACCCTGTGCCTCATGGGAACAGTCCAGCCGAACTGCCAAGCCATGTCTTCCCTGGACCGGAAACAAGCTTCCGAGGACCGGTTTCTGGCATTCCAGCCGTCTTCAGCCCGGCTTGCCTGAATCCAGTGGCAAAGTGAGCAAGGGACTCACGTCTGAGCATATCCTGCCACAATTATGGCGGCCAAAAGCGGTACAAATGGGGGTGGTGATGGACGGAGCATCTGAATCAATCAAACACTCACACCCAGTCAAAAGATCTGGGTTTAATCCATCACCGTTCTTTAGCCCACTCTGCCACCCCAGTTCTGACATGGCTATATGCAAATCAGTCTGACCCTGTGCCTCATGGGAACAGTCCAGCCCGAACTGCCAAGCCATGTCTTCCCTGGACCGGAAATAAGCTTCCGAGAACCGGTTTCTGGCATTCCAGCCGTCTTCAGCCCGGCTTGCTTGAATCCCGTGGCAAAGTGAGCAAGGGACTCACGTCTGAGCAAACCCTGCCACACCTATGGCGGCCAACAGCGGTACAAAAGGGGGTGGTGATGGACGGAGCATCTGAATCAATCAAACACTCACACCCAGTCAAAAGATCTGGGTTTAATCCATCACCATTCTTTAGCCCACTCTGCCACCCCAGTTCTGACATGGCGATATGCAAATCAGTCTGACCCTGTGCCTCATGGGAACAGTCCAGCCCGAACTGCCAAGCCATGTCTTCCCTGGACCGGAAACAAGCTTCCGAGGACCGGTTTCTGGCATTCCAGCTGTCTTCAGCATGGCTTGCTTGAATCCAGTGGCAAAGTGAGCAGGGGACTCACGTCTGAGCATACCCTGCCACACTTATGGCGGCCAAAAGCGGTACAAAAGGGGGTGGTGATGGACGGAGCATCTGAATCAATCAAACACTCACACCAAGTCAAAAGATCTGGGTTTAATCCATCACCGTTCTTTAGCCCACTCTGCCACCCCAGTTCTGACATGGCTATATGCAAATCAGTCTGACCCTGTGCCGCATGGGAACAGTCCAGCCCGAACTGCCAAGTTGTGTCTTCCCTGTACCGGAAACAAGCTTCCGAGGACCGGTTTCTGGCATTCCAGCCGTCTTCAGCCCGGCTTGCTTGAATCCAGTGGCAAAGTGAGCAAGGGACTCACGTCTGAGCATACCCTGCCACCACTTATGGCGGCCAAAAGCGGTACAAAAGGGGGTGGTGATGGACGGAGCATCTGAATCAATCAAACACTCACACCCAGTCAAAAGATCTGGGTTTAATCCATCACCGTTCTTTAGCCCACTCTGCCACCCCAGTTCTGACATGGCTATATGCAAATCAGTCTGACCCTGTGCCTCATGGGAACAGTCCAGCCCGAACTGCCAAGCCATGTCTTCCCTGGACCGGAAACAAGCTTCCTAGGACAGGTTTCTGGCATTCCAGCCGTCTTCAGCCCGGCTTGCCTGAATCCAGTGGCAAAGTGAGCAAGGGACTCACGTCTGAGCATATCCTGCCACACTTATGGCGGCCAAAAGCGGTACAAAAGGGGGTGGTGATGGACGGAGCATCTGAATCAATCAAACACTCACACCCAGTCAAAAGATCTGGGTTTAATCCATCACCGTTCTTTAGCCCACTCTGCCACCCCAGTTCTGACATGGCTATATGCAAATCAGTCTGACCCTGTGCCTCATGGGAACAGTCCAGCCCGAACTGCCAAGCCATGTCTTCCCTGGACGGGAAACAAGCTTCCGAGGACCGGTTTCTGGCATTCCAGCCGTCTTCAGCCCGGCTTGCTTGAATCCAGTGGCAAAGTGAGCAAGGGACTCACGTCTGAGCATACCCTGCCACACTTATGGCGGCCAAAAGCGGTACAAAAGGGGGTGGTGATGGACGGAGCATCTGAATCAATCAAACACTCACACCCAGTCAAAAGATCTGGGTTTAATCCATCACCGTTCTTTAGCCCACTCTGCCACCCCAGTTCTGACATGGCGATATGCAAATCAGTCTGACCCTGTGCCTCATGGGAACAGTCCAGCCCGAACTGCCAAGCCATGTCTTCCCTGGACCGGAAACAAGCTTCCGAGGACCGGTTT
The DNA here is from genome assembly GCF_964261635.1 of Lissotriton helveticus. Lineage (NCBI taxonomy): Eukaryota > Metazoa > Chordata > Amphibia > Caudata > Salamandridae > Lissotriton > Lissotriton helveticus. Next base: position 2,127,303,635 of record NC_136061.1, read on the forward strand.
CTGGCATTCCAGCCGTCTTCAGCCCGGCTTGCTTGAATCCAGTGGCAAAGTGAGCAAGGGACTCACGTCTGAGCATACCCTGCCACACTTATGGCGGCCAAAAGCGGTACAAAAGGGGGTGGTGATGGATGGAGCATCTGAATCAATCAAACACTCACACCCAGTCAAAAGATCTGGGTTTAATCCATCACCGTTCTTTAGCCCACTCTGCCACTCCAGTTCTGACATGGCTATATGCAAATCAGTCTGACCCTGTGCCTCATGGGAACAGTCCAGCCCGAACTGCCAAGCCATGTCTTCCCTGGACCGGAAACAAGCTTCTGAGGACCGGTTTCTGGCATTCCAGCTGTCTTCAGCCCGGCTTGCTTGAATCCAGTGGCAAAGTGAGCAAGGGACTCACGTCTGAGCATACCCTGCCACACTTATGGCGGCCAAAAGCGGTACAAAAGGGGGTGGTGATGGACGGAGCATCTGAATCAATCAAACACTCACACCCAGTCAAAAGATCTGGGTTTAATCCATCACCGTTCTTTAGCCCACTCTGCCACCCCAGTTCTGACATGGCTATATGCAAATCAGTCTGACCCTGTGCCTCATGGGAACAGTCCAGCCCGAACTGCCAAGCCATGTCTTCCCTGGACCGGAAACAAGCTTCCGAGAACCGGTTTCTGGCATTCCAGCCGTCTTCAGCCCGGCTTGCTTGAATCCCGTGGCATAGTGAGCAAGGGACTCACGTCTGAGCATACCCTGCCACACTTATGGCGGCCAACAGCGGTACAAAATGGGGTGGTGATGGACGGAGCATCTGAATCAATCAAACACTCACACCCAGTCAAAAGATCTGGGTTTAATCCATCACCGTTCTTTAGCCCACTCTGCCACCCCAGTTCTGACATGGCTATATGCAAATCCGTCTGACCCTGTGCCTCATGGGAACAGTCCAGCCGAACTGCCAAGCCATGTTTTCCCTGGACCGGAAACAAGCTTCCGAGGACCGGTTTCTGGCATTCCAGCCGTCTTCAGCCCGGCTTGCCTGAATCCAGTGGCAAAGTGAGCAAGGGACTCACGTCTGAGCATATCCTGCCACACTTATGGCGGCCAAAAGCGGTACAAAAGGGGGTGGTGATGGACGGAGCATCTGAATCAATCAAACACTCACACCCAGTCAAAAGATCTGGGTTTAATCCATCACCGTTCTTTAGCCCACTCTGCCACCCCAGTTCTGACATGGCTATATGCAAATCAGTCTGACCCTGTGCCTCATGGGAACAGTCCAGCCCGAACTGCCAAGCCATGTCTTCCCTGGACCGGAAACAAGCTTCCGAGGACCGGTTTCTGGCATTCCAGCCGTCTTCAGCCCGGCTTGCTGGAATCCAGTGGCAAAGTGAGCAAGGGACTCACGTCTGAGCATACCCTGCCACACTTATGGCGGCCAAAAGCGGTACAAAAGGGGGTGGTGATGGACGGAGCATCTGAATCAATCAAACACTCACACCCAGTCAAAAGATCTGGGTTTAATCCATCACCGTTCTTTAGCCCACTCTGCCACCCCAGTTCTGACATGGCGCTATGCAAATCAGTCTGACCCTGTGCCTCATGGGAACAGTCCAGCCCGAACTGCCAAGCCATGTCTTCCCTGGACCGGAAACAAGCTTCCGAGGACTGGTTTCTGGCATTCCAGCCGTCTTCAGCCCGGCTTGCTTGAATCCAGTGGCAAAGTGAGCAAGGGACTCACGTCTGAGCATACCCTGCCACACTTATGGCGGCCAAAAGCGGTACAAAAGGGGGTGGTGATGGACGGAGCATCTGAATCAATCAAACACTCACACCCAGTCAAAAGATCTGGGTTTAATCCATCACCGTTCATTAGCCTACTCTGCCACCCCAGTTCTGACATGGCTATATGCAAATCAGTCTGACCCTGTGCCTCATGGGAACAGTCCAGCCCGAACTGCCAAGCCATGTCTTCCCTGGACCGGAAACAAGCTTCCGAGGACCGGTTTCTGGCATTCCAGCTGTCTTCAGCCCGGCTTGCTTGAATCCAGTGGCAAAGTGAGCAAGGGACTCACGTCTGAGCATACCCTGCCACACTTATGGCGGCCAAAAGCGGTACAAAAGGGGGTGGTGATGGACGGAGCATCTGAATCAATAAAACACTCACACCCAGTCAAAAGATCTGGGTTTAATCCATCACCGTTCTTTAGTCCACTCTGCCACCCCAGTTCTGACATGGCTATATGCAAATCAGTCTGACCCTGTGCCTCATGGGAACAGTCCAGCCCGAACTGCCAAGCCATGTCTTCCCTGGATCGGAAACAAGCTTCCGAGGACCGGTTTCTGGCATTCCAGCCGTCTTCAGCCCGGCTTGCTTGAATCCAGTGGCAAAGTGAGCAAGGGACTCACGTCTGAGCATACCCTGCCACACTTATGGCGGCCAAAAGCGGTACAAAAGGGGGTGGTGATGGACGGAGCATCTGAATCAATCAAACACTCACACCCAGTCAAAAGATCTGGGTTTAATCCATCACCGTTCTTTAGCCCACTCTGCCACTCCAGTTCTGACATGGCTATATGCAAATCAGTCTGACCCTGTGCCTCATGGGAACAGTCCAGCCCGAACTGCCAAGCCATGTCTTCCCTGGACCGGAAACAAGCTTCCGAGGACCGGTTTCTGGCATTCCAGCTGTCTTCAGCCCGGCTTGCTTGAATCCAGTGGCAAAGTGAGCAAGGGACTCACGTCTGAGCATACCCTGCCACACTTATGGCGGCCAAAAGCGGTACAAAAGGGGGTGGTGATGGACGGAGCATCTGAATCAATCAAACACTCACACCCAGTCAAAAGATCTGGGTTTAATCCATCACCGTTCTTTAGCCCACTCTGCCACCCCAGTTCTGACATGGCTATATGCAAATCAGTCTGACCCTGTGCCTCATGGGAACAGTCCAGCCCGAACTGCCAAGCCATGTCTTCCCTGGACCGGAAACAAGCTTCCGAGAACCGGTTTCTGGCATTCCAGCCGTCTTCAGCCCGGCTTGCTTAAATCCCGTGGCAAAGTGAGCAAGGGACTCACGTCTGAGCATACCCTGCCACACTTATGGCGGCCAACAGCGGTACAAAATGGGGTGGTGATGGACGGAGCATCTGAATCAATCAAACACTCACACCCAGTCAAAAGATCTGGGTTTAATCCATCACCGTTCTTTAGCCCACTCTGCCACCCCAGTTCTGACATGGCTATATGCAAATCAGTCTGACCCTGTGCCTCATGGGAACAGTCCAGCCGAACTGTCAAGCCATGTCTTCCCTGGACCGGAAACAAGCTTCCGAGGACCGGTTTCTGGCATTCCAGCCGTCTTCAGCCCGGCTTGCCTGAATCCAGTGGCAAAGTGAGCAAGGGACTCACGTCTGAGCATATCCTGCCACAATTATGGCGGCCAAAAGCGGTACAAATGGGGGTGGTGATGGACGGAGCATCTGAATCAATCAAACACTCACACCCAGTCAAAAGATCTGGGTTTAATCCATCACCGTTCTTTAGCCCACTCTGCCACCCCAGTTCTGACATGGCTATATGCAAATCAGTCTGACCCTGTGCCTCATGGGAACAGTCCAGCCCGAACTGCCAAGCCATGTCTTCCCTGGACCGGAAATAAGCTTCCGAGAACCGGTTTCTGGCATTCGAGCCGTCTTCAGCCCGGCTTGCTTGAATCCCGTGGCAAAGTGAGCAAGGGACTCACGTCTGAGCATACCCTGCCACACCTATGGCGGCCAACAGCGGTACAAAAGGGGGTGGTGATGGACGGAGCATCTGAATCAATCAAACACTCACACCCAGTCAAAAGATCTGGGTTTAATCCATCACCATTCTTTAGCCCACTCTGCCACCCCAGTTCTGACATGGCGATATGCAAATCAGTCTGACCCTGTGCCTCATGGGAACAGTCCAGCCCGAACTGCCAAGCCATGTCTTCCCTGGACCGGAAACAAGCTTCCGAGGACCGGTTTCTGGCATTCCAGCTGTCTTCAGCATGGCTTGCTTGAATCCAGTGGCAAAGTGAGCAGGGGACTCACGTCTGAGCATACCCTGCCACACTTATGGCGGCCAAAAGCGGTACAAAAGGGGGTGGTGATGGACGGAGCATCTGAATCAATCAAACACTCACACCAAGTCAAAAGATCTGGGTTTAATCCATCACCGTTCTTTAGCCCACTCTGCCACCCCAGTTCTGACATGGCTATATGCAAATCAGTCTGACCCTGTGCCGCATGGGAACAGTCCAGCCCGAACTGCCAAGTTGTGTCTTCCCTGGACCGGAAACAAGCTTCCGAGGACCGGTTTCTGGCATTCCAGCCGTCTTCAGCCCGGCTTGCTTGAATCCAGTGGCAAAGTGAGCAAGGGACTCACGTCTGAGCATACCCTGCCACACTTATGGCGGCCAAAAGCGGTACAAAAAGGGGTGGTGATGGACGGAGCATCTGAATCAATCAAACACTCACACCCAGTCAAAAGATCTGGGTTTAATCCATCACCGTTCTTTAGCCCACTCTGCCACCCCAGTTCTGACATGGCTATATGCAAATCAGTCTGACCCTGTGCCTCATGGGAACAGTCCAGCCCGAACTGCCAAGCCATGTCTTCCCTGGACCGGAAACAAGCTTCCGAGGACAGGTTTCTGGCATTCCAGCCGTCTTCAGCCCGGCTTGCCTGAATCTAGTGGCAAAGTGAGCAAGGGACTCACGTCTGAGCATATCCTGCCACACTTATGGCGGCCAAAAGCGGTACAAAAGGGGGTGGTGATGGACGGAGCATCTGAAATAATCAAACACTCACACCCAGTCAAAAGATCTGGGTTTAATCCATCACCGTTCTTTAGCCCACTCTGCCACCCCAGTTCTGACATGGCTATATGCAAATCAGTCTGACCCTGTGCCTCATGGGAACAGTCCAGCCCGAACTGCCAAGCCATGTCTTCCCTGGACGGGAAACAAGCTTCCGAGGACCGGTTTCTGGCATTCCAGCCGTCTTCAGCCCGGCTTGCTTGAATCCAGTGGCAAAGTGAGCAAGGGACTCACGTCTGAGCATACCCTGCCACACTTATGGCGGCCAAAAGCGGTACAAAAGGGGGTGGTGATGGACGGAGCATCTGAATCAATCAAACACTCACACCCAGTCAAAAGATCTGGGTTTAATCCATCACCGTTCTTTAGCCCACTCTGCCACCCCAGTTCTGACATGGCGATATGCAAATCAGTCTGACCCTGTGCCTCATGGGAACAGTCCAGCCCGAACTGCCAAGCCATGTCTTCCCTGGACCGGAAACAAGCTTCCGAGGACCGGTTTCTGGCATTCCAGCCGTCTTCAGCCCGGCTTGCTTGAATCCAGTGGCAAAGTGAGCAAGGGACTCACGTCTGAGCATACCCTGCCACACTTATGGCGGCCAAAAGCGGTACAAAAGGGGGTGGTGATGGACGGAGCATCTGAATCAATCAAACACTCACACCCAGTCAAAAGATCTGGGTTTAATCCATCACCGTTCTTTAGCCCACTCTGCCACTCCAGTTCTGACATGGCTATATGCAAATCAGTCTGACCCTGTGCCTCATGGGAACAGTCCAGCCCGAACTGCCAAGCCATGTCTTCCCTGGACCGGAAACAAGCTTCCGAGAACCGGTTTCTGGCAGTCCAGCCGTCTTCAGCCCGGCTTGCTTGAATCCCGTGGCAAAGTGAGCAAGGGACTCACGTCTGAGCATACCCTGCCACACTTATGGCGGCCAACAGCGGTACAAAATGGGGTGGTGATGGACGGAGCATCTGAATCAATCAAACACTCACACCCAGTCAAAAGATCTGGGTTTAATCCATCACCGTTCTTTAGCCCACTCTGCCACCCCAGTTCTGACATGGCTATATGCAAATCAGTCTGACCCTGTGCCTCATGGGAACAGTCCAGCCGAACTGCCAAGCCATGTCTTCCCTGGACCGGAAACAAGCTTCCGAGGACCGGTTTCTGGCATTCCAGCCGTCTTCAGCCCGGCTTGCCTGAATCCAGTGGCAAAGTGAGCAAGGGACTCACGTCTGAGCATATCCTGCCACAATTATGGCGGCCAAAAGCGGTACAAATGGGGGTGGTGATGGACGGAGCATCTGAATCAATCAAACACTCACACCCAGTCAAAAGATCTGGGTTTAATCCATCACCGTTCTTTAGCCCACTCTGCCACCCCAGTTCTGACATGGCTATATGCAAATCAGTCTGACCCTGTGCCTCATGGGAACAGTCCAGCCCGAACTGCCAAGCCATGTCTTCCCTGGACCGGAAATAAGCTTCCGAGAACCGGTTTCTGGCATTCCAGCCGTCTTCAGCCCGGCTTGCTTGAATCCCGTGGCAAAGTGAGCAAGGGACTCACGTCTGAGCAAACCCTGCCACACCTATGGCGGCCAACAGCGGTACAAAAGGGGGTGGTGATGGACGGAGCATCTGAATCAATCAAACACTCACACCCAGTCAAAAGATCTGGGTTTAATCCATCACCATTCTTTAGCCCACTCTGCCACCCCAGTTCTGACATGGCGATATGCAAATCAGTCTGACCCTGTGCCTCATGGGAACAGTCCAGCCCGAACTGCCAAGCCATGTCTTCCCTGGACCGGAAACAAGCTTCCGAGGACCGGTTTCTGGCATTCCAGCTGTCTTCAGCATGGCTTGCTTGAATCCAGTGGCAAAGTGAGCAGGGGACTCACGTCTGAGCATACCCTGCCACACTTATGGCGGCCAAAAGCGGTACAAAAGGGGGTGGTGATGGACGGAGCATCTGAATCAATCAAACACTCACACCAAGTCAAAAGATCTGGGTTTAATCCATCACCGTTCTTTAGCCCACTCTGCCACCCCAGTTCTGACATGGCTATATGCAAATCAGTCTGACCCTGTGCCGCATGGGAACAGTCCAGCCCGAACTGCCAAGTTGTGTCTTCCCTGGACCGGAAACAAGCTTCCGAGGACCGGTTTCTGGCATTCCAGCCGTCTTCAGCCCGGCTTGCTTGAATCCAGTGGCAAAGTGAGCAAGGGACTCACGTCTGAGCAAACCCTGCCACACCTATGGCGGCCAACAGCGGTACAAAAGGGGGTGGTGATGGACGGAGCATCTGAATCAATCAAACACTCACACCCAGTCAAAAGATCTGGGTTTAATCCATCACCATTCTTTAGCCCACTCTGCCACCCCAGTTCTGACATGGCGATATGCAAATCAGTCTGACCCTGTGCCTCATGGGAACAGTCCAGCCCGAACTGCCAAGCCATGTCTTCCCTGGACCGGAAACAAGCTTCCGAGGACCGGTTTCTGGCATTCCAGCTGTCTTCAGCATGGCTTGCTTGAATCCAGTGGCAAAGTGAGCAGGGGACTCACGTCTGAGCATACCCTGCCACACTTATGGCGGCCAAAAGCGGTACAAAAGGGGGTGGTGATGGACGGAGCATCTGAATCAATCAAACACTCACACCAAGTCAAAAGATCTGGGTTTAATCCATCACCGTTCTTTAGCCCACTCTGCCACCCCAGTTCTGACATGGCTATATGCAAATCAGTCTGACCCTGTGCCGCATGGGAACAGTCCAGCCCGAACTGCCAAGTTGTGTCTTCCCTGGACCGGAAACAAGCTTCCGAGGACCGGTTTCTGGCATTCCAGCCGTCTTCAGCCCGGCTTGCTTGAATCCAGTGGCAAAGTGAGCAAGGGACTCACGTCTGAGCATACCCTGCCACACTTATGGCGGCCAAAAGCGGTACAAAAGGGGGTGGTGATGGACGGAGCATCTGAATCAATCAAACACTCACACCCAGTCAAAAGATCTGGGTTTAATCCATCACCGTTCTTTAGCCCACTCTGCCACCCCAGTTCTGACATGGCTATATGCAAATCAGTCTGACCCTGTGCCTCATGGGAACAGTCCAGCCCGAACTGCCAAGCCATGTCTTCCCTGGACCGGAAACAAGCTTCCGAGGACAGGTTTCTGGCATTCCAGCCGTCTTCAGCCCGGCTTGCCTGAATCCAGTGGCAAAGTGAGCAAGGGACTCACGTCTGAGCATATCCTGCCACACTTATGGCGGCCAAAAGCGGTACAAAAGGGGGTGGTGATGGACGGAGCATCTGAATCAATCAAACACTCACACCCAGTCAAAAGATCTGGGTTTAATCCATCACCGTTCTTTAGCCCACTCTGCAGCCCCAGTTCTGACATGGCTATATGCAAATCAGTCTGACCCTGTGCCTCATGGGAACAGTCCAGCCCGAACTGCCAAGCCATGTCTTCCCTGGACGGGAAACAAGCTTCCGAGGACCGGTTTCTGGCATTCCAGCCGTCTTCAGCCCGGCTTGCTTGAATCCAGTGGCAAAGTGAGCAAGGGACTCACGTCTGAGCATACCCTGCCACACTTATGGCGGCCAAAAGCGGTACAAAAGGGGGTGGTGATGGACGGAGCATCTGAATCAATCAAACACTCACACCCAGTCAAAAGATCTGGGTTTAATCCATCACCGTTCTTTAGCCCACTCTGCCACCCCAGTTCTGACATGGCGATATGCAAATCAGTCTGACCCTGTGCCTCATGGGAACTGTCCAGCCCGAACTGCCAAGCCATGTCTTCCCTGGACCGGAAACAAGCTTCCGAGGACCGGTTTCTGGCATTCCAGCCGTCTTCAGCCCGGCTTGCTTGAATCCAGTGGCAAAGTGAGCAAGGGACTCACGTCTGAGCATACCCTGCCACACTTATGGCGGCCAAAAGCGGTACAAAAGGGGGTGGTGATGGATGGAGCATCTGAATCAATCAAACACTCACACCCAGTCAAAAGATCTGGGTTTAATCCATCACCGTTCTTTAGCCCACTCTGCCACTCCAGTTCTGACATGGCTATATGCAAATCAGTCTGACCCTGTGCCTCATGGGAACAGTCCAGCCCGAACTGCCAAGCCATGTCTTCCCTGGACCGGAAACAAGCTTCCGAGGACCGGTTTCTGGCATTCCAGCTGTCTTCAGCCCGGCTTGCTTGAATCCAGTGGCAAAGTGAGCAAGGGACTCACGTCTGAGCATACCCTGCCACACTTATGGCGGCCAAAAGCGGTACAAAAGGGGGTGGTGATGGACGGAGCATCTGAATCAATCAAACACTCACACCCAGTCAAAAGATCTGGGTTTAATCCATCACCGTTCTTTAGCCCACTCTGCCACCCCAGTTCTGACATGGCTATATGCAAATCAGTCTGACCCTGTGCCTCATGGGAACAGTCCAGCCCGAACTGCCAAGCCATGTCTTCCCTGGACCGGAAACAAGCTTCCGAGAACCGGTTTCTGGCATTCCAGCCGTCTTCAGCCCGGCTTGCTTGAATCCCGTGGCATAGTGAGCAAGGGACTCACGTCTGAGCATACCCTGCCACACTTATGGCGGCCAACAGCGGTACAAAATGGGGTGGTGATGGACGGAGCATCTGAATCAATCAAACACTCACTCCCAGTCAAAAGATCTGGGTTTAATCCATCACCGTTCTTTAGCCCACTCTGCCACCCCAGTTCTGACATGGCTATATGCAAATCCGTCTGACCCTGTGCCTCATGGGAACAGTCCAGCCGAACTGCCAAGCCATGTTTTCCCTGGACCGGAAACAAGCTTCCGAGGACCGGTTTCTGGCATTCCAGCCGTCTTCAGCCCGGCTTGCCTGAATCCAGTGGCAAAGTGAGCAAGGGACTCACGTCTGAGCATATCCTGCCACACTTATGGCGGCCAAAAGCGGTACAAAAGGGGGTGGTGATGGACGGAGCATCTGAATCAATCAAACACTCACACCCAGTCAAAAGATCTGGGTTTAATCCATCACCGTTCTTTAGCCCACTCTGCCACCCCAGTTCTGACATGGCTATATGCAAATCAGTCTGACCCTGTGCCTCATGGGAACAGTCCAGCCCGAACTGCCAAGCCATGTCTTCCCTGGACCGGAAACAAGCTTCCGAGGACCGGTTTCTGGCATTCCAGCCGTCTTCAGCCCGGCTTGCTGGAATCCAGTGGCAAAGTGAGCAAGGGACTCACGTCTGAGCATACCCTGCCACACTTATGGCGGCCAAAAGCGGTACAAAAGGGGGTGGTGATGGACGGAGCATCTGAATCAATCAAACACTCACACCCAGTCAAAAGATCTGGGTTTAATCCATCACCGTTCTTTAGCCCACTCTGCCACCCCAGTTCTGACATGGCGCTATGCAAATCAGTCTGACCCTGTGCCTCATGGGAACAGTCCAGCCCGAACTGCCAAGCCATGTCTTCCCTGGACCGGAAACAAGCTTCCGAGGACCGGTTTCTGGCATTCCAGCCGTCTTCAGCCCGGCTTGCTTGAATCCAGTGGCAAAGTGAGCAAGGGACTCACGTCTGAGCATACCCTGCCACACTTATGGTGGCCAAAAGCGGTACAAAAGGGGGTGGTGATGGACGGAGCATCTGAATCAATCAAACACTCACACCCAGTCAAAAGATCTGGGTTTAATCCATCACCGTTCATTAGCCCACTCTGCCACCCCAGTTCTGACATGGCTATATGCAAATCAGTCTGACCCTGTGCCTCATGGGAACAGTCCAGCCCGAACTGCCAAGCCATGTCTTCCCTGGATCGGAAACAAGCTTCCGAGGACCGGTTTCTTGCATTCCAGCCGTCTTCAGCCCGGCTTGCTTGAATCCAGTGGCAAAGTGAGCAAGGGACTCACGTCTGAGCATATCCTGCCACACTTATGGCGGCCAAAAGCGGTACAAAAGGGGGTGGTGATGGACGGAGCATCTGAATCAATCAAACACTCACACCCAGTCAAAAGATCTGGGTTTAATCCATCACCGTTCTTTAGCCCACTCTGCCACTCCAGTTCTGACATGGCTATATGCAAATCAGTCTGACCCTGTGCCTCATGGGAACAGTCCAGCCCGAACTGCCAAGCCATGTCTTCCCTGGACCGGAAACAAGCTTCCGAGGACCGGTTTCTGGCATTCCAGCTGTCTTCAGCCCGGCTTGCTTGAATCCAGTGGCAAAGTGAGCAAGGGACTCACGTCTGAGCATACCCTGCCACACTTATGGCGTCCAAAAGTGGTACAAAAGGGGGTGGTGATGGACGGAGCATCTGAATCAATCAAACACTCACACCCAGTCAAAAGATCTGGGTTTAATCCATCACCGTTCTTTAGCCCACTCTGCCACCCCAGTTCTGACATGGCTATATGCAAATCAGTCTGACCCTGTGCCTCATGGGAACAGTCCAGCCCGAACTGCCAAGCCATGTCTTCCCTGGACCGGAAACAAGCTTCCGAGAACCGGTTTCTGGCATTCCAGCCGTCTTCAGCCCGGCTTGCTTGAATCCCGTGGCAAAGTGAGCAAGGGACTCACGTCTGAGCATACCCTGCCACACTTATGGCGGCCAACAGCGGTACAAAATGGGGTGGTGATGGACGGAGCATCTGAATCAATCAAACACTCACACCCAGTCAAAAGATCTGGGTTTAATCCATCACCGTTCTTTAGCCCACTCTGCCACCCCAGTTCTGACATGGCTATATGCAAATCAGTCTGACCCTGTGCCTCATGGGAACAGTCCAGCCGAACTGCCAAGCCATGTCTTCCCTGGACCGGAAACAAGCTTCCGAGGACCGGTTTCTGGCATTCCAGCCGTCTTCAGCCCGGCTTGCCTGAATCCAGTGGCAAAGTGAGCAAGGGACTCACGTCTGAGCATATCCTGCCACAATTATGGCGGCCAAAAGCGGTACAAATGGGGGTGGTGATGGACGGAGCATCTGAATCAATCAAACACTCACACCCAGTCAAAAGATCTGGGTTTAATCCATCACCGTTCTCCCACTCTGCCACCCCAGTTCTGACATGGCTATATGCAAATCAGTCTGACCCTGTGCCTCATGGGAACAGTCCAGCCCGAACTGCCAAGCCATGTCTTCCCTGGACCGGAAATAAGCTTCCGAGAACCGGTTTCTGGCATTCGAGCCGTCTTCAGCCCGGCTTGCTTGAATCCCGTGGCAAAGTGAGCAAGGGACTCACGTCTGAGCATACCCTGCCACACCTATGGCGGCCAACAGCGGTACAAAAGGGGGTGGTGATGGACGGAGCATCTGAATCAATCAAACACTCACACCCAGTCAAAAGATCTGGGTTTAATCCATCACCATTCTTTAGCCCACTCTGCCACCCCAGTTCTGACATGGCGATATGCAAATCAGTCTGACCCTGTGCCTCATGGGAACAGTCCAGCCCGAACTGCCAAGCCATGTCTTCCCTGGACCGGAAACAAGCTTCCGAGGACCGGTTTCTGGCATTCCAGCTGTCTTCAGCATGGCTTGCTTGAATCCAGTGGCAAAGTGAGCAGGGGACTCACGTCTGAGCATACCCTGCCACACTTATGGCGGCCAAAAGCGGTACAAAAGGGGGTGGTGATGGACGGAGCATCTGAATCAATCAAACACTCACACCAAGTCAAAAGATCTGGGTTTAATCCATCACCGTTCTTTAGCCCACTCTGCCACCCCAGTTCTGACATGGCTATATGCAAATCAGTCTGACCCTGTGCCGCATGGGAACAGTCCAGCCCGAACTGCCAAGTTGTGTCTTCCCTGGACCGGAAACAAGCTTCCGAGGACCGGTTTCTGGCATTCCAGCCGTCTTCAGCCCGGCTTGCTTGAATCCAGTGGCAAAGTGAGCAAGGGACTCACGTCTGAGCATACCCTGCCACACTTATGGCGGCCAAAAGCGGTACAAAAGGGGGTGGTGATGGACGGAGCATCTGAATCAATCAAACACTCACACCCAGTCAAAAGATCTGGGTTTAATCCATCACCGTTCTTTAGCCCACTCTGCCACCCCAGTTCTGACATGGCTATATGCAAATCAGTCTGACCCTGTGCCTCATGGGAACAGTCCAGCCCGAACTGCCAAGCCATGTCTTCCCTGGACCGGAAACAAGCTTCCGAGGACAGGTTTCTGGCATTCCAGCCGTCTTCAGCCCGGCTTGCCTGAATCCAGTGGCAAAGTGAGCAAGGGACTCACGTCTGAGCATATCCTGCCACACTTATGGCGGCCAAAAGCGGTACAAAAGGGGGTGGTGATGGACGGAGCATCTGAATCAATCAAACACTCACACCCAGTCAAAAGATCTGGGTTTAATCCATCACCGTTCTTTAGCCCACTCTGCCACCCCAGTTCTGACATGGCTATATGCAAATCAGTCTGACCCTGTACCTCATGGGAACAGTCCAGCCCGAACTGCCAAGCCATGTCTTCCCTGGACGGGAAACAAGCTTCCGAGGACCGGTTTCTGGCATTCCAGCCGTCTTCAGCCCGGCTTGCTTGAATCCAGTGGCAAAGTGAGCAAGGGACTCACGTCTGAGCATACCCTGCCACACTTATGGCGGCCAAAAGCGGTACAAAAGGGGGTGGTGTGGACGGAGCATCTGAATCAATCAAACACTCACACCCAGTCAAAAGATCTGGGTTTAATCCATCACCGTTCTTTAGCCCACTCTGCCACCCCAGTTCTGACATGGCGATATGCAAATCAGTCTGACCCTGTGCCTCATGGGAACAGTCCAGCCCGAACTGCCAAGCCATGTCTTCCCTGGACCAGAAACAAGCTTCCGAGGACCGGTTTCTGGCATTCCAGCCGTCTTCAGCCCGGCTTGCTTGAATCCAGTGGCAAAGTGAGCAAGGGACTCAGGTCTGAGCATACCCTGCCACACTTATGGCGGCCAAAAGCGGTACAAAAGGGGGTGGTGATGGACGGAGCATCTGAATCAATCAAACACTCACAACCAGTCAAAAGATCTGGGTTTAATCCATCACCGTTCTTTAGCCCACTCTGCCACCCCAGTTCTGACATGGCTATATGCAAATCAGTCTGACCCTGTGCCTCATGGGAACAGTCCAGCCCGAACTGCCAAGCCATGTCTTCCTTGGACTGGAAACAAGCTTCCGAGGACCGGTTTCTGGCATTCCAGCCGTCTTCAGCCCGGCTTGCTTGAATCCAGTGGCAAAGTGAGCAAGGGACTCACGTCTGAGCATATCCTGCCACACTTATGGCGGCCAAAAGCGGTACAAAAGGGGGTGGTGATGGACGGAGCATCTGAATCAATCAAACACTCACACCCAGTCAAAAGATCTGGGTTTAATCCATCACCGTTCTTTAGCCCACTCTGCCACCCGAGTTCTGACATGGCTATATGCAAATCAGTCTGACCCTGTGCCTCATGGGAACAGTCCAGCCCGAACTGCCAAGCCATGTCTTCCCTGGATCGGAAACAAGCTTCCGAGGACCGGTTTCTGGCATTCCAGCCGTCTTCAGCCCGGCTTGCTTGAATCCAGTGGCAAAGTGAGCAAGGGACTCACGTCTGAGCATACCCTGCCACACTTATGGCGGCCAAAAGCGGTACAAAAGGGGGTGGTGATGGACGGAGCATCTGAATCAATCAAACACTCACACCCAGTCAAAAGATCTGGGTTTAATCCATCACCGTTCTTTAGCCCACTCTGCCACCCCAGTTCTGACATTGCGATATGCAAATCAGTCTGACCCTGTGCCTCATGGGAACAGTCCAGCCCGAACTGCCAAGCCATGTCTTCCCTGGACCGGAAACAAGCTTCCGAGGACCGGTTTCTGGCATTCCAGCCGTCTTCAGCCCGGCTTGCTTGAATCCAGTGGCAAAGTGAGCAAGGGACTCACGTCTGAGCATACCCTGCCACACTTATGGCGGCCAAAAGCGGTACAAAAGGGGGTGGTGATGGACGGAGCATCTGAATCAATCAAACACTCACACCCAGTCAAAAGATCTGGGTTTAATCCATCACCGTTCTTTAGCCCACTCTACCACTCCAGTTCTGACATGGCTATATGCAAATCAGTCTGACCCTGTGCCTCATGGGAACAGTCCAGCCCGAACTGCCAAGCCATGTCTTCCCTGGACCGGAAACAAGCTTCCGCGGACCGGTTTCTGGCATTCCAGCTGTCTTCAGCCCGGCTTGCTTGAATCCAGTGGCAAAGTGAGCAAGGGACTCACGTCTGAGCATACCCTGCCACACTTATGGCGGCCAAAAGCGGTACAAAAGGGGGTGGTGATGGACGGAGCATCTGAATCAATCAAACACTCACACCCAGTCAAAAGATCTGGGTTTAATCCATCACCGTTCTTTAGCCCACTCTGCCACCCCAGTTCTGACATGGCTATATGCAAATCAGTCTGACCCTGTGCCTCATGGGAACAGTCCAGCCCGAACTGCCAAGCCGTGTCTTCCCTAAACCGGAAACAAGCTTCCGAGGACCGGTTTCTCGCATTCCAGCAGTCTTCAGCCCGGCTTGCTTGAATCCAGTGGCAAAGTGAGCAAGGGACTCACGTCTGAGCATACCCTGCCACACTTATGGCGGCCAAAAGCGGTACAAAAGGGGGTGGTGATGGACGGAGCATCTGAATCAATCAAACACTCACACCCAGTCAAAAGATCTGGGTTTAATCCATCACCGTTCTTTAGCCCACTCTGCCACCCCAGTTCTGACATGGCTATATGCAAATCAGTCTGACCCTGTGCCTCATGGGAACAGTCCAGCCGAACTGCCAAGCCATGTCTTCCCTGGACCGGAAACAAGCTTCCGAGGACCGGTTTCTGGCATTCCAGCCGTCTTCAGCCCGGCTTGCCTGAATCCAGTGGCAAAGTGAGCAAGGGACTCACGTCTGAGCATATCCTGCCACACTTATGGCGGCCAAAAGCGGTACAAAAGGGGGTGGTGATGGACAGAGCATCTGAATCAATCAAACACTCACACCCAGTCAAAAGATCTGGGTTTAATCCATCACTGTTCTTTAGCCCACTCTGCCACCCCAGTTCTGACATGGCTATATGCAAAT
Organism: Lissotriton helveticus; assembly: GCF_964261635.1. NCBI lineage: Eukaryota > Metazoa > Chordata > Amphibia > Caudata > Salamandridae > Lissotriton > Lissotriton helveticus. The sequence continues at coordinate 2,127,319,564 of NC_136061.1, forward strand.
CAGTCTGACCCTGTGCCTCATGGGAACAGTCCAGCCCGAACTGCCAAGCCATGTCTTCCCTGGACCGGAAACAAGCTTCCGAGTACCGGTTTCTGGCATTCCAGCCGTCTTCAGCCCGGCTTGCTTGAATCCCGTGGCAAAGTGAGCAAGGGACTCACGTCTGAGCATACCCGGCCACACTTATGGCGGCCAACAGCGGTACAAAAGGGGGTGGTGATGGACGGAGCATCTGAATCAATCAAACACTCACATCCAGTCAAAAGATCTGGGTTTAATCCATCACCGTTCTTTAGCCCACTCTGCCACCCCAGTTCTGACATGGCTATATGCAAATCAGTCTGACCCTGTGCCTCATGGGAACAGTCCAGCCGAACTGCCAAGCCATGTCTTCCCCGGACCGGAAACAAGCTTCCGAGGACCGGTTTCTGGCATTCCAGCCGTCTTCAGCCCGGCTTGCCTGAATCCAGTGGCAAAGTGAGCAAGGGACTCACGTCTGAGCATATCCTGCCACACTTATGGCGGCCAAAAGCGGTACAAAAGGGGGTGGTGATGGACGGAGCATCTGAATCAATCAAACACTCACACCCAGTCAAAAGATCTGGGTTTAATCCATCACCGTTCTTTAGCCCACTCTGCCACCCCAGTTCTGACATGGCTATATGCAAATCAGTCTGACCCTGTGCCTCATGGGAACAGTCCAGCCCGAACTGCCAAGCCATGTCTTCCCTGGACCGGAAACAAGCTTCCGAGAACCGGTTTCTGGCATTCCAGCCGTCTTCAGCCCGGCTTGCTTGAATCCCGTGGCAAAGTGAGCAAGGGACTCACGTCTGAGCATACCCTGCCACACTTATGGCGGCCAACAGCGGTACAAAAGGGGGTGGTGATGGACGGAGCATCTGAATCAATCAAACACTCACACCCAGTCAAAAGATCTGGGTTTAATCCATCACCGTTCTTTAGCCCACTCTGCCACCCCAGTTCTGACATGGCTATATGCAAATCAGTCTGACCCTGTGCCTCATGGGAACAGTCCAGCCGAACTGCCAAGCCATGTCTTCCCTGGACCGGAAACAAGCTTCCGAGGACCGGTTTCTGGCATTCCAGCCGTCTTCAGCCCGGCTTGCCTGAATCCAGTGGCAAAGTGAGCAAGGGACTCACGTCTGAGCATATCCTGCCACACTTATGGCGGCCAAAAGCGGTACAAAAGGGGGTGGTGATGGACGGAGCATCTGAATCAATAAAACACTCACACCCAATCAAAAGATCTGGGTTTAATCCATCACCGTTCTTTAGCCCACTCTGCCACCCCAGTTCTGACATGGCTATATGCAAATCAGTCTGACCCTGTGCCTCATGGGAACAGTCCAGCCCGAACTGCCAAGCCATGTCTTCCCTGGACCGGAAACAAGCTTCCGAGAACCGGTTTCTGGCATTCCAGCGTCTTCAGCCCGGCTTGCTTGAATCCCGTGGCAAAGTGAGCAAGGGACTCACGTCTGAGCATACCCTGCCACACTTATGGCGGCCAACAGCGGTACAAAAGGGGGTGGTGATGGACGGAGCATCTGAATCAATCAAACACTCACATCCAGTCAAAAGATCTGGGTTTAATCCATCACCGTTCTTTAGCCCACTCTGCCACCCCAGTTCTGACATGGCTATATGCAAATCAGTCTGACCCTGTGCCTCATGGGAACAGTCCAGCCGAAATGCCAAGCCATGTCTTCCCTGGACCGGAAACAAGCTTCCGAGGACCGGTTTCTGGCATTCCAGCCGTCTTCAGCCCGGCTTGCCTGAATCCAGTGGCAAAGTGAGCAAGGGACTCACGTCTGAGCATATCCTGCCACACTTATGGCGGCCAAAAGCGGTACAAAAGGGGGTGGTGATGGACGGAGCATCTGAATCAATCAAACACTCACACCAAGTCAAAAGATCTGGGTTTAATCCATCACCGTTCTTTAGCCCACTCTGCCACCCCAGTTCTGACATGGCTATATGCAAATCAGTCTGACCCTGTGCCTCATGGGAACAGTCCAGCCCGAACTGCCAAGCCATGTCTTCCCTGGACCGGAAACAAGCTTCCGAGAACCGGTTTCTGGCATTCCAGCCGTCTTCAGCCCGGCTTGCTTGAATCCCGTGGCAAAGTGAGCAAGGGACTCACGTCTGAGCATACCCTGCCACACTTATGGCGGCCAACAGCGGTACAAAAGGGGGTGGTGATGGACGGAGCATCTGAATCAATCAAACACTCACACCCAGTCAAAAGATCTGGGTTTAATCCATCACCGTTCTTTAGCCCACTCTGCCACCCCAGTTCTGACATGGCTATATGCAAATCAGTCTGACCCTGTGCCTCATGGGAACAGTCCAGCCGAACTGCCAAGCCATGTCTTCCCTGGACCGGAAACAAGCTTCCGAGGACCGGTTTCTGGCATTCCAGCCGTCTTCAGCCCGGCTTGCCTGAATCCAGTGGCAAAGTGAGCAAGGGACTCACGTCTGAGCATATCCTGCCACACTTATGGCGGCCAAAAGCGGTACAAAAGGGGGTGGTGATGGACGGAGCATCTGAATCAATCAAACACTCACACCCAGTCAAAAGATCTGGGTTTAATCCATCACCGTTCTTTAGCCCACTCTGCCACCCCAGTTCTGACATGGCTATATGCAAATCAGTCTGACCCTGTGCCTCATGGGAACAGTCCAGCCCGAACTGCCAAGCCATGTCTTCCCTGGACCGGAAACAAGCTTCCGAGAACCGGTTTCTGGCATTCCAGCCGTCTTCAGCCCGGCTTGCTTGAATCCCGTGGCAAAGTGAGCAAGGGACTCACGTCTGAGCATACCCTGCCACACTTATGGCGGCCAACAGCGGTACAAAAGGGGGTGGTGATGGACGGAGCATCTGAATCAATCAAACACTCACACCCAGTCAAAAGATCTGGGTTTAATCCATCACCGTTCTTTAGCCCACTCTGCCACCCCAGTTCTGACATGGCTATATGCAAATCAGTCTGACCCTGTGCCTCATGGGAACAGTCCAGCCGAACTGTCAAGCCATGTCTTCCCTGGACCGGAAACAAGCTTCCGAGGACCGGTTTCTGGCATTCCAGCCGTCTTCAGCCCGGTTTGCCTGAATCCAGTGGCAAAGTGAGCAAGGGACTCACGTCTGAGCATATCCTGCCACACTTATGGCGGCCAAAAGCGGTACAAAAGGGGGTGGTGATGGACGGAGCATCTGAATGAATCAATCAAACACTCACACCCAGTCAAAAGATCTGGGTTCAATCCATCACCGTTCTTTAGCCCACTCTGCCACCCCAGTTCTGACATGGCTATATGCAAATCAGTCTGACCCTGTGCCTCATGGGAACAGTCCAGCCCGAACTGCCAAGCCATGTCTTCCCTGGACCGGAAACAAGCTTCCGAGAACCGGTTTCTGGCATTTCAGCCGTCTTCAGCCCGGCTTGCTTGAATCCCGTGGCAAAGTGAGCAAGGGACTCACGTCTGAGCATACCCTGCCACACTTATGGCGGCCAACAGCGGTACAAAAGGGGGTGGTGATGGACGGAGCATCTGAATCAATCAAACACTCACACCCAGTCAAAAGATCTGGGTTTAATCCATCACCATTCTTTAGCCCACTCTGCCACCCCAGTTCTGACATGGCGATATGCAAATCAGTCTGACCCTGTGCCTCATGGGAACAGTCCAGCCCGAACTGCCAAGCCATGTCTTCCCTGGACCGGAAACAAGCTTCCGAGGACCGGTTTCTGGCATTCCAGCCGTCTTCAGCCCGGCTTGCTTGAATCCAGTGGCAAAGTGAGCAAGGGACTCACGTCTGAGCATACCCTGCCACACTTATGGTGGCCAAAAGTGGTACAAAAGGGGGTGGTGATGGACGGAGCATCTGAATCAATCAAACACTCACACCCAGTCAAAAGATCTGGGTTTAATCCATCACCGTTCTTTAGCCCACTCAGCCACCTCAGTTCTGACATGGCTATATGCAAATCAGTCTGACCCTGTGCCTCATGGGAACAGTCCAGCCCGAACTGCCAAGCCATGTCTTCCCTGGACCGGAAACAAGCTTCCGAGGACCGGTTTCTGGCATTCCAGCTGTCTTCAGCCCGGCTTGCTTGAATCCAGTGGCAAAGTGAGCAAGGGACTCACGTCTGAGCATACCCTGCCACACTTATGGCGGCCAAAAGCGGTACAAAAGGGGGTGGTGATGGACGGAGCATCTGAATCAATCAAACACTCACACCCAGTCAAAAGATCTGGGTTTAATCCATCACCGTTCTTTAGCCCACTCTGCCACCCCTGTTCTGACATGGATATATGCAAATCAGTCTGACCCTGTGCCTCATGGGAACAGTCCAGTCCGAACTGCCAAGCTATGTCTTCCCTGGACCGGAAACAAGCTTCCGAGGTCCGGTTTCTGGCATTCCAGCCATCTTCAGCCCGGCTTGCTTGAATCCAGTGGCAAAGTGAGCAAGGGACTCATGTCTGAGCATACCCTGCCACACTTATGGCGGCCAAAAGCGGTACAAAAGGGGGTGGTGATGGACGGAGCATCTGAATTAATCAAACACTTACACCCAGTCAAAAGATCTGGGTTTAATCCATCACCGTTCTTTAGCCCAGTCTGCCACCCCAGTTCTGACAAGGTTATATGCAAATCAGTCTGACCCTGTGCCTCATGGGAACAGTCCAGCCCAAACTGCCAAGCCATGTCTTCCCTGGACCGGAAACAAGCTTCCGAGGACCGGTTTCTGGCATTCCAGCTGTCTTCAGCCCGGCTTGCTTGAATCCAGTGGCAAAGTGAGCAAGGGACTCACGTCTGACCATACCCTGCCACACTTATGGCGGCCAAAAGCGGTACAAAAGGGGGTGGTGATGGACGGAGCATCTGAATCAATCAAACACTCACACCCAGTCAAAAGATCTGGGTTTAATCCATCACCGTTCTTTAGCCCCCTCTGCCAGCCCAGTTCTGACATTGCGATATGCAAATCAGTCTGACCCTGTGCCTCATGGGAACAGTCCAGCCCGAACTGCCAAGCCATGTCTTCCCTGGACCGGAAACAAGCTTCCGAGGACCGGTTTCTGGCATTCCAGCCGTCTTCAGCCCGGTTTGCCTGAATCCAGTGGCAAAGTGAGCAAGGGACTCACGTCTGAGCATATCCTGCCACACTTATGGCGGCCAAAAGCGGTACAAAAGGGGGTGGTGATGGACGGAGCATCTGAATGAATCAATCAAACACTCACACCCAGTCAAAAGATCTGGGTTCAATCCATCACCGTTCTTTAGCCCACTCTGCCACCCCAGTTCTGACATGGCTATATGCAAATCAGTCTGACCCTGTGCCTCATGGGAACAGTCCAGCCCGAACTGCCAAGCCATGTCTTCCCTGGACCGGAAACAAGCTTCCGAGAACCGGTTTCTGGCATTTCAGCCGTCTTCAGCCCGGCTTGCTTGAATCCCGTGGCAAAGTGAGCAAGGGACTCACGTCTGAGCATACCCTGCCACACTTATGGCGGCCAACAGCGGTACAAAAGGGGGTGGTGATGGACGGAGCATCTGAATCAATCAAACACTCACACCCAGTCAAAAGATCTGGGTTTAATCCATCACCATTCTTTAGCCCACTCTGCCACCCCAGTTCTGACATGGCGATATGCAAATCAGTCTGACCCTGTGCCTCATGGGAACAGTCCAGCCCGAACTGCCAAGCCATGTCTTCCCTGGACCGGAAACAAGCTTCCGAGGACCGGTTTCTGGCATTCCAGCCGTCTTCAGCCCGGCTTGCTTGAATCCAGTGGCAAAGTGAGCAAGGGACTCACGTCTGAGCATACCCTGCCACACTTATGGCGGCCAAAAGTGGTACAAAAGGGGGTGGTGATGGACGGAGCATCTGAATCAATCAAAAACTCACACCCAGTCAAAAGATCTGGGTTTAATCCATCACCGTTCTTTAGCCCACTCAGCCACCCCAGTTCTGACATGGCTATATGCAAATCAGTCTGACCCTGTGTCTCATGGGAACAGTCCAGCCCGAACTGCCAAGCCATGTCTTCCCTGGACCGGAAACAAGCTTCCGAGGACCGGTTTCTGGCATTCCAGCTGTCTTCAGCCCGGCTTGCTTGAATCCAGTGGCAAAGTGAGCAAGGGACTCACGTCTGAGCATACCCTGCCACACTTATGGCGGCCAAAAGCGGTACAAAAGGGGGTGGTGATGGACGGAGCATCTGAATCAATCAAACACTCACACCCAGTCAAAAGATCTGGGTTTAATCCATCACCGTTCTTTAGCCCACTCTGCCACCCCTGTTCTGACATGGATATATGCAAATCAGTCTGACCCTGTGCCTCATGGGAACAGTCCAGCCCGAACTGCCAAGCCATGTCTTCCCTGGACCGGAAACAAGCTTCCGAGGTCCGGTTTCTGGCATTCCAGCCATCTTCAGCCCGGCTTGCTTGAATCCAGTGGCAAAGTGAGCAAGGGACTCACGTCTGAGCATACCCTGCCACACTTATGGCGGCCAAAAGCGGTACAAAAGGGGGTGGTGATGGACGGAGCATCTGAATTAATCAAACACTTACACCCAGTCAAAAGATCTGGGTTTAATCCATCACCGTTCTTTAGCCCAGTCTGCCACCCCAGTTCTGACAAGGCTATATGCAAATCAGTCTGACCCTGTGCCTCATGGGAACAGTCCAGCCCAAACTGCCAAGCCATGTCTTCCCTGGACCGGAAACAAGCTTCCGAGGACCGGTTTCTGGCATTCCAGCTGTCTTCAGCCCGGCTTGCTTGAATCCAGTGGCAAAGTGAGCAAGGGACTCACGTCTGACCATACCCTGCCACACTTATGGCGGCCAAAAGCGGTACAAAAGGGGGTGGTGATGGACGGAGCATCTGAATCAATCAAACACTCACACCCAGTCAAAAGATCTGGGTTTAATCCATCACCGTTCTTTAGCCCCCTCTGCCAGCCCAGTTCTGACATTGCGATATGCAAATCAGTCTGACCTTGTGCCTCATGGGAACAGTCCAGCCCAAACTACCAAGCCATGTCTTCCCTGGACCAGAAACAAGCTTCCGAGGACCGGTTTCTGGCATTCCAGCCGTCTTCAGCCCGGCTTGCCTGAATCCAGTGGCAAAGTGAGCAAGGGACTCACGTCTGAGCATACCCTGACACACTTATGGCGTCCAAAAGCGGTACAAAAGGGGGTGGTGATGGACGGAGCATCTGAATCAATCAAACACTCACACCCAGTCAAAAGATCTGGGTTTAATCCATCACCGTTCTTTAACCCACTCTGCCACCCCAGTTCTGACATGGCTATATGCAAATCAGTCTGACCCTGTGCCTCATGGGAACAGTCCAGCCCGAACTGCCAAGCCATGTCTTCACTGGACCGGAAACAAGCTTCCGAGGACCGGTTTCTGGCATTCCAGCCGTCTTCAGCCCGGCTTGCTTGAATCCAGTGGCAAAGTGAGCAAGGGACTCACGTCTGAGCATACCCTGCCACACTTATGGCGGCCAAAAGCGGTACAAAAGGGGGTGGTGATGGACGGAGCATCTGAATCAATCAAACACTCACACCCAGTCAAAAGATCTGGGTTTAATCCATCACCGTTCTTTAGCCCACTCTGCCACCCCAGTTCTGACATGGCGATATGCAAATCAGTCTGACCCTGTGCCTCATGGGAACAGTCCAGCCCGAACTGCCAAGCCATGTCTTCCCTGGACCGGAAACAAGCTTCCGAGGACCGGTTTCTGGCATTCCAGCCGTCTTCAGCCCGGCTTGCTTGAATCCAGTGGCAAAGTGAGCAAGGGACTCACGTCTGAGCATACCCTGCCACACTTATGGTGGCCAAAAGCGGTACAAAAGGGGGTGGTGATGGATGGAGCATCTGAATCAATCAAACACTCACATCCAGTCAAAAGATCTGGGATTAATCCATCACCGTTCTTTAGCCCACTCTGCCACTCCAGTTCTGACATGGCTATATGCAAATCAGTCTGACCCTGTGCCTCATGGGAACAGTCCAGCCCGAACTGCCAAGCCATGTCTTCCCTGGACTGGAAACAAGCTTCCGAGGACCGGTTTCTGGCATTCCAGCCGTCTTCATCCCGGCTTGCTTGAATCCAGTGGCAAAGTGAGCAAGGGACTCACGTCTGAGCATACCCTGCCACACTTATGGCGGCCAAAAGCGGTACAAAAGGGGGTGGTGATGGACGGAGCATCTGAATCAATCAAACACTCACACCCAGTCAAAAGATCTGGGTTTAATCCATCACCGTTCTTTAGCCCACTCTGCCACCCCAGTTCTGACATGGCTATATGCAAATCAGTCTGACCCTGTGCCTCATGGGAACAGTCCAGCCCGAACTGCCAAGCCTTGTCTTTCCTGGCCCGGAAACAAGCTTCCGAGGACCGGTTTCTGGCATTCCAGCCGTCTTCAGCCCGGCTTGCTTGAATCCAGTGGCAAAGTGAGCAAGGGACTCAGGTCTGAGCATACCCTGCCACACTTATGGCGGCCAAAAGCGGTACAAAAGGGGGTGGTGATGGACGGAGCATCTGAATCAATCAAACACTCACACCCAGTCAAAAGATCTGGGTTTAATCCATCACCGTTCTTTAGCCCACTCTGCCACCCCAGTTCTGACATGGCTATATGCAAATCAGTCTGACCCTGTGCCTCATGGGAACAGTCCAGCCCGAACTGCCAAGCCATGTCTTCCCTGGACCGGAAACAAGCTTCCGAGGACCGGTTTCTGTCATTCAAGCCGTCTTCAGCCCAGCTTGCTTGAATCCAGTGGCAAAGTGAACTAGGGACTCACGTCTGAGCATACCCTGCCACACTTATGGCGGCCAAAAGCGGTACAAAAGGGGGTGGTGATGGACGGAGCATCTGAATCAATCAAACACTCACACCCAGTCAAAAGATCTGGGTTTAATCCATCGCCTAGTGTGGCAGGGTATGCTCAGACGTGAGTCCCTTGCTCACTTGGCCACTGGATTCAAGATAGCCTGGCTGATGAGGATTATGTATCCGAAACCGCTCCCAGGATGCTTGTTTCCGGTCCATGGAAGACATGGCTTGGCAGTTCGGGCTGGACTGTTCCCATGAGGCACAGGGTCAGACTGATTTGCATATAGCCATGTCTGAAATGGGGTGGCTGAGTGGGCTAAAGAATGGTGATGGATTAAACCCAGATCAGTTGACTGGGGGTGAGTGTTTGATTTGCTCAAAAGCTCCGTCCATCATCCCCTTTTGTATCTCTTTGTTCGCCCTAAGTGTGGCAGGGTATGCTCAGACGTGAGTCCGTTGCTCACTTGGCCACTGGATTCAAGATAGCCTGGCTGATGAGGATTATGAATCCGAAACCGGTCCCAGGATGCTTGTTTCCGGTCCATGGAAGACATGGCTTGGCAGTTCGGGCTGGACTGTTCCCATGAGGCACAGGGTCAGACTGATTTGCATATAGCCATGTCTGAAATGGGGTGGCTGAGTTGGCTAAAGAATGGTGATGGATTAAACCCAGATCAGTTGTCTGGGGGTGAGTGTTTGATTTGCTCAAAAGCTCCGTCCATCATCCCCTTTTGTATCGCTTTGTTCGCCATAAGTGTGGCAGGGTATGCTCAGACGTGAGTCTCTTGCTCACTTAGCCACTGGATTCAAGATAGCCTGGCTGATGAGGATTATGAATCCGAAACCGGTCCCAGGATGCTTGTTTCCGGTCCATGGAAGACATGGCTTGGCAGTTCGGGCTGGACTGTTCCCATGAGGCACAGGGTCAGACTGATTTGTATATAGCCATGTCTGAAATGGGGTGGCTGAGTGGGCTAAAGAATGGTGATGGATTAAACCCAGATCAGTTGACTGGGGGTGAGTGTTTGATTTGCTCAAAAGCTCCGTCCATCATCCCCTTTTGTATCGCTGTGAAATATAAAGCTGCATACAGGAATACGTTACAGAAGATAAGACTTTGAAGCCACAACTTCTTTTTTCCTTTACAGGTAAATGCATGCAAAGAACATCAAAGTAAATATTGCCAAACAAAGGACATAGTTAATTAAGTATTCATAGTGTTTTTTGTGTGTCATTGCAGATCTCCCTCCCTGCAGTACCCTCCCTTTCCCTCCCCTCATCTGGCCATCCAGATACTCTGGCAATACAAACTCAGAATCGGGGCTGCCTGAAGGTGGGCTACTTGAGGGTACTGCTCCTGAGGAACTCGAACCTTGACAACTATTTGGGATGCTTTCAAGGCCTCAGCCAGGGATTTTATTATCAGCTTTGTTGCAAAGAAAAGACAAAAACGCATGTAAACTGACCAATGATCTCCTCAATGACATTAAGAAACTGGAGCACTCCAATTATGTTTCCCACTCGCAGGAAAATCTTGTAGGTCTTATAAAGGCTAAATTACAATTTAATAAGAGCTCAACGGACGATGCCTCTTTATATCATTTAAAATCCAGTGCAAAAATCTATGGTGGCAAAAACAATGCAGGGAAAATATTAGCTAAATATTTAAAAGTTCTGCAGAACAAATTAAATATTGATTCTGTATATGACAATCATTCTGTTTTAAAATTCAAGTACACTGAAATTGTGAACCAGTACTCTCTCTTTTACCAATCACTATATACATCTGAAAGACAGCCCTCTGATCAATCATTGTCACAGTTCTTCTCAAATAACCAAAAGCCTCTGCACAATGCACCAGATTTATCTTCCTTAGAACCCATATTGACACAACAAGAACTCCTAAAGGCTCTCCAACAACTTAAAAAAGAAAAGGCACCTGGCCCTGACGGCTTTACTGTTGAGTTTTATACTCATTTCTCTAAACTTATATTAGCCATGTTGCATACCTTGCTGCAATTTCTTAGCTCTGCGAATAGTTCCACAGGTTCCTTCTCAGAAGCACACGTGTCTCATTCCTAAAGAAAGTAAAGACTCTTAACATTGTAAAAACTAGAGACCAATCTCCTTGGTTAACATTGATTACAAAATTTTCCTTAAAGCACTTCCAATACGCTTAGACTCCCATTTGCCGTCCTGTTGGGTAAAGAACAGTCCGGCTTTGTCAAATGGAGGGTTATAACAGACAATACACAACTCTTCTTTAATATCCTATCCAAATCTTCTCCCCTAAAACATGCCCTAGCAGCAATAGCATTGGACGCAGAAAAAGCTTTTGATAGAGGTGAGTGGAAATATTTATTTTATACCTTCAGATGGTGTGGATTCGGCCCAAATTTTATAAACTTTTCACCTCTCCTTTACTCCAATTCCTGTGCTGCAATTTGTGCCAATGGCCTGATTTCTCCCTTTTTCAATTTGGGTAGAGGTGTTCGCCAAGGATGTCCCCTCTCTCCTTCCCTATTTAATTTGGCCTTAGAACCTTTTTTGTCTAAATTACATCAGAACCCAAACATATATGGTTTTCAAACTTTGAATGCCCACATTAAACTCGCAGTCTACGCCGATGAGATCTTACTCTTTATGTCAAAGCCAGAAGACTCAATTCCTTCTTTTTGAACAGAAGTGCAATCATACTCCCTCATATCTCAGTATAGATTGAATAATATAAAATGTGAAATTCTGCCCTTGACCAAATATACCTTTAAAATGGAATTTAGTGCTTCTAAATTTACATGAAGCTCCAATAAAGCGATGGTGGCAGAGTCCCCGACCCGCTTGCTTTGTTGTGAATGCCTAATTTGCCTCTACGCTGTGCTTTGCATAATAATTATTTTAACTACTGCTCATTGTGTTCGATTTTTAATTTAAGCAATTTGCAGTCTACATTTTTAACAATCGTGCTACATTGCCCCAACCTGAATTAATAGGAGGGACATTTTATTTGCAGTGCAGCGGGGAAGTGTGGAAAAGTAAATTTTGTCATGTTCTGTGTCCCTACGTGTCATCCATCATATGTTATGTGTGCATGATTAAATATGCATATGCATTCCCTATGTTTGTTTATAGACGCAATTACAGTTGTGTCCACTTCTAGTATGCCAGTTTCCAGTTCTCGTGAATACTACGAATATCAGGCCTATGTAAAGTTACGTTGCCACGTTTCTCAGTGTGCACGTTATTTCATTGTAAAGTCCCCGTTTCTAGGCCTCAGAAGGGCCTGGACACCAGATTCAGCTCCTGTCTCCTGAAGCCTCGCTGAGGAGCGATACAGCCCCCACCTGTATCCTCGACCCTTCACTTACTTCCTGCCTCGCAGTGCCCGGCTCAGCCTGGCTCTGCCTCTGAGTCTGCCAAGAGTATGTTATGATTCCAGTTATCAGTTCAGTCCTCCTTCTCTGCATTCCTAAAAGCTACTGAATCGCATCAATAGTTTCCGTCATTGTCTAGCCTTCACGTCCCCATGTAAGAGAAATACTGCATTTAATGGTCATTTAATATTCTTCATCACGCACTACATGTAGAATAATGCATGGTCCAGTCATAGTGTCTGTTAGCCTTTCCCCTCCTGACTTCTAGTTTATATCAACATGTTCTCTAAACATCAGATACTAGATACTGTTTAGGTACATGTCGCCCTGACTCTCCAGACTTCAGTCTCTGCTCCTAGCACAGAGTTCGAAGCCCCCAGCTTCTCCTAGTAACACGTCATTGCTAGTTTGCGCGCACCATCAGGTTAGAGGTCCCGGCTCCTCAGGTAGCCCCCTCCATGGTTTCCGCCCCATTCATGACATATTCTGTTACGTTTGCATCACATGTCTATGTATACGCCCTGTTACACCTCTTTTCACCCTTATCTTTCGCGACTACTACGCGTCACACCCTTTGCTCCACCCACTGCTACGCCTATTGCAATGTAATGCTATATGTTTGCGTTATGTATATATGCTCATGTACTGTTATTAAAAGATTATTCCTTAGCGCGCTCATCCCAGATCCAGCCCCAGCAGCTGCTGGGCCCTGCCTTCCTATTCCTGTGCAGGTCGTCCTGTTCCTGTCCTTATGCTGCATTAAACCTGCAAAACTCCTACTACCTCGAATCTTGACTCTTATTTATTGAGCTATCTGTTATTCATTTATTCATTCAAAAATAGGGTATTATTTATTTATTTACCACATAATGGCGCCCGAACAGGGACTTGCCCTTTCCCCACGCGTCGGTGAAGCCACGCCGACCCCCTGATCCTCTGCAGTCGTGACGGAACTCTTCTGCGCACCGGCAGATATTTCTGCTTCAAGTATCCCTCAGGCCCACGGAGGAGACGGAGAAGGCGGTCCAGCATCCAGACGAGACGGTGGAGGAACGCGGCGAGTCCCGACCAGAGCCCAAGCCGAGAGTCCAATGTTCGAGGTATCCGGAGGCCCACCCGTAACAGAAGTCCGAAGTTCGTCCGTCCGACGTCGAGGCAGTCCAGTCCAGTCTGAGGCCTTCCGTTCTTGCTGCCCGGTGAGTACCGTTACTGGGGTAGTATCTAGACAGGGTCAATCTGATTGACTCTGGTCCGTGGGTTGGTGGTACACAGACCCACAAACGAAGTGTCCACTTCGGTGGATGCGGGTCCTGACGTGTCTCTTTATGAGACCGGTAAGTTTCGTACTGTTTCAGCAGTGCATCTAGTTTCTGTTCCAGTCAGTTCTGTTCTCGAGAAAATTCATGTATTCTGTGTTCCGTATTCCAGGTAGTATTCTGTTCGAACTGTTATTTTTAAATGTTCTTCATGTATTTTAATGTCGTGGTATGAATGGGGAATAAGTATCGTGTTCATTGTGTATTGTATTGTGTCTAGATTACAGTCCAGTCATGCCCTTGTTTTCTAAGTTACGTCAGTTAAAAACTAGAAAGGGTCTGCTGGAAGCAGCAGTTCCAGTTCCGCCTAGGGACAGTCCAGGTCATTTTATGTATCAGAAACATGGCATAAGTGCCATACTATATCTAGATTTATGGGTAGAGTATACCAAACAGTTAGAAGAAAAGTATAGATGGCCCGTATCGGGTACATGGGATGCCGAGTGCATCATGCGAGTAGAAGAGGCATTATGGAAAAAGAAAGCCAGACAGTCACAGAAAGATGCCATCGAGTTATGGCGCAAAGAAGCTCATAAAAGAACCGAAAAAGAAATCAGAAAGTCAGAATTAAGTAGAGAATCCTTAGAACGAGCACAAGAAAAAGAATTAATCGAGATAGGTGAACAAGTTAAAGCCGAACAGTCAGACAGACAGAGGCATGCTCTTATTAAGGGTATGTATCCTCTTCTTGCCGAGGGCTTGCCAAAAGCGACCCCAGAGGCATCCAGTAATTTCCCGCCACCATTAGTTCCGACCAAGCTACGTCACAAACAGACCGCAGCTGATATTTTTATTTCGTCCTATTTGGACGACACAGTCCCAGAATATGCAAATCCTGTCCCCGCTCCACCAGTCCCTGTAAATCAGGCACTTCCCGTTCCTCCAGACACCGGGGTACCCCTTGCAGTACCTGCTACGGTCCCCCAGGTCCAGCCCGCCATACCAGTTCAGCCCGCATTTCAATTTCCTGCCACACTAGTACGAAGAGGATCAGTCGACGACTCTAGTTTAGGGGCCGCAGGGGGAGGTACTCCTCAAACCCCGCCGCCACACAAGCGTTTAACGACAGCCGAATTACATATGCAAGCGTCACAGCGTACGCCCAGACATCAGTCTGTAGCAGAAATAAGAAAAGCCCTTAATGAATGTGGCTATGATCCAGTCCCAGGAGAGGATAATATGGTTTTATATTCATTACGTGTAAGAAGGGTGGCCGAGTATCTAGTCACCCTACCGAATATGAAAGAAGATCTAGACAGAATATATCGTTTCATCCGTACCGGGGATGATCCAGAAAGCATTGGCGAAGTCATGTCTCAAAGAAAAGCTGAAGTCCAGCTCATGCTATTAAAGTTTCTGATTAATTGTCTAATACGAGAACAAGATTATCCGACCAAAGATCAAGCCGAAATGAGAACCCTGACAAAGTGGAGTGATAATATAGCCGAGGGTAAGCACAGAACCATCAGTGCTATGGAAAGTATGTACAAGAAAATTCGTAAAGAAATAATAAGAATACACGAACAACGTAAAGCAGCACAAGTAAGCGAGAAAGAAAGTAACTCTGATCCTGAAGAGGTTGAGGACGAGAATCCCGACAGAATAGCGTATGTAGGAAAATCTAGATTTCCAGATCGCCATTTACGCCTAGAACACAAGTCTATTTTTCATCATCCAGCACCAGAACAAGGTTCTCTAGAACAAGTGTTTCAAGCTACCGATCACATTCTGAAATCACGAATCGGTTACAGTGAGTTAAGTACCATGCATGAACAAGAACTAGTCCGATCAGCAGTCCGATGGACTACTGATTCTACCACTTTTCCAGATGAAATAGTGGCACAAATGTTTCTAAAAATGCCCCCAGCCGAGCAACGACTGGCGGGTATGTATATGATCCAGCACCTCATTACATTGTATGAGGGTCAGCACTCTGATCCAGGTCCGTTACACGATGTCCTGAACGAGTTACTCCAGTATAGATGGAAAGGTTTAGGTACCGATTTAATTAGTGTCATTCTAGAACAGCGTCACAAATATAGAACGTTTCTGAACCCGCATTTTGTTCATGTCTCACCCCCAGAAAGTAAACCATTTTACATGGAGAGACAGAATCCGTTACGAGAAGTCCACCCAGTTAGAGGAACGGGTGGCGAACTAGAACGAGTGTTTGTTTACACTCCGATTACAAAGATGGAACTCCTAGAGATGAAGAAATTAATTCCCTGTCATGATAAAGATCCAGCAGGGTTCCATAGAGAATTAAAAGACATGCTCCGTATGGGAGAATACACGTATCCAGATATAATTAAAATGTTAAAGGTTCTGTTGCCCGCAGGGGTGTATGAAAAGCTCAAGGAAAAAGAATGGGAGGTGGGAGAGAAAAAGATCGATTGGGCAGTTCTAGAAGCCGAAGACAAGGCACGAGTACCAGGTACCGGTCTTGGAGCGAAATGTAAAGAATTACCGGAATTATTAATACAAGTTTTGCCTAGGTTATTGACAACTAGAAAAGAAGACTGGGATGCAATCTCAGCCTGTAAACAGAAACAAGACGAAGACATTAGTGATTTTTATTCTAGATTTGAGAAATGTTTTAGCATCAACAGTGGCCTCAAGACAAGTAGTGAGTCATACCCTCACCTTTTTGTTACTAAATTAGTCGAGAATTCAAGTCCACAAATTGAGAATCGAGTTTTGAAAGTCGAAAGTACCTGGCAAGCTAATACCCCGTCCCAGATGTTGCAGATGATCCAATACCACCAGAATAGGATCAGGGAAGAACAAGAACACGAGAGAAAACGTATGAAAGACACGAAAATGAAAGTACTAGTTGCACAATCTGTTCCTCAAGACAGTCAGAAGAGGGGTCCGAATCAAGCCAGTCATCCTGCAGCTCCCGTTAAAGGGAACTGCAATTATTGTAAACAGCCAGGTCATTTTATAAACGAGTGTGCAGTTCTGAAACACAACATAGCCACTGGTAAGACTAAAGAAAGACCACGTCCGCCTAGACACGAACAAGTTTCACAGACTCCTCAGTCACAGAATGCACCACAGACAGTTACAGCTCCGCAGCCTATTGCTGCAACACAGCACGTTACACAGCAGATGTACCAGTATGCACAGTCTGAGTATCCAGAGTACCAGCCATATTCATGAAACAGCCTAGAGAGGGAGGTAGGCTTGCCTCTCATCGAGATACCTGTAGATCAAGAAGGTCCCTATGTTCACAGTCAAGTATTAGGGAAAGACAGAAAGTTTTTGATTGATACAGGGGCAAGTAGGACCACTATAAGTCACGCCGAAGTTCCAGGGGCTCCGCTCTCAGGCTCAAGAAATGTTTCCCTTGGATTTTCAGGAAAACCCATTGTAAATGAAATATCAAAGCCAGTTACTCTAGAAGTAGGTCCATTGTCCCGTACTACTGATTTGTTACTTACTAAGTCATGTCCAGAAAACCTATTAGGCATTAAAACACTGAAAGAGTTAGGTGCAGTTATATGCTGTTCCCCAGAGGGAATACGTCTGTTCCTACGTGACTTTAAGGGTCACTATGTATTACGAGATTTTGATCCCAGATTGTCCAATGTTCCGCAGCATCTATGGGCGCAAGGTCCAACTGATGTTGGTTATATGCAAATCACACCCCATCGTGTGACTCTCAAGCCAGGTGTGGTGTTACCACGAATCAGACAGTACAGATTGCCACCTGAGGCTGTAGCAGCCTTATCCAAAATTATTGACGAGCTCATGGCTCAAGGAGTGGTTGTAGAAACTGACTCCAATGTATGCAATTCTCCGATCATTCCAGTCATGAAACGTACTGATCCAAATGCACCCCCAGTATATCGGTTAGTGATTGACCTACGAGAACTTAATAAATGTATTATTCCTCAGTACCCAGTCGTTCCAGATATCTCTTCCCTATTGACAGCCATTGATTCCGAAGCCACGTTCTTTACTGTAATCGACCTCAAGAACGCGTTTTTCAGTGTCCCTATTCATCCAGACAGCCAGTTCCTTTTCGGATTCTGTTTAAATGGAAGGAGCTATATGTTCACACGAGCTCCTCAAGGTTTCACAGAAAGCCCTAGCATTTACAGTCAAGCACTTAAGAGACAACTAGACAACATTCACATGCCAACTGACACTGCCCTGCTCCAGTATGTCGATGATCTACTGGTCACAGCCCGTTCTGAACGTGCTTGCGAGCGAGCATCCCTTACAGTCTTGTATTTCCTAGCCGAGATGGGGCACAAGGTGTCCCCTTCTAAGCTTCAATTCTGTGTCCAGCAAGTGGTCTACTTAGGACACTTACTGTCCAAGAGGGGTAGGCAGTTGACACCTGACCGTATCCAGTTAATAGCGAGTCTTCCTCAGCCCAAGACCCAGAAGGAGGTACGTGCCTTTATCGGCCTCACTTCTTACTGCCGACAATGGATTCCTCAGTATGCATTTCTAGCCAAGCCACTGATACAGTTAACGACACAGGAGGCAGCCGTACCGACTGTCCTCCCTTGGACATCTGAACATACACTCAGTTTCAATGAGTTAAAGAAAGCCCTATGTCAAGCTCCAGTTCTAGCGACACCGAACTACAGTAAGCCTTTTACACTTTTCGTCACTGAACGCGAAGGTACAGCATTATCTGTTCTCACACAAGATCAAGCAGGACAATACAAGCCATGTGCTTATTTTTCGAGCACATTAGATCCTGTAGCCCAGGCTCTGCCTGCGTGCCTCAAGTCAGTTGCAGCCACAGCCCTAGCTATCAGACAAAGTGATTCCATAGTCTTAGGACACTCCCTGACAGTACAAGTTCCACACTCCGTGGAAGTTCTTTTAAACCGAACACAGACTCAGCACTTGACAATTGCACGTTTAACAGGTTATGAATTGACACTGTTCCAGCCACACATAGAAATCAGACGCTGCAACGTTTTAAATCCTGCTACATTGTTACCATCAGTTACTTCGAATTCTGCCACACATGACTGCGTGGAAGTAGTTAACATTACGACAAAGCCAAGACAAGATCTGACAGATATTCCGTTACCAGACCCCGACCTGACACTTTATGTGGATGGTTCATGCATGAGAACAAGTACAGGAGAACTAGTCGCCGCGTATGCAGTGACTACCGACACCGAAGTTATTGAGACACACCGTATTGACACCCTGTCCGCTCAAGCAGCAGAGCTAGTTGCTCTGACACAAGCCTGCATACACGCCAAGAACTTGAAAGTTAATGTTTACACAGATTCACGCTACGCATTTGGAGTTGTACACGACTTCGGAGTGCTCTGGCAAGAGAGAGGTTTCATGACTTCTCATGGAACCAAGATTCAGCATGGTCTCCTTATTCAAGCTCTGTTAGATGCCATACATTTACCGACATCTATCGCTATCATGAAGTGCAAAGCACATACGAAAGTTATTGACATTATTTCTCAAGGTAACGATCTAGCAGATCGCACAGCCAAGCTTACAGCACAGACTCCAGACATTCCAGTTAATCCGACACAGACACACACTCCAGATCCGACTACATGCATGACAGTTAAGGACCCTACACAAGATGTCATAGATATCCAGTTACATGCTACTCCTGAAGAAATCAAGAAATGGTCCGAACAAGGAGGGGTCCAGACAGACCAAGGATGGTTAACGAAGGGTAGAGCCACATGGTTTCTCCCCGACTCTATGGTTCAAGTCATTATTAATACTGCACATAGTCCAGCACATTTAGGAGAAAAAGCTATGTTAGACAGTATCCAGAACATTTGGTTCAACAAGCATTTACGAGCTGCAGCCAAGCAGAAAGTCCGTACCTGTATGATATGTTGTCAGTTTAATCCAGGTAAAAGTGTCCCGGTGGAACAAGGTGGATTCCAGCCCCCTGACCACCCTTTTGAAGTCCTCCAGATGGATTATATTCAGATGGAGCGATGTCGAGGTTTCAAGTATGTCCTTGTAGTTGTATGCGCTTTGTCCAGGTGGACAGAAGCATATCCAGTCCCAGATTACACCGCCGCGACCACTGCCAAGCAGCTGGTTCGTGAGTTCTTCCCCCGTTATGGACTCCCTAGAGTCGTATATTCTGACAACGGCCAGCCATTCTCATCTGAGTTGATGAAGCACGTTTCCCTATTGTTAGGATACCAGTGGAAGTTCCATTGTGTACGCCATCCTGAAGCAGCCGGTCTCGTAGAGAGACATAACCAGACTCTGAAAATCCGTATTGCAAAAGTATGTAAAGAGAAAGGTGTGGACTGGCTAGTAGCTCTGCCAGTCGCATTGTTCTATATGCGCATGGTCGCACATTCCAGATCAGGTCTGTCCCCGTATGAGGTCGTATTCGGCCGCCCCCCTAACATGTGGGGTACTCCTAGACCCCGAAGTATTACCGATGTTTCAAGTAATATGCTGACAGATTACCTAGCTTCCTTGATGTCTGCCCTCAACTCTTGTCGTTCACAGGTTGCCGCCGCATTTCCAGACAATACCGAGGTGGCACCGCATGAAATCGTTCCAGGATCCATGGTTCTTGTCCGCAATTTTGACCGCTCAAGTCCGCTGGAGCCACGCTGGAAGGAGCCCCGACAGGTCCTCCTCGCCACCCGTACAGCCGTGAAGTTGGAGGGTCGCAAAGGCTGGGTGCACCTTTCGCACGTAAAGAAGTTTTATGGACTGAAACCCGTCTCAAAGAACATTTCCCAGGATTTGAAGGATTGCCAAAATATTGTTCTCAAGGACTGTCCCGCAAAAGACATTGCTACAAACCCTCCCCTGTTAGAGAAAACTCCGCAACAGGAGTATAAGTTGAAACTCCGGTCTAGTAAAATAAGTCAGCCAGTTTGATTGTCTAAGTCCTCCCCTAGGTGAAACGGTTAGACTGTTTCTGACATGTATAAAATAGACCCCCATAGTGAGAGAGTTAGTCAAAACTCAATTCGATGTATTGTTTTTCTATGTTTCATATTATTTCTCAGCATTATGATTTCCTGCACCAGTTACGCATTTTACCTGTATTTCCCAGTTCTTCATGTAAATAAGTCTGCTAATGCTACAGTAGAGCATACGTTTAGTGATCTACCTCCTCATGAGCTCTCTTACCGCCTCGCTATGCGAAATAATTCTTTCATCCGCATGTTACATTATTCACACCAGACCAGCAATGCCACTAATTGTTGGGTATGTGGTCGACTCCCCCCTTTCCAGACACCGAAGGGAGTTCTGCCACTTTTTCCTTATCCTTTTTCACATAATGGTTCGTGTGGAGCATGGTCCACGTTAACGTCATCCTCAACAGATATGTCTTTTCTTAACAGTACATGTTTTCCAGACAAGCAAGGTCTCCCCCACAGAACCGGGTTAGATCTAGAAAATGAAGTGTATAATTTAGGTAACTATTCTTCGAATTTCATGGTCCTGAATGTTCAGTCTGATTCCACTCCAGACTTACCTGCTATTTCAGTACTACCAGTTAAAGGCGAATTATGTGTCCGAAATAATGGTTCCGTACATGTAGGACATAGTGATTGTACTACTATTGTCAAGTATAGTGACAGTGGGAAATCTATTTTCAAAGCTTCACGTCATTCTTATTTTATTTGTGGTCAAACTGCATATGTTCGTCTGCCCCTCGATTGGGAGGGAACCTGTTACATTGCCTTCCTACTGCCACCAGTTTTCCTAGCCCCACCCGACTACCATAGGAATTCCCACCTAGTACATACAAGACCCAAGAGAAACCTCCCGATTGTCGATTATACTGAAACTACTCTAGAACAATATATAGATATCAATAAAGGTGTCTTTCCTTATTTAGGTACAGTTGTGAATAGTAAACTGATACGTAGATTAACCAGAACACTCGAAGCAGTAGTAATTGAGACTACTTCTGCTCTAAGTAATTTAACCGAAGAACAATCCTTTATGAGAATTGTCGTGCTCCAGAATCGTCTCGTCCTTGACGTCATATTGGCCGATAGGGGCGGGGCCTGTAGAGTCATCGGATCTAGTTGCTGCATTTTCATTCCAAATAACGCGCCGTCTGTTTATTCAGCTATAACCAGACTCCATAAAATTGCCCATCTGTTACACCAAGATCCAGGCACCTGGACATGGTCCGGTTGGTTCTGGAATATAATTTCCGCCTGGGGATGGAAAGTATTGTCCTTTCTAGGTATTGCAGTAGCGATCATATTCAGCTGCTGCCTCTGTATACAATGTGGCCCTGCGATTTGCGGCATTTGTGCTACATCATGTATTCCTAGTCCCAAGCCCCGTTCTAAATCCCGTTCCAGGATAATTCGAGACGAGCAAATAATACTGTATGAAATGATAGATGGTATCATGAATATTGATGTTTCCTGATGGAAACGTAGTGACAAGGAGGGAATGTGGAAAAGTAAATTTTGTCATGTTCTGTGTCCCTACGTGTCATCCATCATATGTTATGTGTGCATGATTAAATATGCATATGCATTCCCTATGTTTGTTTATAGACGCAATTACAGTTGTGTCCACTTCTAGTATGCCAGTTTCCAGTTCTCGTGAATACTACGAATATCAGGCCTATGTAAAGTTACGTTGCCACGTTTCTCAGTGTGCACGTTATTTCATTGTAAAGTCCCCGTTTCTAGGCCTCAGAAGGGCCTGGACACCAGATTCAGCTCCTGTCTCCTGAAGCCTCGCTGAGGAGCGATACAGCCCCCACCTGTATCCTCGACCCTTCACTTACTTCCTGCCTCGCAGTGCCCGGCTCAGCCTGGCTCTGCCTCTGAGTCTGCCAAGAGTATGTTATGATTCCAGTTATCAGTTCAGTCCTCCTTCTCTGCATTCCTAAAAGCTACTGAATCGCATCAATAGTTTCCGTCATTGTCTAGCCTTCACGTCCCCATGTAAGAGAAATACTGCATTTAATGGTCATTTAATATTCTTCATCACGCACTACATGTAGAATAATGCATGGTCCAGTCATAGTGTCTGTTAGCCTTTCCCCTCCTGACTTCTAGTTTATATCAACATGTTCTCTAAACATCAGATACTAGATACTGTTTAGGTACATGTCGCCCTGACTCTCCAGACTTCAGTCTCTGCTCCTAGCACAGAGTTCGAAGCCCCCAGCTTCTCCTAGTAACACGTCATTGCTAGTTTGCGCGCACCATCAGGTTAGAGGTCCCGGCTCCTCAGGTAGCCCCCTCCATGGTTTCCGCCCCATTCATGACATATTCTGTTACGTTTGCATCACATGTCTATGTATACGCCCTGTTACACCTCTTTTCACCCTTATCTTTCGCGACTACTACGCGTCACACCCTTTGCTCCACCCACTGCTACGCCTATTGCAATGTAATGCTATATGTTTGCGTTATGTATATATGCTCATGTACTGTTATTAAAAGATTATTCCTTAGCGCGCTCATCCCAGATCCAGCCCCAGCAGCTGCTGGGCCCTGCCTTCCTATTCCTGTGCAGGTCGTCCTGTTCCTGTCCTTATGCTGCATTAAACCTGCAAAACTCCTACTACCTCGAATCTTGACTCTTATTTATTGAGCTATCTGTTATTCATTTATTCATTCAAAAATAGGGTATTATTTATTTATTTACCACAGAAGCCTGGGCTCAACTTTCTTTCCTGACCGCCCCGGTCCGACACGGTAGTTAGTACCGTTGAGCGGAGGGCGGGTCAGGTGAGAGCCAGGCACTTCCAGTAACCACGGGAGCGGTTAGCGCTCTAGTGGTTGGAGTTGAAGGGCTATTTAGGCTGAGTGTCATCTCCGGCGAGCTGCGGTAAGGCGACGGTGGCAGAGTCCCCGACCCGCTTGGTTTGTTGTGAATGCCTAATTGTGCCTCTACGCTGTGCTTTGCATAATAATTTTTTTAACTACTGCTAATTGTGTTGGATTTTTAATTTAAGCAATTTGCAGTCTACATTTTTAACAATCGCGCTACATTGCCCTAACCTGAATTAATAGGAGGGCCATTTTGTTTGCAGTGCAGCGGGGAAGCCTGGGCTCAACTTTCTTTCCTGACCGCCCCGGTCAGACACGGTAGTTAGTACCGTTGAGCGGAGGGCGGGTCAGGTGAGAGCCAGGCACTTCCTGTAACCAAGGGAGCGGTCAGAACTCAAGTGGTTGGACTTGAAGGGCTATTTAGCCCTCGCCCCTTTTTGGAACTCGCAGCGATTGCGCGCAGCCGAAGACACGCCGAAGAGCAGCCAAAGAGTGGCCCGTCTGCGACTGGACGGGGCTAGGGGCGAAGGGCTAGACACTCTGCCTGATTTGTGATGGAACCTATGGAGGGCTGCAGACTCAGGTACACCTCCCAAGCGCTGCACAACTTACGACCACAGAGCGGGGGGGGGGTTGTGCCCGTGATCAATGGCCATGCCCGGAAGGTCCCTTCTCATGCGTACAATGTAGATTTCAAGCATCTTATACCGCCATCTCGATTGGACATGCGGTTAAGGTAATGCCAATGCCTAAAGGCTGGAAAAGTTTCCTTCTTAATGTACGCTCCTTGCCTAAACATTATCATGAGACATGGGATCTTATAAACACGGTTAATCCCAAAATTTGCTTCTTAACAGAAACCTGGATAAAAGCACACACCATGCCAGCAATAGCATTAGGAATTCCGGTAGGATACAAAATCCTCTGGCTCGACCGCCCAATTAAAACCGGAGGCGGGATAGCCATAATATATAAAGAAGACCTGAAAGTCTCCATAATAGAACAGAGTTGTTGCCCATCGATGGAAGTGATGATTTTTAAGATAAACTCAGGCTCCAAAGAAAATTGGAAAGGAGCTCTGATTTACCGTCCGCCTGGACCAAGCAATGGATTTATCTTATCCTTAACAAAACTATTAGCACATCATCTCAAAGCCCAAGAAAACTTCCTCCTATTAGGCGATTTTAACTTTCACGCAGATATCCCCGACCACCCGGAAACTCTGTCCTTGCTCTTTGATCTCTCCTTGGTAGGATTTCAGCTTCAAAACAATGGCTCTACTCATATAGGAGGCCATACCCTAGATTTAATTTTCTCTAATGGCCCCATGATACGTAGCCGTCCCCCGACTCGAGTTAATTGGACAGATCACTGCCTGGTTGAATTTACCCTCCCTGGATTAGTCAAACCTGTTAGACAACAATCAGCTCCCCCCATATGGCGCAGACAATGGCACAGAGTTACTCCAGAAGAGATTCAAAAAGTATGGAAAGAACCGCTTATTACAGCAACAGCTAATGCGGAGTCAGCTCTTTTTAAATTCAATACGACCCTTAAAGAAGCTGTTGACCTTCTAGCTCCGTTGAAACTTATGAAACAACATCCCATATCAAAGCAGGAGGTATGGTACACGGAACAGCTGGGATTAGAAAAGCAGGGTTGCAGGAAACTAGAAAAGGCATGGAGAAAGACCCACACTGGAGAAAGCCAGAAAAATCACTCAGAAGCTTTAGCTTCATACTATAAAAACATCAGGCTAGCTAAAAAGAACAGTCTAACATCACAGCTAGCAGAAGCAGGGAACTCCTCAAGAGAACTGTTCAGGATCTTACAGAACTTTGTAAAGCCGTTGGCCTGTGAGAGTCCTGATGAGTTCTCCCAATCCCTATGTGATGAAATCTCCCTTTTCTTCAAAAATAAAATAGACGCCATCTATCAAAAGATCACAATGGCTAAGAGCACTGGGGTTAGTACAAAAAACATTCTGATACCTCTTGATAACAACCTACCTAGGCTGACTGATTTTCCTGAAACCAGTCAAACAGAAATCCTGTCCTTGATAAATAACATCAAAACTGGCTCCCCGCTAGACCTAATCCCAGCAAAAACAACGGCTTTAATAAGCAACCTACTGTGCCCCATGATACAGACGATCATCAATTTGTCTCTTAAAGAGGGACAAATTCCTCAAGATTGGAAAAAGGCGGTGGTAAACCCCATTCGTAAAAACACGGCCCTGCCATGGACAGAAGTATCCAACTTACGCCCCATTTCCCTACTACCATTTCTAAGCAAACTGGCCGAGAAGCATGTGAACACTCATGTGTCCAAATTCATCGAGGCTACAGGGCATCTGGACCATTCTCAATCTGGGTTCAGACCCAACTACAGCACCGAATCTGCGCTCCTCTCCGTGGCAGATCACATCAAGATGACACAGGATAGAGGAGGCTCCATGATTCTGGTGCTGTTAGACCTGTCCGCAGCCTTCGACACTGTCTCACATGAGATTCTTCTCGGCCGTTTGCAGAAAGTGGGAATTGGAGGTGTAGCTCTGTCCTGGCTAGAGAGTTTCCTCACTGGCCGCTCACAAAGCGTCAGCTTGGGTTCCTATCGTTCCATCTCCAGAGAGCTCACCAAGGGGGTTCCACAGGGCTCATGTCTAAGCCCCACATTATTTAATGTGTATGTGGCCCCCCTTGCTGACATTGTGAGAACATATGGGTTTACCCCGGTGTCGTATGCCGATGACACCCAGCTCTTGTTTCCTTTCCAGACTCTTACCCCGGAAACTAAGAGTTTTTTTGCTGAGGGTATGAGAGCGATATCTAACTGGATGGCTTCCAACTGCGTCCAGTGTAATGTGGACAAGACAGAAGTTATGCTCTTTGGGAAAGCCAATCTCCTTTGGTCACCAGATTGGTGGCCTCTGGAGTTAGGACCTATCCCCTGCCCGAAACAATCAGTCAAGAATCTGGGAGTGCGACTGGACCAGAACCTCGTTCTAAACGAACAGGTGAACCTGGTGACTGGATCCTGTTTTCGAACAATTGGGCTCCTAACAAGAGTTTTCCCCTTCCTATCAGACGTTTATAGAAAGACCTTAGTCCAGGCACTCGTAATAAGTCGGTTGGATTACTGTAATGGCCTTCTTATCTCTGCGAATGAACATGTACTCAACCGACTCCAGGTGGCCCAAAACACCGCGGCCAGACTGGTTCTCAATGTACCCTCGAGAACACCATCTAGGCCCCTCTTGAAAGAGCTTCACTGGCTGCCTGTACGCCAGCGAATCGAGTTCAAGATTTGTTGTATTATACATAAGAGTCTCTTTGGATCAGGCCCTCATTATTTGACTCAGAAATTTCAAATCTACACACCGGAACGCCTTCTGCGTTTCAGCAGTCAATTCCTTTTAAAAATACCCCTCATCAAGAAGGCCAGGCAGGGTGGCCGAGCACTCTCTTATGTAGGACCCTCCCTCTAGAACAAACTCCCGATTGACATGCGACATAACACCAATCTTCTTTCCTTTAGGAAAGCACTTAAAACACACCTGTTTCAGGAGGTTTAGCCTCTCACCTGCATGTCCTAAAGGTACTGTCTGAAATCTACAGCGAGCAAAGTGCGGAGATACCCCTTCGGGGGTCGAGTCCAGCGCTATAAAAGCAAAATAAATAAATAAATAAAAATAAATAATATGAAATATTTAGGTCTATATTTTACCTCCGCAATTATGCATGAGTAAATGTATTAAAAGAAACTCTGAGTTAACTGCTAAGTGGCATCCCCTATATTTATCCTGGTGGGGCCATTTAGATACTAGAAAGATGATGCTAACACCCATAGTCCTATATACGTTTTCCAATATCTCGATCCCTGATCCCGCTAAACTTTTAAAGAAAGTTAACTCCATCCTTTCTTCCTTTTTATGGGTAATAAGAAACCTCGAATGTCAAATTTAAAAATTATCATGCTCCAAGACAGAGGGAGGAGTCAACTATCCCGATTTTCAGGCTTATCAGAAAGCTTTCCTTTTACGCCAAGCCTCTCTTTGGTTGCTTGAGTCCATGGATGACTGCCCTCTCTGGACCTCTATTGAACATATTTTTTTAGCCCCCTTTTCGTTTTCTGAATAACTTTCCTTCTCACGCAAACCACAGTCTATCTCCACCCCTATAAAAAAACACAATTCCATACTCCTCGACTTAGCTCTACTTTCAACTCCCCTTACTACTGCCTTTTTCCTGGAATCAACGATTTGGCATAACAAAAATCTAACTATTCGAGGTAAACCATTTTATTGGAAGACATGGGGACAAAAAGTTTTAATATGGATTCATCAGCTATTTTCACACTCAAATTCCTTACCTTTTAATACACTTAGCAAACCTTTCAATTTACCTTCTTCCTTTATCCACAAATATGATGTGCTCAAGAAAGCGGTTATGGATTTGTACATTCAATTGCCAATAGCACATGATACCCCTGCTATTTTAGACCCCTCTTCATGACTTCATATTTTATTAAAAACCACACCCAAAGCGTCTACTATTTACAAATATTTACAAGAGGGTGCTGTTGTCAGACAAAAGTCCAAAGTAGAAGAGGCATGGGAACGGGATTTTGCTACGGAATGGTCAATTTCCCTCTGGAAAAACTTATGGACTAAATTACGCAAGTCATCCAGAGCAGCCAACACAATGCAATCATTGTTCTTTGTCTACAACAGACTCCTATTAACACCGGCTACCTTGAACAAAAGATTTTCATTTGTACCAGACACATGCTGGACGTGTATGGCATCAAAAGCTAATTTATTTCATATGCTATTTTCCTGTCCACATGTTTATACTTTTGGTCAACAAGTATGGTCTCAAATTAATTTGATTTTTGAAACTAAATTTATTTTTCCTTTATCAACTTTTTTTGGGTAGTCTTTCTTCTATATGGGAGAATGTTGCATTCAATGTCAAAGTTCTTGATTTATTGTTAGCAATTGCTTTCCAGCAAATTACTATTAATTGGAAAGATTCCCAAAAAATCTCCTATAAAGCCTGATGGTATGCTGTCTGCCATAATCATAGATTGGATACCACCTTCGTTTATCCCCTATGTTTGGCGAAGAAACGTTCGGATCTGTAGTCTCCAATTACAATGTAAATTGATGCAAGTGCTAAAAAAAAATTCTAAACCTCTGCCATCCCAGCAGGAAGTTCTTAAACCACCTTGACTCCCCTAACACGTTCCTAATATGTTTTGTATTCCATTGATATTTAAATTCTACTCACTTTCTTTGATTTTTTCATTTATATTGATAAACTCCGATTCATATACTTTAATTGTAATAGATTTAAAATGCATTGATACGTGTTTAATATTCTGTACTATTTGCTAGGAGCGTGGCCTGGCATTCGGCAAGATGGCCACATTGTAATGTGGCTCTGCCGGCCGTCGAACTAATCCTTCAGCTATCCTGTTCCCAGTGTGCCATCCATCGTATTAACTTGCACCAATGGGTTTTCTGACATCGGAGGTGTGCAAGCGGTGCACTGTCTGTGTGTGTGCCGGCCCCTGGAACTGGCGGAGAGCCTGTCGAGAAATCAGCGCTTGGCCATGATGGCGGATAATGTCCTTTAGAGCAGACCCTGCGGAGTAGTTGCCCGGCTGGCGTCCCCGCTGAAGGAACTCTGGTACGTGCAGAGATTTGCGGAGGTCTCAGAAGCGCTCTGAGATTGAGCGCTCTCTAACCAGGTGTGCGGCTTCATCGCTGCTGTGCATACGAGGCATCCCGTCGTCTGGGGGCTGTCACGTCGTCTCGCCTGACCCTGCTTCAGGACAGGGCAGGCGAACAGGAAACAGGAACAGGAAGAGGATAACCGGAAGGGAACTAGTCTGTAAGCCAGGGCGAGACTGGCAGGGAATAAAGCACCACGTAACTGCATTGCTCCCGACTCAGTGTATTTATTTTATGGGGCGATCGCGACAATGGCGACGAGGGTGGAATGTTCATAAAACCCACAGACAATGCTATCGCCCAGCCAGCTATCGTGGCCGATCACCGAGTCCTGCAGTCCAAATACCGACAGCGCGGAAAGAGCGCGAAAGCAAAGACCGGCTTTGGAGCCGCCGTCCCACGAATCTGCCAGAAGCCTACCGAGTCACGGAGCATTGAGCCGTCTGCCGGGAGCAGGAGCGCATATGCCAGAGCGCCATCCCCGCGTGTCTCCAGACGCGAGCAGCCGGAAGGGGCGCGAGGCCTCCGTGTGGCGCGAAGGAG
Organism: Lissotriton helveticus; assembly: GCF_964261635.1. Taxonomy (NCBI): domain Eukaryota; kingdom Metazoa; phylum Chordata; class Amphibia; order Caudata; family Salamandridae; genus Lissotriton; species Lissotriton helveticus. Next base: position 2,127,349,150 of record NC_136061.1, read on the forward strand.
AGAACCGCACGCCTCCAGAGACGGATGAGCAGCGAGGAGCGGGGGTGAGTCATAACCCGGCAGCCTCCCCCGCGAGACCTGAACAAAGGTCTGAACATACTCGGCAGCAAAGCGCCAACCACATTAGGAAAAGAGACACGACGTCCCGGGCGGCGGCCATCTTAGAGTCAGGCGCCAGCACGTAATTAACCCACAAATCCTTGATGACGGCCATTTTAAGGTCAGGCGCCATTCACCACGAGGGACTTCACTAGCAAAGTAAGAGCGGGAAACACATAAAAGACAAGGAAAGCCTCCCAGAAGCCAGAAACAATACAAAATCAAGACAGTTTCACACAAACATAACCAGACACCTCGAGTCATCAGTCGCAGATGTCAAACACAACTCCTGACAGCTCATCTGGAGGGAACGGCGTAGCAGGCCCAGCTTCACAAGCAAATACAGGGGGGCCAGCCCCTCCGATCAACGCACCCATAATGGCCAACGCTCCCACTGGAGCCTCGTTCATGCGACAACCACAGCCACTACCACTGACGCCAGGCAATAGTATGGGCCCAACGTGGAAGAGCTGGAGTGAAGACTTCGAGGACTACATGGTAGGATCCCTGGTGCAGGATCCCAAGCAAAAACTAGTGGCATTAAGAAACTTGATAGGCCCAGAAATCGCGCAAATCATCAAAGAACTACCTAATGCAGCAACCGCCACCTACGAAGAGGTAAAAGGTGCCCTTGATAGGCGATTTCTTCACAAACGCAACGTGGACTATGAACGTCACACGTTCAACTTAGCTACACAAGAAAAGGATGAGTGCATGAGCGACTTCATCATGCGCAGCAGAAGATTGGCACGATACTGTGAATTCGACAACTTCAAAACAGAAGACGCATTGAGACTCCGCATCATTGACGGATGTCAATCCGAAACCCTCCGCCGGAGACTCCTAAAGAAACCATATACTCTAGAGGAAATTGAAGAACTAACGAGAATCAACGATCAAGCGGAAGACTATGCCAAACGGATGGGAACTCACAAACTAGACCGGAAGGACCACGCTCTGCGAGTCCAGGCACACAGATCCTCCAAGACTGCCAAGCCCATGTCAAAACCTCATAAGTCCCACAACACCCGAAAGACATCCTCCAGAAGAAGCTCGCGGCACACTGAGTCCGCAAAGTCAGCGCCGACCTGCTACAGATGTGGACAAGATTACCCACACTCAGGACAATGTCCGGCAATTGGCCAGCGGTGTCACCGCTGTGGGAGAGACAATCACTTTGAAATAGCATGTCAAGCCAAGCAGTCAACTCACAGATCGTCGACCAAGGGCTACGACATTCGCCACCACGCACGAGCCATAAAAGGGAGAGAAGGACGCTCATCCAGCTCATCAAACTCCAGCGTCCAGTCAGCATACTCCTATCGATCAAGAGGTCGCTCCGAGAGCACTCACCGAACCAGGTATCAAACAACAGAATCTTACCGGTCACGCAGAGACACATCCAGCGACTCATCATCACACACTCCAGCATCACAGGACAGCGACGAATACATCTGCATGGTATCAAACCCGGTATCACAGGACAGCGATGAATACATCTGCATGGTATCGGACCCGGACCGCCTGAAACGATACCCGAAACTTGACATCCTGATAGGAGACCATCCAGCGAAATTTGTTCTGGACTCAGGAGCCTCATTAAACTATATCTGCGCCCTAGAATACTACAACATGAAGCAAAGACCCAAATTGGAACCCGCAGCTGTCCGCATATTCACGTGGATGTCACGCAAACCTCTACCTTGCCTGGGCCGTTTTCAAACCACTCTCACGTTCAAAGATCGGAAGATCGATGCTTACATCCATGTGGTAGAGGGACCAGATGTGGCAGACTGTCTGCTCAGTCTACCCACTGCAGAAAGACTCAAACTCGTGGAACTCCTTTACATGACTGAAGATGCCCCCGACATCGTGGCGAAGTTCCCGAAGCTTTTCAAAGGCCTTGGGAAGTTAAACCATTTCAAGGTGAAACTCCACATCAATGAAAACGTGACACCTATTGCTGAACACCACAGAAAGGTGCCATTCCACCTACAACAAGCCGTCGATGACGAGCTCCAAGACCTCCTTCAAACAGACATCATTGAACGCACGTCAGGACCCACTCCATGGGTGTCACCAGTCGTGGTAGTCCCCAAAAAGGGACAGGACAACAAGGTCAGATTGTGTGTCGACATGCGTGCGCCCAACACAGCCATTGAGCGGGAACACCACCCAGGACCACACATCAGTGACATGATCACGAAACTCAATGGCGCCACCGTGTTCTCCAAACTCGACCTCAACAAAGGTTACCATCAGTTGGAGCTTCATGACAAATCGAGATACATCACGACTTTTACCACACATCAAGGCCTATTCCGTTATAAACGCCTGAACTTTGGCATTTCCTCGGCCGCCGAGATCTTCCAGGAAGCCATCAGACGGGTCATACAAGGCATTCCCAATGCTTTCAACTATAGCGATGATCTGCTAGTCTTTGGTAAAGATCAAACAGAACATGACACCGCCTTGGACAGAGTCTGCCACGCATTGTTGACCGCAAATCTCACACTCAACGCCAGCAAATGCGAGTTCCACAAGGATACTTTGAAGTTCTATGGACACATCTTTTCCAAAGAAGGAATGAGACCAGATCCAGAAAAGGTAGCTGCACTCACTGACACCCCAACACCCCGAGACGTGAGTGACCTCCGTTCTTTCCTCGGAATAGCAAGCTACTGCGCACGCTACATTCGCGACTACGCCACAATCAGCTATCCCCTGCGAGAGCTCACTCGTCAGGGCCAGCCGTTTGAATGGACTAAGGCGTGCCAACAAGCACTCACCGTGATCAAACAAGCTGTTGGATCCGCCATAAATCTGGCATACTTCGACACAAAGAAGAAAACGGAAATCACAGTTGACGCCAGCCCGGTGGGCCTGGGCGCCATCTTGGCCCAATATCGTGAAAACTCTGATCAACGCCACATTATCGCATACGCAAGCCGTAGCCTCACAGACACTGAAAAAGCGTACTCCCAACCAGAGAAAGAAAGCTTGGCTGTGGTGTGGGCGTGCGAACACTTCCACCTTTTTGTCTATGGCAAACATTTCACGATCATCACGGATCATCAGGCACTCATCACAATCTTTGGGAACCCTAACGCAAAAATGCCGCCGCGCATTGAACGGTGGGGCCTACGCCTGCAAGACTACATCTTCACCATCGTCCACAAACCAGGGAAGGCTGAGAATCCAGCTGACTTCATGTCACGCCACCCACTGGCCGGGGCTCGAGCTGCACTGTCCGTGGCTGATGAATACCTTCATTTCGTTGTCGACACAGCATGCCCACCCACGGTTCCAGTTGAAGCCATCCAAGAGGCGTCCGCGCTCGACCCACTTGTGCAGGCCGTAATGACTCGCATCCGCACAAACTCCTGGAGGGACGTGAAGCATTCACCCCAAGACTCTGATCAACTTCGTCAAGATCTCGCCAATTTCCAACGCGTGCGTGACGAACTTTCCATCAGTGACAATGGCCTCCTCTTAAGAGGGGCGAGGATCGTGATTCCACACAAACTACGTCAAGGAGTCATCAACTTGGCACACGAAGGCCACAGAGGCATCAACGCAACCAAGAAAGCCCTGAGAGAACGTGTTTGGTTCCCCACACTTGACCACATGGTAGAAACAACTCTGAAAGACTGCATGACATGCCAAGTAGTCAGTCGGGAAGAACCACCGGCACCACTACAGATGTCAGAGTTACCGGAAGGAGTATGGCAACAAGTTGCAGTCGACTTCTTTGGACCGCTGCAGTCAGGACAATACATCATCGTTGCCATGGACGAGTACTCCCGGTTCCCATTTGCACATCTAATAACATCCACCCGAGCAACAACAGTGATCCCAGTGCTTGATGAAATCTTTGCAGCTTGGGGCATTCCTCTGCGAGTAAAAACAGACAATGGGCCTCCATTCAATGGCCATGAATTCACAAACTTCGCGACCCATCTTAACTTCAAACACAAAAAATCACTCCGCTATGGCCGCAGGCGAATGCCATGGTGGAACGTTTCATGGGAACACTCAAAAAGGCAATTCAGCAGGCCGAGTTAACTCACCGGGATGTTCAACAGACACTAAACGAAGTGTTAAGAGCATATCGAAACACGCCGCACAGCACCACCAACCAGTGTCCAGCCACTGTGATGCTAGGAAGGACACCTCGAACCAGACTACCCATGGTAAACACTGCTCCTCAACAACGAAACATCACCGTTGACCACAATACCCTAGTTGAGATTGATCATGAAAACAAACGCAAGATGAAGACGTACGCTGATCAGCGTAGACATGCCAAAGAATCCAATATTCAGGAAGGAGATTGGGTGATAGTTCGGGGCGATCGGCGAGCTAAGGCAGACAGTCGATACCTCGACATTCCCCTACAAGTCATCAAGAGGAAAGGAACCATGATCACGGCCAAGGCTGACCACAAACAGATAACGAGAAACATATCGCACTTCAAAAGATGTAATCGGCGCACCCGGCATGAGACTTCATCAAGTCAGCTCTCAAGTGACTCCCCCCACCAGAGTGACAGCAGTGACCAGAACCACCACAGTCCCACACGAATGGTGGACACCGCAAATCACCACAGTCAAGCATCAGGGCGAGAGAAACGTCCACAACGTCTGATAAGGAAACCTCGACGTCTTGTCGAGGAAATATAGTGGAAATGAGACTTTGTAAAAAAGGGGGAGATGTCACGTCGTCTCGCCTGACCCTGCTTCAGGACAGGGCAGGCGAACAGGAAACAGGAACAGGAAGAGGATAACCGGAAGGGAACTAGTCTGTAAGCCAGGGCGAGACTGGCAGGGAATAAAGCACCACGTAACTGCATTGCTCCCGACTCAGTGTATTTATTTTATGGGGCGATCGCGACAGGGGCTAGACCCGTGGTGGAGCCGGAGCGATCTTCTGCGCAGAGCGCCGGCTTCGGCCTGGCAGGTAGGCCTCTGCGAGGTGTTGGCTGCCGGCCTGCCCTGCCGCACTGCAGGCTGAGCTGTTTGGGGCCCCTTGCTCATCAAGCCTCCACATTACCCTTTCTGCCGCTCAGGACTTTGCATAGCGGCCCAGCACGATCCGAAGATCGGCAGCTTCCGACGTCTGGGCCATGCGGGGACGGGCCCTTTCTGCGCATTAATAATAGCTGCATTCAGTTGTGTGCAGGCTCAATCGTGCCTGCTAATAATATATGCCTATTTGCTTTCAGTAAATCAGAGCTTGCTGCCACCGGCCCCTAATGTTTGGGCCTGTTGCTGCTGTGGCCCAGAAAAAACGTGGACTATGGCTCCTCTGAGGCGAAAGACGGCACCTCACTATACCGCACTGCCACAGTTTGGTCTGTGACACACTGAGCTCCTTGTGGTGCTATCCTGGAGATAGCTGCCATCTTACTGTGTTTGGGCAGAGCTGAGCTGGAAGTGGGTGCTCACCTTAATTCTGGCATCTAGCGCAGGCTGTGGGTTTTGTGGTGTGGACGGGTCCGCGCTGTGCTTAATTGGCTGGTCCCTTTGCTCCCCTTGGCCGGCAACCCCTCCAACGCTGTCTGCCGCGAGCGGTGGTGTCTCTTATTGGCACAATCACTTTGATCTTCATCTATACACTTTTGGTTCTCTGTCCCTACAATGGGAAACCAGACAAAAGCCAACCTAAACTGACTTTCGGGTCACGTAGGGGCGGCAAGTCCTCGCAGACTTCGGCTTCAGACTCGGAGTTGGACTCTGCTGAGCCGGCTTCAACGGCACTGGAAAAGTTGCTATCTTCCATAAAGGTAAGTCTTCAGGCTATTGATGGCAAAATAGAAGCGCTCAATGGTAGGATGGATCATTTTTCTGCCAAATTAGATAAACACACAGCAAGAATTGGCTAAGCGGAACAGAGAATATCAGATGCGGAAGACGGCCTCTAACAAGTTACTGCTAAAACTACAGACATGGCGAAGTTGCTGGCCATCATACAGGTGAAGAAAGAGGACATTGAAGTGCGTTCTAGGCGCAATAACGTGCGCATTCTGGGCCTGCCGGAGTCAACGAATGTGGGACGGCTGGAAAATCATATTGAGACCCTCGTCTGGGATGTTTGCGGGGTCAAACACCTCTCCACCATGTTTGCTGTAGAACGGGCTCACAGGTCGCTGGTGGCGGGTCCTCCTCCCGGGGCCCCCCTAGACCAATCATTGCCCACCTACTGAACTTCAGAGACAGAGACATTATCCTGCACTTTACTCGCCAGAAAGGTACGATTAATTACCAGGGTAACGTCTTATCATTCTCTTCGGACTTTACTGCCACGGTGCAAGCCGCGAGAAAGGTGTTCCAAGGCATCAAAAAGCTTTTAATGAAGGAGCAATTTCAATATGCCATGCTCTACCCAGCGCGTTTAAGTATAGGGATTGGTGACAAAGCCAGGATCTTCATAACTCCTAAACAGGCTATGGAATGCGCCAAATCCCTTTGTTGAAAGTGGAACTCTGCAGCTACCACATCAGATGTTGATGAATAAGTAATATATATATATCTGTTGGTATTATCTGTAAGATCTCTTGCTGCTACCACTTTGCCACCAACTGTACATGAGATATCGTGTTATGATGAGTTATTGATCTGTTGAAATTATGCGGGCCTGGTTGGGGCACGGCCTGGGGGATTGTATATCAGGGGTGTGACTCCCGGTTATTGAACACTCTTGTTGGGATTGTGTTCTTATGCTCTCACCATTATGTTCATTCAGGCAGTTGTCCACTTTGCTCATTGAGCTATCCGCCTAACTATATATGGGGTATTCCGGTCCCTATGACTACACTTTGAAGCCAATTACCCTAGCTTCTAACGCTACCCATTGTGACCCCGCTGCTATGCCTAGTAAGATGGCTTTGGGATAGGAAGTTCTCGCATTACATCGGCAGCCCCCTCTCACCGGGGAGTGAACTTTGCCGCTGTGTCCGCCAATGGGTATATCCCACACTATGGTTGATAATAATTTGTTATTGTTGGATTTGTTTGTATTCTAGGAATTAGTCTTTGGCAAAATGGGGTTGCTAAAGTGGGTGGGGGAGGGTCTGTTTTTTTTCCTAACAGTTGAAGTTACTGTGATCAGAACAAATGTTGCAAATGGTACCCCTAGTAAATGTGGCGCAGATAACAACTGGGACAGGAACCAGGTTTTTTTTTACTACACTTGAATTTGAAAATGGGTGAGACGTACAAATGCTTAACATGGAATACACACAGTCTTAGTACCCCAAAGAAAGTACGCCAAGTGTTAACATATCTAGACAGGCACACGGTACAAATTGCTTTATTGCAAGAGTCGCACATGAGTATGAATATGGTGGCTAGGGTGGCACACAAATGGGAAACTTTTAGGCTGGCGTCATCCTACTCTAATTACTCCAGGGGGGTCCTTATCCTTATTAAAAAGGGTGTTTCGTTCCGGCCTCTCCATACTTGTACAGACACAGAAGGGTGCTGGGCTATGGTACAGGGTAAGCTGGTTATGTCTGTCATAACTATTGTTAATGTGTATGCCTCCGTAGTGGATGACCCGACACCTTTTATCAGCATGATTAAGGTTCTGCGCTCATGGCCTGAATAGGCCGTCCTCTGGGGTGGCAATTTGAATACCCATCTTAACCCGCAAATGGATAAATCCAATCCGGCAGGTGCACGTACTGTTAAAATGGCCCAATGTGTGTGTGATGCCGTAGGAAATGGGTCTTGTGGATGTTTGGCGTCTGCGGAACCCAGATAGTCTAGTTGGCACACATATAACACCTGCCTAAAATAGCTGGTCAAGACTTGACTACTGGCTACTGAATGAAGAGGCTAATGGCTGGGTCACACGGGTATGCATATTACCACGCAAATTGTCTGATCATCATGACCTTTCACATGGTGATTTTGAGGTGAGGCGCTGCTGGATGCTGTATACCACGAGGCTATCAGAACAGCTATTATACAATATTTTGAATCAAACGTGGGCTCTGTGGACAGTCAGGCCTCACTGTGGGAGGCATTTAAGGTTACGATAAGGGGTGTGTATTGGCACCACGGCGGGGATCCTGAGGGATATCAGAGGCCAGCTGTCAAAGACGGAAAAGGCCTTGGGTGACTTGGAGGGTCAATATTAGCACTCACAAGTGCAGATATTCTAGCCCGCATACAAGAACTAGTGGCAGAGTACAACACACTGGCTGACCAGGAGGAAAAATACATTGCAAGGCGGCGTGTGGCCAGGGCACACGGGGAGGGTTGCAGACCTGGGAGATGCTTGGCTGCTAGGCTGCGTTTCAGGGCTGACCATCACCTGATTGACCAAATAGTAGACTCTGATGGAGATGCACATTTTACCCCACTTGAGATAGTTGACCAATTCAGACAATTCTAGCCGGCTCTGTATACCAAGCGGGGTGGAATGGCAGTTGAGGCACTTGATGAATATCTGTCGGACACAGCCTGTGCATGGATGTCAGATGCTCACAGAGAGTATTTGAGTCAGACTATAGACGAAACGGACGTTCGTGAGGCTATTCTTACTCTTCCCAATAATTGGGCCCCCGGGCCCGATGGCCTAAAATCGGAATTTTATAAGGCCTATACGGATCTCCTTGTATCCCATCTGCTCGAGATGTACGTGGAGGCACATGACCCTTCCACCTTCCCTAAGGCAGGCCCTGATTATCACCCTACTTAAGAAAGACAAATCGCCAACACTTTGTGAGTCCTATCGCTAATCTAGATGTGAAAATACTAGCGAAAGTCCTGGCAACCAAGATCCAACCTCTGATGCCTCTTCTCGTTCTCCTGGACCAATCCAGGTTTATCCCAGAGCTTTCCACCTCTCATAACTTGCGCACCATCTTCGCAATGTTCCACATGTTCAATGCTGTGTTATCTGCAGCTGCTGTCATGCTTGATGCAGCGAAAGCATTTGACTCGATAGAATGGAAATATATGATGCACTTCTGTTCGCCCTAGTTCTGGAACCGTAAGTGTCCAAAATTGGGCAATGCCACAGAGCCGCTGCTCTAAATTGTAATCATCGTCTGGTTGGCATATCCATGTACGCGGATGATATGGTCCTATTTGTTCAAGTTCCTCACCTCCACCTGTCTCTAATTATCTGGGAATATATCAGATTTGGTCTTTTCTCTGATCTTCTGATCAACTGGGAGAGGTCGGTTATTAGCCCCCTGACATTGATTAGTTCTCCGCCTGAGCTGGAATACCCTTTAGTATGGACCGCGGGCCCTGTGAAGTACCCTGAAGTTTGGGTACACCGCGATCACGACACTGTGATCAGAGAAAACTACCTACCAGCCTATAGCGCCTTGGTGCAGCAAATGGATCTGTGGTTCCATCTCCCCTTCTCCCTTGCAGACCGCATTGCAGTTATTAAAATGGCTTTCCTCCCGCGGGTTTTTTATCTGTTCTGCAACATTCTAACCACACTTAATAAATAATTTTTTAAGACAGTGCAGACACAACTTTTGAGACTGGTGGGGGAGATAAACAGCGCAGAATAAGCTGGCATACCCTGACACTTGCTTATGATAAAGGGGGGTTTGCTGCTCCTGATAATTATGTGTATTATCTGAGTGCACAGGCGCACTAGGCTTACTAATGGCTCCGTGCACATGACTACATTCCGCATATCGCAGTGGAAGACGGTGATGCACATCCTGTGCCACTGGGGGGCATTCTCACGCATACTCGTCGGCATACTCCTAGTTAAGAAATTAACACCATTGACACCACTATTGTAGCATGGCAGGCGATTGGCAAGCGAGCACATAAACTCCCTCTGTACGCTCCTGCTATGCCCCTTACTGGTCATGCGGCCTTGTCTGTCACTTGGGATCAGGGGCCTGTAACAGCCCTAAAGGAGGTTGGTCTCACGCACATGGGAGACCTTTTCATTGAGGCTAGATACATGACTGGGGAAGACCTAGAATACATTCAGAATCCCACCTTCCTGTTTCAGTATTCTTGCTATCGCCTAAAGCGTGCGTTGAAGGATCACTACCCTGACTTACCTGCTGAACCTGCTGTTCTTCAATCACTCCAACTGTTACTTATGGCTCCCTCCAGGAAAAAATTGATTACCAAATTATATAACGGGGTGCAGGATGAAATGGTCCGGGGGGGGGGGTCGCAGTCTAGAGCGTTGGAATGCGATTGTGGCCCCTATGATTACTCTGCAAGAATGGGAACAAATTTGCATGTTAACAGGCCGTCTTACACCAAATGGCAATTTGCGTATAATTCATCAGGTGTATCATACCCCTGTCAAATTGTATAAAATGGGCCTTAGGGACTCTGCCTAATGTCAACGTTGTGGTCAGGGTAGCGCTGATTTCATCCACCTCGCCTGGCACTGTGGCCCTGTGTTTCAGTATTGGGAGACTATTGTTGCGCACATACACATCATGACGGTCACTATTTTGAAATGTACACCGCAGGACTGCCTCCTTGGCCTTTTACCCCAGGCGAAAGCTGCGTTGGGCAGGTTGGTGGGAGTGGCGCTCCTACTGGCCAAGAAGCAGATTCTGTTCACCTGGGAAAGCAGGCATGCCCCAAGAGTGGCCGAATGGTTGAAGGATCTGACGTACTGCCATGATCAATTAGACATATATGCTGAAGAATTGCCGGTCGCATCCAGACCAACTGATATTTTGGCTCCTCTTCGGGAATATTTGCTGCTCCAGACTTAAGCAATGACTATATAATGCTGACTGATGATGTGCACTATTGTGACCGCATATTGACCACTATGTTTGTATTGCGCCACCAGGGTGAGACCGCATCACCACACCTCTTGTAAAATCAGATCACCAATTGTACCTTTTTTTCAAACTGTTTTCATTTTTATTTTCTTGCTTGTTCTGTTGTACACGGATGTAGCGACGATTTTATTATATGCCATTATGCTGTATGGTGATGAAAAGTTCAATAAACAAAATGTAAAAAAAGAATAATAATTCTGTACTGTTTACAGACATCTTTTATCCCCTTAATAAAAATGTTCTTGAACTTTAAAATATAGTTATTAACTTTAGGCACGTCCGCAAGGTGAGGAAATTACTTGATGTGAACATAGCAATGATACAGAAGAGATCCGACATTGCTTTTTTACCATTGGGGTACTTTTACAAACTACCTAAAAGGGGGGTCGACCGTTATTCAAGCCACAGCCCCAGCCCTTCTTAAACTTGCCCTGCAATAACAGATATGCAGTTCTTTCAGACTGTGGTGAGCGTCCAAGAGGATTATTATTATTTAAAGGTATCCCTCCCTGCACAAAAAAATATGCCCCTGCAGCACAGGCACCCATGCAGCACGTTAGCTAGGCAGCTTTTTCAGCACCAGAGCTAGGGGAAAAGCAGGGGTGCACCGTATTTTTGTAAATACAGCACATACCTGCATTTTGAAATTGTCAGAATGGGGCGTTGTCAAATTTGGCACAACACCGTGCTCTGGCATTTTCTTGTATATATGCCCCTTAGTCTGTTAATTAGATGCTGTCCTTAAACTAAAGGAACATAATAAATACATAATCGGTAAACAATGAAAAAGTATAACGTAAAGCTGATTTCTTGCCATCTCTTTAGCTTCTTGCGTATCCTTTAAGTGACTACAAATGCACTTTTTTCTTGAAGCATATTTTGGTTTCCTAGTCTAGATGCCTGTTGGATAAATTTTAAAGCACGTGCTGGCTGTGCCAGTAGACAGATGACTTCATGTATAGCTACGGTCTGCAATTTTCATTACTGACATTGCTTTTACTGTACCTACGCATACTTTTCAGCACTCTTTGACTGAACTGAACAAGTTGGTGTTTTTGGATGTGAATCTACTTCTTAAATTACCAATTTCTGTCCAGAAACTGCCATAGAAAATCAAATAGGTGTCTCAGCTTTCTTGCTATATTACACATCACTCCTGTCAAAAATTGAAAAACTCGTGGACTGACTCCAAAATATTGCACAGCTCAGGCAAATGAATGTTTCTGATTTATGAGAGTCTTGGTAGTCAAACATGTCTTGTAGATTGATACATAAATTATTTATGTAAACTACGTTTGTTTTGACAACCCACAATGTGCACGTTGTTTACATTGTATATGGTACGCATTCGCTTTATTATGTACATATAAAGTAAGGAAAATAGTAGTATCAGAAATGAATTTCATTACACACCCATTTCTTCCAAAAGTGCTTTATTGTCTCCCAAATGTCATCCATTCCTTGCTACAAAACGTACGCAGACTTGTGCATCTACTGCGCTGTCTTCATGACAGACAGCTAGTTCATTGGTTGAGTGTGGCACATATGGTAAACGCATGGCAGAGATTTTGTGAATATACTTAAAGCTGTTGATTATTTGTGTTCATCTAACCTTCTCTGAGAACCATTACCTTAAATGCGTGAATAATTTACAAATACTTGGTGACCATTTCGCGCCTCTAAGTGAAATGTTCTGTGAACTGTAAGAATGTCAATAACGCGTAATTCATGACATTTTCTTGAACGTAAGTGGCTATTCACTTTGAAACATAAAGTTTGTGCATTAGACCCTTTGCTTATATAAAGGGCAGTCTGTCTAACCCAGTGCTTACCAAACCTTTTAGAACTACCTGCTTTTTAGAAGGACAAACTTTCACAACCCACCTAGCTTAATGAACATGAGGCGGTAATTAATTTTAATGCACCTATAGTATTGTGTGGTAGCGCACTGTCTTTTACAGACTGCACATTGTCCATTTTCCATTGAAATGGTCACTAAATTTGAACGGACGTACAGTTTTACTTATAAAACTTTGCACACAAATGATAACGCGTGGAAATCAGCTCCCAGTCAGCATTTATTATTTGTGCAAAATGTGTCTTTATTTGATTTGAGGCTATCAAAATCTTTGATTCCATCACACTTCAGAGCTCCCCAAAAATATGCTTAATTTTTGCTTTCCTCCATGCTGAAGGCATACAGCTAATTTAGGGGAATTTATATTTTGCTGTCTGTTATGAAAAAATAACTGGTCTATTCCTTAATGTTTATCTGCCAATAAATGCACGAGTAGGTGATAGGAAAGGAGGAATATCAGAGTCTGCTCTTAAGCAGGGAATATTCTTTGGATGTCCTCAAAACTGTCGTTTGCAAATTCGATTTTAATGCTGCCTTCTTAGATGCATTTCTGCACTCATTGGCACAACTTGTTAGTTTTCTTGTGAGTTTGGCTTCTAAGCTTTCCTGTCACCATAAACTGATTGATGCTTGTTAATGATTCTTCACCTGTTGTTCTGTTAGCCAACAGATGCCTACAGCATGTGATATGATTTTAATTGCTTGAAGCACATATGATCAGTTACAGATGTTCATATAGAGCAGCATTGTTGAATATTAAGTGTTTTAGGTCATAGCCCTTATATTTTATCAAGACAAATGATAAGCATGCATGTATACCAGGATAACCATCTCTGTACAGAAGCGTACCTTTTCAAGATATCTCTTCTTCTCTGGGGAAGCAGAAATCTCACATTGCGGTTGCATGAATCATGGGTGCTTCCATACTAGGCTGATGGAGCAGGATTTCGCAAAAAGATACCTGCTCGTATTGAGTACCCCTGTAACATGTACTAACTATAAGTAGTGAATATATACTAACGTGCATCCTCACAGCACACATGGGAGATTTGCTTTGCAATATGCATGAATTAACCCTAAACCATACGTAAATAACCGGAAATTTAATAATATTGTTTGTTTTTGTATAGTTATGAAGGTTTGCATGGCAAGGCCACGTACATGTAGTAAAAAGCATGATGTGTGTTGCTTCATTTAAATAATTACTGCAGCTTCCTTGCTCATGCTGTGCTAGGTTACCTATTAATATATAATAGAGATAAGGTGGGTGGTTAACAGAAAAGATTACATTATCACATAATTAATAGATGTCTGCTTTCCCTTTTTTCCAGTAATGAACGAGTACTCCCTTTTATGTTAACTTTACACGACTGTAGAGGGAGGAATGGAAAACATGTGACCAAGTAGCTGGACAGCTGAACAAGCTGAAAGAGCGTGACTTGGTGAAGGACAATTTGCTTGACATGCGGCCAAATCCAGTGGAAATCAGCTCCCAGTCAGCATTTATTATTTGTGCAAAATGTGTCTTTATTTGTTTTGAGGCTATCAAAATCTTTGATTCCATCACACTTCAGAGCTCCCCAAAAATATGCTTAATTTTTGCTTTCCTCCATGCTGAAGGCATACAGCTAATTTAGGGGAATTTATATTTTGCTGTCTGTTATGAAAAAATAACTGGTCTATTCCTTAATGTTTATCTGCCAATAAATGCACGAGTAGGTGATAGGAAAGGAGGAATATCAGAGTCTGCTCTTAAGCAGGGAATATTCTTTGGATGTCCTCAAAACTGTCGTTTGCAAATTCGATTTTAATGCTGCCTTCTTAGATGCATTTCTGCACTCATTGGCACAACTTGTTAGTTTTCTTGTGAGTTTGGCTTCTAAGCTTTCCTGTCACCATAAACTGATTGATGCTTGTTAATGATTCTTCACCTGTTGTTCTGTTAGCCAACAGATGCCTACAGCATGTGATATGATTTTAATTGCTTGAAGCACATATGATCAGTTACAGATGTTCATATAGAGCAGCATTGTTGAATATTAAGTGTTTTAGGTCATAGCCCTTATATTTTATCAAGACAAATGATAAGCATGCATGTATACCAGGATAACCATCTCTGTACAGAAGCGTACCTTTTCAAGATATCTCTTCTTCTCTGGGGAAGCAGAAATCTCACATTGCGGTTGCATGAATCATGGGTGCTTCCATACTAGGCTGATGGAGCAGGATTTCGCAAAAAGATACCTGCTCGTATTGAGTACCCCTGTAACATGTACTAACTATAAGTAGTGAATATATACTAACGTGCATCCTCACAGCACACATGGGAGATTTGCTTTGCAATATGCATGAATTAACCCTAAACCATACGTAAATAACCGGAAATTTTATAATATTGTTTGTTTTTGTATAGTTATGAAGGTTTGCATGGCAAGGCCACGTACATGTAGTAAAAAGCATGATGTGTGTTGCTTCATTTAAATAATTACTGCAGCTTCCTTGCTCATGCTGTGCTAGGTTACCTATTAATATATAATAGAGATAAGGTGGGTGGTTAACAGAAAAGATTACATTATCACATAATTAATAGATGTCTGCTTTCCCTTTTTTCCAGTAATGAACGAGTACTCCCTTTTATGTTAACTTTACACGACTGTAGAGGGAGGAATGGAAAACATGTGACCAAGTAGCTGGACAGCTGAACAAGCTGAAAGAGCGTGACTTGGTGAAGGACAATTTGCTTGACATGCGGCCAAATCCAGTGTCTTCATAAGAAAATTCTGTAGTTGTTGAATGTAATAATTTTTGTTCCTTGATTGCTACACATGTCTTCATGGGAGGGAAGGGATGAAAATCGAATATGTGGGAACGGAAGTTTAACAATGGAGTACTCAAAGAATGGTGATCTAATGGTAGGGTGATCCTCCACCCCTAGATTTCAGCCAATCTTGTAGCTGGGATAGGTGATTTTAGCGACTTTAGTGACATGTGAAGTAAAGGTATAAAGAATAGGTGATTTAGGGGTGGAGTGTTGGGTGCGAGTTTTTCACAAGAAACCAGAGGAGAGACAGGGATGTGCCGCTGATTTCGGGTTCCAGAGAGGCCTAGCTGTTCCTGTCCTATCCCTTTCCTGATACTTAAGTCTTTGATCACCAGCTCTCTGTCCGGGGGTCCCCTACTGCTACCTAGGTCTGGGTGGTGGTTTTCCTACATTCAAATTATTTGGTTGGTATTTCTGATAATACGATTTTCTTTGCACCTTTTGTTCTCTTGATCTATCCCTCCAAATTGATGAATTTTGATTAATGCATATGTCTGATGTCTCTTTATCTATCGACATATGCAACGTATGTTTTTGAGCTCATTCATTTGCTGGATGTATGATTAGAATGCACTCTCTCTCATGAGATTTTCCAAGATAAATGCATTTGAGATAGATAACATTTTATAATTTGCAAACGAAGTCTCTGTGATAATTTTATTCAGGTTTATGATTATAACTTCGTATAGAATTGCCATTGCCTTCAATTCTTCAACTAATTGGTCCATCGACCAAGTAGATGGGAAATTGAATAACAAGTTTGTTGTGTAAAACTGTGGGCGCTCTAAATATTGATCAACCGAGTAATGATTTTGAAAGACATTTGCAAATTTGACACCAACGCAACATGGATTTGGGTGTATGTGCCAAAGTAAGTGGTAATATTGAATGTTTATCCCTGATCAAATACTGGGTTTGCGCTTGATCAGGTTCTTGGTAGCAGAGTTGTTGTTTAATTCTTGATTAATTAGGTAATGGGTATTGAGTATTCATTATATATTTTAACCTGAAGAGTTAGTGTCCCGTTTATACGTTGTCCAGAAGTACAGCAGTTGCCTGAGGAATCCCAGAAAGGAGTTAGCCTGACGTAAGCAGAAGAAAGGTGTGGTAAAGAAATAACACTGCAGAAGTACTTTGTCTGTTGTGATTATACTGAAAAGCTAGGTAGGGCTTTCTGTATTATATTTAGGGAAATTTTTGTGTGAAACAGGAGAGGCTGTAACAGTGAAGGATTACCTTTTGAAACTCTGGCAGTATCTCAGAGAGGAGTAACTGGACACCCTTTTGTATGGCAAAAGATCCTCTTGTGAACCTCGGTTTTATCCCTAGAGGAGTAATAGGTCATTTCTGTGCTTGCTAGAAAAGTGAAATAACGCTGGTCATTATTATTGCTTTCAGTGTTAGAAAATCTCTTTGAAAGGTGAAGACTATCTCTTTATTTAGTGAAGCAGACAAAGTAGCATCATCTTTAAATGTTGTTACTTACCAATTTTGATTAAGAGCAATACAGAAAATTATTGCCGTAAGACTTTGTAAAGGAGAGGTCAGTAGCAGGAGTGATACTGACGTCACACATGTGCTACACTAGTTTTGGAGGATACAGCGGGTGTGTACTGAAAAGCAGATTGTAAAGGGAGTGTCAGTAACAGGAGTAAACTGACGTCACAAAGAACCGCGCTGTCATTGGTCAGACAGCGTTGGCAAACAGAGTGGTGATTGGTTGACTAGTGTGAGATGCGCTGATATGGGACAAGACTGAAATTGCATTGTTTATTGTGATTGGTTGGTTGGTGTGAGACGCGTTGGGATAGGATAGAAGTTAACAAACAGGGAAACGAGGTATACGGAAAGGTCTTGTTTTTTTTGTCAGGTAGAAATTGCTAATCGAAAAGTCTGAAGACAGGTTTGATAAAAATAATAAAGATTTCCTTTAAAAAAGATAAACAGATTGTGTTAAGAGATCGACTTCCTATTCCACCCCGAAGATGCCTCCACCTTAAATGATAATGGAGCGAGGGTACCATATGTGTGTTTGGTTAGAAAACTGGAGAAAATATACAAAGAATGAAGGAATGCTAGCTTTCCCTGTGTTTGGTACGTTTAATGCGAGGATTTTGCTAAATTTGAGAGGTAAGATGGGTGTAGAGTGGGAAAAGGAAGCATTTGAGAGAAAAAAGGATAGCGGTGGCAGGAAATATGGAAGATTTTTTTCAATTTACCCATTTGAGAAGTGAGAGGATCAAATGAAAAGATGGAGAAGACCTGTAGTAACTGAAGGTTTACACCCAGTTGTGACAGTAGAGAGTCAAACAGGAGCAAAGTGCAAGGAGAAAATGAAAAATATGGAAGCACCCAGAGAGGGTTTGGATGAATCTGATGATGAATTATTAGAAGAAATCATGGCAAAAAGGCCTCCGCCATATGGAGGAAATTCAGGGGAGGTGACCCCAAGTGCCCCGTAAATAATAAATGTAACCCCTTTAGGCCCCCAAGTCACTTAATGACCTAGAATAATAAGAGAACATTAAGTAAGTCTTCTGAAGAATTACAGAAACTGAATCAATTGAACTTGAATGCAGAAGCTTTGACAGTACCCGTGACAATTGGTCCTGTAGTTCCACTATTTAGGGAAAACTCAACCTCACAGAAAATACCAACATTGGTAGTCCCAAGTAGTAGTGTAAAGAGTGACATAGTTACAATAATAAATAATGAGAGTCAAGATGGCCAAAATAACACCCTATTAGATCTACCAGTTGGAAATGTAATGACTGAGACCCCGAAGAGAAGTATGCAATTAGACCCGAGGAAAATAGGTCAAAATACCACTCCAATTGCAGGAAGTTCAACAAGTCCCTCACCAGAAGAGCTAAATAATTGGATAAAATAATTGACCAAGCCAGAAGCCCAGCCTATGAGTGTGAACGTGAGTCAATTAAAGGTAGATCTAGAAGAAATTATTATTGGGATAGTAAATCCAGATAGATTGGGGACCTATACTGACGAAGAGCTGGTGTTTTTATGTAAAAGTATTATTATCGGAAGTGGCTAGTGAACTTGGGGTAGATATAGAAAAATTAAAATTGTTACAGAAATCGTACCGCATGGCTTTAACTGACAAAGATTTGGATAGCTTGAATACTTCAGGAAGGAGACTGCGGATAAAGGAATTAATGTATATCTTGAAGAAATGGAGGAGTAAATGGGTAAAAAAGAAGGAAGAAACAACTGGAAAGGGAACTTCCATGTTTCCATTAAAAGCAACTGAAAATGTAGGAAGAACCTGTCCCATGAGAGAAGTTCCAGGGGGAAGATATGTTTATGTACCTTGGACTAGACAGGACATATTGTCTTTTACAAATGATTTCCCCGGATTACGAGAGAAACCTCTTGAGTGGTATAAGCAAGTAGACAGATTTGTAAAGGTTTCAAAAATATTGTTGAAAGATTTAGACGGCCTTTTTGAGATAGTGGTTCCGGCTGATTTGTGGACAGAATCTAAGATTACTGTTGATAGGCCAAAAGATGAGTATCCTAGGGATGCAAAAACAGGTGCGCCATCTAATGAGGTGATGAAAAAATATCATCAAGTCATTACCCTTTTGAAAGGAAAAATCTCTCCAAAAGAAACAGATTGGGGTAAGATTGACAGAACCACCCAAGAGCCTAAAGAGTCTGTTCATGCCGATTATGAGTGATTGTTACAGGTGTTTAAGCAGTACAGTGGATTTGAGAATATCAGAGATAAGGATATGGGACATTTTGGGTGTCGGTTTGTATATCGATTAAGACCTGAAATTAGTGCAATGATACAACAGCATATGCTATGTTGGCAGAGTAAGCCAATTGACGAGATTCTGAGATATGCAAAGTATTGTAGTGATGATATTGATTCACGGCTTAAAAACTTAAAAGAAAAAATTACATGGGCACAAGTGAAATTGGTAGAACAACAACAGGAAGTTAGTAATATACAACAAGTTCAGGGTCAGGTAGGACAGCCAAACAGTGGAAATCAAGGAAAGTTTAAAATGAGTAAGGAAGAGGCTAAAAAGAAACATCCTTGTCATGCTTGTAGAAAGTTGGGACATTGGAAGAACGAGTGCAGATCTGGACAAAAGGGTAATGAAGTAAATCAAAATGCAAAACCTTTACGAAGGTTAACTCGAAAAGATGTGAAGGATCCAATTGTGCTGGATCAAGAGAGTTTGGAATATTTCTCTAGATTGCAAAACAGTCTTTGTCAAGCGCCTGCTTTGGGAATGCCACATTATTCTAAAGAATTTGCATTATACAGTTGTAAAAGAGATGGATGTGCGCTTGCAATCTTAACTCAGAAACACAGAATGGCAAGGCGTCCAGTGGCATATTTTTCTGCTACTGTGGATTCAGTGGCTGCAGCATTGCCAGGTTGCTTAAAAGCAGTAGCCACCATTTGTATAAGTTTGGAACAAAGTGAATCAATTGTGATGGGATACCCAGTGATGGTCTATGTACCTCACTCTTTTTGAGATTCTTTTAACTGGCATACAGACTCAGCATAGGACAAATAGTCGGCTGACTAAATATGAGAGAGCAATTCTAAGTGCTGAAAATGTGACAGTGGTAAGTTACACTACTGTGAACCCTGACACATTGTTACCAAATTTAAGATGTAATTTCATTGAGCTTCCTCCATGTAAAGGACTAAAGTATGTCCTTATCATTGTTTGTTTGTTTTCTTGTTGGGTGGAAGCCTTTGCGACGAGGAGGAATGACAGTCTCACTGTGGCAAAATTGTTATTGAGAGAATTGATACCTAGATTTGGTTTTCTCGTCACTTTGGAATCAGGTAGAGGATTACATTTACATAATGAAATAATTCAAATAATCTGTGCAGATTTACAAGTTGAACAGAAATTGCATTGTGCCTATTGACCAGAAGCATCTGGTATTGTGGAACAGATTAATGGCACCATAAAGACTAGACTAGGGAAGCTGTGTGCACAACACTAAAATGGCCTGACACTTTACCCCTTGTGTTGATGATTCTTAGAAGTATTCATGACAAAAAGACTGAATTAAGTCCCCATGAGGTACTAATGGGAAGAGCAATGAGACAAGCATACATACCTGCAAACAAACTCATGAGTATGTCTGATGAGCATGTACTGAATTATTGTAAAGGAGTGGCTGACCTGGTACGTTCTGAGTCTCGCCAGGTTAGAGCAGATCCCACACCGACACAGCGAAACCAAGCACGTGATTTGAATCCTGGAGAGTGGGTCCTAGTGAAGAAGCATGTAAGGAAAATGTGCCTGGTGCCCCGCTAGAGCAGCCCTTACCCGATCATATTGGTTACAACCATAGCAGAAAAGTGTTTTGGTTTGCCAAATTGGATACATGCAAGCCATACCCGTCTAGTCCCAAGTCCAATTGAAAGACCTAAAGAGCAGCAACTGGAAAACAGAAATCCAGAACCAGTAGATGAAGTGTGCGAAGCTGAAGAGTCTGGAGTGACAGATTCTGACAAACATTTTGACAATGAACAGCCAAGCACAAGTCAAGTAGTTTGGGAACCAGATACTGGGACAGAAAAGACTACTGTTGAGTTGAAAGAAGGTGAGGCTGCTATTGAACCAGGCAAAAGTGGAACAGCCGATGAGACACATAAATAAACTGCTGAAGTTCCAAGAATCATCCCAGAAGAAAACCAAATCACAAAAGAATTAGAAGAGGGAGAATTAATTAGTGAGTCAGACTGAAATACTGAACTTACAGAGACTAAAAGATAAGAAAACAAAGAGACACAGATAGAAAGAAGAGTGAATAAAAGAAACGATGAACAGGACACAGAAGGTGTTAGGTAAGTTCAGAAAAAGAGACCTAGAAAGGGAGACAATTGGCCAAGCGGAGCAAATAGACTGAAATACTAAATAGTAAGAAGAAAATTAGGAAGAAGACCTGAGCAAGGTAACAAGATTTCTAGTCTGGCAGAACAGGCAAATGTAGGGAGAAAACAACTCGAAAATCGAAAAGGACAAGAATTCCCTGTAGAAAATACAAGACTCCTGAATGGACTTATGTTCTCATGGAAGAGTTTAAAAGTTTGGGCTTAAGCGAAGAACACGAAAGTAGTGATACCGAAAAGGAGAATGAGAACAAAGTAAGACCACCTTAACAAGAATTGTAACAAAATTAAGGTGAAAAAACTTTGTCAGATGAAATCAAATAAAGACTCAAAATAGACCAAAAAGACTGACAAATAAAACAAAGGGTTGAAGAAGAATGTCACTAGGTGTGGGAATACACAACTTTTTTTTAGCTAAAGGATCATTTAGATTTCTTAGGCGTTAGACTGGAAGAAATTGTTAGATTTTAAATTTTTGTAGAACATCAAAATGGCAGAAACTGAAGTGACTGGACAACCAAAATCTAGCTTAAAACATAGATGTATTCAATTTTGCTTATGTTGTGTTTTTTCTCCCAACATTTATGTGGATTCTAATAATTATCGTCACACCAATATTCAAAGGAAATAACACTGTAAATAATACTAATGATGTGTCTATTGAAGGAATGAAAGATGTTTCTTAACAAACAATGAACACTAATGAAGAACAAATGGAAACATTCTCCATCATGACAAATCAATTAGTGATTTCTTGTTAAATGTGTTTACTAAATTGTTGTATGAATACACTAACACCATGAATGTGAGTGATTGTTATGTCTGTATGAAATTACCATTGTCTGTCTCTGAAGGTATAACATACCATCTTTATTTAACATATGCTGTTTCATGTAGTGTTCTTAGTAGCCTATTTTACATGGAAGGTAAACTGGAGTATCAATATATAGATATAGATTGAGTATTTTCAGAAGTACCAATTGCAAGGGAACTAAACAAAGTAGAAAGTGGTAAAAACGCACGTTATGTTACCATACTACTAAACCACTAGATGTAGAGCATGTTTATAAAAATATTTTGACTTGCGGATTGCATTTTGAAGAAAGACTATTTGTGGATATGGTAGACTCTAGAAGAGAGAGCTTCCAGAAGAAAGCTGTTGAACAAAAATCACAGGTACCACCTAGGGCATTTAGAGAGGGAAATTATGAGAAGGGTGAAACCTATGTTGCGATGTCCCTCGATTGGTCACAGAAAGAAAAGTTATGTTTATTAAGCTCAAAGACTAACTACAATATTTATTTTATTGGCTCTAGTGAATTTGAGCACACTTTCCAAAATACTGGTGGTTGGGAATTTAAGGGTGGAACTGATCCTGTCTTTCCAGGGATATACTATGTATGTGGTAGGAAAGCCTATTACAGGTTACCTGCCCATTGGTATGGGAGTTGTTATTTTGGGATTATTTTTCCAAAGGTCTGTCACGTAGACCGGAAAGATCATAGTGTCAATGAAATAAGGCAAGGATTAACACGTAGTAAGAGAGCAAGTTTTCTGAAATGGAAGGTGATATTTTCAGTGCACAGATACCCTCAGTGGGAGTTGTTTTAAATTAACACTAAATTCGAAAATTGTCCACAGTGGTTGATCGTTTATACACAGATATTGATGGTGGATTTTTGATGATTGATACCGAATTGGCGGCAATCAGATCAATGGTTTTAAAAATCGACTTGCCCTTCATATTATCTTGGCCAAAGACGGTGGAGTCTGTGGTATGTTGAAAATTCAACGCTGCTGTTCCTATATCTTTGATAAAAGTAAAGGGGAAGAAGGATGTATTAGAAATTTTAATTTTACAAGGTGACATAAGGACCTAACCCAACTGGAGGTTGACAGTGTTTGGGAGAAAATTGGTAAGAATATCTCCGCTGTGAGTAAATGGCTTTCAATGTTTGGAGAAAATTTGTTAGGAAAAATAGTAATACCAGTACTTTCAGTAGCAATAATCATTTTAGTAATATTAACGGTGTATACATGTTGTAAGTGTATGAAAGGGAGAAAAGATATATCTGATAAAAAGAATAGAACAAAAGGATTAAAAAGAAAAAGAGACAAAATAGAACTGGAAGAAGTAAATGAAGAATAGTATGACATGATGAAAAAGCTAGATCAGAGTGCCATAAAAGAAGAAAGAGATACTAAACTTTAGAAGGTGGCACTCAGTATGGTAAGTATTTATGATGGCTTCAAAAGCTATCAGAGAGGGGAATTGATGGAGCAGGATTTCGCAAAAAAGAAACCTGCATGTATTGAGTACCCCTGTAACATGTACTAACTATAAGTAGTGAATATATACTAACTGCACCCTCACAGCACACATGGGCGATTTGCTTTTCAATATGCATGAATTCACCCTAAACCATACCTAAATAACCGGAAATGTAATAATATTGTGTGTAGAATGAGTTATGAAGGTTTGCATGGCAAGGTCACATGTATTTGTAGTAAAAAGCATGATGTGTGTTGCTTCATTCAAATAATTAATGCAGCTTCCCTGCTTATGCTGTGCTAGGTTAACTATTAATATGGAATAGAGATAAGGTGGGTGGTTAACAGAAAATATTACATTATCACATAATTAATAAATGTCTGTTTTTCTGTTTTTCCAGCAATGAACGAATACTCCATTTTATGTTGACCCGACTAGACTATAGAGGGAGGAATAGGAAACACGTCACCAAGTGGCTGGACTGCTGAACAAGCTGAAGGAGCGTGACTTGCTGAAGGACAATATGCTTGATGTGCGGCCAACTCCAGTGTCTTCAAGAGGAAATTCTGTAGTTGTTGAATGTATTAATTTTTGTTCCTTGATGTTACACATGTACTCATGAGAGTGAAGGGATGAAAATCGACTATGTGGGAACGGAAGTTTAACAATGGGGTTCTCAAAGAATGGTGATCTAATGGTAGGGTGACCCTGCGCCCCTAGATTTCAGCCAATCCTGTAGCTGGGATAGGCGATTTCAGCAACTTTAGTGGGATGGACATGTGAAGTAAAGGTATAAAGAATAGGTGATTTAGTGGTGGGGTGTCGGTGTGAGTTTTTCAGAAGACACAAGAGGAGAAAGAGGAATGTGCCGCTGATCGTCGGGTTGCAGAGAGTCCTAGCTGTTCCAGTCTTATCCCTGTCCTGATACTTAAGCCTTTGATCCCCAACTCTATCCAGGGGTCCCCTACTGATACCTAGGCCAGGGTGGTGGTTTTCCTGATAATTCGATTTGATTAGATTGTACTCTCTTTCATGAGGTTTTCCAAGATCAACGCATTTGAGAAAGATAACATTTTATGATTTGGAAACAAAGGTTTATGATTATATCTTCTTAATGAATTGCTATTGCCTTCAATTCTTCAACTAATTAGTCCATCAACCAAGTAGATGGGAACTTGAATAACAAGTTTATTGAGCTATCTAAATATTGATAAACTGAGTAAAGATTTTAAAAGAAATTTGCAAACTTGACACCAGCGCAACAGGGATTTGGGTGTATGTGTATGGGACAAAGTATGTGGTATTATTGAATGTTCATCTCTGATCAACTACTGGGTTTGCTCTGGATCAAGGCCTTTATGCTTTTATTGTGTAACCCTTTAATGACAGGCTTCATTATAAGGCTTGGGAAATCACAGAATTTTTCTTTCAAAATTTCATGTAAATTGTGAGAAATTACACATTTTCACATAAACAGTTGCAAGACAGAATGCCTCTCAGTCGGTGAAACATTTTCTCTGTGAACGAGTCTCATGCTGGCCTCTTAGAAGACTTAATTGGTGTGCTCAGATGGGTAAAAATGTTACACAAATTTGGATAATCAAGCATTTTCAGAGACTTTTTTTAATTTTGCCTTACACGAAATACGGCAAATTGATAGTCTTTGCTAGTATAAAGTTTGCCCAGGCTTACATTTGCTATGCTGGTAGCTCACTTGCACACTGTGATGATTTTGACATGGTTCTTTACCTGTGATTGCCTAATCTGAATAATCCATGACAATAATGTTATCCCCATTTGAGAGGCATAAATAGTACTATGATTGAATGAGAAACTGGTGTGGCAGTATCCCAATACATTTGCTCAGTGAGCTTGCTCTCTTTAACATACAGATAATCTGTTGAATCCTGGCAGTTTCACCTCAGCTTTCCAGCTTCCCAGTGTGGATAAAATCAATTGTAAACAGGGCTAGTTATAGGTTAAGAACAGAGGCTCCAATTTACATTTCACTTTCCCTTTATTCTCCAGCAACCAGTTGTAAGAAAATAACCATATGAACTAACATAAGAAGCAATTATACTACCCAGGAGACAGGGGTGTAGAATTACCAATGGAAGGTGCCTTGTCTGAGGAGTTCTCCTTCTTTCTTACTGCTTCTGTGGTCAGTGAAGTACTCTTTCACCTTTCATGGTTCATTTGTACATATTCTAGTAGTTTTGATTTAATTGGAATGACAGTATTTATCATTTATGCTTTAGAATGCTGTGTACTCTGTTCATTAGTTTTTCTCAAGCACGGCTTGCTTCCGTCTGCAGACCACTCAATGCTTTCCAGCCTATGTTGGATCCTGCTGATGCCACCAAATGCACATCAACTTTGTTGGTACAACCCTCATCAACTTTGTCGGTACAGCCCTCTTCTTAGCATTTCCCTCAGGGCACGTTCGGAGGTCTAGCATGTTCATGTTACATGTGTAGTCAGGCTTCTGCATGTTCATTTATTTAGAGTAACCTGAAAGCTGTCATTGATCATGGCGCTCATTTGTATTTTCCTCAAGGCAGAACTCAGCATACAGCTACCTCACTGATGGGGTTCGAGGCCACCTTTGGGTTTCACAGACATTAAAATCGCTCTTTCCCAAATCCAAAAAGGCCTGAAACAAACTAAACTTTAGAAGTTTTTCTTGCACAAGTACAAATAACATTGTGGGTTGGTAAGCCTGCAGAGTGATCCTTATCAGTCAGGTACTGGGAATCTTCTGTAACAAGATATGGACACCAGTGACAAGGTAAATGAACATAAAGCACTCCATTAACATTGCTGTATCATCTGCACTGAATGTATCTATGACCTCTATTATTCACAATTTTGGAAATACTGTGAAAGATAGTATACAGACCCAGACCAAGCATGCTGGGATTAACTTGAAAATTACCTCAAACATTCAATATGAAAACTGTGATCCTCATTCATGTATGGTGTAGTTCTTTTCAAAACCTCTAAATAAGCAGGGTTTAAAAGCCCTTGCAAATGTAATTATAGAGCCTCAGATGCTACATAGGCTCCATCCAGAAAGATTTCTGACATTGTTGCTTCAGAGATTGAGGTTGTTTCATGCTCCATTGATAGCGGCTGACTGCCAGAAAAAAGACCCTTCCTCATGGAGTTAGATGTGATACCAAGATGGAGACCCTATCAGATTATTAAACATGATATAACAGGTGTTGACTCCAATGGTGTCCATTATTCATTTGTTTTGGACTCTCATGATTGAAGCTGGTGGATCAAATTAAAATTGGTTCACTCCTAACAAAAGTAATTTTTTAAATTACATTTCAAATGTTGGCGCAACCCTATTAAGTCAGAACAGGATTTGTTATTTGGGTAGAAAATGGCTTTTTTAGCTATATCTAATTTGTCACCTTTGGTCCCCTTATTGGCAAACTATTCCATATGTTGTCAAGCATATCAGGGTAAGAGTTAAAACTCATCTTGGAAAACCTATACAAAACAAGCTAAGGTCAGAATATCCAAGAAAAACTGTTGCTGACCAGGTTTTGAGTATCCCAATAATAGATCCAACCGTACTATCTTTCCTTACATAGTCTAAAAAGGACAAAAGAAGGATGATAGCTTGCATCTGGAATTCCTGTCAGGACAATTTTAGGCACTGTGGGTCCTATTACAATGATTTCAGAATGGCCATACAAGCCAAGAAAGGATCTGTAAACATTTACCCTTCAGAATTATCAAACTGTATTCAATGAATCACATGTTTCATTTGCAAATTCTGCCATTCACTGCAATGCAGCAAAGGCCTTCTAAGAAATCTGAATCCAAAAGTATCTGAGTTAGCTTCTTCTGAGGCAGGGCATTCAGCCAAATGATTTTATTTGGTGAAAACTTTATCAAGGAGTTGTCTCAGACATATGATTCAATAAGCAAAGCTCAGTTCTCATTGAGTAAGTTGTTCAGACATAGTGTTTTATCAAGGACAGGCAGAAAAGGAGGGCATAGGGTGGGTCGTTTCCAGTCTGATAACCAGTTCCAGTTTACAAATAACAGAAGTGCAAACGACTCCCCATAAAGTAGACTGATATATTTTCCTCAAAGATGCAGGGGATACATAAACATACACTCTAGAGGTAAAGCAAGAAATACCACTAACAACGGTGAGTGTCCACCCTGTTCCTTTACTGTCAGATTAAACTGTTCATACACTGTTCATATACAATTGCCAATGTATAATGTCAGATCCTTTGGTGCTACAAACCATTATAATCTTTCAACTAGAGGTATTTGGATCACCAGTTCAAAGTTTTTGACTACACTCAACCAGACAAATCACTTAGAACTTTGGATGTTCAGGATCTTCCTTTCAAAAGAGGAACAGAACCGACTTCTTTCAGATGTTATAAGGAAACAGTTTCTAAAAAGAAATACAAGAAATGACATCAAGTCATAAATCTCAGACAATACAATCAACTTGTATTGATTTGTCATCTCAAAATGAAGACTATTCTCTATTTAATAGACTATCTCCAACCAGTAGATTATATGCATTGCTTAGATCTAATGGACATTTAGCTGACTGTCCCTATTTTTCTTCCTCATCGAATATTATAAGTTCCAATGGCAGGAAAAGGTATTCCAGTTGATATCTCTCCTGTCTAGTCTTTCTTCAACACCATGGTGCTTCATCAAACTGCTCTAGCCGGTTGTGTCTCATCTATGTTCGCAGCACAGCCACTTATTTGTATATCTAGAAAATATATTGCAAATGGCCCAGGACACGTTTCTCAACTGTCACCAGCCATTCATCTTCTAGAAAAAAAGGACTTTCCATAAATTAGTCAATTTACTTACTCGTTCATGTTCAGTGAGTGGAATTCGAGGGTTTCTTAGTGAAGTCAATATCCTGCTCTTAAATTAATCACAATCAGAAAGAAATTATTGCATTTCTTGATGCAATAACTAATTTCAATTTACGATTTGGCTCGAATGGTTGGTATTGAAGTTTACTCCTTTCAGGAGGTGGCTCTCTCCATTATTGTGCTCTTCAACATCTAATGATCCAAAATTTGCAGAACATTTTAAGTTATTCAGGCATGATTCTTTTGGATCAGGAGACAAAGGAAGAGGCAACAGGGTTGTTAGAGGATCACTATGCATAGAATAGAAGGTCCATTTTCAATTCTACTTCAGAGTTTCTATTTGCATCCGATGAAAACTTGTCAGGTTTCGAGGATCAATCCAGCCAGTTCTTGTCTGATAACACATGGTAAGGGGGTATTTCCTTGCATATAAACTGTTTAGAACTTCTTGCAGACTCCTTTGCTATCAAATATTTCAAAAATAACACTGGCACATCTCTCTGTCTAGTGGAGACTGGACAATTTAATCGCAGTAAAGTGCATCAATCATGTGGGAGGCATATTTAAAAGAAAATCTAATAACACAAACAAAACAGTATTAGAAATACTGTCTTCTCCAATATGCATTAGTAATTGTAAAATATCTCCTGGGCCAGTTCAAGAAAGTTGTGAATTGGCATTTGTGTCACCTCAAAGATCTAAACACCTGGAAATTAAATGTTCTAGTATTCTCTCTTCTCCAGGTGAAATTGGGCCCACTATAAATAGATCCCTCTACTTCCAGACTCAATAATTGGTGCCCTTTCATTGGCAGTGGCCATGGATGCTTTACTTTAAAAATGGCATCAAGGCCTGTCTTATTCTTTTCATGTGTTCCTCATGATTTCTAGATGTTTATCATAGAACAAAAGGGAATCCAGCTTGTTAGTGTTTGTAGCTCCATTTTGGCTGTCCCAGATGTGGTTCCCAGATCAGCTGGAAATGTCAGTAGGTATTCTCATCCTTCTTTCCATAATCAAAAATGTTCTTCAGGTTTTCTATGTCAATACAACATGTGAACGCTATTGGGTGAACAGATGTCAAGGAAGATGTCTGGCTTTCCTTGCTAGCAGTCACTCAGACTCAATAAAAGGCCAGGGTGTAGAGTTGTGAGAACTCTCTAGACCATATGGAACTCAGAACCTATGTAACCATGGGGAATGTTTATCTTGGAAGGAAGAAGCGAGGTTGGAGCTGGGCATCTGGAGGTGCAAGCTGGAGGTATCTAAAAAAGAATAAAGTGTAATTTTACTAAACATCTCTGAGTGGATGCTTACATAACTGGTGACGGGTTGAACCTACAGTCTGTGGTCTGTGCAGGGGACAGACATGAGATACCTACACCCCTGGCTATACAGTGCAACAATGTAAATTCACAGGAAGGAAAATTGACACCTAAGACCCAGCACCACAAATATACTGTGTTATTAAACTGTAAGCACTTCTAAACTACTAAAAGAAATTTCCCTGTGCATGTTTTCCAATGGACAGCGTTTGCACGTTCTCCCTACACGGCTTTGGTCATGAGTGCCAAGTACAGAGTGATTTATTGGTTGTAGTCACAAGTGCCTAGTATCAAGTGATTTCAGTTCACACTGCAGATGCAATCATTAACAAAACTCTGGTCCACTAGTTGGGCATATTAAAAACATCATACATTTTACAACTGCCACGTTTACTTTCAGAAAAGCTTACTTGAATGCCCTTGCGACTTCTGAATCCTCGTCCCACACACCAACAAGCTCAAAATTCCACTAGAAAAACATGTCGGGCATGAAAAAAAAAGAACAAAAAAACTCTATTTTTCACAGATACTCACGTTGGATGACCTTTGGGTGGCGGCCATTTTAAGACGATGGGAAATTCCCCAATACAGTACACAAGAAAAATCTTTCGAGGAACGCAAATTGATGTACTCAAGAGTTCAATTGCACATCAGGGGCAACAAATATACAACTGTTATACATTGCCGATTTCTACAAGGATCGCTGCATTTGGTTTGTTTATTTAACTTATTATATTAATATATTATTTATTTACAATTTACCTAATTTTCCTTTACGGGATAGACTATGTAGCGTATCTAATTTTTCCTTTGCAGGTTGGACTATGTGCTAAATTAGAAAATCTAGGAAAATATTCAAGGTAGTGTGCCCGAATTATGGCAGACCAGGGCTTGACTTCACCACCCACTTTTCTTGCCACTCCTGGAGAACCTCCCATACCATGGAAGGAGTGGAAGAAATTGTTTATTAATTATATGTTAGCAATAGGTGCTGGCAAGTATAGCCCTGTAAAAAGACAGGCAATTCTGCTCCATCACCTTGGAGTAGAGGGAAGATGATTATATGAAGATCTTCCTGAGATCTCGTTGGGCATGGGAGATGGTCAGCCTAGTAATGTATATGAAATGACAATGCAAATGTTGGATATACCCTTTGTGACTAAAGTGAATATTGTATTAGAAAGGCATACATCTTTCCCTCTGGTAAAAATGGCAGATAAGGATATCTCATCATATGTTACTGCATTAAAGGGGCCTCTCTTTGACATGTAGACTTGAAGGTTTGGGGGATTCCCTCATACGAGACCAGATCGTGAAGTGCACCAACAACAAAAGGGTTAAGGAAAAATTATTAATCAAAGTTCCTACTTTGGAAGAAGCAATTCACGCTGCTAAAGGATTGGAACATACTAATTTGCATACTAAAGAAATGGATAAATGTGATTGTGGTGAGCCGTCAAAGGAGCACTTGACCAAGGTGACAGAGGTGCATATGTCAATTGATGAAATGAAGAAAGTGAAACACAAATTGTAAAACCTCAGCCCTCAAACAAGCTTAATGATAGGTTGCAGCCTTTAACTACCACCTCAAAGATTAACCCAAGGGTAGTCAAATACTACCGTTGTGGTGCCCCTGGCCACATCACATCAAGAACTAGGTGCATGGCTAGAAATGCAATTTGGCAAGCTTCTGGTAGAAAAGGGCATTTTGACAAAGTCTGTAGAACTAGAGTCCAATTTAACCTAGTGCAAGAGGTAGATGACACCTGTGAAAGTATTCAAGAGTTAATAGTGAAGGTGGAAGAATGTAGAGCATCAGGACAAGCAGGGGGTGATTCTACTTTACATGCAATGGTATTGTCAGGGAAAGTGCTGACAAGTTAGAGAAACCTCATTGCATTGTGAGCTTGGATGAGTGTAATATCAAGATGTTAGTTGATTCTGGGAGTCTATATACCTTGCTGTCTATAGATACATTTTGTAAAAACTGGAAGGGGGTGGATCCTATGTAGAGCAAATGTGACATTAAGGCTGGAGGATACGGCAGAAAAACTATAGAAATATTGGGATTGAAATGGATGGTAATAAGCCTTAATGGTAAGAAAGTATTTGGCCGAGTATACATGACAAAGCAAGGTTCCAATCTCGTAGGCTGGTGGCACCAAAAAGATCTCAATATGAGGTTAAATCCTAATGGCACAAGTTATGACCATGGCTGTGCATAATGTTGAAGACTATGGTGTTGCCATAATGGGGAAATACCCTGAGGTGTTTACTGACAAGTTGGGGTGACTTAAACATTTTCAACACCTAATCATCTTAAAAAATAATGCTGTCCTGGTTGTGCATAGAGTTAGGAATGTGCTGCACTTAATAAAGGAACCTTAGCAGAAGCAACTTAAGAAGAAGTTAGAACAGGACATAATAGAGCCAATTGAGGCTTTGGAATGGTTAGCACCCATCATGGTAACACCCAAGAAAGAGGAAAACAGCCATGGGTGGTCGTGAGATTTTTTGCGTGATTGACATGTCTGCCGCATATCACCAGATTGCTCTGCATGATGAGCCTAAAAATCTTACCTTATTTGTAACGTCGCAGGGGGCCTTCCGTTATTGCAGGATGCAATTCGGATTAGCATCTGCCTCAGCAGTGTTTCAGAGCAGATATTTGGGAGACTTAAGGAATTCCTTTGTTTCCAAGATGATGTGCTGATAATGGGGAGGAATGAAGTAGAACATGATGAGGTGATGGATGAACAGTTGAGGTGGATGGAAGGTCATGGGTTAACAATAAAAAAAAGAGAACTGCCAGTTGAAGAAGGATCGAATCACGTACTCAGGACATGAGATATCCAAAGAGGGGATTAGGCTGAAGAAGAGCATTGTTTTAGCAAGCAGCAGTTGTCGTCTTTCCTCGGCTTGGCAAAATATTGCAAAAAATGTGAGGCAGGAATCACTGAAGCTGAACCTTTGAGGCTACTAATGAAGAAAGGTACATTGTTTGAGTGGAATGAGCAATGTGATGAAGCTTTAAACAATGTGAAGGATAGAATTCATTGTGATCCTACACTTGGTCACTTTGATGTCACGGCTAAGACATATATTACAACTGATGCTAGTGGTTTAGGGATTGGAGCAGGTCTGACTCAGGTAAAGGATGGTCTAGATAGAATCATAGGGTATGTCTCTATGCAGCTCCATGATGTGGAGATTTCTTATTCCGTCATTGAAAAGGAAGCCATGGACTGTTGCTGGGGATAACACATTTTAGATACTTTGTTTGGAGTCTACCGTTCAAAGTCTGTACAGACCACAGGCCACTCATCCATTTGTTTGAAGGGGGAAGGGGCTTAGAAGGGAGTGTGATGCCTAGGATTTCCAGGTGGATATTGTCCATCTTGGAATACAACTTTGAAATCAAGTGTGTTAACGGTTTAAGGAATGTGAATGCTGATTGTTTATCAAGGATGCCGATGGATGAAGTGGGCCTAGAGGTAGATAGAGAGATTGAAATGGTAAGAGGCGGTGGTGAGGAATTGTCTCTTGAGAAAATGGAGTGGGTTGCAGCCATGTTGGAGGATAACGTATTGCAACAGGTATTCAAGCGTGTGTCAGAAGGCTGGAAGAAAGATGAAATTGAGGATGTCTGGTTCAGGGGATACCACCAAGTGGAGGGAGAATTGGTTGTGTGTGAATGCAAATTATTAAGGAGGAGTTAGTTTGTAACACCTGGGATACTTAGGAAAACAATTATAAATATAGCATAATGGGTCTGGGTCGGAATATGAACAAGAGGCATGTGCACCAGTTGTTTTAGTGTCCTGAATGGATGGAGATATTGAAGATGTGGTGAATGAATGCTACACATGTGCAAACAGAGACAGAACTAGAATTGTGAGACAACTTCCCCAGAGTTGTATGGTTCTGCCCAAAAGGCCTTGGGAAAGAGTGGCAATTGATTTTTTGGGTCTAATATTTAAGCTCGGGACGC
Source organism: Lissotriton helveticus (assembly GCF_964261635.1). Taxonomy (NCBI): domain Eukaryota; kingdom Metazoa; phylum Chordata; class Amphibia; order Caudata; family Salamandridae; genus Lissotriton; species Lissotriton helveticus. Next base: position 2,127,383,077 of record NC_136061.1, read on the forward strand.
AGGAGTAAGTACATAAAGGTTCTCGTGGCCTACCATTCCAAGTGGTTTGTTGTCGAAACCACTGATTCTATTGACACAGAGTAAGTCTTAGGATTTTTAGAGAGGGAACTCATAAATGAAGGAATTCCTAAATTTCTAGTGTCGGACAATGGAGTACAATTGGTGACCAGAAGAATGAAGGATTTTTTGTGCAAAATGGCGATCAAGCATGAAAGGGTGGCTTTGTTCAGACCCCAAGCCAATGGATTAGTAGAGTTAATCATCTGGTTATGGAAAATATACAACTTTCTTTGTCAAATGGGTTTTCTTGGTGTGAAGAACTGAAGGAATTGGTGTGGTTTTATAGGGTGACCCCCCATTCAGTGACAGAAATGTCGCTGTTTATCTCTCTCAAAGGAAGGTAACCTAGCTTAAAGGAGGTTTCAGGGTGGTTGAGAAATAAATATTGTGTTTGGGTGGATCGTGCAGTGTTGGAGAGTGATATGGCTTAGAAATAACGTATGGCTATGGCATACTACAACACTAGGAAAGGTGTTAAAATACCCGACATAAAGGAAGGTCATTGGGTCATAGTCAAAAGAGGTGGTATTGTCATAAGGGTGAGAGCAAATTTTAGAAGCCAATACGAATAAGAGCAGTAACGAAAAAATTTCACATTTTGGCCGATGGTTCTGCATGAAGCATGGGGAATGTGTCCAAATGTCAGTGTACCCAACCTGTTCTTGATAATGGTTGTAATGAGTAATATTGGAGCCTGACATTTCTGCCTTACAGATCATCATGACTGGGCATTGTATATAACAGGGGATCATTGTGTGTGTTGTTGTATTGCAATTGTTCATTCTAATGCCTATTTCTTTCTGTATTTTAAGCATATTTTTGTTGTATGGAAAGGGGAGATGTGAAGGTTTGCTAGAACTCTAGAGAATATGGAACTCACAACCTATGTAACTGTAGGGAATGTTTATCTTGGAAGGAAGAAGGGAGGTTGGAGCAGGGCAAGGAGTAAGCTCGAGGTACCTGATGAAAAATATATTGTCATTTTACTAAACACCTCTGAGTGTAATCTTACACTGGGGCTCCTGGCACCCTAAGAATTTACAAATCTGCATGAGCAGCATTGTGTCGTTGGTGTTTGGAATCAAATTTCAATCCAGGTTTGTCAGATCTCTCACCTATTGCAATTTGTCTAAGTCATTTATCCTCCTCAGGTAAGTCCTACAAAACTATTAACATTCATAGGTCAGTAACTCTTTGAAATCATCATTATATAGCTGTAAAGCCAATTACTGACCATCCTCTGATCTGCTTACCTCTTGAAGAAATTAGATTGAGTAGTCCTCCTGCCTCAAAATATTCTAAATCATGCCCAATCCATCATTATTTTGCATACTAAGCTACCTCAGTTTTGTTCCAGCCATTTGCAAATTAGTCTTGACCCTGCTTCAATGGTAACTGTCCAGGTCAAACTGCCAGGCCCAGTTCCCTTAACTGAAAAACAAGCAGCCCAGGACTGGTTTCATTCGTATTAGAGCTCATCAGCCAGGTTAGTTTGATTCCAGGGGCACAGTGTACATGGGACCCACTTCTGGACATTCCAAGTACGGCTACATGCTAAAGTTTACAAAAAGTGATGGATGCAATGCTTGAATCAATCTCAGACACTGGTATTTACTCAAGGCTGCATTCCAATTCCTCATTATTGTGTGCACCATGCTTCTCCAGTTTGGACCCAGCCATATGCAAATCATTCTTCACGCTGCTCATATGGGAACAGTCCAACCCAAACTGCCAGGCCAAGTCCTCCAGGACACAAGCATTCCGGGACCTGTTTCACTTTTATTAGAGCTTATTAGCCAAATTGAGATGTCATGGTTTGCAAAATGACAATAGATTGGGATGTGGCTGTTTAGTTACCGGTGGACAAGATAGATTCAAACATTCCCTCAGTCAATTTTTGCATACTTTATTGTCTCACCTTAAGTTGAACGGGTATGCTCAGAAGCGGCTCTTGTGCACATTGTGCCCCTGGAACCAAGCTAAACCTGGCTATAGACAGTAAGACCCGCTATATAGATCAGAAGGCTAATGGAAATATACTCAGGGTCCAAAAATATTCTTACATTGTGAATCCACAGGGAACAGAAGGACTGGGACACATACACATTTAACCTTTTCGATTCTTGGTGAGACTCTACATGTTTCTGAACATTGACACAATAAAATCAGACTCTATTCTGGCTGATTCCTTTTTGGCTAACCTTGTGGGTATGTTATGTTATATTAAGTATTTTCTAAAGCGCGCAGCTGCCCCAGCAAAGAGGCATCCCGGCGCTGGCAGATCTAAGTGGTACATAATCCAACGAGAGCTAGCCAGTCATAATCCACAACACTATGTTAGAGGGAAAAGGAGGGTTTTAATTGCTTTCCTAAAATCCAGCACGTCCTCCATTCCGCGGATATGGGCCGGCAAGGAGTTCCATAGCTTGGCTGCCATGTACCGAAACGACCGACCACCAATACGGCAGAGTTTAGTTTGTGGAACAGTCACCAAGTGTTGTCCCAACGAGCGCAGGTTGCGTTGAGGAACATAAGGGGTCAAAAGGGTGCGTAGAAGTTCCGGGCTCCCAGATTTAAGGATCTTAAACACCAGACACAGAGCTTTGAACTGAATCCGGGCATAAATCAGAAGCCAATGCAACCCTCTGATCATAGCTCTAGCCGAATATCGGCGGGGAAGTCCCACCAAAATTCTAGCTGCCGAGTTTTGGACTCGTTGGAGTCGTTGAATCTCGGCTTTATTGGCCCGAAAGAATAGCACACTAGCATAGTCCAATCGCGATAAGATAGTGGATTGGACAATGAGCTGTCGCACTGCTGGTTCAAAGAACTTCAGGAGAGGGTTTAGGCCCCTTAGCAGACCCACACATGTGGCAGCCACTCGCTTAGTATGGGTCTGAAAACTAAGCAAGGAGTCCATCCAGACTCCCAAGTTCTTAACCAATGTCTTAGGCGTTGGCATAGTCCCCAGAGATGCTGGCCACCAATGCTCATTCCAAAGGGCAGTGTTCTTCCCCACCAGTAGGACCTCAGTTTTGTTTGCGTTAAGCTGAAGACAATTGTCTGCCATCCATTGGGCTACTGCTGTCATCCCGTTTCTGAACCTAGTGGCCGATGTAGATGGCCCTTCAGCTAAGGTGATCACAAGCTGGGTATCATCAGCATATGATACCATCATTAGGTCCCAATCTTTTGCCACAGCCGCTAGTGGCTGGACGTATAGATTGAACAGAGACGGGCTTAATGCAGAGCCCTGAGGGACCCCTTGGCCTATGGAATGGAATTGGGAGAGAAACGGCCGGGCCGATACCCGGAAAGATCTGTCCTTCAGGAATGATCTGAACCACTCTAAGGCGGTTCCGATAATCCCTACAGCCTCCAGGCGATGTAGAAGAATGTCATGAGATACCGTATCAAAGGCAGCGCTAAGATCCAGCAGGATCAGCGCTGCACTCTGACCGGCATCTAAGATTGCCCGCAGATGTTCAGACGTGGCTAGTAGGGCAGACTCGGTGCTATGGCCTGGCCTAAAGCCATTTTGGGATGGGTCTAGAATATTATGAAGGCTCATGTATTGAGATAAAACATTATTTACATGGGCCTCAGCAATCTTAGCCACCCACAGGAGAAGAGAAATTGGTCTAAAATTCTCCGGTTTTAAAGGGTCCAACGTGCGTTTCTTAATGACAGGGGAGACCGAAGCCTGCTTCCAGGTCCCCGGGACACTAGCCATGGAGAAGGACAAGTTGAGTAAATCACCTAGCGGCTGCTGGAAGAGCGTCAATGACTCGATAAATTGTGCTGGTCACATAGGATCTGAAGGGGACACAGATTTTATTTTGCCACATAGCCTAATACGTTCTTCGCTAGAAATCTCCGGGATTACAGCTAGAGTGGGGCCGTGGACCTTTTCCCTGACAGGGATAGATGAACCTTGGGAATGCTGCGGAAATGATTGCTAGATTTTTTTAAACTTTTTCTACGAAGAAAATAGCAAGTTCCTCGCACTGCTGTGCAGATGTTATACTGGTAAGGGTGGCTCTGACAGTCTTGAGTTCATTAACAATTTTAAAACTACATTTTGTGGGGTTAGGACTATTTTAATTTCCTCCGCGTAAAATGCAGCACGTGCAGAACAAATAGCTTTATGGTAAAGCTTTACTTCAGTCAAGTAGATAGTTTTGTCTCCGCCATTGTACTCCCTTCTCCATACTCGTTCTGCCCTCTTACATTCCTTCCTCAGGGCTCTCAGGGACTCGCTATACCATGGGCTAGAGTTAGACGTTCGCCCCTTTGTCCATTTGGCCGGAATGAGAGTATCCAGGCCTCCCAAGATCCAGTCACAGAAGGCAGTGTAGGCCACCTCAGGATTAGCCAGATCTATTAAGGGAAAGTGCCCAGGACGGCATGAAGATCTTCAGGTTTAAGTTTGTGCCAGGGCCTCTTTAGGACCAGGCTCTCCCTATCCGGCCTAAATGGCTTAGTAATGTCCAACCTAACTTCAATCAGGTAATGGTTTGTCCATCCCATGGGCTTTGGTGGGGCTGTACTCACAGCCGGAATATTAGCAAAGACCGGATCTAGTATATGCCCGGCAGTATGAGTAGCCTTAATTGTTCCAGCTGTAGGGCTGCCAGATCCGCCAACAAGTTATAGATAGTCGTGTCTTGGGCTTGATCAAAATGGATGTTCAAATCTCCCAAAATCGAGAAATTAGCAGACCCCACCACCAAGAAACTGACTGTCTCTCTAATAATGCCTCGATAAACTTAGCCGCAGGCCCTGGGGGACGGTATACATACAATCCTGAGAAGGTAAAATGCGCACTTATTTCAATCCTAAATCGGGCACATTCACACCCCCATATGTCTTCCCTAATGAAGGAGCAGGGGTACTGCGCTTTGTAAATTATAGCTATACCACCGCCCCTGGAGTCTCTCTTAATGGTATTACTCAGGTACCCTGCAGGGAGAGTGAGGCTGAGTATCCCAGCCATGTCATCCCGCAGCCATGTTTCGCAAATAAAACGAACGTCTGGCAATTCCTCAGTAATAAACGTCTGCACCTCCATATGGTGCTTAGCAAGAGACCTAACATTTAGTTGATATACCTTGAGCAGCGTTTGTTGACCTACTTTTCTTTCATGTCCCACCCGACAAGGTGCTGGGGTTGAGAAGTCACAAACACTACAAATCAAGCCTATCTCACCTAGCTGGGTTAGAGGAGCCCCGCACCTCCCAGCGCAACGGTTTAGAGCTATCAGCGTCCCTCTATCATAGCACATGAACTCCGGCCGGACTTGGCCAGGGGTTCTGGCGAGAGGCGATGTCCTGGCGAGGACGGGCGCAGACGGGCTTGCCTTTGGCGCGCCCGCTGCGCCTGCCCGCTGCGCCGACGTTTGGTGATGGCAATTTATAGGAGCAGGAAGAGGGCGAAAGTCTACAACAACTATACCGCCACCCCAAAATCCACCTTAGATGGCGCCCGCGTCAGTCCCCGGTCAGCATCTATTCGGGTGCAAGGGATCGCGGTGGCACTGCGGGTAAAGAAAAGCACAGCGCGTAGTGCGAAAAGGAGTAAGAGATCAGTAAGTGACTATTAAAATCAAACACTTTTTAAAATGATAACACACCTAACTTTCCCGGCTGAGACTCAGGAAAGTAACATCAAATATGTACTGACTTTTAAATCAGACAGCTTAGAGATGATAGCACGCCTAGCTTTCCCGGCTGAGCCTCAGGAAAGTGCCATAGAGATCTATCAGTATGAACTTGATAGATTCAAATAGAATTATCAGGGATGCCACCAATAGGTAGATGGACTCCTACCTCGAATAAAGTGCATTCCTGGTTCCATTTGGCTGTTCAAGTTGGCATTCATGGGGCGTATGCTGATCAGTGATTTCTGATTTCAATTCTTCAAAGCCAGCTGTAGACCAGTTGGAATTCTTTTGAAATGCCTTCTTTGACATGTGCCTCTTTCATTTTCATCACTACTAGACTTGCTGCTATTCTTTGTGAAGACACATGTCTTCCGAGAAAGTTTTACCAGATACTCCTCCATGTCAGATGGGGCAACAGTGTTGTCTCAAAGCAAACTACATTTGAAAGGCTGGAATATGGATGCCTAATGGAATCCTGCTCATTTGCCTTTATGTGCTAAATTTGGGGTTGGGATCATGTTGGAGTGTAAGTTTCACAGTCTGTTTAAAAAAGGTCTAGGAAAATCAAAGGGAGAGCAAGGGATTGGGCTTAGGGGCGCGTCCTGTTCCCCGGATGAGTACTAAACTTAAACAATGTGGACGGACCCACTATGTGTGTGTAGTTAAATCACTGTATGTAGTATGAACTTGGACCCATTATGTGTTCTTAAAAGACCCCTCACACACCAACCTAGTTGATGTGATGTGATGAAGCGCCGGGATGCCCCAGGGTAGCTGTGCGCTATATAAAATTTTAATAATAATAATAATAATAATTTTTTCAGTTAAAAATATTTCTGAGAATCCTTGCCTCTAATTTAAATGTTGGCGGCTCAGGATATGCCTAAAAAGACTGCCACTCACAGTCAACTTAACGGTAATAATCCCTGAATAGTTGCAATACACTTATCTGTTTTTAGACATATCCTTAGCCGCCAACATTAAAATTGGAGGCAAGGATTCTCAGAGATATTTTTAACTGAAAAAATTCACCTCACATCACACTTCACACTTACGCACAAACACCAGCTCTGCTATAATCAGGCGTCATAGCACAACCATGGGGCACTCGGCCGCTCAGTTGGGACAACGATGATGAAGCATGACACCAACTACGGTGGTGAGAGAGGGGTCTTTTAAGAACACCTAATGGGTCCAAGTTCATACTACAATCAGTGATTTAACTACACACTCATAGTGGGTCCGTCCAAATTGTTTATGCTTAAAAAAGGAAGCACATGCCATCAAACAGCCTGCAGCACCAGATTTTGCAGATATGTCTGCCCACCACCAGCCATCCACGAGTTAGCAGCTCCCTTCTACAAGACCATCAGGGATCTTTACATCTCATTCACATTTATAGCAGAACTCTGAATATTCTGGGATGTCTTAGTGGTCCACTAAACATGCTGGCAGAGAATTGCTCGTCATAGAATGTATTCAGCATCTTGCAAAAGCCACTGAAAGCAAACTTTTTTGATGCCTGAGCGTGCACCGTGTTCATTTTATTTTATAAAGTTTTATATAGCGCGAACAAGATCCCGAAGGATATCAGAGCGCTTTACAAGTTGGAGGGGAAAAAAATGAAGTATACACCGCTATTGTGAAAATAAAGAAATAAATAAAACAACGCTAAACAGTAAATAATGGTACACATTTCATGGAGGTCTATGATTCAGTTTGTATCCCTGCATGATTAAAATCTTCTTTGTACTCTTAGTTTGCAGTGGGTTCAGGTCAAAGATTATTGGGAGGCCTTGACATTGAGGCTTCTCAATAGGCCCTCGTTCTTCTGGCTCATCTGGTTCCCCTTTTTGAGCATTTAACTAGAGAAATGTATGTGGTATAAGTTTGATGGTGACCTACTTGATGACCGTCACCTCCCATCGCAGGATAGTACATTTTGGATGATAGAGTCATCTTTTGGCCTGATGCTGCAGTCTGTCCTTTCATTTTAAAAGTCAAAAGCATAGGTTTCTTTATGTGGCTGTTTGTAGTCTTCTCCAAGGTCCAGTTGTGCGGCTTGGGAATTCCACAGAAGTAAACTGGAAGTGGGAAATATAGGTAATGCCTGCAACACGTTGAAATGAGTGATTTACTTTTTATTCCATAGTAAGTGAAGGTGGATCAAAATGTCACTTATCAGTAATTCTCTTCCGGAGAGAGACCCAAAGGACTACACAAACTGCACAAGAGTCCAAAATCTGCACATTTCTCTACATAGCTTGCAAAGTGGATCTGTGAAGTTTATAAAGTGAAATTTCACTGTGCTGTGCAAGAAAACTGAAAAAACAGGTGGATTGCAACTGTTGCATACTTTGCACAAATGTTTTGTCTATCGCTGGTGACAAAAAGGACTTTGGCTATAAGTAATGAAGATTACTAATAAGTAATCAAACCATTATTATCAAATTCTTTGCTTACCCGAAGTAAACCATGGAGGGGCTAGTTCTTAACAAGGAATGTAACCTGTGTGAGTAAGCATATAAAGAATGTAAGTCAGAAATCTCAAATGAGCAGTGTTCTTATGTGTTTTATATCTTCTATTTTCTTGAAGATATGAGCACGACATGTGATTCATACTAGAAATGGGGCTGATATGCAGCATACTGAACCAAATTATTAGGTAACTGATGCCCACTTCCCCACAGGCTAAAGGCACCTTTCACAGTGTTTCCCACATATTCATCATTAATTGGCAGCATCTGCCTGACAAATGTCTGCACACATGATTTCGAGAGCTGTCCATCCACTTTCTAGTTATTGCATTCCAGTAAATCTATTATTTATGACATCATTAGGGCTTGACCTCCCTGGCGTGTACCATTTCCATCCATTAGGCCTCTAGCCACTTTGGTATTACATGCATCATAAATGAAATATTGATTTTCTTCACAAATTGCTTTACTCTTTTTCATAAATAATTCCTTCAAATCTTGACATTTTCTAACCCTGCCTACACTTCAAAATATGTGATGCAACCTTTATAAATTAATATCGAATCCACTAATGATTTCATATATACTTTCCAAATGTTGTTCTATGTGTTTCTGCAAAGACCTGAAAGGCTGCAATTCCACAGTTCCTAATCATTATTGTGTTCCTTGCTAGTTAAACAACTGAGCAAAATGTGTAAAGAAAATCTGTGATCAACCACCAAGTAGCTAGTTGTATTGCAACCACAGAGCATGCTGAGAAATGTACACCTTAGGGACTTTTTTAATTTTATGGAGCTGGTATTCATTCACCCAGCTTTATTTCTAGTGCAGGAATGGATAAGCGATCACAATCAGGCCTGTGGCCAGCCACTCAAGAAAGTTTTGAGGGCGTCAGCTTCCCCCCACTCTAACCTGTCATTCTTAGGGGGGCAATTGCCTCTGGCACTGAGAGCCCTACAATGTTACATTATTTCTCCTTTTTCAACCTCTAGCAGGCTGGTGTTGGAATAGTAAAGGTGGGACATAGACAGTACCTAATTTGTGCAGGTGATTTAAGATGCTGGTCACTCTTTGTAGGAACCACACCATGTTATTCATAATAAGACTTTGACCCAGAGAAGGGAAAGACAGAGGAAGAAGGGTGAAGAGATAACATTGGTGGAGGGTGAAAGTGGGGATAAAAAGTAATCTGCAAGAATGGCATATAGAGAGGGATGAAGAGTAGGGTAGTGAAAAAACAATGCAAGAGATTAAATCAAGACCTTTTTTAAGCTTGTGTTTATTGAGAACAGTTAACAGCATCAGTAATGGCATAAGCAATTGGAACAAAACAACAATTGAAAAATGTGAAATTAATAATAAAGTAGGCATTAAAAACCCCAATATGAATACAAATATATCTTATGCTGTATATAACTGTTAAAACACATAAAATATATTAAGGGCATTCAGTAAGAGAGAGGAGAGGAGGAGTGAAAAATATTATCGAAGTAAAAAAGAGAAGAATAATTATAGATACTATAGACATGTTTGGAAGGGAGAAAAAACATCCGATAAATGCATTTTATAAAATTATAAAAGATTTGCATGACAAAAGACGGAGAAAATAAATATAAAGTGGTTTCCGTACCTCAGTAGAAACATAAATGATTTTGCTGGCAAGTAAGCAAGATTGGGATAAAAAAGTCATGATTGGAAGCCATAAAAGTTCTCTTTTTAACTAAGGAAATGGGAAAGACACAATTATTATTCAGCTTGTGATGGAAACAAACAGCATTCCACCAAACACTTGAAAGTAACATTGTGACCCTGCTTCCAATTAGATGTTTTTAAGTGAAAAACAACCACCAGTGATAAATATATTCATTTGTAACCTTGAGTTAACCAGGACCAATGAGGAGCTAGACTGCCCAAGAACATATTTGAAGAGGAAAAAAGAATAGTAGCCTTTAACATCTTGTTGATTTGTTACAATACCAGTTGCCAAACTGGAGAATAGAAGAACACTCAAACAACATATGTTTAAAATCAGCATTTAAACAAGTATAGGCACAGCATAATTAAAAAGGTATCTGTAGAAAATGGTTTTAAATTCATGGGAGTGAATAATAAACAATGACAGACAAAATAAAGTGTTTACAGGTCATGTAAGTCAGATCTTATCCCATAAAGCAATAGGCTCATGCTAATTCAGTCTCTGATTTAATTCTGTCAGTAGTTGTATGTAGTTGTTTATAAATAGTCGAGGCCGTGAGATTTGTAGTAAGAGTGGAGAAAATGTATCAGAGTTAGGGGAGGGGGAAAGTGGGGTAATTATGAGATATCAGCTAAGGAGGTGTGAAGGAGATCATATTGTGTTCTCAAATTTAAGTGCAAATACAATGTGGTTAGGAGATCAAGAAAATGTAACGTTATTGTTCTTGAAAAGCTGCAATAACCAAAACAATCCTTTATCTCTCCAAGTCTTCCAATAAATAGAATTTTCTTTAGTCCGAATATGTCTATTGGACCAAATGGATTGTTGTAGAAAAGTAGCAACCGCAAGATAGATAGAAGGAAAGAGAAGAGAATTTGTTTTACTAGAATGGGGAATGATTCAAGTACATATTTAACCCCTTCTATGCTCATGACGGAATGGTTCCATCATGAGCATTAGTGCCAGTGTGCTCATGACAGACCCATTCTGTCATGAGCACACTTTAAAAAATCCCTCTGCTGTAAACAGTAGCGAAGTTTCCCATTTTATTTATTTTTTTGCTTTGGGAGGTGGAAAAGAGCTTTTCCAACCTCCCAAAGCATGGTTAGGGTTTTAATTGTAATGACGATCGGGTGCATGGCACGCTGTTGTCATTACAATTAAAATGAAACTGAAACTTCGATTCAGTTTCACAGTTTCAGAGCTTGTGGGGCTATCTCAGCACCTCGGGCTCTGAAAAACATGGGAGAGTTATTGTTGGAAAGGGGAATCTCCCCTTTTGAATGATATCCTTCCCTAGTGGATCCCTGCTTGGGGAGCGCCCCAGGAGAGCGATCCCCAAGCAGGGATCCACCCACTTGCCAGCAGGGAGCGGAGAGAGGCCCCTTGGGCAAGGGCCTTTGCTCTCCCTATAAAATTATGCCAGACAGCCTTTGTGCCCCCCGGGGAAGATGGGACCAGTAGCCCCCAATCTGCCCCCCATGGGGGGGCAGAAAGCACCCTAGACGCCATTGATTTGTTTTTATATGCCATGAATGGGGGCTGCCTAGAATGGGCATGCCAATGCCCCCACCCTACCCCGGCAAAGAAGGCATAAGACGTTCTGCCCCCCAGGAGGCAGATGGGGCAATAGCCCCTGATCTGTACCCGGGGGGGCAGAAAGCCCACTAGGCCCCGGGGATTTTTTTATTTTATATATACACGTAAGGGTGGAGGCTGCCGAGAATGGGCATGCCAATGCCCTCACACAAAAAAAGCTACAGTCTTTCTGTCCAGCCCCAGGGAGGCAGAGGGGGCAATAGCCCCTTATCTGACCCCCGGGGAGGGCAGAAAGTTCACCAGGCACCAGGGATCATTTTTTTCCAAAGATCGGGGAGGGGACTGCCCAGAATGGGCATGCCAATGCCCCACAGAGCCCCCAAAAATTCCACAGTCTTTCTGCCCCTCCCCCCCCAGCAGGCAGATAAGGACAGTAGCACCTGATCTGCCTGCTGGGGCCATAAAGCCCACAAGGCACCAGGGATTTTTTTTATGTACACAGGAGTGGGGGCTGCCCAGAATGGGCATGCCAATGGCCCACTCCAAAACAATTGCCAGAGTCTTTTTGCCCCCACCCGCCCCCCTAGGCAGATAGGGGCAATTCCCCTTTTCTGCCTCCTGGGGGGTAAAAAGCCAAATAAGCATCAGGGAATATTTTTTTTTAATTTAGGGGTGGGGGCTGCCAAAAATGCCACAGTCTTTCTGCCCCCCAGGAGATATATGGGGGCAATAGCCCTGATCTGCGCCATCAGGGGGCATCTGAAAGCCCACTAGGTGCCAGCGATTACGCTGGCTCTTTTAAGTGTGGCGGTGGGGGCTGCCCAGAATGGGCATACCAATGTCCCCATCATACCAGTGCCCCCACCCCCAAACAAATACAGTCTTTCTGCCCCCCCTTGGGGGCATATCAGGGCTACACCCCGATTTCCCCCTAGGACGGCAGCATGCCCATTAGGCACATACTTGTTTTTAGCACTGTGCCTTCCTGTAGATTTTGGGCCCTATCGCAGCCCGCACATAGGTGTGGATCCTGTAATGTATAGGTTTGCTAGGTTTCACTATGTGCCTGTAGAACTAGGGTTCAACATCTACAGCTAGGCACTTTGTAAAAAAAGGATCAGTTTTCACTGTAAAAATGTGGTGTGTCCATGTTGCGTTTTGGGCCGTTTTCTGTTATCAGCACTAGGCCTAGCCCCACAAGTGAGGTACAATTTTTATTGGAAGACTTTGAGGAATGCGCGGTGGTTGGTATTTTGTGGATCCACGCAGATTCCAGAACTTTCCACCACAGAAATGTGAGGAATTTTTTTTTTGGGGGGGGGACACATTTTGAGGTTTCCAAGGGATTCTGGGTAACAGAAGCAGGTGAGAGCCAGTCAAGTCGCCCCATCCTGGATTCCCCTGGGTGTTTAGTTTTCAAAAATGCTTAGATTTGCTAGGTTTCCTGAGGTGCCAGCAGAGCAAGGGTTCAAAATCTACAGCCAGGCAAAAAAGGGTCAGTTTTCACTGTGAAAATGTGGTATGTCCACGTTACGTTTTGGCCTGTTTCCTGTTTTGGGCACTAGGCCTACCCACACAATTGAGGTACCATTTTTCTCAGAAGACTTTGGGGAATGCGGGGAAAGTGGAATTTTGTGAATCCATGCAGATTCCAGAACTTTCCACAAGATAAATGCGAGGAAAATATGTTTTTTTTCAAAGTTTGAGGTTTGCAAGGGATTCTGGGTAACAGAACCTGGTGAGAGCCAGAGAAGTCACTCCATCCTGGATTCCCTCTGGTGTCTAATTAAAAAAATTGTACAGGTTTGCTAGGTTTCCCTATAGGCCCAAAATCGACAGGTAGGAAAATTGCTAAAAAAAAGTCAGTGCCTAGTGGGCATTCTGCGGCCCTGGGAGGGAATCGGGGGGGTTGCCCCAAAATGCCCCAAAGGAGGGCAGAAAGATTGTGGCTATTTTGTTGGGGTGGGGCCATACCACTCAGGGGCCACTGCCCCCATCTGCCACCCCGGGGGACAGAAAGACTGTAATTATGGCAGGGGGTGGGGGCTTTGGCATGCCCGTTGAGGGCAGCCCCCACCATAATTAAAATTGCTAAAAAAAAATCCCTGGTTTCTATTGGGCTTTTTGTCCCCTTGGGGGTAGAAAGGCTGTAATTCAGGCGGGCGTGGGGGCATTGGCATACCCATTTTGGGCACTCCCCATCCCCATGCATAAAAAAAGGCAGGGTAATCGCTGGAGCCTAGTGTGCTTTCTGCCCCCCGGGGGCAGATCAGGGGCCACTGCCCCCATCTGCCATTCCAGGGGCAGAAAGACTGCAATTTCTCTGGGGCGTGGGGGTATTGTCATGCCCATTTAAGGTAGCCCCCACCCCTAAACGAATACAAAAGAATCCCTGGTTTCTAGTGGGCTTTCTGCCCCCCAGTAGGGCAGAAAGACTGTTCTCTTGACAGGGAGTGTCGGGACTTTGGCATGCCCGTTTTGGGCAGCCCCCACCATAATGAAAATTGCTCACAAAAAATCCCTGGTTTCTAGTGGGCTTTTTGTCCCCTTGGGGTGGGACAGAAAGGCTGTAATTTTGGCATGGGTGGGGGCATTGACATGCCCATTTTGGACAGCCCCCAACCTAATTGAAATTTCCCTAACAAAATTCTTGGCATCTAGTGGGCTTTCTGGGGGGCAGATTGGGATCTACTACCCCATCTGCTCCCCAGGAGGCGGCAGAAAGGCTGTTATTGTGGACGAGGTGGGGGTATTGGAATGCCCATTTTGGGCAGCCCCAACCATAAAAACAAGTGGCCCAACAAAATCCCTGGTGTTTAGTGGGCTTTCTGCCACCCCTGGGGCCCGATTTGGGTCTACTGCCACCATCTGCCCCAAGGGGGCAGAAAGACTGAATTTGCCCAAATTGCCTTTGCCCAAGGGGCCGCACCCCCCTCCCTGGTTTCTAGTGGGTTTATTCCTGCTTGGGAATCACCCTACTGGGGGGATCCCCAAGCAGGGATCCACTGGGGTACCATTCTCCCCTTTCCAATGATACCTCTCCCCTCCTTCTACGTGCTCAGGGGGCTGAGATATTCCCTGAGCACGTAAAAAGTGAAATGGTTTCTGTGAAATAAAGTGTGCGCTGATTGTCATATCACAGAAACGGGGGGCCTCGGGAGCTGAGGAAGCTCTTCCCCAGCTCCCAAGGCTTTTACCAGAGGGCTTTTCCCAGAGGGATTTCATGTGCAATGGCGTTGGACGCGAGGGAGCCATCCGACGCACAGTAGCACTTGTGCGTCGGATGGCTCCCATGCGTCAGACGCATAAAGGGGGTTAAATCAGCACTCAGTTTCCACACTGGCTAATAGCTGGTCTGAATACAAAGCCAAAAATCCTATCAAGCTGGTAAAAATTGCTGCCATTTTAATGAGTGCAGCAGTAATACAACAGCAGCTGGGGCTTTGCCTGTTAAGCCAAACTCTCAGTGACCAGGGGTGTAGGTATCAGTAGTGCAGCCTGTGCAATGCATGCAATGCTGTTACTTTGAAAGCTTCTGAGTGAGGCCTAGTGTGAGCAGCTCACTCCAGGTCTTCACAGGTGCCATCGCAGTCCTGTAGTTTTAACGCACTAACTATTGTTCTGGAAGAATGCAAGCAAAATAGTGCTACCACATCCAGAATGCGTTTGGCTATCATACGATGTTCTGCAGGGAGGTGATCACTCTTAAGAGGCCTCTTTAACTGACTTTATATAAAGGGAAGGTTGCACCTCTGTTTTCTGACATCCATGTGTCCCCAGGGTGGGCTCCAGACCAGGGCCGGACTGGCTACCGTGCAATTTGGAATGCTGCTTAGCTGGAGGGTAATTTCGTTGATGGGGACCTGCGTGTACTAAACGAAATTCGTTTTGTTTTTATTATTTCGAAGTACACGCAGGTCTCCATGTACGAAATCAGCCCCCACTGCAGTAAAATCTTCCAGCAGCTCGGCAGCATTCCAAACTGCCCAGTTGCCAGTCCAGCCCTGGTCCAGACTAAGGTGCTGAACAGTGGAGGTGGTATGTCAGATAACTGCACAGAAGACAGGAAAGTATACTACTTTTACCAGTATGACACATGGCAAAGAATTTGGAGGGCGTAGCCTGTAAAAGGCATTTCCCAATACTGCAGCCTGTGATTTTGTGCAAGATTGTCTTTCAATATTTAAGGTGAACGCAGTGCCCTGACGTCCTGCAAAATTCTTCCAGTATCTCAATCTTCCTCTTCCCTTTGAAAAAATAAATAACCTTTTCAACAAGAAACAACTGTGAATTCCATGAGCAGAATTCAGGAATTAACCCCTGTTCAAGTGCCTATCAAGAGAGTAAAAACATTTCATTAGGAAGGAAGGTCGTAGCTCTCTGCCTGAGTCCAGTGACATAGACCTCTTTAAAAGTAAAGTCGGATTTTAAGTTACAATTCTGAAAATGCCACTTTTAGAAAGTTTGCACATTCTTGTCCCAACAATTTGGTACCTGCAGCCTCGTCCTGGGTCACATGACTAGGTGCAGATGGCAGTAGGTCTTTGTGTAGTGTACCCAGACAGTGAGATTAAGGGAAGCTAGGTGTTGGCGGGGTGGGCAACTCTGACTTAACAAGGAATAGGAGCTGTCACTTACCAGACTTGCCCATCAGAAGGCTCGGCTTGAGCACTTTCACACTGGGTTTGTCACTAATCAGACAAAATGGGGCCAGGACATGTAGGAGGGGGATGCCTTACACCTCAGTGAGGGAGGAGCCTCTAGAAACTTCTCCTACTTCAAAGTGGGGACCTGTTATGTGCTATAGCTCAGACCCCACCTCTTTAGTACACATCTGGACCAGTGGGAGACTCAGAAGAAGGACTGTTTTGCTGCACGAAAGACTCCCACTCTGTTGCCCTGCTATGCTATCCTGCTGACCTCCTGCCTGAGTGAGGACTGGACTTGCATCTTGAACCCAGGACCATCAGAGTGACTCCAAGAGCTATTTCGATGGCCTCCTAAACAGAAACCTCAGAGACAGAACAGGCTTGCTGCCAACTGTGGGTCCTGCCATCATATGTGGTGCCACCCCAGTCCTGGACCCTTGGAAGTGGGCCTGAAGGTGCTCTTCCAGCCCAACTTTGGTGCCAGCAGAAAATACACATCTCCTCTCAGAAATCTCCACATTTGGACTGCTGCGTGACATATTTCCGGCACAAGACTTCACATCTTTGACCGTGGCTGCCCAGGAACTGTGCCTGCTTGATCCATCCTCCATGCAGGCCTTTGCATCACAATTCCCTCATCGATGGCATCTTGATGAGGATGCAGGACTCTGCATCGCAAGCTTCAAAACATTTTGGGAACCAGCCTGTGCAAAATGCATCTTTGGCGCAGGACTTTGCATCGCAAGCCCCTCGTCAATGGCATCCTTGAAGAGGTACAGGACCTCAATTCACAGCATCACAGCTCCTAGGAGCTGCCACTGTGCGAAGCATCCACAATGCGGGGCTCTAATTGCTCTGCAACCTGGATTTAAAGTACTTTGTTTAGCAGGCCTAACTTTGTCCCTGAAGCCGGCCCGTGCTCCATCGCTCCCAAACTGAAATTGTGATTTTATCCTGGTCCAGCTTGACTCGATAACCACAGTTAGCGCTTTGTACTTTTGTGAGCTCTGTTCACTTGAATCTATAAAATTCCATATCTCTGGCTCTACTGTTTGGATTTTTGCTGGTTCGATCTTAAATTATTTTCAATTTGCCGTGGGATTTTTACTTGTGCTGTGTTTCAATTTATTACCATGTGAATTGCTGCATAAATACTTTACACATTGCCTCTAAGTTAAGCCTGACTGCTCTGTGACAAGCTATCAGAGGGTTGGGGTTTGCTTGTGACTTCACCCTAACAAGGATTGTGGTTGCTGCTTGAGTAGGGTTTCACCCCTCTCAACATGTAACCCAATTTCTGACAATGCTTTATTTTAATGTCAACCTCAAAGTGAACTTATTTCCTATCCCCCTAGGCAGGATGGAAAACATTTGATCGAACTGTGCATTTTACAGCAGAATATTTTAGAATATGTTGCTATTATGCACTTAACTTTGCAGGCCGTTTTGAATTACATTTCAAAACTCATTACATATCCCAATGTCTCAATGGTCTCCAGAATCCCCAGAAACCACTATTTCCGGGACAGTTTTCAGGATGCCACGATATGTAGAGCATCCCTTGCAGGCCAGCTTTTACAATGTATGTAGAGATGCAGCACTGTAGCCAGGCCAATATTTGCAAAGTACAGCCATACGTAAAGCACCATAGTTGAGGCTGTATTCAACTCGTGTTTGCAGCACCATAGCTGGGCAAGCATCCACAATTCCTAAAGTAGTATCATCATAGCAGTATGCATAGGGATAGTATGTAAAGCACTGCCTGTTCCAGAGGCCAAAATCCACAAAACTGCAGTATGTAAAGCACCATCTCACAGCCAGACTCCTATATGGAAAACGTTATCCTTGACCAGTATCCGCATTCCCCATTATGTAAGAAACTATCAGAAAGTATCTGTAATGTCCTGGTATGGAAAGCCATAATACCAGACCAGTATCTACTAAGCCCCTGTACAGAGAGTGCTGTACATAGTCCAGATTCCTCAATGCTCCAGTACCTCACGCAATATCTAGAGGTCAGTATGCAATATCCGACATGAAACTGGAAAGTAAGGGAGGCACAACAGATTCCCACAAATGTAGAGGGTGCCTCTGCTGGGGAAATGTGACCCTTCGGGGGACCCATTGGGCATTGCAGTGCCGGCCCGACGAGGGGCAACGCCCTATGATGAAGCATGACATCTAGGGGATGTCAGAGGGCAACATAAACAGTCTTACTGACTGTCCACTCCCAATACCCCAGCAGAGGCACACTCTATATATGTGGGAATCTGTGCCTCCCTTACTCTCCATTTTCACTAGGGAACACTAGCCTTATGATTGATTTCTGTATTTATCAATAGGATTGTAACAGCCACCATCCTAATCTCCCTTACGGACAGTTCCTTTGCCTCAGACAGGCCAAGGAACTCAGGCACAACCTTCTGGAAGGACAATATCAACCGAGGATAATGAGACTAGCAGAAAAGAGGGCCTGCAATAATAACAGGGAAGCTCTCCTGGAAGACAATGTGCGCACCAAGGAAAACATTATGACATGCGTCACCTCCTTCACTCCACTCTCCAATACAGTGAAATCTATCATTTTAAAATACTGGAGGATCCTAAATACGAGGGGCATAACATTAGAACCCCCACACTTCGCATTCAAGAGAACTTTGAACTTGAGGGACCAACTGGTACATACTAGACCACAGACTAAAACACACAACACTCAAGGTACCCTCTGGAACCTCCCACCAGTCACAGGACACCATCCGTGTTGAAGCGGTATTGCATGTAACTCCACTAGCCACTCGAAGGTCCTACAGCTGGGCATCTTCAGATGGATACAAAGACAGCATACAAATTGCAACGCAAAAAACTGTGTCTATCTTATTACCCGCCCATAAACTCTGTACTTAGTTGTTGGCATGACCACGAGTTCAGTCAAGCTAATAATGGGGGAACATAGGAGTATGCAGCAGGAACAACATTAAAATGAGCAACCACTTTAAAGAGGCCAATCACTCGACCACCCATCTCAGGTGGACTGTGTTAGAGTCGGATCCATCCTGAGGCACAAGCGCTATCTTCAGACATGAACAACAGTGGATGTTCTGTCTCTAGACTAACAGAAATGGGCTGAATAAAAAGATCCCCTGGACTGTGATATAGACACCATGATTCAATGTCACCTGCTCCCTTATGATTGGCTGATGTCCGACATCGAAAAAATTACAGGAGTAGAACCCGTTAACCGAGGAGAGACCGGGCAAAGTTTGAAACAAACAACAATTTCTCAACTGGAAATCATTAAAACAGGATAGTAAAAACAGTGATATAAACTATGGTGAAGGGCGCAAAGAAAGGGAGACCACAACGAGGAAGGTAGAGTGAACGGGTTATTATTTTAAGTAATTATAACAGCACTACAGTACAATTAATTTACAATGACCATAAAACACATAGTGAGTACTAGGCATGCTAGTGATTGTGAGTAGCGCAGTAACACAGGGGTGAAGAGAAGAGCGTGAACGGCAACAAAGGATGAAAGGAATAATAATGTGGTCAAAAATACAAACAATTATATACAAAGTTGATTTTTAGGATTTAGGATACGTAAATTGACCACAACAGCACCCAAGTTCCATGCTGGGTAGTGAACTGATTGATTTCAGGACATCATCAGGACAATGGTCATTAGTTTACGGTAGTGCTGAACTGCACAATGGTTGGGTCAGGCGTCAGGGTGTAGTGAAGTAGTTAGGGCGTCAGGAATCCACGTTTGCACCAAGTTATTTGGATGCCTCAGCGTGATAATCAGGAGGAGGGGTGCTGCAACCTAAGTGCAGCTTCCATGCATCTGGTGGACACTTGGATTTGGGTAAGGGCAATTCCAGTCGCAGAGCCGCTGAGTGGTGATCGATGTATTCAATGGTTGCAATGGAGGAACCAAACCTCCGTGTTGCAAGCTGGTCCGGGGACAAATGAAGCGTCAGCCAACACATTACTCAGTTTGGCACACATATTGGATCACCCTTACATCGCCTAGGGCCGCCCATGCCACACTAATCAACTTTACAGGATTTAAAGGGTACTACAACTTTGATCTATATATAGGGGAAACCCGGGTGATGCACTCTATGCTCCTGTGTTGCACTAGCTGCACTAACTCATTGAGCCTTACCTCACACCATGATTAGTTCATTTTTTCCTGGTCATTTTTACCAGGGATAAGGATGATTTGACACTAAGCCTAGAACATTTGCATTATCCATGTTAGAATGAGCTTAGTTGATTTACTAAGGGACCCCGCATGAATTTTGCATCAACCTTTCTGATTACGATGCTATCTCTCTCCCTTTTTCTGTTCAATCTTTCTCTTTTTCTCATGGGACACACCCCCTCCACTCATGCGCAGTACCGTCTCCTAGACAGGTTAGCGCTCTAGCTTGGCCAAGAATCTTAAACCAACCGCATCTCCCTCGGTTCAGATTCTTCTGGGGATGCGGAGGAGGGTAGGTGCTGTCGACTGGGCCACACAACTAAACCGTGAGTACTGACCAAGCCAGCCCCAACCACAACTAACATGCTCCTTTGTCGGTTACAATTAGTGACTGGTTATAATTTGTATAAATACTTTCAGGTAGCACGTGTATCATGAGGCAACTCCGTGTCACCCGATGATGCAGTAATCTACTGAAC